>NC_041055.1:15349016-16549016 GCF_900634775.1 Gouania willdenowi
TATCGGGCAAACAGGTCTGTCGAGGATGCAGTCAACATTGGACTGAACTACATCCTGCACCACCTCGACTCCCCAGGGACCTACGCTAGGATCCTGTTTGTGGATTTCAGCTCTGCATTCAACACCATCATCCCGGACATCCAAGTAAGGCTGGGAAGCATCACATCTGGCACCAGGTCACTCAGCACTGGCACCCCCCAGGGGTGTGTTCTCTCCCCACTGCTATTCTCCCTCTACACCAATGACTGCACCTCAGGGGACCCCTCTGTGAAACTCCTGAAGTTTGCAGATGACACCACCGTCATTGGTCTCATCCGGGACGGGGACGAGTCTGCCATCAGACGGGAGGTGGAACAGCTGGCTCTTTGGTGCAGTCAGAACCTCCTGGAACTGAACCCGTTCAAGACCGTGGAGATGACAGTGGACTTCAGAAGAAATCCCCCCCCCCCACTCCCCCCCTTACCATTTTAAATAGGGAATTGGCTACCATGGACTCCTTCAGGTTCTTGGGATCCACAATCTCACAGGACCTGAAGTGGACCTCCCACATAGACTCAACCAGGAAAAAGGCACAGCAGAGGATGTACTTCCTGCGTCAGCTGAGGAAGTTCAACCTGCCCCAGAAGCTGCTGATCATGTTATACTCCTCCATCATTCAGTCTGTTCTGTGCACCTCCATCACTGTCTGGTTTGGATCTTCAACCAAACTAGACAGACACAGACTACAAAGGATAGTCAGGACTGCAGAAAAGATCATTGGTGTCGATCTGCCCTCCATCCAAGACTTATACCTGTCCAGGGTCAGAAAACGGGCAGGTAATATCACTGCAGACCCCTCTCACCCTGCACACAATCTGTTTAAACTCCTCCCCTCCGGCAGACGCTACAGATCACTGTACGCCAAAACAACCCACCATAAAAACAGTTTCTTCCCCCAGGCTGTCACTCTGATCAACACTAAACAGTCAAAGAGTGTCAGACCTGGTTCTGTGAAAAAACCCTGGAACCAAACATAACAACCCTGGATCAATCTGACACTGAGAATGTTCATGTACATACCTTTAATTTAAATGTTCTCCTGCACTACTTATCAATGCTCTACTGCACTATTTTCCTTTTATTATTATTATTATTATTATTATATTTTATTATTATCTTTCTTCTATTATTTTCCTTCTTTTTATCTTATTTCTTTTATTTTTTATTATTTTTATTTTTATTTTTTTTTATATTATTATTATTATTATTATTATTATTATTATTATTATATATTATCTTGTTATTTTATCGAGTTTGCACATTCTAGTCTAACTGCTGTTTATATTATACTTATGTATACTTATTATCATCTTTTCTAGCTGATTGCTTATTTTAGAATGTTTTCACTATTGGAGAGAGCACAGTTGACCTAGTCAAATTCCTCATGTGTACAACATACACTTGGCGAATAAGATGATTCTGATTCTGATTCTGATTCTGACGGTGCTTTGAACTGCTCCATTTCCTCCCCTTTTTCTACTCTTTACTTTTCTATCCTGTAGCGTCTCAGCGGTGCTAGCTCCTCTGCTAGCTCGGTTAGCATTCTGCTCCAGCTTCTCTCTGTGTCTGCAACTCCGTCTTCTGACACCGTGTTGTGCTCTCTTACTTTCCACTGGAGCTTTAAGGCGCTATTATATATGGCCTGACTCCATATGTAGGCTGGATATTAATAACATTCACGATTAGATTCAGAGAAAATTGTTGTGGTTCTGCCGCTCTTTCTTCTTCTGTTGCTCTAACTCAGCGGTTTTTCTTCTTCTTGTTGTTGTTTTTCCGGCGGTTAGCATCCAGCTTAATGGAGCATTACCGCCACCTTCTGCACCGGTGTCACGGTCTGAGTTCACATCGGGCTGAAATCGGTTATCAGCATGCGCACTACCGGAAAATGAATTTATGCTCGTTCTGCTTAGCTTTTTTCTACTTCCGCCGTCCTGAGATAAAAAATTTAATTTCAAAGCTGAGGTAAAAGCTAATGTTATTTGACGAGTGCTGAATGGCTCCTTTTCTTCTACAAAAATGTACAACTGCTCAATATACGAAGCAGAAGAGTTTCCAACGCCACAAAGAAATGATAGACAAGTTAATCTTCTTCATGGTGAAGGCCACTCCATCACCAGACATTGACAAGAAGGAGCTCAGGAACATGATAATAAAACTCTATACGAAAATAAATAATTTTTTTTTTTTTTCAAAAAAACATGATTAA
Organism: Gouania willdenowi; assembly: GCF_900634775.1. Taxonomy (NCBI): domain Eukaryota; kingdom Metazoa; phylum Chordata; class Actinopteri; order Blenniiformes; family Gobiesocidae; genus Gouania; species Gouania willdenowi. The sequence goes on from NC_041055.1 coordinate 15,351,262, forward strand.
ACATACATTGCTGTAAAAAAAATTAACCTAATGTAACTTTATTCTTTTTTTTAAATCATAATCCAGTACGGGTTGTTATGGCAATTTTTATATTCATCATCATATTGTCAAATGTATGTTCATGTGTACAATTTGTCATGTTTTAATACATGATGACTCCATTACTCTTTGCACTTTTGAACAGCTGAATCATGTTAGATTAAACAGTACAGATCGTATTGTACTCAGTGCAACACAGAATCTCTGCTGAAGGCCAAAACTCAAACTCACATGCAGATATACATGAACGCACACACTATCAAGGATAGATAAGAGTGGCGCCCAATCTTCCTCATAATATACACGTCTTCATCATCCTCAAATGTTTCCACTGTTGGGCATCTGACTCCCTCCTTCTCCTTACCTCAGGGTGGAATTTTTCTGTTATCTGTATAAAAGCTTAAGCTGTGAAACTGTTAGTTAGAGCGGGTCTCGATCATCGAACGTCCGCCCGGGCGGTCACTAATTTTGTCCATCTTTGTACTCTTTTTTACTTAGTTTTATAATAAACCTTTTTTATAAAATCATCAATGCCTCGCCTGGACTCCATCACTCAACCAGAGCAATAAATCATGTCTCCAAATGAGGTCAACCGCAAATTTGCCGTGACAAATTGGCGATCACGAACAGGATCCATCTTCTGCTCTGTGGGGCTTCTGCCGTGGACTAGCACTGGAGAGTGGACGCACTTAAAACCCCCAAGGCTGCCCCACGGTGGGCTGCCCCTCGGACAGAGACTGGACCACGAACCATCGGTTGAACCTCAAACACCAATTCGGACTATTAAGGTAAAGCTGCCTTTATACATATATATAAAATTTTCATTTACATATATATATTCGCTCTGTGTTGATAGAAAGGCAACCAGTCGAGCACTGTATTGGTTTTCATCATTCTGGAGGTTCTCTCCTCCTTCAGCTGTTCTGTGCTTTGACGCAGTGAAAGAAACTGCCATGAGAAAGGGTCAAATGGTTGAAGTTCTTTGCTTTTTAATATTATAAGTTCCCTCTATTTTCTTCGGGCTCGGATATTTTTGTTTAGGCATCAAATACGGCTGGTCATTATTTACGTTGTTTTGTTCAGGCACCTCCATGGACAGCCTGTGAGGTCCTGACCATAGGATAGACAGGCAACCAAAGTGTCCAAAACACCCCGGTGCCATGTACTGAGTTCACCTCTGTACCGATATCAAAATAGATTAAAACCCCAACCCTAACCTAAAGTGTAGTGAAGACTACAGGGAGTAAAACACTAATAATGAGAATAAAAAAAAGATGAAGAATCCAATAAACAATTAATATATGCATCCGCATATACAATCTTGGTATGATTTGAACTCAGATCATGCTTTCGGTGAGTTTAACTTCTTTTTTTATCTTTGTTTTTATTTTGTATAAACGTGTGAATGGAATCAGATTTCTCCATTTGGTTGTTTGGCTTTAATGCTTTCATTTTTGACGAGAGTCAGCTGCTGTGTTTTCTGTGCGCTTTGGTTTTTTTTTTTTTTTGTTTTTCTCTCGCAGTGAGAGAGACCACACACACACACACAGAGAGAGAGCCACACACACAGAGAGAGAGCCACACCCACACACACACAGAGAGAGAGAGAGGAAGGCACAACCAACCACACACACACAGAGAGAGAGAGAGAGCCACACACACACACACAGAGAGAGCCTACAGAATAGTGCTAAGCCATTACAACACAGACACACACCATTTTATTTTTATTTAAAATTTTATTGATTTCATGTTTGATATATCTAGGGTCCACTCTAAAATGACTATGAGCAACACACACTCAAACACACACACAGATGAATACAGTATTTCATTTTGTTTTATTTTAATATTACTGTTATCATCATTATCATTTTTATTATTTTATTGTTAGTTTCTGTTGGCTTTGCGGTTGTCCCTGAAAAACGACATCTTCAATGAAAGCTCTTAATGAATGAAATCACCGCCAACCCTTATGCTAATGAAATGTCAACATCATACAAAGGATCAAGCTTCAGAAGGAAATCGACTATCAAAGGACTCAACTCTCCCATTCAGCAAAGCAATGCTGCAACGAAATAACTCGCTCAGTCCCAAGTCAACTCTTCATCGTCTATGGAATGGGCCGCATGCCAATGCTGGGATTAACACATCCTGCCCCAACATCAAAGACTGAGAACCTGTGGGCGTCGGAGTTGGTTGGACTCTCCCCCACCAATGAGTTGCAGGTTAAACGCCACGATTACTGCCTGAATGATGGGCAGCAACTGCAGACTGATCACACGTCTGCTGGAACATCTTCACCAAAAAAGACACTGTTTTAAAAGCCACGAGGCTACCAAGCCATAATCCACCACAGCCTTTGGTGGTAGTGCTATATCACTTTAGCCTTGAACTTTGGCATGGGGGGGGACAACTAGCAAATAGCCAACAAGCTTCTCCTTCGATAAGACAATACTAACCCCTCTTTTTTCTGACTGTACGCTAGATTATTTTGTTTTCATTTATTCTCTCACACGCTTTGAGATACACTTAAAAGAAGGTGTGCTCTAAGCAGACAGACCAGACATACAGTCACACACTCACGTTCATAACTATGAGCTGACAAATTGGACCACCATAACTTCACACAGTTTGCCACATGAAAACATGTGTGCCCATCATTTATCTTTGCTTTTATTCATTATGTTGCTCATTTATTTACACTGCTTTTGCCTTTATGAGAAAAGAACAAACTAAAGGGAAGACTGATAGGTTTGTTTTTTTGTTGCTTTTCTTTCCTTTTATTTCTTGTTGAGGGGAGACCCCCCACAATGCAAGATATGGTTACATCCGTTGAAGAAAGAGCCCTCTGTTGCCTCCGCTTTTGGAGCTGAAGTTTTTATTTTTTATTCTTTTAGTGGCCATGATTTTTTTGAGCTCACACGTTTTTTCTCCTTTGTCATTTCTGAACGATTCTTCTTTTACTCTTTTGTTTTTACTCAATTTCAGGAAAATTGAGACAGAGATTGAGGACTGCAGCCTCAACCAAGTTTACATTTTGACATTTTTTTGACCGATACCCTCGTAAACAATCTGTACCTTACCCTTTTGAAGCTGCTTGCGACAGACAGCCTAGTTCAACATTCATCGTTTTCATTTTGCGCGCCTCCCCCTTTACCGCGTCGGACTGTCTTGCCGGCCCAAAGCCACTCGACAGCAGGGGGGGTACCAAATTTTTTCCTGAGAAAACTGTCCCATTAGTTGCTATGAGTACATAGACAATTACTCTTCAAACAAGAAGTCCTGGTTTAATGTGCAGAAAAAGGATAAACATTGCTAGGGAAAGCGCTCTTTGGGGGATAGTGGGCCACCTGATTTGATACATGCTTGGTAACCGAATACCGTTCTGACAAATTTCTACGTTCCCTTAGAGTGAGGGTTATTAGAGGTTGCGTGCTCCGTTCAATGTTGAGGCGCCCAAAAAGTCCTGACAGTTCTGCGTTGTTTATAATTCTCCTGCTAATTCGGAGGGTTTTTATATCTCCGAGTAACGAGTGGTCAAGTTTGTAATTCTCCCCAGCTTTATATTTACAAAGTCGGAGGTTGAGAGTTTCCCCCCTCATAATTCCCCCCAGCTTTATATTTACAAAGTCGGGAGGTTGAGAGTTGAGGGAGAGAGTTGATTTTGGCTATTAAGTGCACGGCCGTGCCATTCCTGCCTGGTGGGTTAGATGAGGCCTATATTCTACTTAGACATATGCAGCAAAACCTTGTGAATGCATGGATGTGAAAATTGAGGCATGAACTTGTGCGGTGCATGAATGACTGAATGATGACAACGTTACGTAATGCCTGAGATAACCCCGCGTTGTGAGTGCGAATGTGCCGTGGACGTGTCATTGAGTGATTGACCGATGAGGCTGTTTGACTACACATGTTCTTCCTCTGTTTCACCTTCCTTTCCTCCAGGGTTTTATGCACTAGATCTTCTCCCCCGTTTTGCCAATTATGTTATGTAGTGGGGTGTTCAGATCTCACTGCTGCTGCTTGTTAATAGAATTATGGTTTTAGGCCTTGGGCCTTCTAAAAAGTTTACCAGGTTTTTAAAGGTTATTTTCTGGGTGTTTAAAAACACCCAAACGACATTTTTAATATATAATAACACTTTCAGTGGAATGGACTGGCTTTGACCTTGACTGACCTTACTGTTCATGTTCAGTGTCCATGTTTTTGTTGTTATATGTGTATACTCGTTGTGGTGTGCACTTGTCTATGTCTTCGTCTTAGTTGTTGTTATTGTGTTGTTTTTTCCAATATACAGGCTGCTGGCTGTATACTCAAAGGAGACGAATCAAATCCAACTAAAAAAAGGTATATTTTAAATTATTCATTTAAGTCTTAATGTTTCCTCCTCTCTTTCTGTTTCTGAGTATTTTCTAACAGAAAATGCACCGATTTTTGATTTATATTTTATCATATTTTTTTATCACATTTTTCTTCTTGTTCCACCAGCACTTAGCGTGCAAGACCACAAACACCTTCACTGGGTTTAGACACTTTTAAGAGTAAAATTAAGTGTTCTCAACATTGGGTTGGCGGCCCAATCTGGGTTGTCTGAGATTTAAAAAGGGTCCTCCTGAATTCTTGATAATTGATTGATCTAAGAGATAGTTTAAAGTTAAGTAACTTCCAAGCATTTAAGGAAGCTCTCCAAACCGTGCTGGGCTCGTCACTCCTACGAATGGATAAACACAGAGAGCAAAAGACAATATGATTGTTTGACTCAACTTAACTTTAATTCTGTTTAACCTTAAAGGGCCAATAATCTTGCTTAACTCTGGTTCAGACACAGAATAGGAGACACTTTTGCCACTGTTACGGCTGAATTTACGGTTGAGCTCATTTGGAGACATGATTTATTGCTCTGGTTGAATGATGGAGTCCAGGAGAAGCATTGATGATTTTATATAAAAAAAAAGTTTATTCTAAACTAAGAAAAAAGGTACAAGATGGAACAAAATGAAACAAAATTAGCGTCCGTCCAGGCGGACGTCCGAAGAGAAGTGCCGCGCCCTCTAACAGTTTCAGCTTAAGGTTTTATACAGATGAGAAAAGGTCCCAACCCTGAGAGACAAAAGGGAGGGAGTCAGATGCTCCCACAGTGAAAATGTTGGAGGATGATGAAGACATGTATAAAAGTGAGGAAGATCGGGCGCCACTCTTATCTGTCCTTGATAAGTGTGTATCTGCATGTGAGCAGAGACTCTGTGCTGCACTGAGAATAATACGATCTGTACTGTTTAATCATGATTCAGCTGCTCAAAAGTGTAAAGAGTAATGCAGTCATCATGTATTAAAACATGACAAATTGTACACATGAACATACATTTGACGATATGATGATGAATATAAAAATGACCATAACACCACCAATTGACCTTCAAAATTAAGTAAATTACATCTCAAATAATAATTATGAGGGAAAATAATGAAATAAATGAACTGACAAATTCAGCTCTATAAAAGAATTAGGCTATGTAATTAGGTGTGGAGTGTTAACATTATTCAGAATAAATAAAGGATAGAATAAGATTTCTCCTTCATAAATAAGAGATAGCAAAGAAAAATAAAACAAACAATTTAAATAAATAAATAACATTATCTATTTATTTGGTTAAACTTATTTAGCTTCTCACATCTCCATGTCTCCCAATTGTATGTATTCATCTTGAGAAGACATGTAGTCACGCTCCACACTTCTAAAAACATGACAAATTGTACACATGAACATACATTTGACGATATGATGATGGAATATAAAAATGACCATAACATTCCCCACTTTTGGTCGCCCTTAACGACCAAATCAAGAACAAAAATTATTATATTCCACCTTTGCTGTCTGTCAGGGTTAACCATTAGCATCGTTATTGTCATACATTGGATATATTCTTCTTTTGTGAGGCACAGATATATCAAGAAAATGTGGAAATAAACCTTAAAAAAAAACTTCATCATTATTATCAATGGCATGAATCATCAAAAAATCATCCTTTATTACATCTAGATAAGCAAAAATCATCATTTGCATCAAGGACATCACTCGTATTCATCGGCTGAGTTCAGTGGTAACTGGGGTAACCAATAGCATGGTTAGAATCACCGCACTTGATTGGCGGCACCATGAGTGAAGAACCTTGAGTATTTTCCTCAATCGTAGCAGAAGGGTTTATGACTGTATTCCTGCAGCTAGGTGTGAGGTTGTCCACCCTCAACCTAGCTATGAGCATTTGGTGTGGCTTATAAACAAAGCTAGGCCCTTGTTCTAGAGCGTTTTCTTGTGTGTGTCTCAGTGGCCTTGTCGGTTCCCCCTTCATTGTTCGGTCAGCCTCCGTCTCAGCATCAGCTGGTGTCGGCAATCATCTTGGATCCATGTCGCCCGCTCCGCGACCTTCACTGCCGTGTGGGTCGTTCATTTCCGGTCGGCGTTGTAGATGATTGGTTGTTGTCTGAGGAAGGGTAGTCTCCACACACCTGGCAACCTCTCTTGGGATCAGCTGGTACCTGAACAGAAGGGGGGGAAAAAACACCAAACAGAACTCTTGGGATTGGCTGGTACCTGAACACAGGCGCGATCCCACTACTGAGGCTTTAGCTGGTACCTGGTACCTGGTAGGCTTTAGCTGGTACCTGAACAGAAAAAAAAAGGGGGGGGGGGGGGGGGGGGGGGGGAAACAAAGCAAAACAAAACAAAACAAAACAAAATAAAACAAAATAAAATAAAATAAAATAAAATAAAATAAAATAAAATAAAATAAAATAAAATAAAATAAAATAAAATAAAATAAAAGTTTAGGGGTGTTAGGGTTAGTTAACTAACTAAATGAATAGTTAGTATGGCCAGGAATGCTGAGACAGGTCAGAGGTCAGGATCTGAGAGCTTTTCAGATCCTGAAAGGTGCTGCTGCACAATCACACAATGGTTAGGTGTGGGTTAGTGAGCTAGCTCAATGTTATCTGTAGCATTCGCACGCGAGTGGGAAAATATGAGGCTGAAAGAAAGGCAGGAAGTATTAATTCAATTCTCTTTTCCTGGAGCAAGAAGAAGCATAGCTGGAGTTGCAGTGATTCTCAAACTGTGGTACGTCTACTTACCTGGTGAGAAGCACCAATTTGAGAACCACTGCTTACAAGGACATGCAAGTCGGACGGAGAAGGACATGCAAGTCGGACGGAGCAGGACATGCAAGTCGGACGGAGAAGGACATGCAAGTCGGACGGAGAAGGACATGCAAGTCGGACAAGTGTGGAGTGTGGTTACATGTCTTCTCAAGATGAATACATACAATTGGGAGACATGGAGATGTGAGAAAGCTAAATAAGTTTAACCAAATAAATAAATAATGTTATTTATTTATTTAAATTGTTTGTTTCATTTTTCTTTGCTATCTCTTATTTGTGAAGGAGAAATCTTATTCTATCCTTTATTTATTCTGAATAATGTTAACACTCCACACCTAATTACATAGCCTAATTCTTTTATAGCGCTGAATTTGTCAGTTCATTTATTTCATTATTTTCCCTCATAATTATTATTTGAGATGTAATTTACTTAATTTTGAAGGTCAATTGGTGGCAAAAGTGTCTCCTATTCTGTGTCTGAACCAGAGTTTAGCGAGATTATTGGCCCTTTAAGGTTAGACAGAATTAAAGTTAAGTCGAGTCATATTGTCTTTTGCTCTCTGTATTTATCCCATTCGTAGGGGTGACGAGCCCCAGCACGGTTTGGAGAGCTTCCTTAAATGCTTGGAAGTTACTTAACTTTAAACTATCTCTTATTTCAATCAATTATCAAGAATTTCAGGAGGACCCTTTTTAAATCTCAGGCGACCCAGATTGGGCCACCAACCCAATGTTGAGAACACTTAATTTTTCCCTTAAACGTGTCAAAACCAAGTGAAGGTGTTTTATGGTCTTGCACGCTAAGTGCTGTTGGAACAAGAAGAAAATGGTTGGAGGGTTTTGGGGTATATTATTTTCCTATGATAAAATATAAATCAAAAATCAGAGGGACGTTGGCCCCTCCCTTCCCTTTTTTACATAAGAATACATTTGGATTCTTAAAACCATATGATAAATATCATTGGAAAATCACTTATCTGATCATTTTGGATGTGTCTCCGTTTTCCTCTCTCTTGTGTCCGCCTGCCATTGTGCCCTCCAACCTCCTCGACCTCCTCCTCCTCCGCCTTAAAAGGTCAAAGCCAGGGTCAACTGTACGCTCCCTTTGGAAATTTGAAGATTTGTCCCCACTTTTGCAGTTGGATTGGAAGTCTCTGTAGTCTCTGGAATAGATATTATGTTAGAACATCCACAATATGTCATATTGTCACGTGTCTATTTCAATCTATTTCCCCTTTGCTTCCCAGTTACAGTTATGGACAATACTTCCCTTTAATTCTCATCCTTCATCATAAGAGCAGTGACCAGGCATGGCGGCGAAGGGGTAGGATCGGAGTCGAGAAGGCGGTGGCATTGTCTGTTAGGAAACACTCAGAAACAGAAAGAGAGGAAAACATTAAGACTTAAATGAATAATTTAAAATATCTCTTTTCTTTAGTTGGATTTGATTCGTCTCCTTTGAGTATACAGCCAGCGGCCTGTGTATTGGAAAAAGCTACACAATAACAACAACTAAGACGAAGACATAGACAAGTGCACACCACAACGAGTATACACAAATAACAACAAAAAACATGGACACTGAACATGAACAGTAAGGTCAGTCAAGGTCAAAGCCAGTCGTTCCACTGAAAGTGGTATCATATATAAAAAATGTCGTTTGGTGTTTTTAAACACCCAGAAAAAAACCTTTAAAACCTGGTAAACTTTTTAGAAGGCCCAAGGCCTAAAACCATAGTTCTTTTAACAAGCAGCAGTGTTTTCTGAACACCCCACTACATAATTGGCAAAAACAGGGAGAAGATCAAGTGCATCAAAACCCAGGAGGAAAGGAAGGTGAAACAGAGGAACATGTGTAGTCAAACAGCCATTCATCGGTCAATCACTCAATGACATGTCCACGGCACATTCGCACTCACAACGCGGTTCTCTCAGGCATACGTAACGTGTCATCATTCAGTCATTCATGCACCGCACACGTTCATGCCTCAATTTTCACGTCCATGCATTCACAAGGTTTTGCTGCATAGTGTCTAAGTAGAATATAGGCCTCATCTAGACCACCAGCGGCGATAGCCAGTCCACCTCGTCTCTCGGGGTCAATGAGCTCTTATTGCCCCCCCATGCTTGACAACCTTTTAGTGTTAATTAATTGCTTTTTACTGGTATCATCTGATTACTAAGAGGTACGCTCCTTTTTACTTCCGCCTTTGCGGAGTCTACACTTAGATTATTGCCCGTGTGGTACCGACAGTCTGCTCATCTGCTGATCAGGCAGGAATCGCACGGCCGTGTCTAACTCAACAAACTCAACAACTCTCGACCTCCGGCTTTGTAAAATATAAAGCTGGGGAGAACTCTCAACCTCCGGCTAAAGCTCAACAACGATTCCGGCTAAAGCTGGGGAGAACTATTGGGGGGGACCTCTCAACCTCCGGCTAAAGCTCAACAACGACCTCTGGCTAAAGCTGGGGAGAACTATGGACACAACAACAACTCTCGACCTCCGGCTACAGCTGGGGAGAACTATGAACACCCTCTCAACCTCCGGCTACCGCTGGGGAGAACTATGAACACACTCTCAATATCCGGCTATCACTGGGGAGAACTATAAACACCAACGCAGACTGTCAGGACTTTATTGGGCACCTCTAAGATTGAACGGAGCACGCAACCTCTAATAACCCTCACTCTAAGGGAACGTAGAAATTTGTTCAGAACGGTATTCGGTTACCAAGCATGTATCAAATCAGGTGGACCACTATCCCCCGAAGAGCGCTTTCCCTAGCAAGGTTTATCCTTTTTCTGCACATTAAACCAGGACTTCTTGTTTGAAAAGTAATTGCCTATGTACTCATAGCAACTAATGGGACATTTTTTCTCAGGAAAAATTTGGTACCCCCCCCTGCTGTCGAGTGGCTTTGGGCCGGCCAGACAGTCCGACGCGGTAAGGGGGAGGTGCGCAAAATGAAAACAATGAATGTTGAACTAGGCTGTCTGTCGCAAGCAGCTTCAAAAAGGGTAAGGTACAGATTGTTTACGAGGGTATCGGTCAAAAAATGTCAAAATGTAAACTTGGTTGAGGCTGCAGTCCTCAATCTCTGTCTCAATTTTCCTGAAATTGAGTAAAAACAAAAGAGAAAAAGAAGAATCGTTCAGAAATAACAAAGGAGAAAAACGTGTGAGCTCAAAAAATCATGGCCAGTTAAAAGAATAAAAAATTAAACTTCAGCGGATGTAACTATATCTTGCATTGTGGGGGGCCTCCCCTCAGCAAGAAAATAAAATGAAAGAAAAGCAAACAAAAACAACCTTATCAGTAACACTATTTTCTTCCCCTTTGTTTGTTCTTTTCTCATAAAGGCAAAAGCAACATAATGAATAAAAGCAAAGATAAATGATGGGCACACATGGTCTTATGTGGCAAACAGAAGGGTTCTGTGTGAAGTTCTGGTGGTCCTGTGTTTCTCATAGTTATGAATGTGGGTGTGTGACTGTATGTCTGGTCTGTCTGCGTGTGAGAGAATAAATGAAAACAAAATAATCTAGTGCACAGTCAGAAGATAGAGGGGTTAGTATTGTGCTATCGAAGGAGAAGTTGTTGGCTATTTGCTAGTTGTCCCCCTCCATGCCAAAGTTCAAGGCTAAAGTGATTTAGCACTACCACCAAGGCTGTGGTGGACTTCTTGTGGCTTGGTATCCTTGTGGCTTTTGAAACAGTGTCTTTTTTTGGTGAAGATTTCCAGCAGACGTGTGATCAGTCTGCAGTTGCTGCCCATCATTCAGGCAGTAATCGTGGCATTTAACTCGCAACTCATTGGTGGGGGAGTGTCCACTCCGATGCCCACAGGTTCTCAGTCTTTGATGATGGGGCAGGATGTGTTAATCCCAGCATTGGCATGCGGCCCATTCATAGACGATGAAGAGTTGACCTGGGACTGAGCGAGTTATTTCAGCATTGCTTTGCTGAATGGGAGTTGAGTCCTTGAGTCCTGAAAGGTCACAGACCTTTGATTGTCCATTTCCTTCTGATGCTTGGTCCTTTGAATGATGTTGACATTTCATTAGCATAAGAGTTGAAGGTGATTTCATTCTTTCATTGAAGATGTCGTTTCTTCAGGGGCAACCGCAAAGCCAACAGAAACTAACATTGAAATAATAAAAAATGATAATGATGATAACAGTAATATTAAAATAAAATAAAATGAAATACTGTATTCATCTGTGTGTGTGTTTGAGTGTGTGTTGCTCATATTCATTTTAGAGTGAACCCATCAAACATGAAATCAAAATAAAATTTAAAATTAAAATTTAAATAGTGTCTGTGTGTAATGGCACTATTCTGTAGGCAGGGGGAGAAGTGAGAAATCACAATGTTGTGTCACAAGTGTGTAGTGCACTAAACTGGCCAGTGAGGGGCGCCACCTCTCTCCTGTTTGAGTGTGTGTGTGTTTCTCTCGTGGGTGTGGCTCTCTCTCTCTCTTTGCGTGCGCGTGCGCTGTGCGTGCGCCCATGCGCGTGCTTCCCTCTCTCTCTCTGTGCGTGGGTGCGTGCGTGCGTGTTTGTGTGTGCGCGTGTGTGTGTGGGTGTGTGTGTCCTCGTTCTGAGAGGAAAAAAACCCCAAAAAAAACCAAAGCAGAAACACAGCAGCCGACGTGTGTGTGTATTTGGCTCTCTCTCTCTTGTGCGTGTGTGTGTTTGGCTCTCTGTGCGTGCGCGTGCCTGTGCGTGTGCGTGCGCGCACTTCCCTCTCTCTCTCTCGTGTGTGTGTGTGTGTGTGTGTGTGTGTGTGTGTGTGTGTGTTGAGAGAGAGAAAAAAAACCAAAAAAAAACCAAAGCCGGCTCTCTCCAAAATGAGAGCCTTAAAGCCAAACAACCATTCACAAAATAAAAACAAAGATAAAAAAAGAAGTAAAACTCACCGAAAGCATGATCTGAGTTCACATCATACCAAGATTGTATATGCGTATGCATATATTATTTGTTTATTGGGTTGTTCATCTGTTTGATTCACAGAAACACAATTTAGGTTAGGTTCGGGGTTTTAATCTATTTTGCTTTCGGTACAGAGGTGAACTCAGATCATGGCACCGCTGGGATGTTTTGGAAACTTTGGTTGCCTGTCTATCTGTCTGTGGGTGTCCGAACAAAACCAAAGTAAATAATGACCAGCCGTATTTTATGCCTAAACAAAATATCCGAGCCCGAAGAAAACCAGAGAGAACCTACAGCATTAAAAAGCAACCATTTGAGCCTTTCTCATGGCATTCTATTCACTGTCAAAACACAGAACAGCTGAGGATCAAGATCAAAGCTGAAAATCAATACAATGCTTGACTGGTTACAAAAAAATCAACACAGAGTGAATATATATATGTAAATGAAAATTTACATATATATATATTTATAAAGGCAGCTTTACCTTAGTCCGAATTGGTGTTTGAGGTTCAACCGATGGTTCGTGATCCAGTCTCTGTCCGAGGGGTGGACAGAAGATGATCCTGTTCGTGACGCCAATTGTTACGGCTGAATTTACGGTTGACCTCATTTGGAGACATGATTTATTGCTCTGGTTGAATGATGGAGTCCAGGAGAAGCATTGATGATTTTATATAAAAAAAGTTTATTCTAAACTAAGAAAAAAGGTACAAGATGGAACAAAGTGAAACAAAATTAGCGTCCGTCCAGGCGGACGTCCGAAGGAAGTGCCGCGCCCTCTAACAGTTTCAGCTTAAGGTTTTATACAGATGAGAAAAGGTCCCAACCCTGAGAGACAAAAGGGAGGGAGTCAGATGCTCCCACAGTGAAAATGTTGGAGGATGATGAAGACATGTATAAAAGTGAGGAAGATCGGGCGCCACTCTTATCTGTCCTTGATAAGGACTCTGTGCTGCACTGAGAATAATACGATCTGTACTGTTTAATCATGATTCAGCTGTTCAAAAGTGTAAAGAGTAATGCAGTCATCATGTATTAAAACATGACAAATTGTACACATGAACATACATTTGACGATATGATGATGAATATAAAAATGACCATAACACCACCAATTGACCTTCAAAATTAAGTAAATTACATCTCAAATAATAATTATGAGGGAAAATAATGAAATAAATGAACTGACAAATTCAGCTCTATAAAAGAATTAGGCTATGTAATTAGGTGTGGAGTGTTAACATTATTCAGAATAAATAAAGGATAGAATAAGATTTCTCCTTCATAAATAAGAGATAGCAAAGAAAAATAAAACAAACAATTTAAATAAATAAATAACATTATTTATTTATTTGGTTAAACTTATTTAGCTTTCTCACATCTCCATGTCTCCCAATTGTATGTATTCATCTTGAGAAGACATGTAGTCACGCTCCACACTTCTCCGTCCGACTTGCATGTCCTTCTCCGTCCGACTTGCATGTCCTTCTCCGTCTGAATGGCATGTCCTTGTAAACAGTGGTTCTCAAATTGTTGCTTCTCACCAGGTAGTAGACGTACCACAGTTTGAGAATCACTGCAACTCCAGCTATGCTTCTCCTTGCTCCAGGAAAGGAGAATCGGATTAATACTTCCTGCTTTTCTTTCAGCCTCATATTTTCCCACTCACGTGTGAATGGGCTACAGATAACATTGAGCTAGCATGGCTAAAAGCTCACTAACCCACACCTAACCATTGTGTGATTGTGCAGCAGCACCTTTTAGGATCTGAAAAGCTCTCAGATCCTGACCTCTGACCTGCCTCTGCCTTCCTGGAAGCTATAACCGAGCACCAGAGCCACACTAACTATTGACTGAGTTAGTTAACTAACCCTAACAGCCCTACTCTTTAAACTTATTTTATTTTATTTTATTTTATTTTATTTTATTTTATTTTATTTTATTTTATTTTATTTTATTTTATTTTATTTTATTTTATTTTGTTTTGTTTTGTTTTGTTTTTTTTCCCCCCCTCTTTTCTTCTGTTCAGGTACCAACCGATCCCAAGAGAGGTTGCCAGGTGTGTGGAGACTACCCTTCCTCAGACAACAACCGATCATTTACACGCCAACCGGAAATGAACGACCGAAGGTGGACCGACACTTTCCGAATTCAACTGACGACCCACACGGCAGTGAAGGTCGCGGAGCGGGCGACATGGATCCAAGCAGATGATTGCCGACACCAGCTGATGCTGAGACGGAGGCTGACCGAACAACGAAGGGGGAACCGACAAGGCCACTGAGTGAGCCGGCGTAATAACAACTACACCGTCTAAGCTGGCTTCTCAGGTGCGGTGCAAAAAGAAGCGTTCCTTTGCCTTGTGGGATCACAGGAGCTGGTTCTCTTTTTCACGAGACACACACTCTGTTGAAAAAAAAACAAAAAAAAAACGCTCCGGAACAAGAGCCTAGACCAAGCCCTGAGGACTCCGCCGACGTGGGATTTTGTTCTTCCTTTGCTTTGTTTATAAGCCACACCAAAGGCTTATAGCTAGGTGGAGGGTGAACAACCTCATACCTAGCTGCAGGAATACAGTCATAAACCCTTCTGCTGCGATTGAGGAAAACACTCAAGGTTCTTCACTCATGATGCCGCCAATCAAGTGCGGTGATTCTAACCATGGTTCCACTATTCTTCTAGCTATTGGTGACCCCAGTTACCACTGAACCCAGTCAATGAAGACGAGTGATGTCCTTGATACAAATGATGATTTTTGCTTATCTAGATGTAATAAAGGATGATTTTTGATGATTCATGCCATTGATAATAATGATGAAGTTTTTTAAGGTTTATTTCCACTATTTTCTTGACATATCTGTGCCTCACAAAAGAAGAATATATCCAATGTATGACAATAACGATGCTAATGGTTAACCCTGACAGACAGCAAAGGTGGAATATAATAATTTTGTTTCTTGATTTGGTCGTTGATGGCGACCAAAAGTGGGGAATGTTATGGCAATTTTTATATTCATCATCAAATCGTCAAATGTATGTTCATGTGTACAATTTGTCATGTTTTAATACATGATGACTCCATTACTCTTTGCACTTTTGAACAGCTGAATCATGTTAGATTAAACAGATCGTATTGTACTCAGTGCAACACAGTCTCTGCTGAAGGCCAAAACTCAAACTCACATGCAGATATACACGAACGCACACACTATCAAGGATAGATAAGAGTGGCGCCCAATCTTCCTCATAATATACACGTCTTCATCATCCTCAAATGTTTCCACTGTTGGGCATCTGACTCCCCCCTTCTCCTTATCTCAGGGTGGAACTTTTCTGTTATCTGTATAAAAGCTTAAGCTGTGAAACTGTTAGTTAGAGCGGGTCTCGATCATCGAACGTCCGCCCAGGCAGTCACTAATTTTGTCCATCTTTGTACTCTTTTTTACTTAGTTTTATAATAAACCTTTTTTATAAAATCATCAATGCCTCGCCTGGACTCCATCACTCAACCAGAGCAATAAATCATGTCTCCAAATGAGGTCAACCGCAGATTTGTCGTGACAGGGTACACCTTAGTCACGTACTGAGATTTTAAGAGGAACTCAGTACAATGTGAACTTAGACCGTGACACCGGAGTGTGAGTCAGACAGTAAGGCCTACACCCAATCACACACACCCTCATTCATGCATTCACTGGTCCGACCAGAACCCCCCAAAAGAGTGAAAACATTAAAAAGTGAAATGACGACAAAAGAAAGACTTTAAAAAGGAAGCTTTTATTAACAATGTGATTTGCTCGATGCTCATCTGCATGTTTTTATTTTCTTTCATTTTTTATGTCCCTGTATTTGTTATTAATAAAATGTTGTTAGTGAAGCATTTGGTTTTTTACTGGTATTTTAATTTACTACAAACAACAATTGAAAGTCTTTTCTTATGTGTGCACTCTATTGTGGGCCTTCAGTTCAGACTTTTTTCCAGAACATTTCCATGTCAAACATCACATTGAAATAGTTTCTCTACTGTGTAGATTCTAATGTGTTTCTTAAGGTGGACCCTTTGATGAAAACATTTACTACAAACATCACATTAAAATTGTCTTTCACCTGAGTGCATTCCCATGTGCCTTTTAAGGTCTTTCTTTTGAATAAAATATTTACTACAAACGTCACATTTAAATGGTTTCTCTCCTGTGTGGATTCTCATGTGTGACTGCAGGTGATTGCTTTGAATAAAACATTTACTACAAACATCACATTTAAATTGTCTTTCTCATGAGTGGATTCTCATGTGTTTTTTAAGGTTGTTCTTTTGAATAAAACATTTACTACAGACATCACATTTAAATGGTTTCTCTCCTGTGTGGATTCTCATGTGTGACTGCAGGTGATACCTTTGAATAAAACATTTACTACAGACATCACATTTAAATGGCTTCTCTCCTGTGTGGATTCTCATGTGTTTTTTAAGGTTGTTCTTTTGAATAAAACATTTACTACAGACATCACATTTAAATGGTTTCTCTCCTGTGTGGATTCTCATGTGTGACTGCAGGTGATACCTTTGAATAAAACATTTACTACAGACATCACATTTAAATGGTTTCTCTCCTGTGTGAATTATCATGTGTGACTGCAAGGAATTCGTACGGGTGAAACATTTACTACAAACATCACATTTAAATGGTTTCTCTCCTGTGTGGATTCTCATGTGTGACTGCAAGGAATTCGTACGGGTGAAACATTTACTACAAACATCACATTTAAATGGTTTCTCTCCTGTGTGGATTATCATGTGTTTTTTAAGGTCATTCTTTTGAATAAAACATTTACTACAAACATCACATTTAAATGGTTTCTCTCCTGTGTGGATTCTCATGTGTGATTTAAGGTTGGCCTTCTGGTTTAAACATTTACTACAAACATCACATTTAAATAGTTTCTCTCCTGTGTGAATTCTTATGTGTGACTGCAAAGAATTCTTACGTGTGAAACATTTACTACAAACATCACATTTAAATGGTTTTTCTCCTGTGTGGATTCTCATGTGTGACTGCAAGGAATTCGTACGGGTGAAACATTTACTACAAACATCACATTTAAATAGTTTCTTTCCTGTGTGAATTATCATGTGTGATTTAAGGTTAACCTTCTCGGTAAAACATTGACTGCAAATGTCACATTTAAATGGTTTCTCTCCTGTGTGGATTCTCATGTGTGACTGCAGGTGATTCCTTTGAGTAAAACATTTACTACAAACATCACATTTAAATGGTTTCTCTCCTGAGTGAATTCTCAGTTTTGAAGCTGCAGTGAGTGAAGCTTTCTCACCACCCACACATTCAGATGTCATTTTTACCTGAACCTTCTTTGAACAAATCTGTTGAAATGAACTAATCTTTGTTTTGGAAGCTTTACATCCCATTTCAGCATTTTTAATTGAGTCAGACATCTTTCTCTTTTTCGTGGTAGAGTCAGAGTCAGCTTCAGCTTCAGTCTCTGACAGAGGTTTCTGCCAACAGTCTTCATCATCATCATCCTCGCTACTACCCTCAGTCTGATACGAGTCTGTTTCCGTTCCATCAGGACCTTGTCGTACTAAACTGTTTGGATCTGGGTTCTGGGCTGCTTCTGGTCTTTTGACGTTATTTCCCACACTTTGTCTTTTCATTAATTCATTTAAACCACAGGTTGAAAGTTCCTCCTTCTTGTTCATTTCTGTTAGTTGTCTCAAGTGTAGATGGGAGGCCTGAGGCTTCTCCTCTTCATCTTCACATTTAACAGGACAAGCAGCACTGTTTGTCTCCTGCTGCACACAAAGCTGGTTTTTCTCCTGACCTTCACTGAGCATCTCTGGTTCTTCCTTCATGTGGAGACGCTCTGGCAGCAGCTCCTCCACATTCTTCCTCTCACTGAAAACACAATCAGTGACTGACGGCTGCTGGAGCTGAAATCTGTGCAGATGAACTTTGGGCATGAAGGCAGCCAGCACAAGTTTTTCTGTTTCATCTGTATTAGGAACAGATTGATAACCTGAAGGTAGACACAAAACACAATATTACAAGAAAACTCACAATGTTTTTATGTTTTTATTCATTTTACTTCAACAGGAAAAACCTAGCTGTTATTCAGCCTGTTGTTTAATATATTTTATGACTTTTTTTGTATTCATGATCATGTATTATTAATTTCTTAAATACCTGAATGTATTTTACTTAAAAAGTTTTGGTTGCTAAATAGAAATAATGAATATATATACACTGAAACAATTAATTACTCTGTTATTTATGTTAAAATATTGTGGAACTGAGACATTTATTTTCTTATTAGTGTAATTCTGATGCCCTTTTTTGGCCCCGATATCAATACCCAGATGCGTAGTATTGGCCGGTACGATACATGTCGATACCGCGGTGTTTAAAGAAAAGATATGACCTGTTTTTATTCCAATTCTTAGGAGCTGTATACTCACTTGGATATAAAAATCAGTGCTATCATGGCTTGGTCTGGCACTGCTTAAACCTTTGTGAAAAGAAAAAAATACCAACACAGAGTAAATGCTGGAGAACTTTTTTTTATTGTCTACCTGGTATGGGTGAGAGATAAATAAACTTTTCTGAAACCTGAACTTTTCCTCTCTAATGCCAACCTGGGGTCACATACTGACTTTCTAACCATACTGAGATTGTAAGTCAATCTGAGCATGCAGCGGTCAAGTAAAGCAATCGTACCCATGCTGGAATTGCCATGCACAAATTGTCATCCTTAAATTACAATGATGTCTTAGTTGTAGATCACATTAATATTGTATATTAGAGGTGTCCCGATCCGATATTGATATCGGTTTGATATCAGCCAGAAAACTAATATCGGATTTTATCGGACTGCATCTAAAATCACCGATAGAAGCGTTCCGATAAAATGTTCCACTCCAGCACTTCTATCCGTAGGTGACTGTGGTTCACACTCCAACAAAGTAACCTACTGTTGTTGACTATTGTTCTCTGTTTGAGTAACATCACTTGATCAAGCCTTTTCTAACATTCCACGCTACAAAAAAAGTAATAAAAGTATGTATGATTTGTGTTGATATCGCATCGAATCAATATCGGTATTCAATCAATCAATCAATCTTTATTTGTATAGCGCCAAATCATAACCAATGGTATCTCAAGGCACTTTACAGTAGAGCAGTCTTAAGGACGGACTCTTCATTTTATGGATACACACATATGCATATATACGTATATACACATACATATGTATCCCACACCCAACATGAATTCATCATGGCGGCAAGGAAAACCTTCTGTTAAGCAGCAGGAACCTTGTGTGGATCCCATTCCTATGATGAACAGCCATCCACGTTATGCTGTGTTGGGTGTGTGCAGAGAAAAGGGTGGAGACAGAGCCGCTGAGTCTCTGTAACTCCACACTGAGGATCCCACGGACCTGCAAGACAAAAGCCAGAAGGAGTACAGGAGCAAACACACAAGGGAGTAAGCAGACATAGAGGGAGTGTTTGAAAGAGGAATGGGACCCTCTCCGGTCCCTCTCTAACCTAAATGACCTCTCTCTTAACGCCCTCTCCAACCTCTCTCCAACCGAGCATGCCAGACCCCCCCCCCCGGCAGTCTATGCCTATTGCATCTTAATTATGAGCTATGAGCTGGTTCCTAACTAAAAGCTTTATCAAAGAGGAATGTTTTGAGCCTAACCTTAAAGGTAGAGAGGGTGTCTGCCCCCCGAACCGTGGTTGGTAGATGGTTCCAGAGAAGTGGGGCCTGATAACTGAAAGCTCTTCCTCCTATACTACTTTTAGAGATGAATGGAACAACGAGTAGTCCAGCATTTTGAGAGCGTAGTGTTCTGGGGGGATTGTATGGCACTACAAGCTCCTTGAGATAGACTGGTGCCTGTCCATTTAGGGCTTTATAAGTGAGAAGAAGAATCTTGAATTCTATTCTATATTTTATGGGAAGCCAATGCAGAGAGGCTAATACAGGAGTAATGTGATCTCTTCTCCTAGTTTTAGTCAGTACACGTGCTGCAGCATTTTGAACCAGCTGAAGTGTCTTAAACGACTTGCTCGGGCAGCCTGCTAAAAGAGAATTACAATAATCCAGTCTAGAGGTAACAAAAGCATGGACTAGTTTTTCGGCGTCGCCCTGAGACAGGATAGATCTGATTTTAGCAATGTTACGGAGATGAAAGAAGGCAGTTCTTGAAGTTTGTTTTATGTGAGAGTTGAAGGATAAGTCCTGATCAAATAGAACCCCAAGGTTTCTAACAGTTGTGCTTTGTGCCAGAGTAATGCCATCTAGGGCAGTTAGGCTAGCATAGGTTTCTCTAAGGTGTCGCGGGCCCAGTACAATGACCTCAGTCTTGTCTGAGTTGAGAAGAAGAAAATTTTGGTCCATCCAGGCCCTAATGTCCTTTAGACAGGCCTCAAGTTTAGATAGCTGATTTGTCTCACCTGACTTCATTGATACATACAGTTGGGTATCATCAGCATAGCAGTGGAAGTTAACAGAGTATTTTCTCATAACATTACCAAGGGGGATCATATAGATACAGAAGAGGATTGGACCTAGCACAGAGCCCTGAGGAACCCCGTAGCTTACTTTAGTGTACACAGAAGACTTATTATTCACGTGTACAAACTGGTACCTATCAGATAGGTAGGACTTAAACCAGTTTAGGGCAGTCCCTGTGATTCCAAGTAATTTCTCTAATCTCTCTAGTAGAATATAGTGATCTATAGTGTCAAAAGCTGCACTAAGATCTAATAAAACCAGCACTGAGAG
Source organism: Gouania willdenowi (assembly GCF_900634775.1). Classification (NCBI taxonomy): domain Eukaryota; kingdom Metazoa; phylum Chordata; class Actinopteri; order Blenniiformes; family Gobiesocidae; genus Gouania; species Gouania willdenowi. Next base: position 15,372,210 of record NC_041055.1, read on the forward strand.
TCGTCCTTCATCTGAAGCCCAGAGTAGATCATTAGTTACTTTAACTAAAGCAGTCTCTGTGCTGTGTTGAGCTCTAAAGCCTGACTGGAAGTCCTCGAACAGGCTGTTGTTTTGAAGAAATTCACAGAGCTGAGCTGCCACAACTTTCTCAAGAATCTTTGAAATAAAAGGAAGATTAGATATAGGCCTGTAGTTTGCTAAAGTGCTGGAATCAAGAGTAGGTTTTTTGAGAAGGGGTTTGATTACAGCTACTTTAAAGGACTGTGGCACGTAGCCTATTGATAGGGATATATTTATTGTCTCCAACAAAGATGGGCAGACTAGGGGAACAACTTCTTTAAACAGCTTAGTTGGGATCGGATCTGAAAGGCAGGTCGATGGTTTGGAGGATGAAATAATAGAGTTAAGTTCCTGAAGTCCTATATGTGTGAAACAGTTTAGGTTAGGCCTATTTACATTTAATGGTACAGCAGGCCCAGGTGAAGGCCGGGAGTGGCTAATTTTATCTCTAATCTTGTGAATTTTATCGTTAAAAAATGTCATAAAGTCCTCACAGCTGAGGGCTAGAGGAATCATGGGCTCAATAGAGCTCTGACTTTGTGTTAGCCTGGCTACAGTGCTGAAAAGGTACCTCGGATTATTTTTATTTTCTTCAATTAGTGAGGAGTAGTATGTAGATCGACTATGTCGTAAGGCTGTCATGTATTTACTATGGCTTTCTTGCCAAAGTATTCGTGACTCCTCTGTTTTATTGGAGCGCCACATTCTCTCTAATTTACGGGTTGTTTGTTTGAGTGTGTGAGTTTCAGAGCTAAACCACGGAGCTTTCCTCTGACGTTTAATAGTTTTTTCCCTCAATGGGGCAATTGAGTCCAAGGTGGATTTTAGTAGACTAGCAGAGCTATCGACAAGCAGATCCAGTTGAGAGGGGTTATAATTAATATCATAGTTATTTATTGGATGGTGCACTGAGTTTAAGGCAGCAGGAATGGCCTCTTTAAATTTAGCCACAGCACTATTGGACAGATTTCTACTTGTAACTATTTTATTGCACAGTGCGAGATCCTCTAGGATAATGTTAAAAGATATTAAAAAGTGATCTGATAGCAGAGGATTTTCAGGGTAGACTTTTAGTTCATTAATATCAAGGCCATATGTTAGAACAAGATCAAGAGTATGATTTAAACGATGAGTAGCTTCATTAATAGTTTGAAAAAAGCCAACTGAGTCTATTAGGGACATAAAGGCTGAGCTCAGGCTATCACTATCTTTGTCCACATGGATATTAAAATCTCCTACTATCAGTATTTTATCAGAACTGAGGACTAAGTTTGATATAAACTCAAGAGAATTCTGATAGAAATTCAGAATAAGGGCCTGGAGGACGGTAAATTATCGCAAATAAGACTGGCTGGCAGGTTTTTGATTCGATATGAGATAAATTTAGAACCAGGCTTTCAAAGGAAGTGTAACTGGCCTTTGGTTTAGGATAGATTAGGAGAGAGGAATGATAAATAGCTGCTACACCACCTCCACGGCCTATGTCTCGTGGCATATGAGTATTTAAATGACTGGGAGGAGAAAAGAAAACCACTCCACTAGAAAGAAAACCACTCCACTAGAAAAGAAAACCACTCCACTAGACTTAACTACGTTACAACCTCCAGAACTGGCTATATATATGAAAAAAATCTCAACAAAATCAAAAAAACTCTCAAAAATATACAGAGCGCTTTCGAACACTAACTGTAATTACTTACCAATCGCGAAGTGGGAGGCCGAACTCTCAATCACCCCGAGCACTGATTTCTGGGCAGAAATTTGTTGTAATACTTTTAAGATGACAAAAAACACAAACCTTCAGCTAATTCAATACAAGGTCCTCCACAGATCCCACATTACCCAACAGAAAATGCATAAAATGGGCTTCTCAGCAACAGACATCTGCTCTCAGTGCACCCAGAATACAGCGGATTCCTATTTACATGCCTTATGGCTTTGCTCCCCAGTTCAACACTTTTGGACTCTAATCACTGAAAAACTGTCCTCCATTTTGGACTACAGAATTCCTTTATCTCCAAATCTTTGTTTGATTGGAGACCTGACAATGCTTCAACCTCCAGCAAACCAATCACAATCAATCCTTGCGGCACTAGCCATAGCAAAAAAAACAATATTACTAAATTGGAAAGACAAAAAATCCTTAAACATAAACCAATGGCAAAATCTCCTCACAGAATTTATTTCCATGGAAAAGATGTCTGCTCTCAGAAAACAAAAAAAAATAACGTGCTTTGAGGAGCGTTGGACTCCTTTTTTAATTGCATTAAATCTAAATTTTTAAAAGCCTGATGATCTAGCCTGCAAGCGACTGCCAGCACCACTCTTTACTAACGCACTAGCCCAACTGTAGGCCGGGGCCGCCTTGGGCCTCTGGGGTGGTCTTGGTCAGGATGGCTGGGGTGGGTTGCCGGGGTGCCTTGTTGCCTCAGCGCGGGTGTGCATTCCTTCTGGGTGTTCACGGGGTCCCGGGGCTGTTTGATTTGGCGCCGTTGCCCCTTGCATGCGCATCTGGTTGGTCTCTGGGGCTGGGGCCCTGCGTGCTCCCCTGCCGCTCCTTCCCCTTGCTCCCTGTCCCCCTGTCTCGTCCTCCCCCCCCTCCTCCTCCTTTGCTCTTGCGCCCGCCATCCTGTGGGGTTGGGTTTGGGGGCTCCCGTTGGCCTGGGGCACTGGTGGGGGGGCTGTGGCTCCCGCCTGGGGGGCGGGCGGTGCCGTGCCGGGTGGGTTGGCTGGGGGGTGGTCTCGTTGGGGGGCCTGGGGTGGTGGGGTCCTTGGCTCCGGTCCGGGGGGATCCGGGGTGGGGGTAGCTTTGGGGGTGGCTGCTGCCCGGGGTCGGCGATTGCCTCCTGGGTTGCTGGGTGGCGGGGTATGGCTGTGGGTTGCTCCGTCGGCCCTTGCGGGTCCTTGGCTTGGCTCCCTGGGGCGCACCTTTGCTAGGGATGTCGCTTGCGCGACGAGCCAGGCGGGGCCCCCTCGGGGGCTTTTTGTACGACCGCAATGGCCGGGGTGTGGACGTTATGGCTAGGGGGTGGGGTGAGGGGTACTATGGGGCCTCCCCGGGGGTCGTATTGGGCGGGTGTGCGGGGGCGCGGCGCGTGGTTCCTCGCCCGGTGGATCCGCGTTGGGATTGGCTGGTATGCTGGCTGGGTGCACCGGGCGCGATTCTGGGGCGGGGGTGCCCCGGGGGCGGATCCTTGGGCTACGTGTCCGGGGAGGTGCTCTCCGGCCATCTGCCCGGGGACCGGCCGCGGCTCGTGGCGGCGCTGCGCAGCCTTGGGCGGGGCGGGGCTGGTGGCCTTGGGCCCGCTGTTGTTCGGGGTGTGCTGGCGTCGGGGGGGTGTCTTGTGCCGGTGCGTGGGTCGTCGGGGATTGCCTCCGTGGGGGGGGGGGGGCTCTATTGGCGCCGTTGGTGTGGGGGGGCGGTTCCGGGCTGGGGGTGCTTCGGTACTCTGGCTTGCCGGTCCGTGGCTGGCGGGATGGCCCTGCTTGGCGGTGGATGGCGTCCTCTCTCGTCGGGGGGGCCGGGGCCGCCTCCCGGTGGAGAGTGTTGTATCGTGGCGCCGGGTGGGCCTGTGCTGGCCCTGGTGCGGGCATGGGCCTCCCCCCTGCTCGGCCGCTCCCCTTGGTGACGGGGTGGCGTTGCTCCGGGCCGGCGGGCGGCGGGGGTCGCCCCCTGGGGCGCCGGGGGATGTTGTTGGTGCCTGGCTGTGCCCGGGGGTGGGGGGTGTCGCCGTGCTCCGCGGGGCCGGCGCGGTCTGGGGGGGTGCCGTGGGGGGGGGTCTCCGGCTGTGCTGTTCCGGGGCCCGCAGTGCCACTTGCCCGTCTGCGCCATCTACCCTCTCGCGTGGCCCGCCACGCGGACGGGCCCGGCTCACACTGGACAGGCCTCCTACATGTTCACTTCACCCCACTCCCAGCTGGTCTGGCTCACTCAGAAAATGCACCACACACCAATACCCAACCCTTGGGGGGCTGGATGGTGGGGCTGGGGGTGGAGGGGGCCGCCACCTGTGCTACTATGTAGTGGCATGGGGGCGGCCCTCCCACCTCTAGTTGCCCTACTAATCCCTCCAATTTTAATCGCATCTCAACATGTCACCCCCCGGAGGGTGTATCATCATTTACACCCTCCGGCCTATTACACCACATACACATAAATCCACAGAGGCTGGAGGGGGAGCACCGCTCCCCTCCATCCCCCTTCTTTTAATTACACCCCATACATTCACCAAACACACACATTCACACAGGGGATCGGGAAGTGCCTCTCCATTGGTGGCTGGGCCACTGCATAGAGTAAAAGCACATCAAGATGGTGCGGTCGGGCGTGGCGGTGGGTCTCGGGGGGGCTATGCCGGGGTCTCTCCTTGCGGGGTCTTTCCGGGCTGTGTCGGCCGGGTGGGGCGCGGGGGTGCCTCTCCCCCTTGGGTGTGGCTTGGTGCTTGCTTTGTCTCCTGGTGGCCTTGGGGGCGGGCCCCGCGGTGTGCGGGCCCGGGGCGGCCTGCCTCGCCGGTTTGGGGGGTGGGTGTGCTGGGGGGGTGCTGGTGTCCTCACCGGGGTTGGGGCAGGGTTGTTTGGCGCCTCGGGATTATGCTGTTTACTGGGGGGGCGGCGTTAGCTGTTCCGATGGTTGAGGTTGCTTTCGGCCGCCTGGTGGGTATGTCCTGCCATCTGCGGACTGGTGGGTGGGTCCGGGGCATCTTTGGCTGGGGGCTGCTGTCCCGCGCTGGATGTGTGCCGTTGGGGTGCCTCCGTCCCCGCGGTGGGGGTCGCCGGTTGCTCGCGGGCCGGCGGGGGGCGCTGCCCTGTGGCTTGCGCTGTCCGGGGGGCGGCGGGCCCTGGGCTGCTGGCCTTGTGCCGTCTGGGGCTGTGCGGTCCTGATGGGCTGTGGCCGGGACCTGGGCTGGGGTGGGGGGCGCGTCCCGGGGGGCTTGGCCCGGGGGCTTGCCCTTGGGGGGTCCTGGTCCCTGGGGGTGCTCCTGGGGCCCGGGGTGCTTGGCCGGCTGGCCGGGCCGGTCCTGGCGGGGGTCTTCTGGGGCGGGTGGCGCGTGCCGCGCCCTTGCATACCTTCTGGTGCGGCCCCTGCTTGGGCAGTCCCCCGTGAGGCAGAGTGTCGGGGTTAAATTAGGGGGCCACATCCCGGCGGGGCGGTCTGGCTTGGCCTCTGGAGGGGGCCCTGGCTTTAAAGAACTGAAGCTCGTGGCGCGGGCGGCATCAGCATCTGGGGCGCCCGGGGGGGCTAGGTTGGGGTGCCTGGGGACCGGCGGGGGGACTCCCAGCGGCCCCCTGGTGCCTTATGCGGCTTGGGGTGTGGTCGTTCGCCCTGGGCGGGCTGCTCCTGGTGCTGCATCCATTCCGGGTCCTCCTGGCCTGGGGTCGGGTCCTTGCTGGCTCTGGGCTCACCGGCGGGGGCCCGCCGGCTGCCCGTTCGGCGTGGCTCTGGTCGTCTGCTGGGCGTGGGCTTTGGCTCCTCCGCTGGGGTCTCGGGCGGGGGGCTCTCTGGGCGCTCCCCTCGGGGGGCTGGGCGCGGGGGTGTGGGTGGTGGTGGGGGGTGGGGGGCTGGGGGGCCTGGGGGTTGGGGATTGGAGTCGGTGGCGTGGTGCGCTGGGTCCTTGGCTCCTTGGGGGCTTTTCGGGTGTGTATGGGGGGGGCAATGGCAGCCTCTCGGCTTGGGACCTTGGGGGCGTTCGGGGGGCTGCTTGGCCGTGGGGTGGTCGCCGGGGGCCCCTAGATCTCTCGCTCTTTCTGCTGGCCCGACTGCTTCTTCGGGCCCGGGGGCGGCTTATGGGTTTTGCAGTAGCGGCTCTTGGAATCACATTTGTCATGGACGCACTGGCCTCGGGCTGTGGGATAACACTCATACTGGGCTCAACCATAGACACGTTGTTCCCAAATACCTGTTTTATGTAACTTCCACTCACTTCCTCCTCTGCTCACAGCCACCATCATTATTCCTAAGCCGCACACTGGTCACCAGACTGGCTTGATAACACAACAATAAGCACAATATACACAACCACAATTTCACATCACATCACTTGAAACTTATTGATTATTCCCCACCCATTCGTTTTCCTATCTTGTATCCCTCCTCCCTGTTAACTCCCCCCCCCCCACCCCCCTCACCCTGGTGTAACACTGCCCTCTCTCTTTTACATCCTCCCTTTAATAAAGTATTTACCCTTCCCTAGGGAGGGCTGGTGATGGTCACAATTATGCAATGAAATAAATTCATTTATTTAATTGCAATAATAAAATATGCATTGCTGTTAAAAGATTGCACTTCTTGTAGTGTTAACCTTCAACAGCATGTGCAAACAAGGTGAGAGAAAAAAAAAAAAAAAAAAAAAAAAAAAAAAAAAAATGACTGGGAGGAGTGGCTTCATTTAAACTAACATATTCATCTTGATACAGCCATGTTTCAGTTAAACAGAATAAATCAAAGTTATTTTCTGAGATAAGGTCATTTACTAGTAGAGATTTGGATCTCAGTGATCTAATATTTAATAGAGCACATCTAATGGTTTTATGTTTTGGTGTTTCTAGATTTGAGATTTTAATTTTTTTCAGATTTTTATAATTGATAGCTCTTTTATTTGATTTTATGTTAAAATCATTGTGAAATATGGGTCGGGGGACTGACACCGTCTCCATAAAATAATATTCATCACCATCACAACAGTTGTCATGGCGATGAACACAGCTATCCTGATAGCAATGGGAGGGAAACTGTCCTAAGGCAAGCGCAGAGGGGCGTGGAGGACTCCCCCTCTGTAACATGGTCTCATTCATGAGATGTCATAACAGTGACTGTGCCATGTTTTCTGATAGTAGAGATGCTCCCTCCAAAGTAGGATGGATTCCATCTCTTCCTATCAGGTTCGGTTTTCCCCAGAAGGATCTCCAATTATCAATGAAGCCCACCTCGTTTTCTGGACACCACCTCGATAGCCAGCGGTTAAATGATGACATGCGGCTATACATGTCATCACTGGTCAGATTTGGTAAGGGACCAGAGAAAATTACGGAGTCCGACATTGTTTTAGCATAAGCACAAACTGATTCAATGTTCACTTTGGTTGCTTCCGACTGGCGACGTCGGGAGTCATTAGTGCCGACATGGAGGACTATCCTATCAAACTTACGATTACTCTTTGCCAGCAACTTTAGATTTGATTCTATGTCGCCCGCTCTGGCCCCTGGGATGCACCTCACAATGCCCGCTGACTTCGCTAGCTTCACGTTTCTCACTATGGAGTCGCCAATTATCAGAGTTTGTTCCCCGGTGAGTGTGTTGTCCTCACAGAGGGGGGAGAACCTGTTTGAGACGTGAACATGGTGGTGTTGGCCGATATGCAAGGCTGCAATATCGGTATCATATCGGAAGTGAAAAAGTTGTATCGGGAGATCTCTATTGTATATAAAGAAGTGTAATAATGTATTTTAAATATAGTTATTTGTCAGTGAAGTGCATTTCATGCCAAATTTTTTCTGAACATGAATTTTGAAATAGAATGAACAATCTCAGCACTGCAGAAGTAGCAAAAACTCACTCTCCGGTAGTGTGCATGTGCATATAATTCTCAGTAAGCCACACCGTAACCATACGTGTTTCTGTGATCAGGAGTCAGGGCAGGAGTGAGAGTCTAAAGGTTAGACATATTTTAAATTGGAACCATTCCTGATTATTTTAAAAGACATGGTCAAATAATCTGAGCTAACCATGAACCTCTCCATGAATTTTATTCCTATGAACTTTTCACTTTTTATTCATTTTAGTAGGAATTTCTCACAAGGCTGTTTTTACCTAGCATATGAATTTGAATATAAATATTTTACAATTTATTTTCACAACCTGTGTGTGTGAAAGACCCCTTAGTGATCTTGAGGTTTCAGATGTTTACAGACTGAATGGTACAGTTAAACAGCTTTGTTTATAACATATTTTATGGTATTGAAAAATTGATGCAACTCCTTTTCAAAATGATGTCCGTTTGGTTTCATCTGTGCCCATTTTGTTTTATTTATATGGTATTTTGTCAGCATGATTAGAGTCTGTATCAGGAGGTAAAGGTCTTTTGGAATTATAGTATTTTCAAAATAAAAGATGATGTCACTCTCCTGGAGGCTGATCACTTGACCTGTTTCGCGATTAATCAGATTCTGTATATAAAACCAGAGGGTTTTTTTTACTGTAGGTGCAGTTATAGAACAGGTGGAAAATGATTTCTGTTTCCATATGGCAAAAATCACCACTCAGCGGATTGGGTATCAAAAGTAGTTTGATGCTGTGAATCGGCGGTATCGACATGTTGATAAAAAATACTTGCCGATACCGATCCAGCCGTTTAGTGCCGTATCGGGACTCCTCCCGGTACTAGTATTGATATCGTCACATTATTTCTTAACAATATAATAATAACCCCACTATGAGGTGATGTCATTATGAACCAACTGTCAGTAGTTTGTCCAAAGGACAGCATTCATTTCTGTGACTCTCTGTGGGATTTCAACCAGTTTCCCTTCATTCTGTTGTGCTCTCTAACTTTCCAGTAAAAACACTTACCTAACTGTTTGCTGGTGTTATGGTGGAGACTCTTGTCAGGAAGGATCATTTTCATTTCACCATCCACTGGAACTTCTTGTACTCCATGTTCAGTCTGGACGGCTTGTGACAGAGTCATTTTTTGCTCTGTTGCTCTGCATATTTCTATTGCTCTGTATAACGTTAGACGTCTTTCCCGTATCAGTCTCTTTTTTAGGTGAGAGTCTGTGATGCTTAACACAAGCTTATCTCTGAGCATGTCATTCTCACTTATTCCAAACTCACAGTCTTTGCTTTTGTGTCGCAGCTCTGTCATGAATGTGTTTATTGATGTCCCTGCTGTCCTCTGATGGGACCAATATTGATTTCGTTCAAAGACAACATTTCTCTGTGGACTGCAGTAATCTTTAAAGGCTTGAAGAACATCCTCCATTGTCAGCTCATCTCCCTCACCTCTAACCGTCAGTGTGTTTAACACTTCCATTGCGTCCTCGCCGATGGTGTGGAGTAAAATGTCAATCTTTCCTTTTTCATCTTTCTCCCCTGAGGCCGCTATATACCGCCTAAAGCTTTGTTCCCAGCTGCACCAGTTGTCAGCAGGGTTAGCGGTGAGAGACAATGATGACGGTGCGTTGAACTGCTCCATTTCCTCCCCTTTTTATACTCTTTACTTTTCTATCCTGTAGCGTCTCAGCGGTGCTAGCTCCTCTGCTAGCTCGGTTAGCATTCTGCTCCAGCTTCTCTCTGTGTCTGCAACTCCGTCTTCTGACACCGTGTTGTGCTCTCTGACTTTCCACTGGAGCTTTAAGGCGCTATTATATTATGGCCTGACTCCATATGTAGGCTGGATATTAATAACATTCACTATTAGACTCAGAGAAAATTGTTTTGGTCCCTCAGCTCTTTCTTCTTCTTCTGCTCAAACTCAGAGACTTCTCTTCTTCGTCTTGTTTTCCGGCGGTTAGCATCCAGCTTAATGGAGCATTACCGCCACCTTCTGCACCGGTGTCACGGTCTGAGTTCACATCGGGCTGAAATCGGTTATCAGCATGCGCACTACCGGAAAATGAATTAATGCTCGTTCTGCTTAGCTTTTTTCTACTTCCGCCGTCCTGAGATAAAAAATTTAATTTCAAAGCTGAGGTAAAAGCTAATGTTATTTGACGAGTGCTGAATGGCTCCTTTTCTTCTACAAAAATGTACAACTGCTCAATATACAAAGCAGAAGAGTTTACAACGCCACAAAGAAATGATAGACAAGTGAATCTTCTTCATGGTGAAGGCCACTCCATCACCAGACACTGACAAGAAGGAGCTCAGGAACATGATAATAAAACTCTATACGAAAATTTTTTTTTTTTTTCAAAAAAACATGATTATAACATACATTGCAGTAAAAAAAAATTAACCTAATGTAACTTTTTTTTTTTTTTTTTTTTAAATCAGTATAACCCAGTACGGGTACATCTTAGTCCATAGCAGTCACGTACTGAGATTTTAAGAGGAACTCAGTACAATGTGAACTCAGACCGTGACACCGGAGTGTGAGTCAGACAGTAAGGCCTACACACAATCACACACACCCTCATTCATTCATTCACTGGTCCGACCAGAACCCCCCAAAAGAGTGAAAACATTAAAAAGTGAAATGACGACAAAAGAAAGACTTTAAAAAGGAAGCTTTTATTAACAATGTGATGTGCTCGCTGCTCATCTGCATGTTTTTATTTTCTTTCATTTTTTATGTCCCTGTATTTGTTACCAATAAAATGTTGTTAGTGAAGCATTTGGTTTTTTACTGGTATTTTAATTTACAACACACAACAATTGAAAGTATTTTCTTATGTGTGCACGCTATTGTGGGCCTTCAGTTCAGACTTTTTTTCAGAACATTTCCATGTCAAACATCACATTGAAATAGTTTCTCTACTGTGTAGATTCTAATGTGTTTCTTAAGGTGGACCTTTTGATGAAAACATTTACTACAAACATCACGTTTATATGGTTTCTCCCGTGTGGATTCTCATGTGTGACTGCAAGTAATCCTTACAAGTAAAACATTTACTACAAACATCACATTTAAATTGTCTTTCACCTGAGTGCATTCCCATGTGCCTTTTAAGGTCTTTTTTTTGACTAAAACATTTATTAAAAAACTTCACATTTAAATGGTTTCTCTCCTGTGTGGATTCTCATGTGTGATTTAAGGTTGGCCTTCTGGTTAAAACATTTACTACAAACATCACATTTAAATGGTTTCTCTCCTGTGTGAATTATAATGTGTGATTTAAGGTTAACCTTCTCTGTAAAACATTTACTACAAACGTCACATTTAAATGGTTTCTCTCCTGTGTGGATTCTCATGTGTGACTGCAGGTGATTGTTATGAATAAAACATTTACTACAGACATCACATTTAAATGGTTTCTCTCCTGTGTGGATTCTCATGTGTGATTTAAGGTTAACATTCTTGGTAAAACATTTGCTACAGACATCACATTTAAATGGTTTCTCTCCTGTGTGAATTCTCATGTGTGAATTAAAGTTGACCTTCTTGGTAAAACATTTGCTACAAACATCACATTTAAATGGTTTCTCTCCTGCATGGATTCTCATGTGTGACTGCAAGGAATTCTTACGGGTGAAACATTTACTACAAACATCACATTTAAATGGTTTCTCTCCTGTGTGGATTCTCATGTGTGACTGCAGGTGATTCCTTTGAATAAAACATTTACTACAAACATCGCATTTAAATTGTTTCTCTCCTGTGTGGATTCTCATGTGTGATTTAAGGTTGGCCTTCTGGTTAAAACATTTACTACAAACATCACATTTAAATGGTTTCTCTCCCGTGTGAATTATCATGTGTGATTTAAGGTTGACCTTCTCGGTAAAACATTTACTGCAAATGTTACATTTAAATGGTTTCTCTCCTGTGTGGGATCTCATGTGTGAATTAAGGTCAGTCTTATAACCAAAACATTTACTACAAACATCACATTTAAATGGTTTCTCTCCTGAGTGAATTCTCAGTTTTGAAGCTGCAGTGAGTGAAGCTTTCTCACCACCCACACATTCAGATGTCATTTTTACCTGAACCTTCTTTGAACAAATCTGTTGAAATGAACTAATCTTTGTTTTGGAAGCTTTACATCCCATTTCAGCATTTTTAATTGAGTGAGACATCTTTCTCTTTTTCGTGGTAGAGTCAGAGTCAGCTTCAGTCTCTGACAGAGGTTTCTGCCAACAGTCTTCATCATCATCATCCTCGCTACTACCCTCAGTCTGATACGAGTCTGTTTCCGTTCCATCAGGACCTTGTCGTACTAAACTGTTTGGATCTGGGTTCTGGGCTTCTTCTGGTCTTTTGACGTTATTTCCCACACTTTGTCTTTTCATTAATTCATTTAAACCACAGGTTGAAGGTTCCTCCTTCATGTTCATTTCTGTTAGTTGTCTCAAGTGTAGATGGGAGGCCTGAGGCTTCTCCTCTTCATCTTCACATTTAACAGGACAAGCAGCACTGTTTGTCTCCTGCTGCACACAAAGCTGGTTTTTCTCCTGACATTCACTTAGCGTCTCTGGTTCTTCCTTCATGTGGAGACGCTCTGGGAGCAGCTCCTCCACATTCTTCCTCTCACTGAAAACACAATCAGTGACTGACGGCTGCTGGAGCTGAAATCTGTGCAGATGAACTTTGGGCATGAAGGCAGCCAGCACAAGTTTTTCTGTTTCATCTGTATTAGGAACAGATTGATAACCTGAAGGTAGACACAAAACACAATATTACAAGAAAAACTCACAATGTTTTTATGTTTTTATTCATTTACTTCAACAGCAAAAACCTAGCTGTTATTCAGCCTGTGTTTAATATATTTTATGACTTTTGTTTGTATTCATGATCATGTATTATTAATTTCTTAAATACCTGAATGTATTTTATTTAAAAAGTTTTGGTTGCTAAATAGAAATAATTAATATATATACACTGAAACAATTAATTACTCTGTTATTTATGTTAAATATTGTGGAACTGAGACATTAATTTCTTATTAGTGTAAATTCTGATGCCCTTTTTTGGCCCCGATATCAATACCCAGATGCGTAGTATTGGCCGGTACCGATACATGTCGATACCGCGGCGTTTAAAGAAAAGATATGACCTGTTTTTCTTCCAATTCTTAAGAGCTGTATACTCACTTGGATATAAAAATCAGTGCTATCATGGCTTGGTCTGGCACTGCTTAAACCTTTGTGAAAAGAAAAAAATACCAACACAAAGTAAATGCAGGAGAACTTTTTTTATTGTCTACCTGGTATGGGTGAGAGATAAATAAACTTTTCTGAAACCTGAACTTTTCCTCTCTAATGCCAACCTGGGGTCACATACTGACTTTCTAACCATACTGAGATTGTAAGTCAATCTGAGCATGCAGCGGTCAAGTAAAGCAATCGTACCCGTGCTGGAATTGCCATGCACAAATTGTCATACTTAAATTACAATGATGTCTTAGTTGTAGATCACATTAATATTGTATATTAGAGGTGTCCCGATCCGATATTGATATCGGTTTGATATCAGCCAGAAAACTAATATCGGATTTTATCGAACGGCATCTAAAATCACCGATAGAAGCGTTCCGATAAAATCTTCCACTCCAGCACTTCTATCCATAGGTGACTGTGGTTCACACTCCAACAAAGTAACCTACTGTTGTTGACTATTGTTCTCTGTTTGAGTAACATCACTTGATCAAGCCTTTTCTAACATTCCACGCTACAAAAAAAGTAATAAAAGTATGTATGATTTGTGTTGATATCGCATCGAATCAATATCGGTATTGGCCGATATGCAAGGCTGCAATATCGGTATCATATCGGAAGTGAAAAAGTTCTATCGGGAGATCTCTATTGTATATAAAGAAGTGTAATAATGTATTTTAAATATAATTATTTGTCAGTGAAGTGCATTTCATGCCAAAATTTTTCTGAACATGAATTTTGAAATAGAATGAACAATCTCAGCACAGCAGAAGTAGCAAAAACTCACTTTCGGGTAGTGTGGATGTGCATATAATTCTCAGTACGCCACACCGTAACCATACGTGTTTCTGTGATCAGGAGTCAGGGCAGCAGGGAGAGTCTAAAGGTTAGACATATTTTAAATTTGAACCATTCCTGATTATTTTAAAAGACATGGTCAAATAATCTGAGCTAACCATGAACCTCTCCATGAATTTTATTCCTATGAACTTTTCACTTTTTATTCATTTTAATAGGAATTTCTCACAAGGCTGTTTTTACCTAGCATATGAATTTGAATATAAATATTATACAATTTATTTTCACAACCTGTGTGTGTGAAAGACCCCTTAGTGATCTTGAGGTTTCAGATGTTTACAGACTGAATGGTACAGTTAAACAGCTTTGTTTATAACATATTTTATGGTATTGAAAAATTGATGCAACTCCTTTTCAAAATGATGTCCGTTTGGTTTCATCTGTGCCCATTTTGTTTTATTTATATGGTATTTTGTCAGCATGATTACAGTCTGTATCAGGAGGTAAAGGTCTTTTGGAATTATAGTATTTTCAAAATAAAAGATGATGTCACTCTCCTGGAGGCTGATCACATGACCTGTTTCGCGATTAATCAGATTCTGTATATAAAACCAGAGTTTTTTTTACTGTAGGTGCAGTTATAGAACAGGTGGATAATGATTTCTGTTTCCGTGTGGCAAAAATCACCACTCAGCGGATTGGGTATCAAAAGTAGTTTGATGCTGTGAATCGGCGGTATCGACATGTTGATAAAAAATACTTGCCGATACCGATCCAGCCGTTCAGTGCCGTATCGGGACTCCTCCCGGTACGAGTATTGATATCGTCACATTATTTCTTAACAATATAATAATAACCCTACTATGAGGTGATGTCATTATAAACCAACTGTCAGTAGTTTGTCCAAAGGACAGCATTCATTTCTGTGACTCTCTGTGGGATTTCAACCAGTTTCCCTTCATTCTGTTGTGCTCTCTAACTTTCCAGTAAAAACACTTACCTAACTGTTTGCTGGTGTTATGGTGGAGACTCTTGTCAGGAAGGATCATTTCATTTCACCATCCACTGGAACTTCTTGTACTCCATGTTCAGTCTGGACGGCTTTGGACAGAGTCATTTTTGCTCTGTTGCTCTGCATATTTCTATTGCTCTGTATAACGTTAGACGTCTTTCCCGTATCAGTCTCTTTTTTAGGTGAGAGTCTGTGATGCTTAACACAAGCTTATCTCTGAGCATGTCATTCTCACTTATTCCAAACTCACAGTCTTTGCTTTTGTGTCGCAGCTCTGTCATGAATGTGTTTATTGATGTCCCTGCTGTCCTCTGATGGGACCAATATTGATTTCGTTCAAAGACAACATTTCTCTGTGGACTGCAGTAATCTTTAAAGGCTTGAAGAACATCCTCCATTGTCAGCTCATCTCCCTCACCTCTAACCGTCAGTGTGTTTAACACTTCCATTGCATCCTCGCCGATGGTGTGGAGTAAAATGTCAATCTTTCCTTTTTCATCTTTCTCTCCTGAGGCCGCTATATACCGCCTAAAGCTTTGTTCCCAGCTGCACCAGTTGTCAGCAGGGTTAGCGGTGAGAGACAATGATGACGGTGCTTTGAACTGCTCCATTTCCTCCCCTTTTTCTACTCTTTACTTTTCTATCCTGTAGCGTCTCAGCGGTGCTAGCTCCTCTGCTAGCTCGGTTAGCATTCTGCTCCAGCTTCTCTCTGTGTCTGCAACTCCGTCTTCTGACACCGTGTTGTGCTCTCTTACTTTCCACTGGAGCTTTAAAGCGCTATTATATTATGGCCTGACTCCATATGTAGGCTGGATATTAATAACATTCACGATTAGACTCACAGACAATTGTTATGGTCCTGCCGCTCTTTCTTCTTCTGCTGCTCTAACTCAGCGGTTTTTCTTCTTCTTGTTGTTGTTTTCCGGCGGTTAGCATCCAGCTTAATGGAGCATTACCGCCACCTTCTGCACCGGTGTCACGGTCTGAGTTCACATCGGGCTGAAATCGGTTATCAGCATGCGCACTACCGGAAAATGAATTTATGCTCGTTCTGCTTAGCTTTTTTCTACTTCCGCCGTCCTGAGATAAAAAATTTAATTTCAAAGCTGAGGTAAAAGCTAATGTTATTTGACGAGTGCTGAATGGCTCCTTTTCTTCTACAAAAATGTACAACTGCTCGATATACGAAGCAGAAGAGTTTCCAACGCCACAAAGAAATGATAGACAAGTTAATCTTCTTCATGGTGAAGGCCACTCCATCACCAGACACTGACAAGAAGGAGCTCAGGAACATGATAATAAAACTCTATACGAAAATAAATAATTTTTTTATTCTTCAAAAAAACATGATTATAACATACATTGCAGTAAAAAAAATTAACCTAGTGTAACTTTTTTTTTTTTTTTTTTAAATCAGTATAACCCAGTACGGGTACATCTTAGTCCATAGCAGTCACGTACTGAGATTTTAAGAGGAACTCAGTACAATGTGAACTCAGACCGTGACACCGGAGTGTGAGTCAGACAGTAAGGCCTACACACAATCACACACACCCTCATTCATTCATTCACTGGTCCTACCAGAACACCCCAAAAGAGTGAAAACATTAAAAAAGTGAAATGACGACAAAAGAAAGACTTTAAAAAGGAAGCCTTTTATTAACAATGTGATGTGCTCGCTGCTCATCTGCATGTTTTTATTTTCTTTCATTTTTTATGTCCCTGTATTTGTTTCCAATAAAATGTTGTTAGTGAAGCATTGTGTTTTTTACTGGTATTTTAATTTACAACACACAACAATTGAAAGTCTTTTCTATGTGTGCACTCTATTGTGGGCCTTCAGTTCAGACTTTTTTTCAGAACATTTCCATGTCAAACATCACATTGAAATAGTTTCTCTACTGTGTAGATTCTAATGTGTTTCTTAAGGTGGACCTTTTGATGAAAACATTTACTACAAACATCACGTGTATATGGTTTCTCCCGTGTGGATTCTCATGTGTGACTGCAGGGAATCCTTACAAGTAAAACATTTACTACAAACATCACATTTAAATTGTCTTTCACCTGAGTGCATTCCCATGTGCCTTTTAAGGTCTTTCTCTTGACTGAAACATTTACTACAAACGTCACATTTAAATGGTGTTATGGCCATTTTTATATTCATCATCATATCGTCAAATGTATGTTCATGTGTACAATTTGTCATGTTTTAATACATGATGACTCCATTACTCTTTACACTTTTGAACAGCTGAATCATGTTAGATTAAACAGTACAGATCGTATTGTACTCAGTGCAACACAGTCTCTGCTGAGCCAAAACTCAAACTCACATGCAGATATACATGAACGCACACACTATCAAGGACAGATAAGAGTGGCGCCCAATCTTCCTCAAAATATACACGTCTTCATCATCCTCCAACATTTCCACTGTTGGGCATCTGACTCCCTCCTTCTCCTTACCTCAGGGTGGAACTTTTCTGTTATCTGTATAAAAGCTTAAGCTGTGAAACTGTTAGTTAGAGCGTGTCTCGATCATCGAACGTCCGCCCGGGCGGTCACTAATTTTGTCCATCTTTGTACTCTTTTTTACTTAGTTTTATAATAAACCTTTTTTATAAAATCATCAATGCCTCACCTGGACTCCATCACTCAACCAGAGCAATAAATCATGTCTCCAAATGAGGTCAACCGCAAATTTGCCGTGACAAATTGGCGATCACGAACAGGATCCATCTTCTGCTCTGTGGGGCTTCTGCCGTGGACTAGCACTGGAGAGTGGACGCACTTAAAACCCCAAGGCTGCCCCACGGTGGGCTGCCCCTCGGACAGAGACTGGACCACGAACCATCGGTTGAACCTCAAACACCAATTCGGACTATTAAGGTAAAGCTGCCTTTATACATATATATATAAATTTTCATTTACATATATATATTCGCTCTGTGTTGATAGAAAGGCGGTGCCATGTACTGAGTTCACCTCTGTACCGATATCAAAATAGATTAAAACCCCAACCCTAACCTAAACTGTAGTGAAGACTACAGGGAGTAAAACACTAATAATGGGAATTAAAAAAAAGATGAAGAATCCAATAAACAAATAATATATGCATCCGCATATACAATCTTGGTATGATTTGAACTCAGATCATGCTTTCGGTGAGTTTAACTTCTTTTTTTTATCTTTGTTTTTATTTTGTATAAACGTGTGAATGGAATCAGATTTCCCCCTTTGGTTGTTTGGCTTTAATGCTTTCATTTTTGACGAGAGTCAGCTGCTGTGTTTTCTGTGCGCTTTGGGTTTTTTTTTTTTGTTTTCTCTCGCAGTGAGAGAGACCCACACACACACACACACACACACACAGAGCCACACACACAGAGAGAGAGCCACACCCACACACAGAGAGAGAGAGAGAGAGGAAGGCACACCCAACCACACACACACACACAGAGAGAGAGCCACACACACACACAGAGAGAGAGAGAGCCACACACACACACACACAGAGAGAGCCTACAGAATAGTGCTAAGCCATTACAACACAGACACTATTTTTATTTTTATTTAAAATTTTATTTGATTTCATGTTTGATATATCTGGGGTCCACTCTAAAATGACTATGAGCAACACACACTCAAACACACACACAGATGAATACAGTATTTCATTTTATTTTATTTTAATATTACTGTTATCATCATTATCATTTTTTATTATTTTATTGTTAGTTTCTGTTGGCTTTGCGGTTGTCCCTGAAGAAACGACATCTTCAATGAAAGCTCTTAATGAATGAAATCACCTCCAACCCTTATGCTAATGAAATGTCAACATCATACAAAGGATCAAGCTTCAGAAGGAAATCGACTATCAAAGGACTCAACTCTCCCATTCAGCAAAGCAATGCTGCAACGAAATGACTCGCTCAGTCCCAAGTCAACTCTTCATCATCTATGGAATGGGCTGCATGCCAATGCTGGGATTAACACATCCTGCCCCAACATCAAAGATTGAGAACCTGTGGGCGTCGGAGTTGGTTGGACACTCCCCCACCAATGAGTTGCGGGTTAAACGCCACGATTACTGCCTGAATGATGGGCAGCAACTGCAGACTGATCACACGTCTGCTGGAACATCTTCACTAAAAAAGACACTGTTTCAAAAGCCACGAGGCTACCAAGCCATAAGAAGTCCACCACAGCCTTTGGTGGTAGTGCTATATCACTTTGGCATGGGGGGGACAACTAGCAAATAGCCAACAAGCTTCTCCTTCGATAGGACAATACTAACCCCTCTTTTTTCTGACTGTACGCTAGATTATTTTGTTTTCATTTATTCTCTCACACGCTTTGAGATACACTTAAAAGAAGGTGTGCTCTAAGCAGACAGACCAGACATACAGTCACACACTCACGTTCATAACTATGAGCTGACAAATTGGACCACCATAACTTCACACAGTTTGCCACATGAGACCATGTGTGCCCATCATTTATCTTTGCTTTTATTCATTATGTTGCTCATTTATTTACACTCCTTTTGCCTTTATGAGAAAAGAACAAACTAAAGGGAAGACTGATAGGTTTGTTTTTGTTTGCTTTTCTTTCCTTTTATTTTCTTGTTGAGGGGAGACCCCCCCACAATGCAAGATATGGTTACATCCGTTGAAGAAAGAGCCCTCTGTTGCCTCCGCTTTTGGAGCTGAAGTTTTTATTTTTTATTCTTTTAGTGGCCATGATTTTTTTGAGCTCACACGTTTTTTCTCCTTTGTTATTTCTGAACGATTCTTCTTTTACTCTTTTGTTTTTACTCAATTTCAGGAAAATTGAGACAGAGATTGAGGACTGCAGCCTCAACCAAGTTTACATTTTGACATTTTTTGACCGATACCCTCGTAAACAATCTGTACCTTACCCTTTTAAAGCTGCTTGCGACAGACAGCCTAGTTCAACATTCATCGTTTTCATTTTGCGCGCCTCCCCCTTACCGCGTCGGACTGTCTTGCCGGCCCAAAGCCACTCGACAGCAGGGGGGGTACCAAATTTTTCCTGAGAAAACTGTCCTATTAGTTGCTATGAGTACATAGACAATTACTCTTCAAACAAGAAGTCCTGGTTTAATGTGCAGAAAAAGGATAAACCTTGCTAGGGAAAGCGCTCTTTGGGGGATAGTGGTCCACCTGATTTGATACATGCTTGGTAACCGAATACCGTTCTGAACAAATTTCTACGTTCCCTTAGAGTGAGGGTTATTAGAGGTTGCGTGCTCCGTTCAATGTTGAGGCGCCCAAAAAGTCCTGACAGTTCTGCGTTGGTGTTGTTTATAATTCTCCTGCTAATTCGGAGGGTTTTTATATCTCCGGAGTAACGAGTGGTCGAGTTTGAAATTCTCCCCAGCTTTTATATTTTCATAAGGGCAGAGGTTGAGAGGTCCCCCCCCCCCCCCCCCCCCCCCCCATAATTCTCCCCAGCTTCATATTTACAAAGTCGGAGGTTGAGAGTTTCCCCCCTCATAATTTCCCCCAGCTTTATATTTACAAAGTCGGAGGTTGAGAGTTGAGGGAGAGAGTTGATTTTGGTTATTAAGTGCACGGCCGTGCCATTCCTGCCTGATCAGCAGATGAGCAGACTGTCAGTACTACGGGCAATAATCTAAGACTCCACCAAGGCGGAAGTAAAAAGGAGCGTACCTCTTATTAATCAGATGATACCAGTGAAAAGCAATTAATTAACACTAAAAGGTTGCCAAGCAAGGGGGACAATAAGAGCTCATTGACCCCGAGAGAGGAGGTGGACTGGCTATCGCCGCTGGTGGGTTAGATGAGGCCTATATTCTACTTAGACATTATGCAGCAAAACCTTGTGAATGCATGGACGTGAAAATTGAGGCATGAACGTGTGCGGTGCATGAATGACTGAATGATGACACGTTACGTATGCCTGAGAGAACCGCGTTGTGAGTGCAAATGTGCCGTGGACGTGTCATTGAGTGATTGACCGATGAATGGCTGTTTGACTACACATGTTCCTCTGTTTCACCTTCCTTTCCTCCAGGGTTTTGATGCACTAGATCTTCTCCCCGTTTTTGCCAATTATGTATGTAGTGGGGTGTTCAGATCTCACTGCTGCTTGTTAATAGAATTATGGTTTTAGGCCTTGGGCCTAAGTTTACCAGGTTTTAAAGGTTATTTTTCTGGGTGTTTAAAAACACCAAACGACATTTTTAATATATAATACCACTTTCAGTGGAATGACTGGCTTTGACCTTGACTGACCTTACTGTTCATGTTCAGTGTCCATGTTTTTGTTGTTATATGTGTATACTCGTTGTTGTGTGCACTTGTCTATGTCTTCGTCTTAGTTGTTGTTATTGTGTTGTTTTTTCCAATATACAGGCCGCTGGCTGTATACTCAAAGGAGACGAATCAAATCCAACTAAAGAAAAGGGATATTTTAAATTATTCATTTAAGTCTTAATGTTTTCCTCTCTTTCTGTTTCTGAGTATTTCCTAACAGAAAATGCCACCGCCTTTTCGACTCCGATCCTGCCTCCTTCAGCCGTCATGCCTGGTCACTGCTTCTTATGATGAAGGATGAGAATTAAAGGGAAGTATTGTCCATAACTATAACTGGGAAGCAAAGGGGAAATAGATTGAAATAGACACGTGACAGTATGACATATTGTGGATGTTCTAATATAATATCTATTCCAGAGACTACAGAGACTTCCAATCCAACTGCGAAAGTGGGGACAGATCTTCAAATTTCCAAAGGGAGCGTACAGTTGACCCTGGCTTTGACCTTTATGGCTGAGGAGGAGGAGGTCGAGGAGGCTGGAGGGCACAAAGGCAGGCGGACACAAGAGAGAGGAAAACGGAGACACATCCAAAATGATCAGATAAGTGATTTTCCAATGATATTTATCATATGGTTTTAAGAATCCAAATGTATTCTTATGTAGAAAAAAAAAAAAAAAAAGGGAAGGGAGAGGGCCAACATCCCTCTGATTTTTGATTTATATTTTATCATATTTTTTATCACATTTTTTCTTCTTGTTCCACCAGCACTTAGCGTGCAAGACCACAAAACACCTTCACTAGGTTTAAACACTTTTAAGAGTAAAATTAAGTGTTCTCAACATTGGGTTGGTGGCCCAATCTGGGTCGCCTGAGATTTAAAAAGGGTCCTCCTGAAATGCTTGATAATTGATTGATATAAGAGATAGTTTAAAGTTAAGTAACTTCCAAGCATTTAAGGAAGCTCTCCAAACCGTGCTGGGGCTCGTCACTCCTACGAATGGGATAAACACAGAGAGAAAAAGACAATATGATTGTTCGACTCAACTTAACTTTAATTCTGTCTAACCTTAAAGGGCCAATAATCTTGCTTAACTCTGGTTCAGACACAGAATAGGAGACACTTTTGCCACCACTTGACCTTCAAAATTAGGTATATTACATCTCAAATAATAATTATGAGGGAAAATAATGAAATAAATGAACTGACAAATTCAGCTCTATAAAAGAATTAGGCTATGTAATTAGGTGTGGAGTGTTAACATTATTCAGAATAAATAAAGGATAGAATAAGATTTCTCCTTCATAAATAAGAGATAGCAAAGAAAAATAAAACAAACAATTTAAATAAATAAATAACATTATTTATTTATTTGGTTAAACTTATTTAGCTTTCTCACATCTCCATGTCTCCCAATTGTATGTATTCATCTTGAGAAGACATGTAGTCACGCTCCACACTTCTCCGTCCGACTTGCATGTCCTTCTCCGTCCGACTTGCATGTCCTTCTCCGTCTGAATGGCATGTCCTTGTAAACAGTGGTTCTCAAATTGTTGCTTCTCACCATGTAGTTGACGTACCACAGTTTGAGAATCACTGCAACTCCAGCTATGCTTCTCCTTGCTCCAGGAAAGGAGAATCGAATTAATACTTCCTGCTTTTCTTTCAGCCTCATATTTTCCCACTCACGTGTGAATGGGCTACAGATAACATTGAGCTAGCATGGCTAAAAGCTCACTAACCCACACCTAACCATTGTGTGATTGTGCAGCAGCACCTTTTAGGATCTGAAAAGCTCTCAGATCCTGACCTCTGACCTGCCTCTGCCTTCCTGGAAGCTATAACCGAGCACCAGAGCCACACTAACTATTGATTTAGTTAGTTAACTAACCCTAACAGCCCTACTCTTTAAACTTATTTTATTTTATTTTATTTTATTTTATTTTATTTTATTTTATTTTATTTTATTTTATTTTATTTTGTTTTGTTTTGTTTTGTTTCCCCCCCTCTTTTCTTCTGTTCAGGTACCAACCGATCCCAAGAGAGGTTGCCAGGTGTGTGGAGACTACCCTTCCTCAGACAACAACCGATCATTTACACGCCGACCGGAAATGAACGACCGAAGGTGGACCGACACTTTCCGAATTCAACTGACGACCCACACGGCAGTGAAGGTTGCGGAGCGGGCGACATGGATCCAAGCAGATGATTGCCGACACCAGCTGATGCTGAGACGGAGGCTGACCGAACAACGAAGGGGGAACCGACAAGTCCACTGAGTGAGCCGGCGTAATAACAACTACACCGTATAAGCTGACTTCTCAGGTGCGGTGCAGAAAGAAGCGTTCCTTTGCCTTGTGGGATCACAGGAGCTGGTTTTCTTTTTCACGAGACACACACTCTGTTGAAAAAAAAACAACAAAAAAAAACGCTCCAGAACAAGAGCCTAGACCAAGCCCTGAGGACCCCGCCGACGTGGGATTTTGTTCTTCCTTTGCTTTGTTTATAAGCCACACCAAAGGCTTATAGCTAGGTGGAGGGTGGACAACCTCATACCTAGCTGCAGGAATACAGTCATAAACCCTTCTGCTGCGATTGAGGAAAACACTCAAGGTTCTTCACTCATGATGCGGCCAATCAAGTGCGGTGATTCTAACCATGGTTCCACTATTCTTCTAGCTATTGGTGACCCCAGTTACCACTGAACCCAGTCAATGAAGACGAGTGATGTCCTTGATGCAAATGATGATTTTTGCTTATCTTGATGTAATAAAGGATGATTTTTGATGATTCATGCCATTGATAATAATGATGAAGTTTTTTAAGGTTTATTTCCACATTTTTCTTGACATATCTGTGCCTCACAAAAAAAGAATATATCCAATGTATGACAATAACGATGCTAATGGTTAACCCTGACAGACAGCAAAGGTGGAATATAATAATTTTGTTTCTTGATTTGGTCGTTGATGGCGACCAAAAGTGGGGAATGTTATGGCAATTTTTATATTCATCATCATATCGTCAAATGTATGTTCATGTGTACAATTTGTCATGTTTTAATACATGATGACTCCATTACTCTTTGCACTTTTGAACAGCTGAATCATGTTAGATTAAACAGTACAGATCGTATTGTACTCAGTGCAACACAGTCTCTGCTGAAGGCCAAAACACAAACTCACATGCAGATATACACGAACGCACACACTATCAAGGATAGATAAGAGTGGCGCCCAATCTTCCTCATAATATACACGTCTTCATCATCCTCAAATGTTTCCACTGTTGGGCATCTGACTCCCCCCTTCTCCTTACCTCAGGGTGGAACTTTTCTGTTATCTGTATAAAAGCTTAAGCTGTGAAACTGTTAGTTAGAGCGGGTCTCGATCATCGAACGTCTGCCCAGGCAGTCACTAATTTTGTCCATCTTTGTACTCTTTTTTACTTAGTTTTATAATAAACCTTTTTTATAAAATCATCAATGCCTCGCCTGGACTCCATCACTCAACCAGAGCAATAAATCATGTCTCCAAATGAGGTCAACCGCAAATTTGCCGTGACAGGGTACATCTTAGTCCATAGCAGTCACGTACTGAGATTTTAAGAGGAACTCAGTACAATGTGAACTCAGACCGTGACACCGGAGTGTGAGTCAGACAGTAAGGCCTACACCCAATCACACACACCCTCATTCATGCATTCACTGGTCCGACCAGAACCCCCCAAAAGAGTGAAAACATTAAAAAGTGAAATGACGACAAAAGAAAGACTTTGAAAAGGAAGCCTTTTATTAACAATGTGATGTGCTCGCTGCTCATCTGCATGTTTTTATTTTCTTTCATTTTTTATGTCCCTGTATTTGTTACTAATAAAATGTTGTTAGTGAAGCCTTTGGTTTTTTACTGGTATTTTAATTTACTACACACAACAATTGAAAGTCTTTTCTTATGTGTGCACTCTATTGTGGGCCTTCAGTTCAGACTTTTTTCCAGAACATTTCCATGTCAAACATCACATTGAAATAGTTTCTCTACTGTGTAGATTCTAATGTGTTTCTTAAGGTGGATCTTTTGATGAAAACATTTACTACAAACATCACGTTTATATGGTTTCTCCCGTGTGAATTCTCATGTGTGACTGCAAGGAATCCTTACAAGTAAAAAATTTACTACAAACATCACATTTAAATTGTCTTTCACCTGAGTGCATTCCCATGTGCCTTTTAAGGTTTTTCTTTTGACTAAAACATTTATTACAAACGTCACATTTAAATGGTTTCTCTCCTGTGTGGATTCTCATGTGTGACTGCAGGTGATTGCTTTGAATAAAACATTTACTACAAACATCACATTTAAATTGTCTTTATCATGAGTGGATTCTCATTTGTTTTTTAAGGTTGTTCTTTTGAATAAAACATTTACTACAAACATCACATTTGAATGGCTTCTCTCCTGTGTGGATTCTCATGTGTTTTTTAAGGTCATTGTTATGAATAAAACATTTACTACAGACATCACATTTAAATGGTTTGTCTCCTGTGTGGATTCTCATGTGTGACTGCAGGTGATTGCTTTGAATAAAACATTTACTACAAACATCACATTTAAATGGTTTCTCTCCTGTGTGGATTCTCATGTGTGACTGCAGGTGATTGCTTTGAATAAAACATTTACTACAAACATCACATTTAAATGGTTTCTCTCCTGTGTGGATTATCATGTGTTTTTTAAGGTCATTCTTTTGAATAAAACATTTACTACAAACATCACATTTAAATGGTTTCTCTCCTGTGTGGATTCTCATGTGTGATTTAAGGTTGGCCTTCTGGTTAAAACATTTACTACAAACATCACATTTAAATAGTTTCTCTCCTGTGTGAGTTCTCATGTGTGACTGCAAAGAATTCTTACGGGTGAAACATTTACTACAAACATCACATTTAAATGGTTTCTCTCCTGTGTGGATTCTCATGTGTGACTGCAGGTGTATCCTTTGAATAAAACATTTAGTACAAACATCACATTTAAATGGTTTCTCTCCTGAGTGGATTCTCATGTGTGATTTAAGGTTGGCCTTCTGGTTAAAACATTTACTACAAACATCACATTTAAATGGTTTCTCTCCTGTGTGGATTCTCATGTGTGAATTAAGGTCAGTCTTATAACCAAAACACTTACTACAAACGACACATTTAAATAGTTTCTCTCCTGAGTGAATTCTCAGTTTTGAAGCTGCAGTGAGTGAAGCTTTCTCACCACCCACACATTCAGATGTCATTTTTACCTGAACCTTCTTTGAACAAATCTGTTGAAATGAACTAATCTTTGTTTTGGAAGCTTTACATCCCATTTCAGCATTTTTACTTGAGTGAGACATCTTTCTCTTTTTCGTGGTAGAGTCAGAGTCAGCTTCAGCTTCAGTCTCTGACAGAGGTTTCTGCCAACAGTCTTCATCATCATCATCCTCGCTACTACCCTCAGTCTGATACGAGTCTGTTTCCGTTCCATCAGGACCTTGTCGTACTAAACTGTTTGGATCTGGGTTCTGGGCTTCTTCTGGTCTTTTGACGTTATTTCCCACACTTTGTCTTTTCATTAATTCATTTAAACCACAGGTTGAAGGTTCCTCCTTCATGTTCATTTCTGTTAGTTGTCTCAAGTGTAGATGGGAGGCCTGAGGCTTCTCCTCTTCGCCTTCACATTTAACAGGACAAGCAGCACTGTTTGTCTCCTGCTGCACACAAAGCTGGTTTTTCTCCTGACCTTCACTGAGCGTCTCTGGTTCTTCCTTCATGTGGAGACGCTCTGGGAGCAGCTCCTCCACATTCTTCCTCTCACTGAAAACACAATCAGTGACTGACGGCTGCTGGAGCTGAAATCTGTGCAGATGAACTTTGGGCATGAAGGCAGCCAGCACAAGTTTTTCTGTTTCATCTGTATTAGGAACAGATTGATAACCTGAAGGTAGACACAAAACACAATATTACAAGAAAACTCACAATGTTTTTATGTTTTTATTCATTTTACTTCAACAGGAAAAACCTAGCTGTTATTCAGCCTGTGTTTAATATATTTTATGACTTTTTTTGGATTCATGATCATGTATTATTAATTTCTTAAATACCTGAATGTATTTTACTTAAAAAGTTTTGGTTGCTAAATAGAAATAATTAATATATATACACTGAAACAATTAATTACTCTGTTATTTATGTTAAAATATTGTGGAACTGAGACATTTATTTTCTTATTAGTGTAATTCTGATGCCCTTTTTTGGCCCCGATATCAATACCCAGATGCGTAGTATTGGCCGGTACCGATACATGTCGATACCGCGGTGTTTAAAGAAAAGATATGACCTGTTTTTATTCCAATTCTTAAGAGCTGTATACTCACTTGGATATAAAAATCAGTGCTATCATGGCTTGGTCTGGCACTGCTTAAACCTTTGTGAAAAGAAAAAAATACCAACACAGAGTAAATGCTGGAGAACTTTTTTTTATTGTCTACCTGGTATGGGTGAGAGATAAATAAACTTTTCTGAAACCTGAACTTTTCCTCTCTAATGCCAACCTGGGGTCACATACTGACTTTCTAACCATACTGAGATTGTAAGTCAATCTGAGCATGCAGCGGTCAAGTAAAGCAATCGTACCCGTGCTGGAATTGCCATGCACAAATTGTCATACTTAAATTACAATGATGTCTTAGTTGTAGATCACATTAATATTGTATATTAGAGGTGTCCCGATCCGATTATTGATATCGGTTTGATATCAGCCAGAAAACTAATATCGGATTTTATCGGACTGCATCTAAAATCACCGATAGAAGCGTTCCGATAAAATGTTCCACTCCAGCACTTCTATCCGTAGGTGACTGTGGTTCACACTCCAACAAAGTAACCTACTGTTGTTGACTATTGTTCTCTGTTTGAGTAACATCACTTGATCAAGCCTTTTCAAACATTCCACGCTACAAAAAAAGTAATAATAATAATAATTTACAGACGCTGTGACGTCCTACATCAGCTTCTGTGAGGACAGCTGCATTCCATCAAAGACCAGGGTGAGTTATAACAATGACAAACCCTGGTTCACAGCTAAGCTCAGAGGGCTGAGGGCAGACAAAGAGGACGCTTTCAGGAGTGGAGACAGAGCCAGGTACAGAGAGTCGAAGTACACGTTTGAAAAGGAGGTGAGAAAAGCCAAACGTTTGTACTCAGAGAAGCTACAATATCAGTTCTCTGCAAATGACTCGGCTTCTGTCTGGAGAGGGCTCAGGCAAATTACAAACTACAAGCCCAGAGCCCCTGCTGCTGCTAACGACCTCTGCCTGGCCAACAGTCTGAATGAGTTCTATTGTAGATTTGACAGACAATGGGACAGACCTGACTCCAACCCCCCTCACACCTCTGACCAGCCTCACTCCAACACCTTCACCCCCCACATCAAAGCTACAGTTTCACCCCAGCTGCCTACGGAGGCTCTCTCCCCTATCTTCCCCCCCTCCTCCCCCCCTCCTACAGAGACACCTTTCTCCATCAAAGAGAGAGATGTGAATAGACTTTTCAGGAGACAAAACCCCCGTAAGGCTTGTGGACCGGACTCTGTCTCTCCCTCTACCTTGAAGCACTGTGCTGATCAGCTGTCTCCAGTGTTCACAGACATTTTTAACACCTCACTGGAGACATGCACCGTACCAGCCTGTTTTAAGGCCTCCACCATCGTTCCTGTCCCTAAAAAGCTGAGGATCACAGGACTTAATGACTACAGACCCATCGCTCTGACATCTGTGGTCATGAAGTCCTTTGAACGCCTCATGCTCTCCCACATCAAGGACATCACCGACCCCCACCTGGACCCCCTGCAGTTTGCCTATAGATCCAACAGGTCAGTAGACGATGCTGTAAACCTGGCTCTCCACTTCATCCTCCAGCACCTGGACTCCCCAGGCTCCTACGCCAGGATCCTGTTTGTGGACTTCAGCTCTGCTTTTAATACAATAATCCCAGCTCTCCTTCAGGACAAGCTTTCCCAGCTGAACGTGCCAGACTCCACCTGCAGGTGGATCACAGACTTCCTGTCTGACAGGAAGCAGCACGTGAAGCTGGGAAAAACCATCTCTGCTCCCCGGACCATCAGCACTGGATCTCCTCAGGGCTGTGTTCTTTCTCCTCTGCTCTTCTCCCTGTACACCAACAGCTGCACCTCCTCTCACCAGTCGGTCAAACTCCTGAAGTTTGCAGACGACACGACCATCATCGGTCTCATCGCTGATGGAGACGAGTCCGACTACAGGTGGGAGACAGACCGGCTGGTGTCCTGGTGCAGCCAGAACAACCTGGAGCTCAATGCTTTAAAGACAGTGGAGATGATAGCAGACTTCAGGAAGAACCCAGCCCCCCTCACCCCCCTCACCCTGGGAGACTCTACAGTGAGCTCTGTAGAGTACTTCTGCTTCCTGGGGACCATCATCACTCAGGACCTCAAGTGGGTGCTGAACATCAGCTCCCTTATCAAAAAAGCTCAGCAGAGGATGTACTTTCTGCGGCAGCTGAGGAAGTTCAGTCTGCCAACAAAGATGATGGTGAACTTCTACAGCTCCATCATCCAGTCCATCCTCTGCTCCTCCATCACCATCTGGTACGCTGCAGCTACGGCCAAGGACAAGGCCAGACTGCAGCGTATCATCCACTCTGCAGAGAAGGTCATCGGCTGCAATCTGCCCTCCCTCCAGGACCTGTACGCCTCCAGGATTTTGAGGCGTGCAGGAAAGATTGTGGCCGACCCCTCCCACCCCGGTCATAAACTGTTTCAATCTCTCCCTTCTGGTAGGAGGTTTCGGTCCATCAGGACCAGAACCTCCAGACACAAAAACAGCTTCTTTCCCTCTGCCACCATCCACATGAACACACCCCAAGTCACCCACTGAACCCCCCCCCCCCCCCCCCCCCCCCCCCCCCCCCCACCCGATCACCACCTCCACCAGCTTGATACCTGCTGCACTGTATATATATATTTATATTTATATTTATCCTATTTATCCTTTATTCTCTATCTATCCTTTATTTATCCCTCATCCTTTATATTTATCATTATTATTATTATTATTGTTGCTGGGTTGTTCTTTGTTGTGTTGTTTTTATTTCTTTTATTTCTTTTTGTTGCTTGTTTTGTGCACCAACCACCAAGTCAAATTCCTTGTACTGTCCTCAAAACTGTACATGGCAAATAAAACATTTCTGATTCTGATTCTGATTCTGAATAAAAGTATGTATGATTTGTGTTGATATCGCATCGAATCAATATCGGTATTGGCCGATATGCAAGGCTGCAATATCGGTATCATATCGGAAGTGAAAAAGTTCTATCGGGAGATCTCTATTGTATATAAAGAAGTGTAATGATGTATTTTAAATATAGTTATTTGTCAGTGAAGTGCATTTCATGCCAAAATTTTTCTGAACATGAATTTTGAAATAGAATGAACAATCTCAGCACAGCAGAAGTAGCAAAAACCTACTTTCCGGTAGTGTGCATGTGCATATAATTCTCAGTACGCCACACCGTAACCATACGTGTTTCTGTGATCAGGAGTCAGGGCAGCAGTGAGAGTCTAAAGGTTAGACATATTTTAAATTTGAACCATTCCTGATTATTTTAAAAGACATGGTCAAATAATCTGAGCTAACCATGAACCTCTCCATGGATTTTATTCCTATGAACTTTTCACTTTTTATTCATTTTAGTAGGAATTTCTCACAAGGCTGTTTTTACCTAGCATATGAATTTGAATATAAATATTATACAATTTATTTTAACAACCTGTGTGTGTGAAAGACCCCTTAGTGATCTTGAGGTTTCAGATGTTTACAGACTGAATGGTACAGTTAAACAGCTTTGTTTATAACATATTTTATGGTATTGAAAAATTGATGCAACTCCTTTTCAAAATGATGTCCGTTTGGTTTCATCTGTGCCCATTTTGTTTTATTTATATGGTATTTTGTCAGCATGATTAGAGTCTGTATCAGGAGGTAAAGGTCTTTTGGAATTATAGTATTTTCAAAATAAAAGATGATGTCACTCTCCTGGAGGCTGATCACATGACCTGTTTCGCGATTAATCAGATTCTGTATATAAAACCAGAGGTTTTTTTTTACTGTAGGTGCAGTTATAGAACAGGTGGATAATGATTTCTGTTTCCGTGTGGCAAAAATCACCACTCAGCGGATTGGGTATCAAAAGTAGTTTGATGCTGTGAATCGGCGGTATCGACATGTTGATAAAAAATACTTGCCGATACCGATCCAGCCGTTCAGTGCCGTATCGGGACTCCTCCCGGTACGAGTATTGATATCGTCACATTATTTCTTAACAATATAATAATAACCCTACTATGAGGTGATGTCATTATAAACCAACTGTCAGTAGTTTGTCCAAAGGACATCATTCATTTCTGTGACTCTCTGTGGGATTTCAACCAGTTTCCCTTCATTCTGTTGTGCTCTCTAACTTTCCAGTAAAAACACTTACCTAACTGTTTGCTGGTGTTATGGTGGAGACTCTTGTCAGGAAGGATCATTTTCATTTCACCATCCACTGGAACTTCTTGTACTCCATGTTCAGTCTGGACGGCTTGTGACAGAGTCATTTTTTGCTCTGTTGCTCTGCATATTTCTATTGCTCTGTATAACGTTAGACGTCTTTCCCGTATCAGTCTCTTTTTTAGGTGAGAGTCTGTGATGCTTAACACAAGCTTATCTCTGAGCATGTCATTCTCACTTATTCCAAACTCACAGTATTTGCTTTTGTGTCGCAGCTCTGTCATGAATGTGTTTATTGATGTCCCTGCTGTCCTCTGATGGGACCAATATTGATTTCGTTCAAAGACAACATTTCTCTGTGGACTGCAGTAATCTTTAAAGGCTTGAAGAACATCCTCCATTGTCAGCTCATCTCCCTCACCTCTAACCGTCAGTGTGTTTAACACTTCCATTGCATCCTCGCCGATGGTGTGGAGTAAAATGTCAATCTTTCCTTTTTCATCTTTCTCCCCTGAGGCCGCTATATACCGCCTAAAGCTTTGTTCCCAGCTGCACCAGTTGTCAGCAGGGTTAGCGGTGAGAGACAATGATGACGGTGCTTTGAACTGCTCCATTTCCTCCCCTTTTTCTACTCTTTACTTTTCTATCCTGTAGCGTCTCAGCGGTGCTAGCTCCTCTGCTAGCTCGGTTAGCATTCTGCTCCAGCTTCTCTCTGTGTCTGCAACTCCGTCTTCTGACACCGTGTTGTGCTCTCTTACTTCCCACTGGAGCTTTAAAGCGCTTTTATATTATGGCCTGACTCCATATGTAGGCTGGATATTACTAACATTCACTATTAGACTCAGAGACAATTGTTTTGGTCCTGCCGCTCTTTCTTCTTCTGCTGCTCAAACTCAGCGGTTTTTCTTCTTCGTGTTGTTGTTTTCCGGCGGTTAGCATCCAGCTTAATGGAGCATTACCGCCACCTTCTGCACCGGTGTCACATCGGGCTGAAATCGGTTATCAGCATGCGCACTACCGGAAAATGAATTTATGCTCGTTCTGCTTAGCTTTTTTCTACTTCCGCCGTCCTGAGATAAAAAAATTAATTTCAAAGCTGAGGTAAAAGCTAATGTTATTTGACGAGTGCTGAATGGCTCCTTTTCTTCTACAAAAATGTACAACTGCTCGATATACGAAGCAGAAGAGTTTCCAACGCCACAAAGAAATGATAGACAAGTTAATCTTCTTCATGGTGAAGGCCACTCCATCACCAGACACTGACAAGAAGGAGCTCAGGAACATGATAATAAAACTCTATACGAAAATAAATAAAAAAAATGTTTTCAAAAAAAGCATGATTATAACATACATTGCAGTAAAAAAAATTAACCTAATGTAACTTTATTTTTTAAATCAGTATAACCCAGTACGGGTACATCTCAGTCCATAGCAGTGACGTACTGAGATTTTAAGAGGAACTCAGTACAATGTGAACTCAGACCGTGACACCGGAGTGTGAGTCAGACAGTAAGGCCTACACCCAATCACACACACCCTCATTCATTCATTAACTGGTCCTACCAGAACCCCCCAAAAGAGTGAAAACATTAAAAAAGTGAAATGACGACAAAAGAAAGACTTTAAAAAGGAAGCTTTTATTAACAATGTGATGTGCTCGCTGCTCATCTGCATGTTTTTATTTTCTTTCATTTTTTATGTCCCTGTATTTGTTACCAATAAAATGTTGTTAGTGAAGCATTTGGTTTTTTACTGGTATTTTAATTTACAACACACAACAATTGAAAGTCTTTTCTTATGTGTGCACTCTATTGTGGGCCTTCAGTTCAGACTTTTTTTCAGAACATTTCCATGTCAAACATCACATTGAAATAGTTTCTCTACTGTGTAGATTCTAATGTGTTTCTTAAGGTGGACCTTTTGATGAAAACATTTACTACAAACATCACGTTTATATGGTTTCTCCCGTGTGGATTCTCATGTGTGACTGCAAGGAATCCTTACAAGTAAAACATTTACTACAAACATCACATTTAAATTGTCTTTCACCTGAGTGCATTCCCATGTGCCTTTTAAGGTCTTTCTTTTGAATAAAATATTTACTACAAAGATCACATTTGAATGGTTTCTCTCCTGTGTGGATTCTCATGTGTGATTTAAGGTTAACATTCTTGGTAAAACATTTGCTACAAACATCACATTTAAATGGTTTCTCTCCTGTGTGAATTCTCATGTGTGAATTAAAGTTGACCTTCTTGGTAAAACATTTGCTACAAACATCACATTTAAATGGTTTCTCTCCTGCATGGATTCTCATGTGTGACTGCAAGGAATTCGTACGGGTGAAACATTTACTACAAACATCACATTTAAATGGTTTCTCTCCTGTGTGGATTCTCATGTGTGACTGCAGGTGATTCCTTTGCGTAAAACATTTACTACAAACATCACATTTAAATGGTTTCTCTCCTGTGTGGATTCTCATGTGTGATTTAAGGTTGGCCTTCTGGTTAAAACATTTACTACAAACATCACATTTAAATAGTTTATCTCCTGTGTGAATTCTCATGTGTGATTTAAGGTTAACCTTCTCTGTAAAAAAATTGCTACAAACATCACATTTAAATGGTTTCTCTCCTGTGTGGATTCTCATGTGTGATTTAAGGTTGACCTTCTCGGTAAAACATTTACTGCAAATGTCACATTTAAATGGTTTCTCTCCTGTGTGGGATCTCATGTGTGAATTAAGGTCAGTCTTATAACCGAAACATTTACTACAAACGACACATTTAAATAGTTTCTCTCCTGAGTGAATTCTCAGTTTTGAAGCTGCAGTGAGTGAAGCTTTCTCACCACCCACACATTCAGATGTCATTTTTACCTGAACCTTCTTTGAACAAATCTGTTGAAATGAACTAATCTTTGTTTTGGAAGCTTTACATCCCATTTCAGCATTTTTACTTGAGTGAGACATCTTTCTCTTTTTCGTGGTAGAGTCAGAGTCAGCTTCAGCTTCAGTCTCTGACAGAGGTTTCTGCCAACAGTCTTCATCATCATCATCCTCGCTACTACCCTCAGTCTGATACGAGTCTGTTTC
Organism: Gouania willdenowi; assembly: GCF_900634775.1. Taxonomy (NCBI): domain Eukaryota; kingdom Metazoa; phylum Chordata; class Actinopteri; order Blenniiformes; family Gobiesocidae; genus Gouania; species Gouania willdenowi. The sequence goes on from NC_041055.1 coordinate 15,406,843, forward strand.
CGTTCCATCAGGACCTTGTCGTATTAAACTGTTTGGATCTGGGTTCTGGGCTTCTTCTGGTCTTTTGACGTTATTTCCCACACTTTGTCTTTTCATTAATTCATTTAAACCACAGGTTGAAGGTTCCTCCTTCATGTTCATTTCTGTTAGTTGTCTCAAGTGTAGATGGGAGGCCTGAGGCTTCTCCTCTTCATCTTCACATTTAACAGGACAAGCAGCACTGTTTGTCTCCTGCTGCACACAAAGCTGGTTTTTCTCCTGACCTTCACTGAGCGTCTCTGGTTCTTCCTTCATGTGGAGACGCTCTGGGAGCAGCTCCTCCACATTCTTCCTCTCACTGAAAACACAATCAGTGACTGACGGCTGCTGGAGCTGAAATCTGTGCAGATGAACTTTGGGCATGAAGGCAGCCAGCACAAGTTTTTCTGTTTCATCTGTATTAGGAACAGATTGATAACCTGAAGGTAGACACAAAACACAATATTAAAAGAAAACTCACAATGTTTTTATGTTTTTATTCATTTTACTTCAACAGGAAAAACCTAGCTGTTATTCAGCCTGTGTTTAATATATTTTATGACTTTTTTGTATTCACGATCATGCATTATTAATTTCTTAAATACCTGAATGTATTTTACTTAAAAAGTTTTGGTTGCTAAATAGAAATAATTAATATATATACACTGAAATAATTAATTACTCTGCTATTTATGTTAAAATATTGTGGAACTGAGACATTTATTTTCTTATTAGTGTAATTCTGATGCCCTTTTTTGGCCCCGATATCAATACCCAGATGCGTAGTATTGGCCGGTACCGATACATGTCGATACCGCGGTGTTTAAAGAAAAGATATGACCTGTTTTTATTCCAATTCTTAAGAGCTGTATACTCACTTGGATATAAAAATCAGTGCTATCATGGCTTGGTCTGGCACTGCTTAAACCTTTGTGAAAAGAAAAAAATACCAACACAGAGTAAATGCTGGAGAACTTTTTTTTATTGTCTACCTGGTATGGGTGAGAGATAAATAAACTTTTCTGAAACCTGAACTTTTCCTCTCTAATGCCAACCTGTGGTCACATACTGACTTTCTAACCATACTGAGATTGTAAGTCAATCTGAACATGCAGCGGTCAAGTAAAGCAATCGTACCCGTGCTGGAATTGCCATGCACAAATTGTCATACTTAAATTACAATGATGTCTTAGTTGTAGATCACATTAATATTGCATATTAGAGGTGTCCCGATCCGATATTGATATCAGCCAGAAAACTAATATCGGATTTTATCGGGCTGCATCTAAAATCACCGATAGAAGCGCTCCGATAAAATGTTCCACTCCAGCACTTCTATCCATAGGTGACTGTGGTTCACACTCCAACAAAGTAACCTACTGTTGTTGACTATTGTTCTCTGTTTGAGTAACATCACTTGATCAAGCCTTTTCTAACAATCCACGCTACAAAAAAAGTAATAAAATTATGTATGATTTGTGTTGATATCGCATCGAATCAATATGGGTATTGGCCGATATTCAAGGCTGCAATATCGGTATCATATCGGAAGTGAAAAAGTTGTATCGGGAGATCTCTATTGTATATAAAGAAGTGTAATAATGTATTTTAAATATAGTTATTTGTCAGTGAAGTGCATTTCATGCCAAAATTTTTCTGAACATGAACTTCGAAATAGAATGAACAATCTCAGCACAGCAGAAGTAGCAAAAACTCACTTTCCGGTAGTGTGCATGTGCATATAATTCTCAGTACGCCACACCGTAACCATACGTGTTTCTGTGATCAGGAGTCAGGGCAGCAGTGAGAGTCTAAAGGTTAGACATATTTTAAATTTGAACCATTCCTGATTATTTTAAAAGATATGGTCAAATAATCTGAGCTAACCATGAACCTCTCCATGAATTTTATTCCTCTCTGGTCTTTTGAGAGAGCAGACGTGTTTTTCACTCGCTCCGATAAGACGACCTTGGACACCCTGAGAAAAGAAAACTTGGGCCCAAGACGAAAAGAAAAATGGTTAAAAAACCGCCTGCAGGCCCTTCAGAACCCGACCGGGGTTTGGAAGAGGTCAAGGAGATGATACGAAACCTCAAAGACGATCTTTCTGCACGGATCACAGCCGAGATGAAGTCGTTGGAAAAGACGCTGGAAAACCTTCAAAGTGAAGCAAAGGTACTGAAAGAAAAGAATGAAAGAAATGCTGAAGAGATAAAACTGTTGAACGCGAGGGTTGAACAGTTGGAACAAAAAGAATAAGAGAAAGTTGTCATCATCACAGGCTTAAAGATAACACCCAGGAGTTACGCGAGTGACGAAGAAACAAAATCGATTGAACAACAGGTCATTGACTACTTGGAGTCGAAGGACATTGTCCTGAACCCTAACAACATCAACTCCTGCCATCTCCTGCCAAAGAGAAATGATACCAGAGCTGTAAAAATTACCTTTACGAATGTCAAATTTAAAGGAGAACTACTCAAGCAAGGCAAGAAACTGAAGGAAACAAAGGTCTTCATAAATGAAAACTTGACTAAACAAAACGCAAGCATCGCATGGAAGGCACGCCAAATAAAAAAAGGAGGAAAAATTCTAAAGACGTGGACGAGAAACTGCAGGATTTATATCACACCACTGGGAGAAGAGAATGGAAAACCAATCTTTATCAAAACGATGGAAAACCTGGGAAAATACGAAGGATCCACCTAAACAACAACATTACTGATGGTAATCAAGGACATGAACCCAGATCTATATAAACACTGGAAACAAAACTCAGACTGTGATTATTTTACTGACACTGAATTCAATGTGAAAACCGAGAGTTAAAAAGGTCTGTCATTTATTCATTTCAATTGCTAGGTGGTGGGGTGATTAAGGATTGCATTACTGCCTTGCTTATGAACTAAGACATGGTGGTGTGTTTATACAAGAAAGGGTTAAATATAGCAGTGGAAAACACAACACTGCCAAGGGAGCTGACAACAGCTGGAATGGCCTTGATGTGGAGACAAAACAAGATGAACTTTTTCTTGAACTGGAGGCTGCAGCGATGGAGAGGAGGAGGAATAAAAAAAAAAAGAAAAAAAAAAAAGAAGGCACTGACTACAGATGAGAATATATCCTACACAAAAAAAGGACTGTTCAGAACAACTTAAGAATGTTTGACCAGAGAGACATGTAAACCCATGTAAATTTTTGATGTACAAAACAGGGGACGGGACCTGAATAAGCAAATTGCTTCTCTCGTCTCCTTTTTCGGCATGTACAAAAAAAAATAAAAAATAAATGAATGTAACCAAGTGAATGTAACCATGTTGGAAATAAACTGAATAAATGAAATAAATAAAAATAAAATGAACTTTTCACTTTTTATTAATTTTAATAGGAATTTCTCACAAGGCTGTTTTTACCTAGCATATGAATTTGAATATAAATATTATACAATTTATTTTCACAACCTGTGTGTGTGAAAGACCCCTTAGTGATCTTGAGGTTTCAGATGTTTACAGACTGAATGGTACAGTTAAACAGCTTTGTTTATAACATATTTTATGGTATTGAAAAATTGATGCAACTCCTTTTCAAAATGATGTCTGTTTGGTTTCATCTGTGCCCATTTTGTTTTATTTATATGGTATTTTGTCAGCATGATTAGAGTCTGTATCAGGAGGTAAAGGTCTTTTGGAATTATAGTATTTTCAAAATAAAAGATGATGTCACTCTCCTGGAGGCTGATCACATGACCTGTTTCGCGATTAATCAGATTCTGTATATAAAACCAGAGGTTTTTTTTTACTGTAGGTGCAGTTATAGAACAGGTGGATAATGATTTCTGTTTCCGTATGGCAAAAATCACCACTCAACGGATTGGGTATCAAAAGTAGTTTGATGCTGTGAATCGGCGGTATCGACATGTTGATAAAAAATACTTGCCGATACCGATCCAGCCGTTTAGTGAGGTATCGGGACTCCTCCCGGTACTAGTATTGATATCATCTAGGGATGTAACGATTAATCGTAAGGCAGTTAAAAATCGATTCATAGGTATCAAGGTTCACATCGATGCTGTGAAAATTAAATCGCAGTACTTTTTTTAACCAGCAGAGGTCCAGAAGTCATGGCGGCGGGCGTAATCTGCTAACACTTTCTTTCTGGCCGCCTTCTACTCTTAAACATATTCATAAATGATTCCTTACCCCTTTAGCACCAAAAGAATATCTGTAATATTAAGTTAATATCTGTAAAAGTCACGTTTTTTATTAGCTCTGTCTAATAGCATAGCATCTCCTCTTCACTGCACTTAGCTGCATGCCAACCGACCACTGGGTTACCAGCGCCCTCTGCTGGTTCAAACAAATATCTGACGCAAATACAGTGCAGACTGTTTTTTTTTTTTTAAGGTCCAATTGTTAAGACACAAAATACATTTTCAGTTGCACTTTTAAAAAGAAAAATAACTATTATGCAGTTTTGTATTGTTTACTATGGAACCAGAATTTAAATGAATAGTCTTCTACATTTGTATTATTCCTTTATTTATTTCATTCAAGATTTATTTTTAGTTAAATTGCATTGTTTGAATAGTTCATCAAGGGATTATTTTGACAATGAAAAATAAAAGGAAAATAGTACAGTATTTTCTAGTTTATTTTCCCCCATAAAAAATAAAGGAATATTTTCAGTCATTTAAGTACAGTCCCATTTTGTGAAATTAATCATGAGAGAAACGTATCGTGAACCCAGTATCGTGAATCGAATCGTATCGGGCGTTGAGTGAATCGTTACATCCCTAATATCGTCACATTATTTCTTAACAATATAATAATAACCTTACTATGAGGTGATGTCATTATAAACCAACTGTCAGTAGTTTGTCCAAAGGACATCATTCATTTCTGTGACTCTCTGTGGGATTTCAACCAGTTTCCCTTCATTCTGTTGTGCTCTCTAACTTTCCAGTAAAAACACTTACCTAACTGTTTGCTGGTGTTATGGTGGAGACTCTTGTCAGGAAGGATCATTTTCATTTCACCATCCACTGGAACTTCTTGTACTCCATGTTCAGTCTGGACGGCTTCTGACAGAGTCATGTTTTGCTCTGTTGCTCTGCATATTTCTATTGCTCTGTATAACGTTAGACGTCTTTCCCGTATCAGTCTCTTTTTTAGGTGAGAGTCTGTGATGCTTAACACAAGCTTATCTCTGAGCATGTCATTCTCACTTATTCCAAACTCACAGTCTTTGCTTTTGTGGCGCAGCTCTGTCATGAATGTGTTTATTGATGTCCCTGCTGTCCTCTGATGGGACCAATATTGATTTCGTTCAAAGACAACATTTCTCTGTGGACTGCAGTAATCTTTAAAGGCTTGAAGAACATCCTCCATTGTCAGCTCATCTCCCTCACCTCTAACCGTCAGTGTGTTTAACACTTCCATTGCATCCTCGCCGATGGTGTGGAGTAAAATGTCAATCTTTCCTTTTTCATCTTTCTCCCCTGAGGCCGCTATATACCGCCTAAAGCTTTGTTCCCAGCTGCACCAGTTGTCAGCAGGGTTAGCGGTGAGAGACAATGATGACGGTGCTTTGAACTGCTCCATTTCCTCCCCTTTTTCTACTCTTTACTTTTCTATCCTGTAGCGTCTCAGCGGTGCTAGCTCCTCTGCTAGCTCGGTTAGCATTCTGCTCCAGCTTCTCTCTGTGTCTGCAACTCCGTCTTCTGACACCGTGTTGTGCTCTCTTACTTTCCACTGGAGCTTTAAAGCGCTATTATATTATGGCCTGACTCCATATGTAGGCTGGATATTAATAACATTCACAATTAGACTTAGAGACAATTGTTGTGGTCCTGCCGCTCTTTCTTCTTCTTCTGCTCTAACTCAGCGACTTCTCTTCTTCGTCTTGTTTTCCGGCGGTTAGCATCCAGCTTAATGAGGCATTACCGCCACCTTCTGTTCCGGAGTGTGAGTCAGACAGCAAGGCAACTACAGGTACTCTACTCCAGCAGAATAGCCTGTCTATGGCGTCAATTTAATGCCAAAAACCCGGCGCATAAAAACTGTAATCGCGCTGTCACGGGGCTACCCCGTGCCTTCTAAACGGTTTGTAAGGTTTTAATGTAAAAACAAATGCATTATTAGTTATAAGTGTTTCTCACCCATTGCTCCATGTGCTTTGTTTGTTAAACCAGGAAGTGGCAAACAGAATAAAAGCCTGTGGTTGGTTTATATAGTGGTGTGCTTCTTGGAAGGTACCACATGTAATAGAGTTGGAGGGTGTTTCTTAGCAAAGACAAATAACTATTTTTTCAAGTATATGTCAAAATTTGATCACGTCTTAAGATTGCTATAGTTAATATACAATTGCTTGGTAAATGTTCAATGCATTTTTGGTCATTAATTTGTCTGAGATGAGTTAATTGATTTCCCCTCAGATCATGTGCTTTGGTACCTCCCCTCAGTACTATATAAGAGGTGGCTGGAGGCCTGGTGGGGGAGTTGGTGTTTGGAGTCAGAGCTGTCAGGTGGTATCACAGAGTTTGTACAGAGCTGCAACAGAGTTTGTGTAGAGCTCAATCTTTATTTGCTTCCACTTTTTCCCCTCTTTTTGCAAGTTGGATGTCTTCTATTTTTTTCAGGCCTGCACTGTAAATACTGCTGCAATTTTACCACTGTAAATAAATACACTGACTGCATTTTTGGGAACCTTGAACTACTTTTTGAGCCTACCCACTAGGCCATTCTTACACACGCACATCACTTTGATGCCTGCGCGCTCGCGTCTCGGTCTGTGCGCTCGCGGTAATCTCCGGTAATACCGGTCCGTCGGAAACACTTCCGTTGTGGCCGGTGTGCATTCGTGTTGTGACCTGTTTGCATTTGTGTTCGTTTCTGTAAATGCATTCACCTGACACTTCCCGGCCACCGTCGTAAATGCATTCACCTGACACTTCTCAGCCACCGTAAATAAGTGCACAAGACGGCATGCTTTTCAGGAGCCAGCGTGTCAATATTACCAAAGCAATGGACCCAGAAATGCTGAGACGCAATACTCTTCTCTGGCCTAACATGCATAGGGAGAGTCGAGACTATGTGCAGCAGTGTTTAGTGTGTAACGAGTATGCCCATGAGCAGCAGAAGGAGACTATGATGTAACTCCCCATATGTCCCTGGCCGCTGTTCTATCGGCTCTTAAGGAGTCTGATGGCAGAGGGAACGAAGGAGTTCCTCAGTCTGGTGGTCCTGCATTTCACACTTCTGTACCTCCGTTCTGATGGTAGAAGTGTGAACAGTCTGTGTTGGGATTGTGTGGGTTCTTTAATGATGGAGCCAGCTCTCCTGTGAACTCAGCATTTGTGTATGCTCTGCACAGAGGGGAGTGGAGTTCTGGTGATTTTTGATGCCGTCTTCGCCACTCTCTGCAGGCGTTTACGGTCCATGGCCGTGGTGAACAGGTGAACTGCTCACTGAAGTGGACCCCAGGTATTTTATACTGTGATCAAATTGTGATTCAGATTCAGAAATCTTTATTTGTCCCCGAGGGGCAATTCAGTTTCAGATACATCCCGACCAAGAAACATGAAAGACAATAACATATCACATGGGGGACAGGTACGGGAGTACTGGGGAGCAGCCACAAGAGCAGCGCTTCATTTCTTAGATGAGAAAGATGAAACAATGGGTGAGAAGAAGAGCAGAAGGTCCCGCCCCTACCTGTCAGGCGCTTGTGTCGGCGCAGGACTGTAGCTCAGTAAATCGGAGCGATTTTGACGTAGCCAGTAAATATCTCAACAAACTAAATGCTTGTTTATCAGAAAACTGCTCAGTAAGAAGGAGAAAGACCCGAGGACCCTGTGCACCGTGACTTGGCTGATTTTCGAGGCGTGTAGTCCAAGCATCACAATGAGAAGAAACGCAGCCGCAGAGGACGTAGAAGAAATCAGGAAGTCGCTTGATTTTTTGTTGGAGGAAACAACGGCAATCAAAGTACAACAAAAACAACTCCTCGAGTTGATGGAGGAGGTTAAACAGCTGAGGATCGAAAATATGGAGAAAAATAAGACAATTGCGGACTTGGAGAAGAGAGTGGAGGATTTGGAGCAGTACACCAGGATCAACGACGTTGTCATCACAGGGCTAAATATCAAGCCCCGGTCGTATGCCAAGGCTGTGACCGGTGTCAACGGGACGGAGCCCGACGAGCTGGAGGTGAGCTCCGCAGAGCAACAAGTAGCAGCCCTTCTCAAGTCCAAAGGGATCACACTGGATCTGGATGACGTCGAGGCCTGTCACCCTCTCCCTCGGAGGAGAGAGAACGACGTCCCAACTATAATCATGAGATTTCTCAATAGGAAAAAGAAAATTGCGTTGCTGAAACAAGGAAGGAACTTAAAAGGGACAAATGTGTACCTGAACGACCACTTAACGAAGAAGAATGGAGAAATTGCTCGAAAAGCCAGGTACCTTAGGAAGCAAAATAAGATCCAAAGCACTTGGGTGAGTAACTGTAAAGTTTTTATCAAACTTAATGGAGCCCCCGAGCAAGCAAAGGTCTTGGTTGTAAGAAGTATGGAGGAGCTGAATAAATTTGACTGAGGTAAATGCAGGATCTATAACTTGATACCTACGAAAATGACATCCTTTTGCAACTCACTTACTAACAGTGACAATCAGGACATAAGAATACTTCATAGGATTATGGACAATGAACATCTTAAGATGGGGTTAAATGACAGCACCAATTTCAATGAACATGATCCAGACTTCGAAATGGACCCTGATAACATGTTTTTTTCATTTCATGACATTGTTTGTAAATATTATTCAGAGAAAGAATATAATATGATCAATTCAGATGAGAATTTGTCATTTATACACTTCAACAGCAGAAGTATGTATGCAAACTTTAACCACATAAAAGAATATTTACAGCAAATTAAACATCCTTATAGTATTGTAGCAATATCAGAAATATGGTTTAAGGAAAACAAATGTATTCAATTTGAAATGGATGGTTACGATCTGAACTATGTGAATAGAGAAAATAAGACGGGTGGTGGTGTGGCTATATATGTCCATACTTCAATTAAGTACAAACAAGTGGAAAGTATGTCACTAACAATAAGTGATGTACTAGATTGTGTCACAATCGAAATCTCTTGTGAAAAGAAAAAAATATATAATCATCAGTTGCATATATAGACCACCGGGTTCAAGTATCGAAATATTCACTGAATGGATAGAGAAACTGTATTCCAACATAAATAAAACACTATTCATTTGTGGTGATTTTAATATAGATTTGATGAATCCAAATAAACATGCAGTTACAGATGAATTTGTGAATCGAATGTACAGTATGAACCTATTTCCGACTATAACTCGGCCCAGTAGAGTTACAGAAAACAGTGCCACACTCATAGACAATATTTTTACGAATAAGAGAATATATTAAAGCCAGTGGACTAATGATATGTGACATATCTGACCATTTACCAGTTTTTGCAATTTATGATGATAACTATAAAAAGAAAGATATTAGTCAAAATCCTGTTTATGTACGGTTAAGATCAGAAGGATGCAATAAATACATTTAAAACTGACCTACTAAAACAAAGCTGGAATTGTGTGTATGCAGAGGGAAATGTGGATAAAGCCTATGGTATATTTTTAGAACGGTTTTGTTCACTGTACAACAGGCATTGCCCCGAGCAACAATATTATACAAAGAAGAAACTTCCGAAATGTCCCTGGTTAACGAAAGGCTTAATAAATGCATGTAAAAAGAAAAATTATTTATATAGAAAGTTTATAAAACAGCGGACAAAAGAAGCTGAAAATTGCTACAAATCATATAAGAACAAATTAACAAATATTATAAGAGTAAACAAGAAAAAGTACTACACAGATAGATTAAATGAGAATAGAAGCAGTATGAAAGGGATTTGGGGCATATTAAATGGGTTATTGAAAGTTAACCAAAGGAAGAAGTCATATCCAGATTCCTTTGTTATCAACAATGAAGAAAACTCGGATATGCAGCATATAGCAAATAAATTTAATGACTTTTTTGTGAACATTGGACCAGAATTGGCAGAGAAAATTCCAAAGCACAGTAATGATAAACTGGATGAATCAATTATAGAATGGAATCCAAAGACCATTTTTCTCTCTTGTGTAAATGAGTTTGAGATCCTTAACATTGTTAATAAATGTAAAAACAAATCCTCGATTGATTGTCATGGCTTAGATATGATAATAGTGAAAAAAGTAATCGACACTATTGTAAAACCCTTAACTTATATATGTAACCTTTCTCTTCAAACTGGAACATTCCCCAATAAAATGAAAATCGCTAAAGTAATACCCTTATACAAAGATGGATCCAAAAACATCTTCACTAACTATCGACCAGTCTCTCTGCTCCCCCAATTTTCAAAAATATTAGAAAAAGTTTTTAGCAAAAGGATGGAAAAATTTATTGATACATGTGGGATATTGAATGAGAGTCAATATGGCTTCAGAGAAAAGAGATCTACTACAATGGCAATTCTGGAAGCGGTGGAAGAAATAACTACAAATCTTGATAAGAAGAAATTTGCAATTGGAATATTTATTGATTTAAAGAAGGCCTTTGACACAATAAATAATTCAATTTTACTTAATAAATTGGAAAAATATGGTATTCGAGGAGTGGCTGGGAGCTGGATGCAGAGCTATTTAACAGAGAGACAGCAGTTTGTTAAGATGGGGGAGTGGGAGTCAAAATGTCAGAACATAGTTTGTGGTGTTCCTCAAGGATCTATATTGGGTCCTAAATTGTTCAATCTCTATATAAACGATGTATTCAATGTGTCTAAAGTGTTAAGAATGATATTATTTGCTGACGACACCAATATTTTTTATTCTAATGATAATTTCAACAATCTCATCGATATAGCAAAATTGGAATTGACTAAGATAAAATCTTGGATGGATATTAATAAGCTTTCACTAAACTTAAATAAAACTAAAGTAATGATGTTTGGTAAATTTAAATATCAGGATCGGGTAATCTCTATAAATGATATTACAATAGAAAAGGTGTCTGAAAACAAATTTTTGGGGATGATTATTGATGATAAACTGAATTGGAAACCGCACATCAGACACATTCAAAATAGAATCTCAAAAAGTATTGCAGTGATTAATCAAACTAAGCATGTGCTGGAGTATAAAGCGCTTCATCTGCTGTACTGTTCTTTGGTCATGTCGTATCTGACATATGGTATAGAAATTTGGGGTAACAATTACAAAAGTTCATTACATTCCCTTTTCATACTCCAGAAACGAGCAATCAGAACAATTAATAAGGCTGGGTATTATGAGCACTCCAACAAATTATTTCTGCAATCTAATCTATTAAAACTGTATGATTTAGTTGACTTTTATATGGTACAACTATTATACAAAGCTACAAAATCATTGTTACCAGCTAAAATTCAAGAACTATTTGAATTAAGAGAAGGGGATTATGATCTAAGAGGATGTATGATCTTTAAAGTGCAGATGGTGCATTCAACCAGAAAAAAGATGTGCATTTCTGTGCTAGGAGTCTGGCTTTGGAATAGGTTAGAGGAAGATCTTAAGCAGTGCCCAACTCTTTTCAAATTCAAGAAAAAGTATAAAGAAAAAGTTTTACTTGAATATAGTGCCGATGAAAGGATTTAAATTCTATTTGCTACGTAAACAGTTGCATGATGCAGAAGCTGTACATGCGCCTGGTTATGGATATCATTATGTTGCTTGATGATTTCTTCGGATGGAAAATGTAACCACTATTTTTGTTTACGCAAGAGTATAGTAAAACTGTGAAAGTACTGTATGGATAAAATACTCTAAGAAGTAAAATTATTTTCAAAAGTTACTCAAGTTCATGAACGTGAGTAAATGTAATTGAGTACTTCCCGCCACTGGAATTGAGTTTTTTTTTTTTTTTTTTCTTCCTTTTTAATTATTATTTAGAATATAAGCGGATTGTGCAATATCACCAGGAAATGTAACCGTTTATTATATTGATTACGGGATAGGCGTATATAAGCTTTTGGCTTCAGCCTATTCCCTTTTTGAGCTACTGTAACAGAATAATGTGAATGTGAATGTTGTAGGAATGTAAAATGTAAATTGCTCAAAAATAAATAAAAATCAAATCAAATCAAGAGGTAAAAAAATCAAAAACCAAACTGGGCCCTCGTAGAGAGGGCAGAGTTTGCAATCTTGAAAAAACTCTTCAGCAAACATTGCAACAAAAACCAACAAGCACAACATTCAATACAATAAAACAGCATGTTAGCACAAGGGATGGGCCTTAGGATGGGTAGTTTGCAAGTCAGCCACAGGATGGCGATGCCCTAACAGCTTGCCTCCTGCCACAATCTGCTGGGAAGGAGGAGGGGTTGGAGCCAAAGGAGAGGTAAAAAAAAAAGGGAATAGATCAGGGAAGAACAACGTCTGCATTTTATTGTCAGTAGTTCTACATCAGGAGAGCAGTGACATGAGACCAGCTCACAGTTGTTGCACCAGTTGTTATTTGAATATATGTAAACACAGCTGCCCTCATCTCCCATCTTGCATTTAAATCCAGCTTCAGGTAGTCCAGTTTGTTCTCCAGGGAGCGGACATTAGAACACAGGATGGAAGGAAGCGGCGTTCTCTGAGGATTAGCTTTTAGCTTGGTTGCTAGCCCCGCTCGGCATCCCTGCTCCTGCTGCTCTCCTGACGTAGAACTACTGACTATGAAATCCAAGCATTGTTCTTCCCTGATCTGCTGTAACTTTTGGCAGTTTATAAAACTCCACATGTATTTCATGGTCTGACCGATTAGTACAGCCAAAAAGACAGCAATAGTTCACAATTTCCTCTCAAAATTCGGGATTTTCTCGTTTGTGTGCTGTTTGTAAACCGGCTGCTTACCTCCAAAATAGCGACTTCCGGGTTGATGATGCGGTTGATGACGCGCCATGAAAACCCTCCATAATGATAAAATAAAAAAACAGAAAGAAAAGAAACGAGAAGGATATTATACAATGCGTGTAATGTTTTCTACTTATTAAGTTGTTTTGTGGATGTTCTTTTAATAATAATTTGTTGTTATTCTTCTGCAAAGGTTCTGGTTGATAATGACTTGCTGTCTTGTCTTGATACACAAATTCCAATGTGCTTTATTGTTTTGCATTGTGTTCTGCTAAAGGAAGGGAGATTTTGTGGAGTGACAGCTCTCTCTTGGGACACAGATGGCTAATGTCCACTTTGGTGTAACAGTACCATTCTGTTATGCGCGTAGCCAGTGAATACAAGCTGCTATGAGACACAGCCTGACTGTCTGTTATTAAGGCATCCACACATGTACTATATGCCCCCTGTCACCCCTGCTGTTCAATCTAGCATTGGAACCAAGGCACTAGCTATATCTGTACATGCACATACAAATATTTCTGGAATCGTAGTTCATCAAGTAGAACGTAGTGTAACAGTCACTTTTGAATGTATAACGCCCCAAGGTGGCGCCTCTTTTATTTTGGTATGGTTATTTGGTCACTCTTATTCGTTTACTTCCTCTTTTTTACTTTAATGTCGTGGACATCGGCCGCGTGTACTCAGACCGATGTGCAATGTGACGAGTGGTGAAGCTCTCATATTTCTAATTTAGAATAAACAAGACTGTGTGGAAATCAAGAAGTCTTGCTCATTTTGCTATCCAGCAGCACACGTCTGCGGCAAGATACATCACCACACGTTACAATTGACTCTCATTACTGTATATGCAGATAACATAATATTATTTTTCTCTCAATTAGGTTAGTCTATCTCCGCCTTGCTACAACTAATTGATGAATTTGGTCATATCTCAGGTTATACAATAAACAGATATTAATAATCTATTTTCCTGCTGGACAAGAAAGAGAAAGATAAACCCCCTGCTTTGTAACTTCACAGTTTGATTCAGTCCACAAGTTTACTCATTTAGGAATTCAAATACTCCCAAGTTTGGATCTAATAGTTCAAAAATAACTATGAATCTGTATCTAAAAAAATAACTGATAACGTTAACAGATGGATGCTTCTTCTCATGTCTCTGATAGGCAGAATCAACAAAATTAACATACTTCCGAAACTACTGTACATCTTTCAGAATGCTCCCTTGCCTCCTCCAACGGATTGGTTCAAGAAGATTAAAACATTGATACTGTTTTATATGGGAAAAATCAAAGAGCTAGGATAAGGCTCCCCAGTGCACAGAAATGGTAAATAAGGTCTTAAGCCCATCTTTACCGCTGTATATTTTCTCCGACTAAGAAGCTAACTTACTTAAGAAAACTAGGAATCCAATTAGAACATGGTTAAAGTATAGTACAATGCTAAAAGAGTGTATGAAAGAACCAGTTACTGTCACAGCTGAGCCCAATATGGGTAAACAAATAATTTAAACCAGGCAGAGCAGATGCAGTGTTTAGACAATGGGCATTAAATTAATTGGAAAAAAATTGGGATTTATATACTGCGAGTTCAGATGATATGTCATTTTAAATTCTTCAACATAAATATAGTATACATAGGAAGTACGTTTTCACATATCTTCAACTTAGAAACTTTATTGAGAAAAAACAAAGCAATCTTTTAAAACTTAAATCTAAATTAGAGGTCTTGATCACTGAACACAGTTAAAAAAAGGAGCAATCTCAGAATTTTATTGATTACTGGTGTCAAACTCCTCAACTGTTAAACTTGAGGCATGGAGAAAGGACCCAGAAATAAATCTGTCTCTTAAAGAATGGCACTCCGTTTGTATAAAAGGCCAAAAACAAACTATTAACTCAAGGTTAACGATACTACAATATAAGTGGTTGATGAGAGTTTACATCACTCCAGTTAAATTGAATAAATACATAACTTCCAGAAACTTGTACAAAATATAATGAAGAAAAAGGTACACTGTTCCACTGCATTTGGGAATGTTGAACAATTCATTCATTTTGGGATGCAGTTACTCAAACTTTAAAATACATTATCTCAAAAAGCTTAACTCAGGAAACTGCTTTTTCTTATTCTGGGAATTTATCCCAAACATACCAAATACACTAAATGTGCACGGTTGTTTATTGACATGGGTAGGTATACTTAAAGACAAATGTCTGATTGCACTGAACTGGAAAAACTGTAGGGCTCCAAGTATTGGACAATTGGGCTAAACAGATGTTGACAATTCTACCACTGGAACTGATTACATGTTTGGATCTATCCGAGGATCGAAATGAGGAGGACTCTTGAGACTGATTGGACTTGGGACTGTACCTTGCTTGAGTTTATTTAGATTTTTTAAATCTGCTTTTTAATTTACCTTTTTGTTTATTTTTTCTTGGAAATATTTAAGTCTGTACACATTTGTAGCTTGTCATTCTTTGTGAAGAAACAGAAGCAAGGATTTGTGTCAGAGAGGTTGTATCGTTGTGCGTTGTAAAAGCTAAAAATAAAAATATATATTGTTGGGGAAAAAAAGCGCTTTTAAAACACGTGCATATAAAGCCTGCCGTGCTTAAATCCAATGCGTTATTTCAATACAATCAATTACCTTTTAAAATTTTTTAGATCGATTAATGTCATCCGGAAGGCCAACTTGCCAAGCACAGATCGATGTAGTTGGATCCTAGGAAATTGAATCGATTCATTGATCTAATGGATGAATCATTACACCCTTACTTAACATCTGCTGTAACTGTAGTGCTATAAAATGCTTTTTTACTACAGGAGGTACTTGAGAGAGAGAGAGAGAGAGAGAGAGAGAGAGTGAAAAATTAACAAATAAAGTGTCAGTCTTAAATCCCACCTCGGGTGTGCGATGACTGGAAATGATAAAACTATAGAAATAAATCTATTCAGGAGCCACTAAATTGGTATTTTTCAACCATGGGGTTGGGATCCCATGTGGGATCATCTGGAGTTTAAATGGGGTCGCCTGAAATTTCTGAAAAATTCCAATACATTTTTTTATGATTTATGATTATTATGATTCTTTTTCTTAAATTAAAACACAATCTTAAACAACTGTATTTCTATACTGTTACTTTGTGAAATGTAAATCAAGTTCAACTAAAATGCAGCTCGGTAGTTAGAGAGGTAAGATACGTCACACACGTAAACCCGGAAACATAACATCCCTCCCTTAAAGGTACAGTCCTTTGGTGAATGTTTCTATTGTTTCACTTGTGGGTCACCACACTGCACTAAATACTGTTTCTTTCCACTTATTTACATAATGAGATACTTTAGAATGTGTTATCACTCGTTCATTCAAGCTTTATGCTCTATAGTTGTTTTTAAATTGTTTTATAAGCAAAATGTTGTAGTCGGACAAAGGGGATACTTGGATTCAGAAATAAGAGAAAGGGGGTACTTGGACCAAAATAATTTCAGAACCACTGCTTTAGACAAACAAATATATTGCTGATTCCATTTTTCAGTGTTGGAAGGAGATTATAGCAGAGTTTGCTAAATCTATTTCCAGGTATGCAGGCTTTCTTCCATAAAAGTAAAATAAGGTCACATTAGTGAGTGCGTTTCAGGCCATACACAACACAGAGGGAGTGTTTATGCTTTGGTGGTGACAATTACTTGAAAGTGTTATTAACTACAAACAATATTGGTGCATTAGAATTGTCAGGAAACAATGGCAATCAGACACTCTTAAATTTTACAAGGATTTAAGGAAGGCAGTGGCTATCTGTACGGTTGCCGTATCAATATATCGACATTCTATCCGTACGCAGAGCCCCTATTTGGCCAGTTTAGGTCATGTGATAGGTCAGTCAATGGCCAGTTTAGATCACGTGACTAAGACTAAACCTTACCCTAAACCTAACCCTAACCATAAAAATTGTTGGGATATTGGGTTATAACCTAACCCTAACCCTAAACCCAACCCTAAACCAAACCATAAACCCAACTCTAAACCCAACTCTAAACCTAACCCTAACCCTAAACCTATCCCTAACCCTAACATGCTAGTACTTCTACTTTGGTAACCGTACCAATAGACAGTTTCTTTAATGAATCCAGAGCACCAAACTGAAGATAACAGACAGAGATCACACCCATGTACAGTATGTCATTTATTTTCCAAGCTTCCTCATGCATAAAAGCACTGTTGTGTGTACCATGTCGGTACTGTGTGATATGATATTTCCCAGGTTGATGATCTTTATCTCTCTTCTCAGCTTTCACCTTTGTTTTTGTCTCCATGTCAACTGACAGGCGGGGGAGGCGTTTCTGACTCCGGTCCCAAAACCACAGTGTTCTCAGCAAATACCTGCAGCATGAGGACAAATTTCACCTGTCAAGAAAGCTGATCAGCAGCTGAGACGAGGTTGTGTTACAGGCTCTGTGTAAACAGAGTTGAGGAATGAGCCAAAGATACCAAAGACAAAAACGCAGCTGAAGATGCCAAACAAATGAATTATCAATCAATCAATCAATCTTTTATTTGTATAGCTCCAAATCATAACCAATGGTATCTCAAGACACTTTACAGTAGAGCAGTCTTAAGGACGGACTCTTCATTTTATGGATACACACATATGCATATATACGTATATACACATACATATGTATCCCACACCCAACATGAATTCATCATGGCGGCAAGGAAAACCTTCTGTTAAGCAGCAGGAACCTTGTGTGGATCCCATTCCTATGATGAACAGCCATCCACGTTATGCTGTGTTGGGTGTGTGCAGAGGAAAGGGTGGAGACAGAGTTGTTGAGACTCTGTAACTCCACACTAAGGATCCCACGGACCTGCAAGACAAAAGCCAGAAGGAGTACAGGAGCAAACACACAAGGGATGTTAAACAATTAACATGGTTGAAAAAGATTGCAAGGCTTGCCTTCAATGAGAACATTTCAGATTACGTTTTTTTTTTTCATCAGAGATTTGTTTTTTTTATCCTGTCCAAATTACAATTGCCAACCAAAGATTGGATGAATTCTTTAAGGTGTCAATGTAACAATTGGAACACGTGGAATCTTTTCATCCTCACTGCGGGGTTGTTAAGAGGAAAATTGAGATTGGCAGATTCCTTTCAGAGGATATGCTGAAAGGTGGAGTCTGCGAGGATAGATCTAGATCTGCTGGTCTGACTGGTATGGCTGGGGGTGTAGCTCGTTGCTCAGATCTTCCAGAGGTGTGGTTTGATGCAAACAGAAGCAGGTGGAGAACTGAAACGAGGCTTGTTGAAGGGTGAAACTCTGGAATAACGTTGAAATTTTTCTGAGACGCCATTGTGAGTATGACCCGTGAAATATGTCTGAAACTAATATTTTGAAACGTGTGTGGAAAATTATGCTGCAAAACAATGACTGCAGCTATAGTTACAGCTTTGGTTTATCTTTGCACAGCGTGTGACGGAAACAGATTTTAGTGGATCGAGGTGAGACAGCTGGACATTATTTGAAAAGGAGACAAACATGGCAGAATGCTTGAATCATTCCAGTGATCCGAAGATTGAACTCTTTGTCAAGGTAAGACATGCAGTGAGTTGTTAGGTGGGTAAACGATTGTGTAATTCCCATAACTTCTAGGAACTAATCCAATTCCTGCATCCCAATATGGTAAACTTAGCTTGTTGCCTAAATTCTGCACCAATGGCTTCAAAACCTAAGACATTTTAATTAGATGTGTTATTATTTGAACATAATTCTAACTGTGCACTTAAAATTAGACACTGCATACAGAGGCGATTATGAATAATAGGATACTTAAGAGCTGTAATTTACCCTTTCCTTATTTTAAAAAAAAATTCTGATTCCTCTTTCTAAACACGTGACTATAAAATTCTCAAGATACAATGTTAAGGTAAAATATTAAGGTTTGATGTAAAGAACTTTTAGGTATCTGCTGAAAAATACCTCAGCAGCTTACAAGAAAAGACAGAGCAGAGCAGGCTCAACAAGAATGCCTTTAAAGGAATTCACCGTTTGGTTTGATACATACCAACATTTGTGCAATAGCAAATTCACAGGTGGTTTTAACAGTTGAGATCATTGAAAATTGTTGCCACAGTTACAGGTTTTTGTTTTGTCTTCCAGGCCAGTGAGGATGCAGAAAGTGTGGGGAACTGCCCTTTTAGCCAGAGACTCTACATGATCCTTTGGTTAAAAGGAGCACACTTTACTCTAACTACTGTGGACATGAAGAGGTGAGAATACTCCCCAGTCATTGTTTTCAGGGACTGAAACACATTTATCACAAATTCTTATTTTTTCCTGGAGTAGTGTCAGCAAAATGTTACAATCAGTGTTTTCATTTCGGAAAATTGTTTTGGTCTAGGGTGACACTGTTTTACTGCACCTTTGGTAAACTACTACCACTGTCCCACATCCTATTACTCAGTGTAACAAACCACAATTTCAGAACTCTTTGACAATCACTATCATTACTGAACCAAACAAAAAACAATCAGAATACAATTTTAACTTTTATTACACCTCTCCAGTGTTTTAGAAGCTGGGTGTGCGACAGTGCGCACACTGCAGTCTTTACACAGCTGAATGAACAAATGAATGAATAAATTTACCAGCAACTAATCGCGTATTTGTTTATTTGCTCAAATCTGATTAACATACAATCCCTCTGTCAATATCTTATTTAATTCAGAGGGTTTTACTACAGTTTCAGGACGCATTAGAAATTAAAAACAAAATGACTTTGTTTGGATCATTATTATATTGAAAATATACTGTGCTATTGTATAATTAATTTTTATTCCATTTTATTTTACTTCAATACAATCCATTATTAAAAATTGTTCAAAAATGTATTTTTTGACATTATATATATTTATATATTATAAATTAAGGTACTACTATATTTAAAGAAGGTGTTGATATAAAGAAGTGAGATGTATGTATACTGTATTGTGGTGTATTAGGTCGTTAAAAAGCGGTTATTTAGCCTTCTTTCAGTTGTTCCTGAAACTCGTATTGCTATTCTGATTACTCAGCATTATCACTGAACAAATATCCCTTTTCTTGGTCAATGATATTAATAAAAGCTGCATCTTTGAAAACTAATGCAAAAAACCTTTTTTAAGTGCACACAAGGAAACAAAGAAAAACACTTTAAACATTTTTGTTGAAAATGTTGCAATACTGAGTGTCATGACTATTTAGTAAGCTCTTTGCAGACTTTTTATTGTTTACTGTGGCTTTGAGCAGGGCACCAGAAGTCCTGAAGGATTTGGCTCCAGGCTCTCAGCCTCCTTTCCTCATCTACAACGGTGAACTCAAAACAGACACCAACAAGATTGAGGAGTTCCTGGAGCAGACCCTTGCTCCACCAAAGTGAGTAATAAACTGTCAACTTTGTTAGTGTCTTTTTATGAAACGTAAAACACCTAAACTCTTTTTTTTTTTTTTTTTTTTTTTTTAAACCTGCACATGACAGCCATCCAAAACTGAGCTGTCGATACCGTGAATCCAATAATGTTGGAGAAGACATCTTCAGGAATTTCTCTGCATACATTAAGAGTGACAATGCGCGTAAGTGAAGTTGATTACATTTTTGTGGACATAGACCCGTGATGAAATGTAGACACGTACAGTGCAGACGCTGACATAAAACTGACATTTTACACTGCTTCTTCCAGACCTAGAAAAGAAATTTCTGAAGACCCTGGTGGATTTGGATAAATACTTGCTGACACCTCTCCCTCATGAAATGGATGAAAACTCAAACATCACAGAGTCTGAACGCAACTTCCTGGATGGAAACTGTCTTACGTTGGCAGACTGCAACTTGCTTCCCAAACTCAACATTGCTAAGGTACACAGAAAATCTCTGTAAATTTAAATCCATTTCATTGTATCACATTTTCCTTTAATTTTTTTCCCCTATGATGATAAATATTTCCTTTTTAGGTGGTCTGTATGAAATACAAAAGTTTTTGCATCCACGGAAATTTGAAAGGTCTGAAACGTTACATGGAAAAAGCCTACAGACAAGATGAGTTTTTTTACACCTGTCCTAACGACAAGGAGATAATCGATGCCTACCATGGAGTGGCCAAGCCCCTCAAAAAGTAGATCCAGAGGGAGTAAACCAGGATTTGTAAAAACTAAAAATGAAAGCCTCAAAAAACATCTTTAAACAAACAATGAACCCTGTTTTATTCTGTCAGAATCTTGTGAGACTGACTTAAAAAATTTAATATTTACATGCTTAGACAAGACATTAAATGTTTAATATATTGATTAAAGTTTTTATTTTAATCAGTTTGTTGTGTACATAATACTGTTCATATATTGTATCTACTATTATACTGATTATTGCACTACTGTAATGTTGATGGTTTTTCTTTGGCTCTGTGGGTTTTCATAAAATTACTACGATAACCATTAAAGAAAATGTTTGTTTTTTAAAAACTAACCCACATAGATGTGTGTGTGTGCATTTATGACCTTGACTGTGAATAGTACAAATACTTTGTATTCATCTTTGTGTAACTAATGAATGTTAAACTTTATAATGTCTACATTTTAACTGAAATAGAAGAGACATAAATAAATGGTGATATGTTTTGATAATCAAGTCTAACAAAAACCCCATTTGTTGCTTATTTATTATTTCATACATTTGGTAGGAGGTAAACATCGTAAAACTCTTTTAATCTCTGTGCCAGCTATCCCTTATCTGCTCTGTTTTCTTACCTTGTCTAATGGTGCCTTAGGAAAGTCTGCTTCATTTGGGCCGGTGTGAACATGCAAATGAAGCCTAGAGCGGATCAGGCAAGCAAATTTAAGGTGTTTGTTTTGGCCGGTCTCGGAGCGTTTCCAATGGATTTCACTCCTCTGACAGTTTTGATGGAATTTTCAGGAAACATCAAAAAAGAGATAAGGAACGAATGGCGCTGTGGGTGGGCAGAAGAACCAGCTAGCTAAACAAAACATTAACACCAGCACAGGACTTTGTTGTTGTTCCATTGTTGAATGCTGTGAAAAGGGAGAAGGGGTGGGATTTTTGTGCGCTTTTACACATTTGTGAGATCCTTCTCATTTCAGATTATCTGCCAAGAGAAGTCTGTACTCAAGTGACAGCGTCCCAAGCGAGTAGCACATGCAACTGCACCAGAGGCTGTTTAGAACAGATCAAAAAATATGGGCCCTGTTTACAAAACAAGCCAACTCAAAATGATACAATTATAAGTTATTCTCCACCTATTCGGCCCGAGTTTAGAACTATACCAGAATTGTAAGCCAGTCATGTCTTCTGTGATGCTCTGAGTGACTGATCTAAATCACCTCAGTGCAGTGTTCGGTGTTAATTAATAAGTGTTTGTCATTGTTTTGCAGCTCAAGTAAAGTCTGCATTTTAGCCTATGTTGTACTTCACTGTACTTAACCTGTCCCCTACATGTTAAATCATACTTGTTATGCTCGTCACCTATTTCTATTTCTATTCTCTCCTGATTGTTGATGGGAAGCTAGGAACCAAGTTTATTTTAAAGTTTTGTTCTCACCTACTTAGAAGTCATTTGATGAAACAATGGCCTCCTCTGAATTATTTTTCCAACTATGTTGGACTGTAACCAAGCAAGGTTAATGCTCAATCACGTGTGAGCAGAAATGTGTCACAACATAATGAAAAAATTAAATGTATATGACGTATGGAGACAACCTCACAATACCATATAATATATCTTAAATAGAGTGAGCATCTAAAAAATACAGTAATATTATCATGAAAGGGTCAATATTAAAGATCTTTGGCATTATATTTAACATATTTTTTTTCAATTTGATATAGAAGAGGTCTAGTTACTATAAATGAAATAGAAAAGAAGAAAGTTTACGTAATTTAGCAAATAATAAAACACGAATCCTAAAATATAGCTGCGTCCGAATAGTCCCTCCTATCTCGTTTTCTATCTCCTTTCCTAGCCACTGTTCCTATACCCCCGGAAGTGTTTAAGTGGTGGCCAAGATAAATAGCGTCCGAGTTTTCTTTAAGCTCAGGAAAAGAGGCTCAATGCTTCCTTTTTTGAACCTCATTTAGCCTAGGAAACACTGATGCGTCTTTTACCAAAGGAGACGAGATAATGCTGACACACAATTCCTTGCGGTGACAACATTTAAAGGAACACGCACACCCGAGCGCATACGACAACTAACGACCAACTTGAAAAACCTTGAACAACTTTAAATAAATAATCTAAAACCCATATCATATTACATGCAAGACATAGTATCAGGTAATAGGTGGCAAAAAAAACAGACACTTTGTGGTTCAAGAAAAAGGGATCAGAGACATTTTAGCCACATCATGTTTTATTCAACATAATTCATATTTCTGAGTGGAAGGCGAGCGTAAGCAGCCATTCTCAATGTGACGTTATTTTAGTTTCACTTTTGTTCCTCGTAGCCTGTAGGCTCTTTTCCTTTGATTTACATTCAAACCTTGTGATTTTTGAGATTATATAATCGAAAAGTGTTATCAATGTGTTTTTAGTCCATTTTCGGAAATGTGTTGTTTTTTCACCACGACAGACGTCACTAACATTCGCGGACGTCAGATTATTACGTGCGTCTGATTGTCAAAACAACAGTGATGGCCTTTTCCTAACTCCTCTCCTAACACCTTTCCTTATCCCAGTGACGTCATCAATGGGGTTATGAAAAAGTGGATAGAAAAGGAGATAGGAGTGAGTATTAGGACGCATCTGTCCCAGACACTTTTTTTGTTGGTCGCAGACACTGTAAACAGGAAGAACAAAATTGCCAGTCCGCCTCTGATTGGTCGACTTGTGGAGCGTTACCCAGGCGACCATAGACAAGGTGGAGCTGATATATTTGACAGTGAGTCGAAAACTTTGTTAGCCACCGCCTAACTTTCACACAACCGTAAGCTCAGCTATGCAATCAACCTAAAGCATCGCCATACATGTCCTCAAAAAGTAAGTTTTGTGTTTTTTATTTCCGCAGGAAGCTCACCATGCTGACAGTGGCTATCGATTAATTAACAAAATGGCTAACCAGAACAGCTGCTAGCTAACGTTGTTGCTAAACTAGCAAGCGTCCATAGTGTATTGGGTCAACTCAATCAGCTAAACTCATGTTAACCTACTAATACCTTTATCTCTAAATAATTCCATGAGCTATTCGTGTCATGAAAAGCTAGACTGAACACAGATTTCGAAGCTATGCTGATAGCAAAAATAGTGTAGTGCTTTAACTGGTGAGCGTCGCAAATGGTGACAGAAATGTTTACCAAAGCAAATTTCTTTTTATTTTCTGCAACTTTAGTGTCGTTGTTAAACAGACTCGCTTATGTCCATACGTTCTGTAATATTGGAATCCTTGCTTTCACCGTATGACGTGGGATATTCGACATATATTTAAACAAACGAGGCGAACGAAATGCAAGCGCTAATACAAGTATACATTGTTGCATAACTTTATTTTAAAACTAAAAGTTAAAAGTTTGACTAGTGCAGCCGACTCCGGGAATCAGTGAGGTAGTCGGAAGTTAATAGAGCGGTCACCAATCATAGCGCTACATCTTCTGGTTCTTTTTTTGTTTCATCTAAACAACGAGGTGATCCTTTCAGAACATCTGAAACCTGTTGTCCTCCAACGCTGTAGTCTTCTTGCTAACTTGAAAAACGTGGGTTTAATACACAACTTTACGGATTTTGTTCCAGGATGCACTGCCAGGGAGATGATGCCAGTGAGCCATGCACCCTGTCCAGCTCAGTAAGCCAATACTTTTCTTCTTTTTTCTCATATTTCCTTTGCCATTTTATACTTTCTTAAAATTCCTTTAGCAGGGGTTGTTTGGATGTTTAAAAGCTTTGTTCTCCATATAGGGTGTTAGAGAATATGATTATATCTATGTTTTATTGCTTGTTCTAATTATATTGCACTTATAATTAGGACAAATCTATTGTGTGAATTTCAATTTAATTCTGAAGATTGTGAAGTGAAAAGCCACCATGAGAAGTTTTGCAATACTTCACAGCTTTCCTTTTGATAAGAATGTTAAAAAAAACAAGGGCAAATGTGAAACTGAATTAAATCAATATTATGTTTTTAGATGCTGTTGCACAGCAAAAATGTGCTTGGAAGTCGACTGCACCAGTTTGTGGAGTCGAAAATGCAGACCACTATGGTATGGAATGTGCCATTGAATGTTTAGGGGTTGTATATGTGTAAAAAAAAAAATCAAATGCATGATTTTTGATTTAGAAAATTAATTTGAAGTTCTTTCCTTTCGCTTGTTGTTTAATTGGGTCTCATAGAGACCAACACACTCCTGGATAAAACATGCTCTTCCTGACACTTTTTTTTCAAACTGACTGCATTATGTTCTACTGAAGTAATTTCATTAGAATAAGTTTTAAATGTCTCTTGTTCCTGTCTGTGTTCTAGCTCACTGGCGTTCTTATAGGAGCAGCAGTTGCAATCTCACTCATTGGGATTGTAGTTCTCTTTCTTTACAGAAAATACAAACATACTCGTGAGTTACAAAATCTTTCATCTTCATTTCATGCGTTAAAAATAAGTCATTGTTTTCCTGTAAAGTTCCAGATTTCTTTAAAAAAAAATGTATCCGTTTACTTGCAGCAAATTAACTGTTATTACTGTTTTTGTGTGTGTTTCTCCTAAAAGGGGAACAGCAGCCTGGTGTACCACACTATCGCTTCAGAAAACGAGATAAAGTGCTCTTCTATGGACGGAAGATAATGCGGAAGGTTTGCTTTGTGTCCAAATTATTACACATTCATGCACACAGTGACCGTGCAGATTTGTACCTCTGTTATAAACCGCCTGTAATAGTGCCTCTGTAAATGTACCTATAAATATCAAAAGGAATATTATTCTACATTCTGTCATGTTAGTTGAATTCAAATGAAATAAATTTCCCTTGCAGATTACCTATCAGTGATTCAAAAGCTTGCAGGGTGAGGACCAGACACATTTTTCTGTCTGAACTATGGTTAAAATCTCTTTCCCCTCATATTAATGCCAGATTAATGTTTGTGTGGAAAGCCTGATTTTAACTTCTTACATTCCTGCATTCAGAAATGATCAGCGTGCATTAGTCGTCATCATCATCTGTTATCAATGTTTCACTTGTTATTTACTCTTGTATTGGATCAAACTGTGGCTTTACATTGTACACAGTGTTAAAATAGTCTCATCAGTCTGACATCTGTCAGAGTTTATAACAAGCTGTAGGCAGCCGACACGCGCACTGTGTACACAGCTGATCAGCTCTGTGACACAGCACCCCCTTCCAGGACAAAGAGTGGATGGCACGGATAAAATATAATGAAATGTAACACATTTTCTCCCATCTAGAATTGGTAAATGTGAACATACTAGAAATGCTGATGGTCAGTCCTTTGGCGTGCTTGTGCGTCTCCTCCCATCCTCGTGACAGTGTCAGTTTGGATAGATTCTTTCCGGGAGTCTCTTCTGCAATATTATGAGTGTGTGTGGCTTGAATTGTAACTAAGTCCAAACTTGTTTCACCTTATCGGGGAGCTGCACTTATTCCAGGTTCAGAAGCCTGTAAGAGGAAAATAGCAGACTGGAGAGTACAGGTAAGGCCAAATTTGAATGGGAACGCCCACATTTCAGGGCTGCTCCACCCACAGTGCGTAACTGGGATGGAGGCGTGCAGTTGCTGACTTAACTACAGGGGGAGAATAGCGCACAGCCAAAAACAGCGGCGCTACGTGGCTTTTTTTTTTTTTTACTTACGCGCATGGGACAATAGAGCCCAATGTGTCTTGTATACATGACAAATTAAAATTTTTGTATCATCTTTCTGATTTGAAAAGGTCCAGACTTTGTCTTCTAATCCCACGCCAAACTCCTCTTCAGTATCAAAGCAATCGCAGCGCAACCGCAAACGAACCAAAGTGCTGAGCATCGCTCGCAAGTAAGCGTCCATAACAAAATCAGTAGTTATTGATGCACATTTTTGTTGAATCTCGCTGAAATAGTGCTCGTTTTTTTTTATGTCAACAGCATTTTAAGGATCCGTAAAGATCCCCCCACCCTGCAACCAAAGGAACCTCCTCCATCTTTACTGGAGGCCGACTTAACAGAGTTTGATGTTCAGAGCTCAAACCTCCCCTCAGAGGTTCTTTATATGCTGAAGAATGTCAGGTACGATGAGAAAATATCTGCTTCTATGTCACACATTTGAAATCTCGTTTTATTTTAATTTAGTGAGCTTATCATGTGCGACTTGTAGGGTCTTGGGTCACTTTGAAAAGCCCCTGTTCTTGGAGCTGTGTCGCCATATGGTGTTTATTGAGCTGCAGGAGGGAGAAGGCCTTTTTAGGCCAGGAGACGACGATGACAGCATCTTTGTTGTTCAGGATGGACGACTTGAACTTTCTATCCAAGAGAGTGTACGTGAACTACATTTAACCTTTTCTGATAAACATGTACAGAGTTTGGGTTTTAAAAGACCTACACAAAAAGGTAAGATAATAACATGGGGTTAATTCAGTCATTAGACTGCTCTACATAACGCCAGTTTCAGTTTCCTTCTGTACTTTCCCATAAACACAAACAGCGATTTAGCTTTAAAGCACACGATGACAAGAATGTTTGTTACATTACTTTCTTTATACCGCTTACGTTATACAGTGGGACAAAAAAGTATTTAGTCAGCCACCAATTGTGCAAGTACTCCCACTTTTTAAGTGGGAGGCCTGTAATTTTCAACATAGGTACACCTCAACTACAGGGAGGACAAAATGAGAAAAAAAATCCAGAAAATCACATTGTAGGATTTTTAATGAATTTATTTGTAAATTGTGGTGGAAAATAAATATTTGAAAAATAACAAAAGTTTGCTTACCTATTGCATATTCAGTCTTCCCAGCCTGGTACAGGTCTATAATTTTGTTTCTGGTGTCCTTTGACAGCTCTTTGGTCTTGGTTATAGTTGAGTTTGGAGTGTGACTGTTTGAGGTTGTGGACAGGTGTCTTTTATACTGATAACGAGTTCAAAAAGGTGCCATTAATACAGGTAACGAGTGGAGGACAAAGGAGCCTCTTAAAGAAGAAGTTACAGGTCTGTGAGAGCTAGAAATCTTGCCTGTTTGTAGGTGAACAAATACCTATTTTACCTAGGGATTTACCAATTAATTCATTAAAAATTCTACAATGTGATTTTCTGGATTTCTTTTTCTCATTTTGTGTCATAGTTGAGGTATACCTATGATGAAAATTGGAAGTGAGAGAACTTGCACAATTGGTGGCTGGCTAAATACTTTTTTGCCCCACTGTAGCACAGGACTTAACCTAAGATGTTAAAAAAGCAACATGAAAGTAGATTCTTGCTGAAACAAAAACTGTGTGTTGTTCTCTTTGCTTGTGTGTGTGTGTTTTTAGGATGGCACGGAGTATGTAGTGAAAGACGTGCTTCCAGGAGACAGTGTCCACAGCCTGCTCAGTATCCTGGACATTATCACTGTGAGGTCCCTCTTCATCCTTGTTTTCCACTACAGTCATTTTTGCATTTCACTGTACTCAACTAACAAGTTTATTACTTTTAATGTTTCCCTATAATATCCTCATCATTTTTTTGTGTTTCAATATTTTCAGTCTGTCACTAAAATATTCAAACAAAGCGATATAAGGAATTTAAGATGAATATGAATATTTTTTCCGGAAAAAATATTTTTATGCTTAAAAACAGGTCAATGTTGGATATAATCAATTTCAGTGTTGGACATCAATCATTCTTCAGTGGAAAATGCTTAGTTGCATTTTTAAAAATCTAATTCTGACTTCTTATTGATTGGTGCTCAGTTTGTTCACTTCTTTTCTGCTGTCGTGTCAGGGTTATCCCGCTCCTTATAAGACTGTTCTAACACGAGCTGCCACTCGCACCACCATCCTACGCTTACCTGCCTCCGCCTTTGAGTCCGTGTTTAAGAATTACCCAGAAACCCTTGTACGAGTCATTCAGGTAACAGATTATTCATCAAAGAATCTTCTCAAGCTGATTTTCTGTAATGTGTGTGGTTTTCAGCTGCGATTGATTTTATTTGTGTTCCAGATAATCATGGTGCGTCTCCAAAGAGTCACGTTATTAGCGTTGCACAACTATCTGGGCCTAACAACTGAGCTCTTCAATCCGGTAGGTGGGAAATCTATCAGCGCTCACATGTTGTCTACACACTAAATAAGAAAAATTATGTTTGAAGATACTGCACATAAACAAACCATAGGGGCTCACAGACACCTATAAGATAATCTTACGCAACATTAAGCTGTGCATCATTACTCCACGCTGCAGTACGCTCACAGGAAATAAATAGAAATGAATGTAAGACCTGACGATGGCTGTAACCTTTAGACGAGGCTGACATCCTACCTCATTACTGTCACTTTTTCCCCTTAATGAAAGAAAACCAGTCAAGCAATAATACTGTTTGCCAATAGTTAAATCCTTAAACTTGGTCATGTTTTTTTTTTTTTTTTTGGGGTCACAATTTATTTATTTTCTCTGTAATGTTGAATGAATGATGAATATATATATGATTATATTTAAAGAAGAGATTTAAATTAGTGATAGCTTGTTTCTGATTGGTGATAAAGACACAGTTTGTCCTATTATAATTAAATTATTCTTACAACCTGCACTTTTTTGTTCTTGTTCTTTTTCATCCAGCTAACCTTTTTTTTTCTTCCGATTTCACAGCATACGTATTTTAACTTTTTTGTTTGATTGACAGGAATGCCAAGCTGTGCCTTTGACCAATGTCAATAATGTGATGCTAGGCGAGGGAAATTCTGCAAAAACGAGTCGCCGTCTCCATTTCCAGGATGAGTTGCAAGCTGGGAGTGTCACTGAGTGCCCTGCGGAGACAGGTTACTTTTACAAACACATGTATAGCAAACATGACTTGTGTCATTTTCAGACTGATGTAGTGCCAGCCCTTTATTTACGTCAAACAGATGGTATCAAAGACAGCCCGTCAAACAGCTACAGAAAGCTGCGATCCATCTCGATGCCTGCTGACGGCACAGGTAGGGCACCAAATCACACATGCCTGTTCCTTTCTTGCCCGTACTTATTACTGATCACTAATCTAAAACAAAGTGCACAAACCTGCTTATTTGATCTGTATCCTTTTTCCCCCGCAGCGAATGACCTCGGCATGGCCTGTGAAAGAGCACGAGTCGCCATTGATGAATCTCCACCCAGTCCTGTGTTTCATAAAGTGGGGGTTTGAATATTCACTTTCTACATAGATATTGATCTTTCTTTATGTGCAGAAACATCTGCTTCCCTTCTGTTGTAAAACAGTATTTGTATTCATGTTTTCGTAGTCCAGCCTAAAGAAGAGTGTGACAATGCAACAGACCCCCTCTGAAGTGTTTCACTACACTGACAGTGGGGGGCACTCTGGTATCATCCACCTCAGTAAGAGCAGCACCATTCTTCAGGCAGCAAAAAAGGACCTTCTAGGAATCTTCCAGCTGGAGGTTTGTTGATAATTTGCACTCAATTTTTAAAGCTAATTTCTTCTATTTCTGCCTGTGTTCAATAAGAAAAGTGTAAAAGCAAGCCTATCTTACATATTTACCCGTTAATGACGATATCATTAACAGATTGTGATTTTTTTTTTTTTTCCCATTGTAGAACCACAAGCTACTGGAAGGCAGAGTGACCCTTCACCAAGTCAAAACAGGCTCTGTCATTGCTCGCCAGGGAGATCAGGTCAGAACTGCAGCTTCATAAGCAGTTACACTTCCCTTTTTTCAGTTTGTGAACGTGTGCTTGTCTGATTGAAGCAGACACTGTTGCTGTAGTGTAGGAACTTTCAAATCTTGTTTTTTGGGTATAAAAGAGCCAAAACAGCAGTACAGTGGAAAAAGCAACTTCTGTAGTTATTGTGACTTTTCTGTGCTGACATCACTTCAATACTTTAGTCATTTAATCTATACTAGTCCCAATTATGGGTGGGCGTTGCCATGAAACTGATGATACAATTCACGATTTACATGTCAGAATACAATATATCCCAATACTAAACAAGCAATAGCGACAACAATAATTACGAATTTCACCTTTACAAGTACAAAATGGAGTAAAATACAATTTATTTCATTTTTTTAAAAACTTACAAGAACAAGTAAATGGTAACTAACTGTAAGTACCAATATCAAAAACAAGTGATATGCATATCAAACTGTTCAATTCAATTTTTCAAACAAGTTTAACTTTTGCTTTCAAAACAGATTTTTTTTTTTTTTTTTTTTTTACCTTGTCTGCACATGCTGTCGAAGGTTAACACTACAAGAAGTGCAATCTTTTGACAGCAATGCATATTTTATTATTGCAATTAAATAAATTTATTTATTTCATTGCATAATTGTGACCGTCACCAGCCCTCCCTAGGGAAGGGTAAGAAATACTTTATTAAAGGGAGGATGTAAAAAAGAGAGGGCAGTGTTACACCAAGGTGAGGGGTTGGAGGGGGGTGGGGAAGTTAACAGGGAAGAGGGATACAAGATAGGATATGGAATGGGTGGGGAATAGTTTTAAGTGATGCGATGTGAAATTGTGGTTGTGTATATTGTGTTTATTGTTGTGTTGTCAAGCCAGTTTGGTGACCAGTGTGTGGTTTAGGAATAATGGTGGTGGCTGTGAACAGAGGAAGAGGTGAGTGGAAATTCCATAAAACAGGTATTTGGGAACAACGTGTCTAAGGTTGAGCCCAGTATGAGTGTTATCCCACAGCCCAAGGCCAGTGCATCCATGACAAATGTATTTCCAAGTACCGCCACTGCAAAACCCAAGAGCCGCCCCCGGGCCCGAAGAAGCAGTCAGGCCAGCAGCAAGAGCAGGCAGCCTAAGGGCCCCCGGCGACCACCCCACGGCCAAGCAGTCCCCCGAACGCCCCCAAGATCCCAAGCCGAGAGGCAGCCATCGCCCCCCCATACACACCCGAGAAAGCCCCAAGGAGCCAAGGACCCAGCGCACCACGCCACCGATCCCACCCCCAACCCCCAGACCCCCCACCCCATCGACCCCCCCACCCCACCCCCGCGCCCAACCCCCCGAGGGGAGGGCCCAGAGAATTCAAAACAGATTCTGATTCTGTTAAGTTCTTAAAAAAGTACATACATTTAAAAAATGTGCCCAGTATGTTTTATGAAAATAAAGTGCAACTTCCAAGCTCAAATGAATTGAGGAGTATTTTAACAAGGTCCGATTCACTGACACCTAGTGAGCGGGCGTTTATGTGCTATACACGTTAGCCCAATTATTTATTCATTTTTTGTTAAAAACATGATTTAAAAAATGGATTTGGACTTTTTTTTCGCCCTTAGTCTCAGTTTATACTTGTTGTGAAACACAACTGAGACAAAGTGCTTCAGTTTTTTTAATTAAATTTATTCCCCTCTTTATGTTGCAGGAGGTGAGCATACAGTTTGTGATTTCCGGCCTCCTCCATGTTTACCAGAAGATGATCGACCGTGATGAAGAGACGCTTCTGTTTGTGACTCACCCTGGAGAGCTTGTTGGTCAACTCGCTGTCCTGACAGGAGAGCCCCTCATATTTACTGTTCGTGCCCAGAGAGACTGCAGCTTCCTCTCTATCTCCAAAACCCATTTTTATGAGTGAGTAGCTTTTGTCGTAGCAAACTGTCCATAGGACCTTTGTGTACTGGCTGCAAAATCTTAAGTGAATAAACAACTCAATAAAGGGATCAGGAAAAAAATACAAGGTTTCTTTTTACAATATTTTGTGTTTTTTCCTGTTCTTCAGGATTATGCGTGAAGAACCTAAAGTTGTGCTGAATGTTGCGCACACGGTGGTGAGGAGGATGTCGTCTTTTGTCAGACAGATAGACTTTGCTCTTGATTGGATGGCAGTGGAGGCTGGTAGAGCTGTTTACAGGTACTCTACCTTTGGTCCTACATTCCTCAAACAAATAGTCTCCCAAAAACAGAAATCTGACAAACGAACAAAGGTTATCAGTAATATATATCAAATTCTAAATGTATTGCGGTTTGTTTATTAATCTTTTTTTGTAATTTTTTAGCTAAGTTTACTGTGTTTGTCTTTTTCAGGCAGGGAGAGAAATCAGACAGCACTTTTATTGTATTGAGTGGTCGACTACGATCCGTAATCTTGAAAGAAGATGGTAAGAAGGAACTGATAGGAGAGTATGGACGTGGTGATCTAATTGGAGTGGTAAGAAACACACTGCAATCTCCAGCCTTTACCTTGACCATATTTTGTGTTGAAGTACCTTATTTTTTATTAGCATATAAGTAAAAACAAAATGAAAATACAATATAGAAAGTATACAATATATTGACAAAAAGAAAAAATATATACAGTATGTATAGGTTGTATGTAATTTACCTTCAGAGAAATGAATGATCTTATTCTGTTAAATGCTTGTAATTCAGTATTTTTATTCACATCCATATTATGTATAGGATATGCAAAAATGAATTTTAAAGTTTTAAAGATGCTTTTAAAAAAATGCTTGAAAAACAACATCTCTAGCGTCTTTGCATTTCATCTTGATTGTCTGAACCCTATTTACAATCCATATTCACCAGTATTTACATTTACAACCATACATCTTAATGATCTTAGCTGAAATTATTGTTATTCACCAATGTTTTCCTGATGGTAGACTGACTCCAATAGCAGCGTATATTTTTGCTTTCATCACAACCATGATTAGTTTTCCATATTTTCCTCCTTTTCCAAATATTAAAGTTTTGTTTATTCTGTTAAAGTTCAGAAAATAATTTAACCATTTTTTAAAAAATCTTATTAGATTCTTAATTTTTAGCTTTTAAGTGTTTTTGTCTTGTACCTGTATGTCCATATGTATGATTATTTTTTAAGTGAGTTTAAAAAAAACCAACATTGTGGGTGCAGTGTTACCTGACTCATCTTCCTTTTGTGGCTGAAGGGAGTTACAGTGACTAAGGAGTGTATGTGAGACGCTATTGTTTGCTGAAATGTGAACGTACACCTGAGTTAAATGCATTTATTGTTCTGAGTGACTTTATTAAATTTGTACCTTGCAAAGTTTTCCACTTCTTAAATGTTCAGTTAGTTAGAGTTGGAAATGCACTGCGACTGAATTTTCTCTTGGATAAACTTTGTAAAGTAGTCTGTTTTGTCATCTGCTTTATTGTTTGTAAAAGTGGAAGATTTCAGTCAGCACGCGTCTAATAATAATTGGGCGAGTCAATGCTATGGTTACAGTTACCTGTAGGAGGAAAGCTGTGTTAGCAGCATCTGTGATTGTGGAAATAATTTTATATTGAGCAGGTGCACACTGTGAGACGCTTTTAGCTCTGCTGTGTGACGCAAGCATGTGTTGATTGGATAGAAAGCACGTATTTATAACTTTCCTTTGGAACCTACAATATAGAGTACATGGCTCTAAGAAAATCTTGATAAACCAAGTAACTGTTTAGAATGAAACTAATTTCAAAGCATGTCCCCTTTTAGTTATTTTTTGATTTACATTTAGTTTGTGGCTTTTAATTTTCTGGCAGGTTGAAACGCTGACACATCAGAACAGAGCCACCACTGTGCACGCAGTACGAGACTCTGAGCTGGCAAAGCTTCCAGAAGGAGCGCTCAGCTCCATCAAGAGGAAGTTCCCACAGGTTGGCCTAACTTGAACTCATACATGTAATTAATAACATATAAACTGTTTAATTCAAAGCTTGTTTTTGGAGGTGCAGCGTTTTCGAAAATACTGTAATTTCTGGACTATAATGCGCACGGCTGTATTGGCCGCATTCCAATAATTTACCCATTTTCCAAGAAACATCCATACAAAGTTGGGATTGTCACATAGGCAACACTCTATTTTGCTAATGAGCGTGCCCTTCAGATGACTTTGGCAATCAGAACGGGCAAGTAGGCGGGCTGATATACTTCCGTTTGCTTTAACAGAGATTTCTGTGTTTTAACTGATGAGTATCCTCATCTCTTCCTCACTGCCCCACGTCTACATATCAGTCAATTGGCAGCTTTTTATGGTCACTTTTTACTGGAACCAGACTTATACACCACTTTGTCCGTTCTGACCGTGAACTACCACGAAGCGATCACACCGAGTCCGGACTGTGAGTCAGAATACGGACGTGATCGCTTCTAAGCAAACTAAACGTGGTGATTTGGCAACTTTATGCTTTTTGTTTTTGTTTTCTGTTTTTGTCTCCTAACTGTAGTTGAGTGACACGGGAGATCCGTACTCTCCATGGCCGAAAGCAGTTTCTCCTCCAGGGTTAACTCCCGTAGACCTCACGTTCAATAAAGGTGGTACAGCGCAGAAAGAAAAGGCCGTTTTGTTGTTAGAGAGCTGCTTTGTTAACTAACTGCACTGTAAACATAAACCTTGCTACCCGTCCCGGTTGCCATGTCGGACTGTACTCAGGACTAACAGACACACGTCTTCTCCGCGGGCTCACTCTCATACACGCATCGGCTGTGCGCCTGCACTCACTCACATCCGTGCATTGAGCTGCCTGATCTAAAACCCAATCAAGCTAGACATATCTCACTACATTTCCTTCTGTTATAGACTGGCTGACTTTTACTGTATCCAGGCTGTTCTGATCTCCGCCATGTCTCCATCCGTCTGTTGTCCTTACGTAAGCTTCTCCATCAGCCTCAGCATCCAGGGTGTGTGCATGGCAAAATGACTGATCAGAATGATTCACAGGGAGCGCGCTGGATTTAATGTAAACAGTTTCATTGGTCTAATGGGATTTTTTTTGGCAGCAAGAAGCCTGTAAAACCAGAAAAAAATCCACAAATTAGCCGCGTCATTGTTTAAGCCGCAGGGTTCAAAACGTTGGAAAAAAGTAGCGCCTTGTAGTCGAGAAATTACGGTAAGCCCTTTTTTATGCTTCGCACATCATTTTACGTTTGTTTAATCATCATGAATTTGATATATAAGTGAAAATATTAACCATCAATTTCATACTTTATAAGAAGTTTGATTGTTAAGGTGTATTAAAGGCAAGATGTTTGTGCCCCTCAGGTTGTGACGAGATTGATCCACTTACTAGGACAGAAAATCCTGCAGCAGGTCAACGGTCCTCTAACAGGTGTGTTAATCCTTCATGTGTTTGTCCCCAACACGTCTGTAAACAAGCTCGAGCTTTGACTGTACTTAGAATGCTTTTTTTTGTGGGGTTTTGAACTAATGTCCCTGTGAAAGAAGAAAAGGATTAAGCTGTAATTTGTCCTCAGCTCGCAGTTTAGCCCTTCACACCCCAGGGAGCAAGTGGGATGCAGGGAACCAAGCGTCTAACCTCTCTACGGTGGCAGTTCTACCTGTGTCTGAGGAGGTCCCTCTGACGGCCTTCACCTTAGAGCTGCAGCATGCTCTCATTGCAATAGGTAAGAAAATCCAATGAATTTCAGGTCTACGTCCTCATGTAACGCCTCTTCCTGTAACCTTGCAGCTGTTCATGTGCTCACTGCAGATGGTTATTATAGGCCTAATAGATCAGTAAACCAAAGATCATTTGCTCAAAACAAACAAGATGCAAAATGCTGAATTTGCTGCTTAAAAGTTTGTTTTGATCTCCACTGTGAACAAAACATAGCATGTAATGCGTTGTGGAATGTGGGGTCCAAGTGCTTCTGTAGTCTTAGACTAAAAGTATTACCCCTGGAATTTTTTCACAAAATGCGTCATTTCTCACAGAAATAGTTGTTAGAAATGTTTTTGGTATACACGTGTTTATTTCCTTTATGTGTATTGAAGAAACACAAAAAAGCAGAAGATGAAGCCAAAATGTACATTATTTTACTCAAAATTTAAAAAATGGACTGGAAAAAATTGTTGGCACCCTTTTAAAACTGTAAATTTTAATTAAAGCATTAGAAAAGCATTATTTTTAGTTAAAAATGATAATCACAATATTTTCATGGAAATTATCTTGAATCGAACATGAACTGAAAATACAAGGGTCAGACTTGGTCCCACACCAGGCGGGAAATTACCGGAAGTGATAATAACTATAGAAATAAATCTATTCAGGAGACACTAATTACTGTTTCATGCCACTTGTTTACAAAATGAGATTCTTTAAAATGTGTGTTATCTCATTCATTCCATCATTATGCTCTAAACGTTTTTTTCATAGTGTTGTGAGCCAAATGATGTAGTCCGACTTGGGGGTACTTGGTTTCAGAAATAAAAGAAAAGGTTTGAGAATAATTGGACTACGGGACTCCACTTCCCACAATGTAATGTGCAAGTCTTTTCCAACAATATCAAAAAGAGAGTTTACATTGGAGATCAAAACAAACTTTCAAGTGGCAAATTTAACCTTTTGCATTTTTTTTCTGCAAATATTCTTTGGTTTATTGATCTATGATCCTACACAATGTCTTTATCTGATTAAAAAATTATCATCTCCAGCAGCTTTAATACTAGAATGTATGTTGGATTGAAAATTAGACTGAGATTTGTTTGTTAGCTTCTGAAGAACCAAATGACTGTGGCTATGCCCTGGTTTGCATAATAAAACTCACATGGATGTTGAAAGGGCTTTGAGCAGACATTGATGGTGTGATCTTATCTCCCACAGGTCCCACTCTCCTGCTGACCAGTGATCTCATCAAACAGCGCCTTGGGGCTACAGCACTAGATAGGTAATACTCCGTTCAGTCCCATGTATTTGCTTTTCATTCAGCATAACCATATTTATCAATCCAACCTTGAGGTGGGTTCTTTTCCATCTCCGGTGTATCCGCTCAGTGTTTATTTTTTGAGTCTGTTTCTTTCTTTTTGACTCAACTGTTAAATATGTTAAAAGTGAGATCTATTGACACAAATTGAAAAATGAAATGTCTTTCTCTTTAGTGTCCATGAGTACCGCCTGTCCAGCTGGCTCGGCCAACAGGAAGACATCCATCGCATAGTTCTCTATCAGACTGACTACACACTGACCCCATGGACGCAGCGTTGCATTCGACAGGCTGACTGCATTATTATAGTGGGGCTCGGGGAGCAGGACCCCACCGTTGGAGAGGTGAGGTGTTGAAGCTCTCATGCTTGGTCCTGTAGTAATGAACACTGGATCAGTTCAATCATTTCTATTTCAGTAGTCAGAATTATTAATATCGGAAGGATTTTTCAGTTCTGAACAATGTGTCAGTTTAGAGAAAAGGTTTTTTTAATGTGAAAAGTTGTTTTATTGACTCATTAGGAATGTGTGAGATCTAATGTTTTTTTAGGAAATTTACTTTGATCCCGACATGTTTTGACTGTCCACTGTCAGTCTTCCTCTAAGGCGTCTGCTGCTTAGGAGTTCTTTCTGGGCATGGCCAATTTGACAGTTCTGTCAGGCTGACCACACCCCCTGTTGCCCAATGGTCTCTGAAGAAGAGAATCCCAGGTGTTGGAGAGTGATAATGTTCTCTCAACCCTGGCTTCTTTGAAGTAGAAAAAACTCCAAATAATTACACATCAAAGTGATCAGCAGATGCCTCTGAGGAAGACTGACAGTAACATTTCCTGAAAAAGTTGTCAGACTAAATAAAACCTTAACATATTAATTTCAAAAAGATGACAAAATGAACATATCAGGAAATCATATCAGAACTCGTAGAGTATATTAACGTTAAAGTAGAAGGAAGAACATTGACCATGACTACGAATATCTGTTTTTTTAAACAGGATTATCTGTTTCCAAACAAAGTTTCCAGGGTTCACTGTGAGTTATTGGTTCAGTTTAAAACAGGAAAGCATCAAGTGCACAGCAGGTCAACAGAAGCAGATGACCACTTCAGCTCTGACTTCTGTCTGCCAATACTAGAAATGTGATTGTGCTTTAGGCGTTGCATCAGTGGAAGTGAAAGTGGACTGCTGGGGAAAATGGCACGAATCTCCAAGTGTCCTCACTCACCCTAAAGTTTATAGTTTCAACACACACATTCCCTCAGCTTTTATTGTGGTGCACCCTGTGCATGTGAAACATTTACAATTGTATTTATTTATTTTTAGTCTAGAGCAAAAGAGAGAGAATAATAAAATGAACAGACAACAACAAAATACACAAAATGAAACTGAAAACACGTGCACTGAGAGAGAAAAATACCATTACTAGCAACACATAAAACCACAACAACTTTAAAAAGTGTGTTATCACTCATTCATTCCATCATGATGCTCTATAGTTGTTTTTTCATAGTAGTCTAAGCAAAATGTTGTAGTCGGACAAAAGGGGGTACATAGATTTAGGAAGAAGAGAATGGGGGGTACTTGAGCCAAACAAGTTTGAGAAGCACTCGTCCAGAGTGTGTAATTGGGCACTGTCTCACTGAGAGGCTTTGATCATGGTTAACCAAACCTAATGATGCCCTGGGCTGTGGTTTACGTTTTACCCTTGAGCATCACTGAGTTAAAGAGCAAAGGGCAGGGGCAATGCAATGTGTTCTGCTGATGAAGGAGAGATCATTTCCTTTCTGGGCAGAAAAGAAAAGATTGTATTCCAGTTCAACAGGAAATGTGATAA
Source organism: Gouania willdenowi (assembly GCF_900634775.1). NCBI lineage: Eukaryota > Metazoa > Chordata > Actinopteri > Blenniiformes > Gobiesocidae > Gouania > Gouania willdenowi. Next base: position 15,446,449 of record NC_041055.1, read on the forward strand.
GATGGATCAATATTTGCTCCGGCTGAGAATGAGTCATTGCTCGGGGCTGATTCTGTCTTACACACACACACACACACACACACACTCACACTGACTCACCTTGCATGGACACTAAACTTTCAGCAGACACAGAGAAGCAGTCAACAAGCTTTGAGATCTGACCTTCATCCCTCTCAGACTGTGCTGCTTTTATTAGAATGCATATTCACAAGTGCTTTTTATTTAACTGTGACCTAGCCTGGGAAACAGTCTGACTCTGTGAAAAAGTAAAACAGGCATAAATAAAGGAAAAGTAGTTGTTTGGATTAGAATGGTCTGTTTCTAATCATACATATGTCATAGCAAGACACTAAAATGTTATTGATTGCCGCTTTATTTCTCAGCTGTTATTTGGTCCTTGTTTCTCTTTTGAGACTTGACCAGACGAGTGTTTCTTTGGTGTAAGAATAAAAAAAAAGGTAAAACTGTGCTGCGTGTTCTTCTTCTAGCTGGAGCGAATGTTAGAAAGAAGTGCAGTGCGTGCCCAGAAGCAGCTGGTGCTGCTGCACAGGGAGGACGGCCCCCAACCTAAAGGGACCGTGGAGTGGCTCAACATGAGAAGCTGGATCTCCAGACACCTTCACCTCTCCTGTCCTCGTAGAGTGTTTTCCAAAAGGAGCCACCCCAAGCTGGTCAGAATCGAACCTCTATAGTTTCTTTTTCTTCCTCTTCCATATTAAGGCTCTTTTCTATCTTCCTCTTTGGCAACAGCACATCCCAAAAAATACTCACAAACATCACTATTAGACTCTCTGCACTTTAATCACAGCTTTGTCTTTGCAGTTGGAGCTGTATCAGCGTGTGTTCGAGAAGCCAGCAGACCGCCACTCTGACTTTTCTCGCCTTGCACGAGTTCTCACTGGCAACGCTATTGCTGTTATTCTTGGAGGAGGAGGAGCCAGGTTGTGCTTTGCTTTCACCTTTTACTGAAATGATTGCCCTTATAATTAAGAGTGAAATTTACAGCTCTAGATTCCTCCAACAGAGACCAAAAATTAACCAGCTGATTGTGTTGTTTTTCTAAACCAAGAACTCGCACTTTTGTTGTTTTACATTTTCTCAAAAAACTAAAAATTTTTTCAAACTCAAATTTTTTTTTTCTGTGGCCCACATTGTTCTCCTCCTCTTCTGACCAGGGGTTGCTCCCAGGTGGGCATCATGCGAGCGCTCTGTGAGGCAGGCATCCCAGTCGACCTCATTGGTGGTGTTTCTATTGGCTCCCTAATGGGGGCGCTGTATGCTGAGGATCGCAGCCACAGCCTTTTGAGGATAAGGGCCAGAGAATGGACAGTGGTGAGTCTTGGAACTATTGAGATAATGGCTTTTATTACTGTAAAAGCTTTATAATGGATCACTTTTTTACATATTCAGACACAATACATCAGCTCATTGATAAGACCGTAAAGACTGGAGTCTACACTAACATTTAGAATGAAATGCTGTGAACTTATTCCGACTTTGAAAGAGCATATCTTGGCTAGTGTTACATAACATCAGCAGGATGCTGCAGGCAATTTGTTCCCATTGTTTGGTCACCTGACAGCGCACTTTTAATTATCTTGAAATTAGTACAAATAATTGACAAATGGTTTAGGGAGATTGTTTAGAGTGACAGTGCGGTGTGGGCTGTTTACACAAGCAGCATTTCAGCATCTCTTCCTGTTTGTTGCTTGTTGTTTTGTTTTTTTGTGTGTGTGGCTGATGAAAAAAGGCCTCTTTCCTTTCAGTGAATTAAAGGATTTATTTTTTCATATTTTCTAACATCAGAAAAAAGGTTGAAATGTATGTTTTTTTTTTGTTGGATGTGGCTGTATTCTTTACAGCACTTTGCTAATTTAAGACCACGTCTTCCCATCCCATCGACCATTTCAAATGACAGGCTTCCACGAACCACTGTGCCAAGAAAGTACTTTATTCTCTCAGTAAATGGGCTTTGTAGAATCAATAAATAAAATGGATTTTCAAATTTTAATTTTGGAACAGGAATATGCTTGAACCTTTGTGTATAAAAAGTTGTACAACGTTTATTTTTGGAGTTCTTAAACTTGATTTTATCATTGAAGGCTTTCTTTTTCATCAAGTTGGGATTCAGGTTTTTATGAATAGTTTTTTTTTTTGTTTTTGAGAAAATGAATGTTGAAAGTGCATTAAGGAAACTTTTGTTTTTCATTCTTGTAGGAGATGACCTCAGTTTTTAAAAAAATACTGGATTTAACGTATCCAATCACTTCCATGTTTTCCGGGGCTGCTTTCAACTCCAGTATCAGAAATGTGTTCAATAGCAAACAGATTGAGGTGAGGATAACAAAACACAAAATAGTAATAGCAGAGAGAGTGTATTTCAGTTCATTTTGGGACAGTTTATTTCCTGTAAATATGTCCCCTATCTTATTGGTGTTTTCTAATGTGGCTATTTGTATGTGCAGGACCTCTGGATTCCATATTTTAACATCACAACTGACATTACTGCGTCAGCCATGAGAGTACACACTGATGGTAAGTACAGACTCAGGCAAGCATCTTTGTTAAAAAGAGTAAATGTATGCATCACTGTTTTTACATTGTAACCTAAGTGGATTTTAATTATTGCACTGCGAATTTTTCAATATCTTTTTTTTTTCTTTTTTCTTTATTCTGCTTTAGCAAACCAGGAATACTTGGTAAATGTAGCATTATGTGTCAGCAAATATTATCAAACAATATGAGATTTCATGTCAGGTTTAAAGATTGAAAAACTGTAATTAAGATCAAATATTTTTTTTCTTTTTTAGTTTGTGACATAACTTTAACATCAGAAACACCAGAAATGTGTTGGGATGTCACTTTGGCAGAGTAAAGGGGGGAAAACACAAAAAAATCACAAGAATGAAGTAAAAACCATTTTACGCATCTTGTCAATAAACGGAGTGTTTACAGTGAAGGTCAAAACAAACATTTTGGCAGAAAATTCAACCTTTTACATCTTTTCTTTTTTTTTGAATAAATAATATTTAATTTATTGATCTATGAGGCCTACATTATATCTTTTTCAGAGCAAATACTTTGTTAATAGACAGCAGTGTATCCTTTTCACTACTCTCGCTTTTTCTAAGTTTTCTGTGATTCTCGATGGAGAACTGACCCTTTGCTCTCATTGATGAGTTTAATTCTCAGTTGATTCTGCTCTGTTGCTTCTAATGAGGTAAGCAGTGCTTGAGAAGTGAAACAAACCCACAGTTGCCTGTTTGCATGTTTAGGGTCCCTGTGGCGTTACGTTCGTGCCAGCATGTCATTGTCAGGATATCTGCCTCCTCTCTGTGACCCCAAGGACGGACATCTACTCATGGATGGAGGTTACATCAACAATCTCCCAGGTTTGGGATCACATGGACAAATAGATCAAGATACTAAAAAATAAGAGTTCTGTTCATTTTACTATTCATAGCGCCATTTTTGTTTATCTAAATTTTTTCCTGTGGTTTCTGTGTCCTGCAACACTCCTAGCTGATGTGGCACGCTCAATGGGGGCCAAAGTGGTGATAGCTATTGACGTGGGCAGCCGGGATGAAACCAACCTCACTAATTATGGCGACTCACTCTCAGGCTGGTGGCTGCTATGGAAACGCCTCAACCCGCTCGCAGAGAAAGTAAAGGTGATGGATTGATTAAGAGTAAAGACACAGCTTTCAGTGTGAAAAAATAAACGAGTCCTCTGAATAGCATCGAGGATTCATTTCCAGGTGGTTTTTTTTTTTCACTCATCCATAAGTTCATCTTTATAGGTGTTAAACATGGCGGAGATTCAAACTCGGCTGGCGTACGTGTGCTGTGTGAGACAGCTGGAGTCTGTGAAGAGCAACGACTACTGCGAGTACATCAGGCCTCCAATAGACAGATACCGAACCCTGGAGTTTGGAAAGTTTGATGAGATTGCTGTAAGTTTGTAGATGACCATATTTCTTAAGCATCAAGTAAAAAAATGCAGTTTTAACTGATCTTTAAAGGTTTATGGCCTCATCTTGCAATAATTTAGTTTGATTGTTTTTTAGGAGGTGGGATATCAGCATGGCAAGACTTTGTTTGACGTGTGGGTGCGCAACGGTGTGGTGGAGAAAATGTTGAAAGACAGACACCAAGAGGAGTTCCACAACACTCAAAGCAAGAACAACGTAAGCATGTGTGGAGAGATCGAGATGGGAAAGTGATATTGTAAACAGGAAATAAGCGTGTTTTCATTTGATGCTTTTAAACTGTAAATAATTTAATTGTTGTCACATGAAAACAATGTAGAATTACATATTTTAATTACCACATCAGAGAATAATCAAATCGTTTTTAGACATGCATAAATAATGGTAATTATTTGCAACAAATTTAGTACAAATTTTGTTTACTTACTTTAAAAATTCAGATCTATATGCCATTTCCTAAGGAGTGGGCTGACTTTGCTGCTTTAATACGAGTAAGAACTGCACATCAAACTTTTTCATAACAAGCCTCCTGACTTAGATCTAACATCAGAACTGTATTTTATGTTGCTCCCTTTAGTTATCGTGTGGGTTGTGTAAACTTATTCGAGTGATGCTGAGGTTGTGCTCCTGTAGAACAATCCTGTGTCATGGCAAGAGCAGGTTGCATATGAAAGTCTGTTTAGTCTTAAGGCTTTTTAAATCCCTACTCCAAATGCCAAACACCCAATATTACCATTATTTATTTTAGCAAGGGACAGTAAGATCAGATGTTATCCTACAACTCGAGATTAAACCCGAGGAGCAGGATTGGTACAAAAATGTTGAAAATTACTCTAAGCAACACGCTAACAAATTGTTTTGAACATTCAGATAAAGGCAAAATGTATTAGTAAGGAAAAATCTGAAGATTGTCTTTTTTAATAGCTCCCATCCTCCTTCTTTAAAACAATGGCATTCCCACGCTCACAGTTAACGAGGGCTCTGCTATTCTCAGTAACAACTGGAGGTTGCATCACAAGAGGAAATAATACAGCGCTCAATGCGACGGATTTGACATTATGTTTATCTTCAAAATGCAAGGGGGAAAAAAAAACACAATAACATTAATTTTATGTCTACCTAATCCACTTTAGAAAGATGTGAAAATAAAAGAAGGAAGTGAACTGGCTCAGAGTTGGATAAAACGTGTGTGTGTTTCAGGTGGTGACATGTCCCAATGCCTCCTTCACTGACCTTGCAGAAATAGTGTCTCGCATCGAGCCAGTTAAAGCTGCTATTGTTGACGGTAAGTGTCAGACCTGATCACATATCAGAAACATACGGTACACATTAATCCAAGGGTTTAATTGAAACATCACACATTAACCTTTGTATCTCGCTCCTTCTGATCACTCGTCCTCCTCCTTCCTTTTTAATCTATTTGTCATGCATCACTCATCTGAATGTATTCTCTGACCTTTCACAATGTTGGACATTTCTGCCGTTGTGACTCACTCACCTGCACACCCACTTTCATTTGTCACTTCCTTTGCCCATCATATATTCCAAAAAACTAACACCCACAATATGCTTCATGTCCTCCACTCTCCTTTCCCGTCATTAGACGAGTCAGACTACCACACTGACTATGAGGAGGAGGCACTGGAGAGCGCGCTTTCTGACATGGAGACATACAATCGCCATGGAGAACATACTGAAGGAGAAGAGACTGCAGACACGGTACAAAATCCAGCTTTAAAGTTTTTTTTTTTTTAAGGAAAAAAAGGATTCTCTCTCTTTTCAGGGATAAATTGTAGAGCTTTTCAAAAAGTGGGCTGGCCTGTATAGTGCAGACCTTACATATCCAGGATTTTGGTTCAAGCCTCCTTTTTTAATACAAACAATGTGGAGTTTTCAATTTTGAAATGGGTAAAAACACCTCAATCCCAGATTTATCTAAGATCAAAGCTTTAGTTAAACCTGATGTGAATAATTTAGTTGAGAGTTATGAGCACAAATGACTTGTAGGAAACTAAAGAATACTGTTTAAGTTTAAAAGACAATATTTCCAGTTTTCCAGATCTTTTATTCCTCATAATTGAAAGTGTTGCATGGCACTTGTCACTTTGGGTAAAAGGCAGAGGACAGACACCACAGACAACATTAGGTCATCAACATACAGAGGCAGACCATCACAGTTACACGCACCACTTCTGCAGGAATATACATATGTTCACTATGAATAGATAGAAGTTTACATCAGTGTAGGCCTCATAGATCAATACCAGATGATCATTCGCTCAAAAACAAAAAGGTTGAAATTGCCGCTTCAACGTTTGTTTTGATTTCAATCACAAACTCTCTTTTTCAACATTGCCAAAAAAGTTTAGCGTTTTGCATTGTGGGCTGTGGAGTCCTGTAGATGGATTAATAGAATTGTTTTTACTTCATTTTTACTGTGATTTCTTGTGTTTGCCTCCAAAAACTCTGCCAAAGTCACTTCCCAACACATTTCTGGTGTTTTCATGACCTGAAGGTTCCTGCAAAACGATGGTGAATGGTTATTTTGGGGCAAAATTAAATAATCTTGCATAGTGATGTGATATCACTAGGAACAAACTAGAACAAAATGGAGTGAAGTGACTTCCTGTCCTCGTCTAGTGAAGGACTAGAACATTTTGCTCAGAATTCTGTGAAAAAACAACTATTGAGCATCATGATGGAATGAATGAGTGATAAAACACATTTTAAAGAATCTCATTTTGTAAATAAGTAGAATGAAACAGTATTTAGTGCCTCCTGAATAGATTTATTTCTGTAGTTTTTATCATTTACGTTCCTCCCTCCTGACGTTAGACCCTTGTATTTTCAGTTCATGTTCTGATCAAGATAATTTCTATTATCATTTTGTGTGTTTTTTGTGTCATTTTGTGTGTTTTGTTGTTGTTTGTTCTTTTTATTAATATTCAGTATATGTTTTCTCTTATTTTGTGTATTTTTGTCGTCGTTTTTGTGTGTTATTGGTATTATTGAAATTATTCTGTTTTTGATGTCGTTTTGTTGTTTCTTATGTCGTTTTGTATGTTTCTTTGTGATTTTTGTGTATGTTTCCCTTATTTTGGGTGTATTTATTGTTGTTTTGTGAGTTGCTGGTTATATTTAGTATGATTATGGTTTTCTAATTAAAAATCAACATTATAAAACCCCATATTATGTATTGCTTTCATTTGTTAATGTTCCGCTCTCTCTCTCAAGTACCCCCTGTAGTGCCATCGCATTCCCCTAGGGGTACACATATCTAAGGACTCCACATCCCACAATGCAATGCATGAAACTTTTCCAATATCAGTAATGGAGTGCTTACAGTGAAGATCAAAACAAACGTTACAGCCGGCAATTTAAACTGTTTTACATCTTCATGTTGAGCTACTGATCTTTTTTTTTTTTTTTATCTTCGTGGCCTACAATATGAATTTATCCAATTTGAAAAATCATGGCCCCGAGCTGCTTGAAATAAGAAGGTAAAGCGCATAGGCAAAGAAAAAATTACAAACATAGAATCAGAAGCAAACACTATTTCATGAGACATTTATCTTCAGGACATTATGAAACAACACTATCAAGCATTTGTTACTGACTGACCTGCTAATTAAATAAAAACCTGCCAGTCCTATTTTTGCAGCTCTGCCCTTAGACAAATGTAACTTGAACTCTATTTACGTCATATCATTGTTTTAGAATACAGTGAAGATGAGATGTGTCATACTTTGTCCAAATGCGTGGGTTTAGATGTTAAAGCACACACTGACTCATCAAAAGAAAAGCAACTCATTTATATTGTTTCTCTCTGTCAGGATGAAGAGTCAGATGCCCAACCAGCACGTCCTGTCCTCTCAACCATTCCTGATGGTTCTCCAGACCAGTTGGTGAAGCAGCAACTTCTTCCCAGACAGTCCACAAGTGATGAGTGATCTAGTAAAATAAGTCTTTACCTGAGTCACCCTTTGATCACGTCTCCATAATCTCAAACCTGCTGATGGGTATCTCTGATCTCTGTAGCCATGGTTACAAGTCATATTTTTCATATTGAGAAAATCTTGTAGCTCTACGTGATTCAAACCACTTTGGCACAACATAGATTTAAGGACAAATAAAATTTGGGAAAGTTTCACACCACACTCCTTTTGTTTTGAAACTTGATAGTTTTTGTTTAGTTTTGGCTCATGATTCTGAGATTTTAGGATTTAAATCAGCAAAAAAAGAGAAAAGAGCTAGAAGTTGTTTCTTTTCAACTTTTTGTCCTGTTTGTTTCAAATTCAGTCGCAGCAATTCACAGGTTACAAGAACCACTTTACTGGGATTAGAAAGGTTACTTTTTGGTTTCTATTTATATCATAGCTAATATAAGTTTTCAAGAGAAGGGTTTTTTTTTTTGTTTGTTTTTTTAAAGGTGGACTAAATGGGAAAACATCAGGACAATTGGAACAGGTTTTAAATTTGAAATACACAAAGCTGGATCTGTTCATTTGCATGAGGTGAGGAAATGAGTGCTGCCTTATATTACTCATACAATGATTTTTGCACTTTTATTTTTCACTCATAATGTAACCCGAAGCCTCAGAATGTGTGACAGCTTGTAGAAAAAGAAAACGACTTCATGATGGTGGTGACAATTAGGAATATCTTTTTCTAATTCTGTTTTTGAAAAATCCTTTGCACGTTTAATCACTGAACTAGAGCGATGTGGAAGCTCCGCCTCAGAATTGACCTTGTTTCTGGTAGTTTTTTGGTTCATGCAGTTGGCCTTTACATCAACACATCAATGCACAGCAATGTTTCTGAAAGCAGCAGTTTGATGCTTCTGAAAAAAAAAGACAGTTATTGTTTTTGTTATTTGTCATGAATGTTAATTGCCTGGGATTCTGTGCCTGGTCAGTGTTGCTTTGATGTTTGCCTATTAATGCTGGGCGTTGGACATTCATTTAACAGATGTGGCCTAAACCACTGTATACGTAACGTACACAGTGGTTTATGTGCTATGTCGTTCATCTGAAGGGTAAAGGTGGCTTGAAAAGCTTGAGTCCAATTGTTCCATATAGATATCCTTTAAAAGGTTGACTATGATTTATTGAAGGGCTGAGTTTTTTTACTGTCATTATTTGATTTGATTTATTGCATTACCTCATTGCATCTCTATTATGAATCATATGAGATCACTTTTAGAGGATAATTACAAAAATTGGTGGCAGTCACCAAACATCAACCATGAGCTGAAAATATTACATTTATGTTCCCTTTAAAGATGAAATAATGTTATCTTATTCTGAAACTGGCCTAATTAAACAGAAGTTGAATAAGATAATTGACCAAAAACCTTGCAAAGACAAGGTTTTCACCAGCCTGGTTTTGTTGTGTCTGGAAAAATGAATTTCCTTTCAGCTGCTCTGCTGTCCTATTTAGCACAGACTCAGCAGCAGACAGCATGAGTCAGCTAAATCTAAACTCATTTATCAAAAGAGAGGAAAGCATGAGAGCTTACGTCATGTTTTTAGTTTTCAGATTTTATAAATTGAAAATCTTATATTGCTTTCCGTTTATGTGATAACTTGTACTTTACACTCCATTGTGAAAAGGGTTGATTATTTAATAGCAATCACAGTAGATGAATCAAATATTTAAGCTAAGGGGTGTAACCGAAAAGCCTATGAAATGATTTTAGGTGAAAAATTCCTTAAGCTATAGACAATCATTTTCAAAATGTTGTTTTCAAAATAGGAATTTGGTATATTGCCATGTAAAGATGTAGCACCTATCAATTTATTTTAGTTTTTCACTAATCAATTGGTCAAGTTTCTGTTCATAATTGTTCAGTTTTGCACAATGCTAGTTTTAACATTGGAAAATACACCAAAACTCTACTGACACAAGTGAAATATTTGCAACTCATTTCAACAACCTAAAGACTTTTAGATGAACCAATGCAAATGTATTACAAAGTAAATACAACAAACTTATTAACAATCTATTGATGAACCATTGACTTTGCCAGCACTTCAAACCGGGCCAGTAACATATGAGTGAGCCATAGACAGGCTGTCTGTGAGGGTAGTGAGGTCTTTATTTTTTATTTTTCTGTACTTGAACTGAGTGACTTAATGTTGCCTGGCACAATGAATGTTTTCCTACTTTAATAGATGGAACACAGTAATGGATGAGAGGCTGATGCAATGTGTGGAGCTGTGCCAATCTGTCAATGTAACAAAGCCTTAGGTGCCCCTGTGGTATAAACAACCTCTTATGCCTTCCATTGGCTCACATCCTGACGATGACAATAATAATGGAGTTTACTAATAAGTCTGTAATATATTATTACCTGCCTCTCATCTTCTTTTTGTATTAATCACTTTACTAATAAACAAATTCTGGTTACTGTGTCTCTCTGTGTTTTAATTTGCTGTCTGACTCTAATGCAGTTTTAGGCTAATAAAGCTTTATTAGAGTTTTATTAAGTTATCAAATATCCATTTATCATCTACACTCATTAATCAGGATATGATCATCAGAAATTGAGTAAGTCTGGACACCCCACCCCCCTTTTGAATTAGTTCCATTTTAGGTTAACGATGCACAAAACTAACAACTAAGAAAGGCAAAGGGCTAAAAAAAGAAGTCACCCATTTCAATGACCTGGAAAAAAGAAATCCAGCCCAACTGTTAGAGGTGTAAATTGATGGCACTTGGCTGCATTCACAAATAAATTAATAAAGGACAATATTATTCCTTTTTAATATTTAATTCTCAAATAATCTACTTTCGGTTCTGACCCACGAGTTAACACAGAGTAAACCTATAATGAGCTTGTAGACAAGATGTCTGTTGATGCCATTAGCTGATGACAAGCTCATTGTCCAATGTCTACTTTATTTAATATTAGTGTAATACTATGTCTAAGATCTCACAACTGTTCATCAAAAAAAAAAAAGCAAATATGACAAAAACTCTTTCAAAGGGATTATAATAAATTTGCTGTTGTGTAAAATGTAAAGATGTTAAAAACTGCCTGGTCATTGCGTTAACACCCAACAAACTACCGGTATATCTCCTGTCCTTGATGTGCTTTGACAGAGTCGCCTCTGTAAATAATTGCAAAACAATAAATGTTTTTCATCTGCTTGTATTAGGTGTTGTTGAAATGAAACCTTTACTTCCAAGGTTCCCATTAAATAAGATGAGAGTTGTCTCATCGGTCTCCCTAAGGGGAAATTCAATATCTTTAGCATTGATCACTGGCCAGGAATTATTTCATTTGTCTTTGTAGTAGTGACAGAATATACTGATTAAAAATGAACAAAAATGTACATTTACACACTATTCTACAGTAAAATTATGTTACTATAATTACCTAAACATAATTTTCTATCAATAGTTTTCTATAGGATGCAGTAACGAGCGTTGATAATTGCTGAGAGGTTTTTAACACTTGACATGCATGAGATCCTTTCCGGTATTTGGCATAAATAAACATTTATAGCTTTATAGAAGTATTTTATTTGTTGTGTGCCATAAATGTGTGTGATTTTCCACCTCTGTGTTGTAGCCTTACAAAGGGGCGTGTCTTGTCGTCTGGCCTCAATACATTTTATCCTAATGCACTCCTGATCCCAAATGAGATAAATAGGTTTAAAGCAAGGTTGAAGCATGGGAGGAAGAAAAGAAAGTGTATTCTTTATATATATCTCATAGTATTCTAATATTAAAAAAATGTGGTACTTTTTGTTAACATGAACAAAACTGCATTAATTTAACTACACGACAATACAAAGCCTATTAAATGCTTCTGTTTAATTTATTTTTTTTAAATGTAATTATCCAAATTCCTGGTTTCAATATAATGTCTTATTTTGTGCAGTGTCTTTTTCATTTTGTCTATATGATTTATCTTATGTCACTTGTTTTTTTTTACAGGTTTAAGTATTTATTTAATTTAAATTGAATTGTAATTTTTTTTTTTTTATAGGTAACTATAATAATTGAATTCTTGTTTTCTAAAATTAGAAGAAATTGTCAAGAAAAAAGATTATCAGTTTTTTGTATGAGGATATCTAATTTGGAAAAGTGGCGCTTACAGCATCACCTACACTCTAGCCTCGGGAGCCAAATTGCTTAAATCCGGCACTGGTATAGGAATGACCTTTTTCAGAAACTCTACATTGCTTTTCTTATTATTACTACTTTTCTGGTTTTCAGTGGCGCAACAAGTTTATCTGGTAAACTTTGAAAAGGCAACTGAACTGAGTTTATGAGAAAATATTTTGATTAAGAGATCAAATATCCCAAATCGAATTGCTCTCACTAAGCATACCATGACCTTAGATTGATGAGTGTGATGGTTCACAAACGACCTGCAGTTGTGTGGGAGAACGGTGTCCACAGGGCTTCTTAAAACAGCCACCGTGACATGGACTGACGGCGTTGGACTGCTCAGGGTGTGGTTTTGCTCACTGCTCTCACACGGTGCGAATTGCTGAGACTCCAATTCCAAGGAATTGATGTTTTTTTGAAAAGCTGCTCTCAGCACATTTGGTGGTATTTACGGAAAAAAAAAAAAGTGTATTTTTTCAGTGCCATATTACAGCACTTGAGATGATCTGAGGTAGCGATCACACCTGTGGGACTGTACTCGGGACATGCACAATGTGTACAATTAATCCCTCCTTATTGACGTGTCCTACCTCTTATTATTCTCATCCTCCCTGGGGAAGGCAGACCTGCATCAGATAAAAAATGAAGTCACAAAAGGAGGATTTGGGTCATGAGAATGACTAGGAACACTATGGAGAAGCAGAAAATGGACTTTGACAAATTCATTGGGGAGGAAATGAAGGAAAATAATGTATTTGGGTCATTAAGGAGTGATTTCTTGGACATTCAAGGCCCGATAGGAGACGAAGTTTGACCTCAATGAGACAGTTTGATTTAAAGAATGTCAAACATCCACATATTAGATGTGTCACTCCTCCTCCATCTTTGTTCCACTCTCCTCGTGCCCTTCCTTTAGCTTCCTCGTATCTCATTTGTCTTCTATTGCCTGTGGCTTTTTAGCGAAATGGGGACAAAATGTGTAAAACAGGTAAATGGGTCACACTTTCTGCAGCAGCTGTGAAAGAGCATTTGGAAGTGTATATAGTTTGTTATTATCACTGCACATACATGTATTTACATTAGACCAGCACTCAGATTTTATTACATTCCCTCTGAAAACTCACAAAAACAAAATTATTTGTGAAACTTCGTCTTTTGGATTGAGACATTCACATTTTTGTCCATATTATGGATACAACAATCAGACTAGTTTTTAAATATGTGTTTAGTTAAAAGTATTATGATGTATTGTTGTACTGACTGGTTAAATCAAAAATAATGGGGTCAAAGAATGACCACAAGCACCACTTTAGTAACATTTTGTTGGATGTTATAAAACACTAGATTTATATTATCCTGAGAGAGAAAAAAGTAAAGAAAATGTTATATTTTATGTTTAGTGATTGATTGTATTGCACCTATCAGTTAATTTGTTTTGTTTCAAAAAAATATAACATAAGTAGACGATTACGAATACTAAATCACTCTTTTGTTCAGGTTGGAGTACAGAGTGACCACTGACTGATTACAATATTGTTCGCTTCTTGTAATCCACACAGTTTGAATAGTAGTTAAATGAGGGATGATAACCAACTTTTGGTCTGTTTATCTACTCATAAGATTCAATTTCTCAGTACGCAATCTTTTTATGCACAATTCTTTGCTGCTATTGGTTAAAATTAAATTCAAATTAGAACAATGATTATCTCATGTTATTATTTCACCATTATTTTATTGGATAAATTTAAGAGTTTGACCATTTAAAATGTTATGTAATATACATATACGTAACAGCAGTGAAATAGTTTTAGTTAGGAGCTAAATACAATCTATAAATAAGCAGGAGGTAGTCAGGGTGTGAGCATCATCTTTGTCCAGGTGAGTAAATATTTTAGATGTGATGTTGTGATAATGAAATAGCAACAATAGGAAGACAACATCTGAACATCTCACAGGTTTAGGCTCTTCTGATCACAACCAATGAAGAGTTAACGCCTGAGGGGCTGAACAGAATATATTACTCCAATCGAAACAGTTCTGTTTTCTATGTATCTGATAGCGGCCTGTTTATTCAAGCCTTTAGGAAATCTGTACATCACTGCCTTGTGTTTATTGTTAATGATTGGACTGTCAACAGAAGACGTTAAAAATGAATGAATAGGAACTCTCATCAATAAAAAATATGATAATTCAAAAGGAGTGCTATGGGAGTTTACACAAAGGCGTATGTGTGTGTTTGTGTAAATGTCTTTAAGACATTTGAATAAATAATGTATGAATGTACTCAGTTTCACATAAAAGGAATGCACAGGCCTTCTCCAGCTCAATCAGAGTGAGACAGGCTGCTAGGAAACATGCTGACTGCATGAATATACCATACATTCCTGGTGTTTTCACCAATTGAAGTCTTTAAAATGAGCTCTTCTTTACGTTAGATCTCGTTAACAAATCTCTAAAGGTGTTGATATCTCTGCTGTTGATGTGAGACTTAGCTCTATCTAATAATTTCTGTCTTTTTTTTACTTTTCTGAGACTGTAACATCTGTTCCCCCTACTTCTGTGTGTTTAAAGAAAATGTACATAAATTACAACACATGTGCACAGTTTATAGAGCCATAGCGATGACACCAATCTTGAGTGCTGAGACAGTTGATAATCTTTTGGATGAGTTTAATACAAAGTCTGTAATGTCATAGATGTGGTGGCTCCAATCAAAATTAAGAGAAAACCAAACACACAGAAAACACCTTGGAGCAGGACTGAGATAATGCAGAATTTGAAATCTGATTGTAGAAGAGCTGAGCGTAAATGGAGATCAACAAAACTTCAAATTAATTTAATTTTTAATTTCTTTATTTAAGTAGGGACAATACATATTAATGAACATTCAAGAAAAAAATGTAAATATGCCAGATTGTAGCCAACGGCTAATTTCCATCTGTTGTCCCTAGACAGGCTGATGTAATAAAATGTTACACTTAACAATAAGACATGGCGAGACACAAAATATATAAAAAGATGACATACAGGACAAAACATAGGGATCATAAAATACAGTAACATCTCATATAAATGGAACACTGGGACCAGAACTACTACACTCAAGAGAAAAGACAGGATGCTGTAGGGCCAAGAAATGTACAGGGGAAAGAAAAGCAGTTCACTTCTATATAGTCAGGGTTGGTCAATCACAGGAGTGCAACAATAAATTTACATTATCATAATAATTTATTTAAAGTGCCACTGTGCATTGCAAATAGCCCTGAATCGCATTTTAATAAAAAATAAAAAATAATAATAATAATAATACTAAAAGTATATATATTTAAAGTGTTGTAGTGCATTGCACATAGCCCTAGTGTGCTTTGTCCCTAATTTTTTATTTATTTAAAGTGCTATAGTGCATTGCACACAGCCCTAAGGTGCTTCTTTCTATAATTTTTTTTTATTCAAAGTGCTATAGTGTATTGCACACAGCCCTAATTTGCTTCTTTCTCTAATTAAATTATTTATTTATTTTTTTAATTTAAAGTGCTATAGTGTAGTGCACATAGCCCTAAGGTGCTTATTTCTCTAATATTTGTATTTAAAGTGCAACAGTGCATTGCACGTAGCCCTAAGATGCACCATAAAAATATCAGTTCAAATCACTTGTGGTCACAAGTCTGTGTTGAGCTGAGCCACTCCTTTAAATGACTTTTAAAAGTGTTAAAGCAGGGGGCTTCCCTCACTGTGGTTGGTAAACTGTTCCACTGAACGCTGCCTTTGTAGGACAAGACGTTTTGACCAAAGGTAGTTATTCTCACAGGCATCTGACAGTCACCCCTGCTTATGGCCCTCGTGGTCCTCGAGGCAGTCTTTCTGTATTTAATGTAATTATTAAGAGGTGGTGGAGCCAACCCATGTAAGCTCTCATAAATAAAATTTACATTTTTGAATTTTATGAAGTTTTCAAAGCTCAGTAAGTTATACTTTGAAAGAATACTGCAATGGTGGTATGTAAATGGTTTTTTGTCAAGAATTTTCAAAGCTTTTTTTATAAAGCCTCTCAATTGGTTTTAGAATTGTTACACCTGTCAGAGACCAGCTGGTTATACAGTAGCTTACATGGGAAAGGATCATACAGTGCAAAAACATCATAGCAGCTTGATTAGTCATTGATCTTCTTATCTGGCTAAAGTTAGATAAATTGTATTTAATTATTCTTGTTATCATTTTGACATGACTCTTGAAGGAGAGTGTAGAGTCGAACAACAATCCTAAATATTTAAATTCCTTCACCAATTGCAGTTCTTCATCTCCAAAATACACATTGGAGTGGGCAATATTGGAAGCCTTTTTAGAAAAAAACTTACAGACTAGAACTGTACAAAATAAATCTACGTAAATTCAATAATGGCTTGTTCAAAGCAAGGCAGCAATACTTTTCTGAAATGATGCTAAAAATGTCAACAACTCTCGCACGTTTTTTTCCGTAATTGAAAAGCTCACAACCCCCCAAGATCATATAGCCCCTGAATTACTGTGAACTGGAAAATATTCATATTTCAATGAAAAAATACAATCAATAAAGTCAAACATCAGAACAAACCAGCAAAATAACAAAAAGCTTGAACAGCTTCAACCACTGAGGGATGAGTCAACTACAATGTTAGAGTTTATTACAGTGAACCCAAAAACAATAGAGGAAACTGTTCAGCAGCTGAATCCATCAACGTGTTGCCTTGACACAATACCCTCAAACTTGTTTAAAACTGTTGTAAAGTCAATTGTCACTGATTTGTGTCAGATAATTAACTGCTCATTCCAATCATGCACCGTACCAAAATCCCTGAAAGTAGCTGCTGTGAAACATCTGTTTGAGATTTGGTATCAAATGTGAAGTGCATTACAAATAAAATGTATTATTATTATTATTATTATTATTATTATTATTATTATTATTAATAAACAAGAGAACACTGGATGCCTCTATACTGGCCAACTATAGAACAAATAGCAACCGTCCATTCATGGCCAAGATCATCGAGAAGGTGGTCTTCAACCAACTGAGTCAATTCTTAACATTCAACAAATTCAAATTTCAGTCAGGCTTTTATTCTCACCACAGCACAGAAACTGCTCTTATCAAAGTGATCAATGACATAAGGTTGAACACTGATTCAGGAAAAGTATCTGTTCTCATTCTATTGGATCTAAGTGCTGCATTTGTCACTGTAGGACAAACAATGTTGTTGCATGGATTGCAAACATGGGTTGGACTAAATGGAAAAGTAATGCAATGGTTTAAGTACTATTTGAAGGAGCGAAGTTATTTTGTAAGCATTGGAAACTTTGAATCTGACAGATTACCAATGTCCTGTGGGGTTCCTCGGGGCTCTGTTCTTGGACCTCTTCTGTTTAACCTTTATATGCTTTCTTTAAGACAAATTTTCCAGAAGCTATGCAGATCTATCACTGAGCCCAGATGACTATGGTCCCATTGAGGTGCTGTGTGACTGCTTAGAAAAAGTAAACTGCTGGACGAGTGAAAACTTCCTTCAACTAAATCATGACAAGATGGAGGTGATTATCTTTGGTAAAAAGGAAAAGAGGACTGCTGTCAGCAAGTACCTTGAGTCTCGATCTTTAAAACCTAAACCTAAAATCAAAAACCTTGGTGTTCTGATTGGCTCAGATCTGACATTCAGCAGTAAAGAACATCTCCAGAGTGTAAGGTTTAATGACCCAGGAGAAACTGGTCCATGCTTTTATATCCAGCAGACTGGACTATTGTAATGGTCTTCTAACAGGAATCCCCCAAAAGAGCATCAAACAACTACAGCTGATTCAGAACGCTGCAGCTTAACCCGAACAAAGAGGTCAGAGCACATTACTCCAGCTTGAAAGTCTTTACACTGGCTCCCAGTCAGCCTCAGAATAGACTTTAAAGTTATGCTGCTGGTGTATAAATCTGTGAATGGATTTGATCCAGAATACATCAGTGAGGTGTTAGTCATGTATGAACCCAGCAGGTCTCTCAGATCTATGAATACAGGTCAGATAGTGGAGCCCAGAGCTCACAGTAAACATGGTGATGCTGCTTTTAGTTGTTATGCTGCAAGGAAGTGGAACAAACTGCCAGCAGAGCTGAAGTCAGCATCCAATGTGAACATTTTTAAATCAAAGTTAAAGGCACTCTTTTTTGTTTCGTTGCCTACTTTAATGTTCTTATTGATTTTAAGCTGTTGTCTGTTGCACTTTTTGATCACGTAAAGCACATTGAGTTGCCTTGTGTATGAAATGCGCTATACAAATAAATCAGCCTTACCCTTGCCTTGTCTTGAAAATTCTGCCAAAACCAGGGCGGATGTTCATTTTGGGGCTTTCCACAGAAAGACTTACGGCTTAAATTTATTGTCTCATGGAGTGACGTCATATCACGGTGACATCATAAACCAGAACAAAAATAGCATTAAGCAAATCACTGTCTTCCACCTCTGGCAAAAGAACACAATAAATCACAGAACAAACTAAGTAAAAACACTTTTTAAATACTAAAAATGTAACTTTGAATATTGCAGTCTAACCTTGAATGGTAAATGTAGCGTGTTAACATGAGGCATTTCATTTAAAGCTGCGGTCTGTAAGTTTTTTTGGCTTCATTTTGTCAAAAAGCCAGTATCACCTTTGAGCATATTCAAAGTGTTCTGAGAGGAAACTGCACCTCTGCTCCTTCTCTTGTCTCTGTATTTGAGCTTTAGAAATCCAGGAGCTTGACGCTACTTTTCAGATAATCAAAGATCTTTATCCAAACAGAGTGCTCCATGTGCTGTTTTGGGGCATTACTATTGGCTTCCTGACTAAAGGAGATACAATGCGTTCGTGTCCTATTGGTAGTAAAAGTGCAGTGGCAGACATTCCAGCAGAAGTCCCCATCGCGGCATGAGGTACAATGGTTTCAGGGTAATGCAAGCGGACGTGGAGAAGTAACAGTCAAAAGGCCCAAACGTATTTGGGCGGAACGGACTGCACGCAGTCCGCCCCACGTACTGGTGTCAGAGGGAGAGCGATAACAGACGTAATAACTCACGTGTAAACCTAAGAGAAGCATATCCAAGTTGGAGAGAACATACACAATTAATTTGCAGTCTGGAGGTGGAGTGGTGTGAGTCTGCTATGACTTGCAGCTGGGATTGCTGCGGCTTCCTGTGAGCTTTGTGGTGGGGAGGGGCTTAAAGCAGCAGGCGCCAGCTGTTGCTTTTGAGGACAGTAAATACAGGTTGATACGTGCATTCATGTCAGAGTCTCTAAAATACAAGAAAACTCTCAAATAAGACATGATAAAGTCCCTACATTTGTCACTAGTCTTTTTTGAGAAAAAAGTTGTTAAGATCTCCACAGTCATGCGCATTCACAAGGATGCGGGTGAATTTGAAACAGGGAGGGGACGAGGGAACGTGGTAGATTCCATACAAATCTCACGATTCTACATACTGCAGCTTTAAGTAGCAGCAAAACCACAGAAAGTTATAGATTCTATTTCCTCTGTGACAGCATAGATTTAGCCTATCCTTGCCCAATCTGTCATAAAAATTCTGCTTCAGCTCCGTCTTTGCATTCTTCTACGGGATTCCTAATCCCATAATGCAATGAGCAAAGTCTTTCAATCACATAACCCTTTGTAAACAAACCCAATGTTTGTGATGGTGTCAAGAACAAACTTGCAAGTGGCAATTACAATTTTCGACATTTGTTTGTGAGTAAATGATCCCATTATGTGGAAGAAATACCCTCGATTTATTGATCTCTGAGGCCAACACAATGTCTTTATCAACGATAAAAGAGGTAATAAGAAGCGTTGATGGCATCTTTAGAACTCATTAAAGGCCAGAGACAGGAAACTACCTGAAAATAAAATGTGGCAGTAAATGGTCAAGACAAAAAAGAGTAATTCATATATACGTACATCAGATCATTTCTTGGTGTGGCATACCACAGAATTTCGACTTTGCATCTTCGCATGCATAGAAGTAAGTAACATTTATTTGTGTAGCACTTACACAGAGAGAGTGTTTTACAGGGTTAATACATGATTACATCCAAACATACAGTAAACTGTTTAAATGGATTAATTATTTGATAACAGATGTAGAAGCTCTCAGGGTTTGGAGGAGAACATTCCATAGTCAACTGACTCAAAAGTGTTGGAAACTTAACAGATTGTGATTGGTAGACCTGAGTGTCCGAGAAGGAGTATACACCTTAAACAGTTTGAACAATTACTCAGGTAACCTATAGACCTCTGTAAAACCAGTACTTTTGTACTGTAATGGGGTAGTGCCATCAGGAGTGACGAAAGGAAGTTGTTACTCATCCAATCATTGATTGCAAACAGATAGTCATGCAGTAAAAATGTGGGTATTATCAGGATCAAAGGGAAATGCAGCTTAACATATTCACTGCACGCCATTTTCAGAGCAGCCAACCCCATAGAGACTCAAGGTGGGAGATGGAGACAGAGGGAAGGAGTGAGTGGTAATACCTAAAAACAGGTATTTGGGATCAACGTGCAACCCCCCAGATCCCAAGCCGAGAGGCAGCCACCGCCCCCCACATAGACCCGAGAAAGCCCCCAGGAGCTGAAGACCCAGCCACCATCCCCAAACCCCAACCCCAAGGCCCTCCGACATCTTAAAATGAAATTTATTTCAGGATTATTACTCACCTACCTAACAATGTGTGTATTGTTGGACACAAACATATGCAACATGCACACAAAGTATAAAAGTGCATCGAGCTGGAGACTTTATACATAACTTCATGTCTCCTCCACTGGCAGCGTCTGCAGCATGTGGTCATGTTTGCTGTCAATGAAACACACACACAAACACACTGTAGGTACAGAGACAAAGCAGAGTAGCAATAAAAACAGAAAACACACGGTTTGTCTTTGTTGGACTCTGTTTGGTGGTGTTTCACATGTGGTGCAACCATGAAAAGAAATAATAACACGCTGGCACTTCTTTCCCACCTCGGTTCCCTCTCCAACTCAGGTTGGAGATGATCAAACCTCGCAGTTTCGTCCACTCTGTTTTGCAATATCATGATGGGTCAACAACATCACAGGGCAAACAAAAAAAGAATGAAAAACAAAGTTGGTATCACAGCTGTTGGTGGATCAGCCTTTAGGTCTGCTCTTCTTAGCTCCGTGTCAGGCTAATAATATGTTGCTAAAGCTGCTGATTGGGAATCCGAGGTGAGGGTGGCTCACTGCCCGAACACGTCAGCAGAGCTAAAAGAGGACTAATCTGCCTCCAGACAGAAACAATGCACAGTGGTTGAATAGATCCAGGACGGTGGTACACACCCCATAAACCTTATCCTCAGTCCTATACAGCAGTAGCAATAGGATACATTGTCACTACTTCTTCATTAACTTTCTTTCCAGGCTTTCACCATCTTAAGAGAAAATCTTGATGAAAGAATAAAGACAGGTACAGATGTACACAGTTGCAGAGGTGTAAATAAGATTATTAAAGCCGCAGTAGCTAGAATCGTGAGACTGGAATGGAAACAACCACGCTCCTCCCTTCCCTCCCTGTTTCAAATCCACCGGCATCCTTGTGAACATGCACATTTGTTGAGATATTTGTTGTGAGAAAGAAAGAAAAATATTTTTAATGTAAATTTTCAAAGAATGATATAAAATTGTGACAGAATAATTTTGCATTAAATACTTATTTATGTACTACTATTTTCTACACTATATGCCATGTGTTAAATTCCACGAACTGAATCAACAGCCAAAATATGTGTTTTGAATAAAATGTTATTCAAAGTGTAATTAAGAATGGCAACTGTCAGTGTCGGTAGACTGCTGGAAATGCTCAGTGTGTATCTCATAATTATGACTTTCTATCTCATTGTGACATTACTAACTCATAATTATGACTTGGTGTGGTGATTTAAAAAAAAATATATATATAGTAGTGGAAACAGGCTTCCATGGGTTGAAGAGAAGAATAAAAGGGACATAGATCATTTTAAACACTGACATTGTGTCAAAACATCCATGGAAACGAGGAGGAAATACAATATGCTCAGTGCAATGGTCTCCACCTGTCTAAACATACAGCAGAATGACAAAAAAAAGAGTGTTTGAACCTTTGAAAGGTGGCCTACACTCAGAATGTACTTTATTTATTTTTTTATTTATTTCACCTTTATTTAACCAGGAAAAAAATCCCATTGAGATTAAAAACCTCTTTTTCGAGGGAGTCCTGGCCAGAGGCAGCAAAATTACAACACACTGAACAGAAATACATTTACATTACATTAAAATGACAGGATAACATAAGAATCAAATAAAACAACTTTAACCCCTCCCCTTTAGCAAATGAATAATGTTCTTATAAGTAGAGCAGAATCAATTGGTGTGCATAGTAGTATGTCACACATGCTTTTCAATTCAGTGGGGATGGGATCAAATGTAAAATCAATACTTTAACAATTTAGCACTGATAGATTAATGATGTTGTAATAAAACGTTTTTTTTTTACTACCTACTGCATGTGGGCATAAACAAAAGTGGTGTCTGTACAACTATAGTCATCATTCAAATCTGGTGCATAAATAGCTGTTAATAGCTGTATACTCAGTATGGTTGCATCACACGTTAAAGTTAGGATTCAAAGTGTTACCGATACACATTTCTACAGATTTTGAAGGAGCACAGCTGTGACGCTCCAACACTGTCCTCCTCCTCCTGACTGGTCTGTGTGAGCGTGTCAATGGCTGAACTGGTCTATCAACACCAGGAGGTCCCACCGCTCACACATTCAGGGCTTTCAGTGGTCGCTCATTTATCACTTTCCTCTCGCTGTCTTCGCTCGCTTTCCAGGCCTCCTGGGTTTTACTGTCACCTCTGCCCCTCCTCTTCACGCTACGGTGCCTGCTTTTACACATTTACCCTTCATTGCACTCTTTTTCGCTCTTTTTACCCTTTCGTCCATTTTCTATGTTGATATTATACATATTGCTTGTGTCAAACAAACTTAATACCTCTTTCTCTTTCCCGTTAATCCAGATGGAACTATCTTCCTCTGCTTTCTGTTTGCTTTGCAGTAAAAGGTCTCGTCCTGCAGCAATAATCCATTTCTTATTGCTTGCGATCACACTGAGGCTTCGTGGCAGGGCTGCCCTTAGAGACGCTTTGCAACAGTGAGTGAGGAACCCAGGCAGAAACTAATGACCTTCTCCAATCTGAGCTGTTAGAAGAAGCCCAGCTCTAGCAAAGGGCTTTAATCAGATCAATGAGCCTTTGTCATTCTGCTGCCTGCCCTGTCACCCTGTGTACCCTGCTGTCTGCTTTTTTTGTTTGTCCCCTGCTTAGTCTATGTTTTGTGTCTCCCTGAGAAGTAGCTCTGCCTGTATGTATCAGCCGTGGATAGTCTCTGTATTATTAACAGACACTGGCAAAACTGTCAAAAAGGTATTAAAACAATAAATATTTGTAGCTCAATCTTTCCTTCCATGCTCACGTTTTTAAATACACGTTTGCCAAAATCACGTCGCAGGAGGAATAAAATAGGCATGCGTGCAGATTACCTGAGATTTCCCTGAAACTGAAAACAAATAGGTGCAGCAAAACATGTTTGTTCTCTAAAGCCTCACTTTCAAATAAAATGACTGGGAAAAAAATGTGGGTTTAAAAAATATAGGAGGAGGCCACACCCCCTCCCAAAAGCACACAGCTGCTCTGCCTCTGTTCCCATAGCATGTTTTTATGTGTTTGCGCATGCGCAGTCAGTTCCCCAAGATGACAACCATTTACGTAAAAAGGCAGCTCTCTACACTGCCTTTGGACTTAACCGTGCTATGCTAAATGCTATACGTACCTTCAGAGTGCATTAGTGAATTGATATCAAGTGGCCGCTGCTGCTACGTTCTCTAGCTAGTGGGCGGGATAACACTACAGGCAGGATGACAACGCTAGAGACAATAAAGAAACTTTCTTCTGAGGAAAAATGACAGCTTTTAAAAGATGGGAGACCAACACCTGAGCTACCAGACCTTTAGCAAAGGGAAGGTCAGAAAATGTTTCGTGTTTTCCACAGTGAATGGAAGGATTGGCTTTGTGGATGAGCCTCACTGAGGCTGTTCCGAGTTGTTGTTGTTGTTGTCATTTTCTCTGTGTTTCTGCGTTTCCAACGCAAACAACAGATGTGCTGCCGTGTCATGAGATATATCTTGTTGGAAGATTATGGAGGCTATATTAAATAATTGTTTATGTTTCTTTAATGGTGTTTATGATGTTGATTTTGTTAGATGGCTAAATACTTGTTCATGTGGACCTTGTTGGGGTTTTTCTTTCTTATTATGAATTTTATATTTTGATAAGTGCATTGAGATGACTTTGTTGTAAATTGTGCTATACAAATAAAGTTGAATTGAATCGAATTAACACTTGCCAGCAGAAACATATGAAATTGTCGCATATGTACAGGTACATACAGAATTTTTTTCTCTGCATTTAACCCAGGGGTCTGCAACCTGTGGCTCTGGAGCGTCATGTGGCTCTTTGAGTCTTTTGCAATGGCTCCCTTTAGCTTTAAAAAGAAATATTAAAATGAATTGTTATTCATTATAGATAGTATTGATGATTCATGGCATTAACTTCAAATAGAATTATGACAAAACAATTTGTTACCCTAAAAATAAATGACATTGTGCAATAACTCTGCCACCTCTCTACATCACCTCCTGCAACCTCTACAGACCATCAACTTTCCTTGCACCTGTGGCTAAGCTTAAGTTTTAAATCCATGGTAAAATAACTAAACTAACAAACACAAAATAGTTGAAGAAAATGGAGATTTTATTTGTGTGGGGAAAGATTTATGAAACTGCCAACATGCCTGCTAAATACGCATGCTTGATTTGTTGCAAAAAATTAGCAATTAGCATATGTTGACCGACATAATCATGTGTTATCAAATTCAAGTTTATTTTTGTAGCTTATCAAATCCAATAACTCGTAAAATTATTTTATATTATTTTAACTGTATAGAATGTTATACACTATTGTTTTCATTGAGAAGGTATTTGTTCAGCTCCAGAAGGACTTTAATCAAGGAGAGATTAAGCCAAATGACTCCTTTGAGAGTAAAGGTTGCAGACCCCTGATTTAACCCATCCCTGAGGAGGAGTGGGCTGCCCAGGTGTAGCGCCCAGGGAGCAGTAGGGTTAAGGAACTTGCTCAGTATCCCACGGTGATGGCCCAGGTGAGATTCAAATCGGTGACTCTGATTACATTAACTACTAGAACACTACAAAATATAGAATTATTAATTAACAAAAAATAAAAAAAAATGTTCGGGGTTCTTCTTCAACTGAGGAGGAGCATTTTCATGCCTTCTAGCAGGCAGATCTGAAGTTTGTCTTTGGTTTGCTGCAGCTGCCTTGGGTTAGTATCAGTGATGTACAGTCAGGGTAGGCAAGGTAGGCAGTGCCTACCCCAGGGTGAATTGATATTTTGATTATTTGTTTTAATTATAATATAATTACAAATGATTTATTTTTCCGTTTCTGATAGCCTACAGTACCTATATGTTTGAAAGTGTCAGCATTTTGTGCTTTTCATAGCCCAAATGACTAAACATCGCTATTCCCTGGTACAGTATTACAAGTCTCACTCCGCTGTAAGGCAGGAGGAGGCCACACCCTCTTCCAAAAGAACACAGCTGCTCTGCCTCTGTTCCCATAGCATGTTTTTAAGTGTTTGTGCATGCGCAGTCAGTTCCCCAAGATGAAAACCATTTACGTAAAAAGGCAGCTCTCTACGCTGCCTTTGTACGTAACCGTGCGATCCTAAATGCTGTACCTTCAGAGTGCATTAGTGAATTGATCCAGCATGGCTGCTACAGCTGCTACGTTCTCTAGCTCGTGGGCGGGATAACACTACAGGTAGGATGACAGCGCTAGAGACGATAAAGAAACTTTCTTTTGAGGAAAAATGACAACTTTTAAAAGATGTGAGACCGACAGATCTTCAGCAAAGGTAAGGTCAGAAAATGATTCGTACATTTCACAGTGAATGATACAAAAGGAAGGATTGGCTTTGTGGATGAACTTGTTCCAAGTTGTTGTTGTTGTTGTTGTCATTTTCTCCGTGTTTCTGTGTTTCCAACACAAACAACGGATGCGCTGCCGTGTCATGAGATATATCTTGTTGGAAGCGTATGGAGGCTATATTAAATAATTGTTTATGTTTCTTTAGGGGTGTTTTACAATGTTGATTTTGTTAGATTAACACTTGCCAGCCGAAACAAATGAAATTGTCATTGGTGGTCTCGATTTGCAACGTGCCTACCCATCCCTAGTGGTCACGGCACGTCATTGGTTAGTATACTTCGTTAGTAGTAGTTAGTAGTCGCAGTTAGTATTCACTAAATTATACAAATGTATTATTTGACCAATCTTAAAGTTTTACTACATTTTCTTCATGTAATCCACCTTGAAATCCTACCCCCTGTTGGGATCAGGATGATCCTGCTTTTTTGGATCAAAGTTATCCATATTCTACTGAAATGTTTCGAACAACACAAACTAAAGGTTTGATCCAGATTAAAATGATTGGATTCCATGATCTAATCTGATTTCCCTTTTGAACAACCCATTTTCAAGATGATCCAATCCGATAACCAGAATCCGATCATATTACCTTTGAACAACTGGCCAATTATTGTTGATTTCAAACTGTTTTTTTAATATTGAATAAGCACATCTGTTTTTAAATATTTTCAAATTGGCGTTGAAGTTATCCATTGTTACCAAATTACTAAGAACAGTTCTTGGTCATTTTAATCTCTTCTGCATGAGTCTGTCTCATTCTGTCCCTCTTTTTAATTTACCAGTTCAGATCAGGACCTAGACATACTGTTTGGCACTATGGTTTAGGATTGAGTTTCATGGTGACATCCCTGAGCTGCAGTAAATCACCAGCCTCCCTGCAAAGGACACACTGTTCCCAATGCCTTTTGGTATGCATGGCGACCGCGTTTAAACAAGTGAGAACTCTGTCTGATGGACGTGTGCTGATGTCTTCTCTCCTTGTCGAGCAGCAGTTCTTCAGTCGTAGCGTTTCATTTGACAACTGTCCTTCAAGTACAAGCAGGAACTGTATAAATCCAACAAGGACACGCTTGTCTGAGTAAATAAACACAAACAGCCTTGAGTAGGGCAGCCAACAGCCGGTGTTAGTAAAAGTCTACTCATTGCTCTCCTCAGTGGAGCATCACTGGAGGGAAAGCCGTTAAATAAGGGAAAAGAGGAATTTACTGTAGGCTACGTACAGACTGTGGGCTAATAGATTATTTATTTTTTTTTTTTTGCATTTATTGAATAATTTCCAAACTTCAGAATAACAGTGAGTAGATTTTTTTGAAAATACGAATTCAAACAGTAAATGAAGCAAAAGCATGAGTCCTTAATGCTATTTTTTATTTTTTTGCTTGATCCTCTACGGTCACAGAATCTGCTTGTGATGGCTTTGTCCAGAAGTTTTAGAATATAACTATTATTTGCATTTTAGAATAGGGAGTGTCTGAGAATGACTATGAAGTGATTCTGTAGCTGTGCCCCTTTATTTAAAGTTATCTTAGTGTTACACACAAGTCTGACTTCACGATTTTCATATTTTTGGCGTCAAATGGTATGGATACAAATTGAAGAACAAGTGATGATGTTTTTTTTTGTATAATAAATCCCTTTTAGATTATGTACATTCGACACATCTGCCCATTGGGAAAAAAAACTTAAAAAATAAAATACTTTACAGCAGGGGTTCTCAACCAACCAAATTTAGTTTTTCAAAAACAGCTGTTGAAAACACACATTTATATATGTTTTTTTAAAAAACATAAATCTAACTCTTTTCCTGTGCAACATGCATTTCACAGCATGCCTGTCAAAAGAAAAGTTTATTTCAAAATAAATGACAAGTCCAAAATGAGACATTTATTTATTTTTGACCAACTGTCCACGACCCACTTTTGGGTCATGACCCACCAGTTGAGAATCGCTGCTTTACAGTATTACAAGTGAAGTTGCTCATAAAAAAAAACAATATCTTTATTCTGTTTTTTACTTTCTTTTTTTTTTTTGAAAATTGTGGCCCAGTTGTTCAATAATGTGTGAAACCATAAACACATTTTGTAATATTTTAGGCTCTGGTGTCTTATTCTACCTCTCCTCGTGCTCTTTAATGCCCAGGTGTAATTTTTTATTGATTTTTTTTGTAGCTTACTTCATCTATCTATCTCAGTTACTCAATATTCAACTTCCTAATATTTGTTAAAGCAAATTGATCTGAAATCTTGCTTTCCAGTTTTTATTCACAAACACTAATAAATCATTTACTTAATGTTCCATAAGCTCAAGTTGTTCCATTTTACAAATAGTAAGATTAATAATCATCAACATATTGATGGAAGAGGGTAGAGAGATAGTCACAGTTGTCACAATAACCTCTAATCCAACTATTACTATTTGTTTACTTACGTCTTTATTTTTACTCCTTTAATTCAGTTTAATCCATTTTTTTCTGTCTGCCTTTCCTGTCTGAGTCAAACCCCATCCTCCAGCCAACCAGTAAGTGCAAGAATCTATTAGTGAACCATAGTGCCAATATGTCACCTGAGAGAAGATGTTACAATTGGTTTAGTGAAAGAAAAAAAAGAAGGGACGATGTAGAAGAAGAGAGGTGGCGTGCTGCAGTGCCAAGGTGAGACAAGGTGGGTGTAGGCATGGGTGTCACGTAGGATGACGGCCTCCCCGCTTCTCTCCCACACACTGTGGCTGAATCTTAAGAGTCGTTGCGAAGGCCATTATTTTCAGAGGTGATTGTGGACCAGTAATGAGATTGGAGGAATGCCCTATTGGAGTTAAATCAGGCCTTTACAACATCATAAATCTACCTGCTCACACAGTCTGACTTACATGGAAACGCATCTGCTGCCATGTCTGTGGAGGAGGAACTCTTTTAATTAACTTTTTCACCAGCTGATTTATTTAGTGTGTGTTCAATTTTTTTTTTTTTTTTATAGCATAGGGTCTCTGGATCAATGTATTGATTTGTGCTTAGACAAAAACAATTGCCTGGAAACCAGCAAAAAAAGACATTGACTGAAAAAGGATTATTATTATAGAAGACTTCACTTTAATAAATGTTGATATAAGAATATGGTTTTTAAAATATTGAATCAGATGAGGCGAATGAGATGCACAGACTGCTATCACTGACTCAAACTTTTACATTTAAAAAAAAAAATACATTTTGCCTCAAGATTATTTGAGTTACTACTTAATACAAACCAAATTTGCCTCAAGACCATTTCTTAAAAAGTTCCATGAGAACCTCACAATTAACAGTAGTACCGATAAATGTACTGTATAAATTATAAAAAGATCTTCTTATAATGTAAAAACAGCATTTATCTCACACAATGAATCATCACATTTTTGATCAGAAATCGTATTTCGTATTTCTTAAAGTGAAATGTCTAATTGCATTTTTTTTCACAAGGAAAAACACTTAAAGGGTAGAATGTGAACCATACAGACTTCAAAGGTCTGGGCCAGTTTTTTTTTTTTTTAACAAAATATTACTCATTAAAATGAGTAAATAACTAAGATAGTCCTTATATGTTTAGTAAATTCCAGTGTCAATATGTGAGAACGGTAGAAACAATTTGAACGTTGAACACTAGTATCATTACCACTGCTGCTACTGCTACTTATATTCACCTATAACCGAACCATTAACGACGTTCCTTGTTCCTGCTGTTCTGTTTTTGTCTGTATTTTGTATGTAGTAATGTGCTGGCATTAAAAATCCTCAGTATTTTTGCTGGTTTTCCTATCCTGTATTTTACATTTTCACTAAAGTTGGAAGAGCATATTTCTTCAGTATTGGCTTCCCTTCATTGGCTTCCTGTAAAATCTAGAATGGAGTTTAAAATCCTCATGTTAGCATACAAAGCTCTCCATGAACATGCTCCTGTACATCTTAGAGACCTGTTAGTGCCCTATTGTCCAGGCAGGTCATTAAGCTCCCAGTTTGCTGGCCTTCTGGAAGTTCCTAAAGTGTCTAAAAGTAGAACAGGAAGCAGAGCTTTCAGCTACCAGGCTCCTCGCCTTTGGAACCAGCTCCCAGCTTTAGTACGGGAGACTGCTACCCTCTCCACTTATAAGGCTAAACTCAGAACCTACTTATATGCAGAAGAGTGTAGTGTGTAATAGTATTAACTTATCCGCTTGAGCGGACAAGGGCTCATCTGTAAACGGTCACATTTAAAGTCCTTGGAGTCGCTGTTAGATTACAAATAAATGATAAGAGATTCAAATGCTGGTTATGATTTACAGTCAGCATAAACAGGACTGAATCATAATATAACCTAACCACTAGAGCGGACATGGGCTCGTCCATAAACGGTCGCATTTACAGACCTTGGAGTCGCTGTTAGCTTACCAATAAACTTGAAGAGATTCGTCACCTTTGTAATAAGTATTGACTAGGCCACTGGGAGTGATGTCCAAGGCCAAGGCAGGATGACTTGATAATACTGTATCATGTTTTTCTGCAGTCAGTGCCTTCTCCTCCCTCTCCTCTCTCTGCTCTGTTTCAGGTGTTGTGAAGCTGATGATGGCTTGAAGACAAAAACAGTGGACTAAACTACTGTTTGGTTCCGCAGATTAATGCAGAGGCATGTGCACAGGTCTTGCAGTAAACAGTCACATGAACTGCGAGTAAATAAATAATTATGTCAAACAACAAACAACTGTTAATGTCAACATCAGATCAGTGCACGGGTAACAAGCGAAAGTGAAACACAAACAAGAGACACGCAAGAGACACATTGAATCTATTTACATAATCCATGTATCTAAGATAAAGATAATCCATGTTATTGTGCAGTAAAAGGAATGTTTCAATGGTGTATTCCTTTAAAATTGTCCTCTGCTCCATTCTCCTTGCCCCGCGGATCACAGCTCTCATCAGATGTGGCTGCTACTGCACTCACTTCAGACTGCATGCAAACGACACTATATGTGACCGAAGCCGACCACTAGTTCTAAATATCTGTCCGAACCCAACCCGACCGGTGCCGTTGGGTCCCGTCAGGGCTCGGTCGGGTGTCCATCCTCAATCCACAGTATCAGCTGTGCTCCGGTGATAAATAAACATTTGATGCACGTTCCCGTGGTGGCTTGGCTGATGACTGCAGTTACACTAACCACCGTGGTGTCACTATGGAGTATGATTTCTAGATCTTGCCCTATGCTCCTTTAATGCATGGGGGGAAAAAAAGATACCGGTAATTCTTTGCACGATAATATTCACAGCCCCTAATATCCATCCATTTTCTGATCTGGTTGTTCTCTCTTTTCAGCCCCTAATATATGAATTGTTAATAATATTAAATTAGCACTCACAGAGACTAATATAAAGTGAATGTGGGTTTTTGCACTTTTTATAGCTTGACTGAAAAAGTGATGTACGATGTGTGAGTCTTTTTTCAATGTAAATACAACAACAGTGTGATTATAAACTGCGTAAAGGAACAGAGTACTGATAATATATCCTTCTCAAGTACTAAGTATTGTTACTTAATTGAAATTGCACTCAAGTACAAGTTATACATAAAATACTCAAGTACAAGTAAAAAGTAGCTCAATTAGATCAATTAGATCAAAGCAAAAGTTACTTGTTACTTTCATTTGCCCTGCCTCCAAACTTTCCAAAGTCCCTCCCTCAGAGGAGCTAACAAGCTAAAGTTAGTCCGACAGCAACATCATAGTAATATAACATGCTCTGTTAAAAGCATATTACTGCAGAGCTTCTCTCTCTCAATGTGCACACGCCTCAACAGCAGCAGCAACAACACAGTGACACTTACAGCAGCCCACACGGAGGCTGCTGCGTGCACATGAACAACACATGCACAACACATGCACTGCAGAGTTCTAGTGTAACAATTACAAATCAAACATAATGTAAATCAAGCAGCAGTAATTACCTTTCAAGCAGAAAAGTTGCTAAATCCATCTTCTACTCCTCCAGACACTGTAAAAAAGACGGCGCTCCAGCTCCGGGAAGAGCACAGGGACTGTGAGCAACAGCTGTCAGACAGTCCATCAAACACAATCCTGGCTCTGATTGGTTCTTTTTGCTCGGTCTTGGTGCAGGAGCAGCAGCAGGGAATCAATGAGCCTGTTTTTTTTCACTCATACTATCAGTTTGATGTAAAGCTGTCCTTACATAGTGACAGCTGTAGAAAATATGACAAAAAATAAAATAAAAGGCTTGTCAAAATGTCAAAATGTAAAATTTTTTCTTAAACAAAATAAAACCAATTAATTCAATTCAAAATAATAAAAAAAAAAATCCTCTAAGCATAGCTAAATTTATTAACTCTAAAACAGTGCCATGGCAAATGAAATGTGCCATGTGGGTAGAAACCACAACCTAAACCCAAGAAAGTGGCTGGGTGTTGATCAGAAATGGCACAACTATGAACATATGGATTATTTGATTGTTGTCTGTTCATATCATTTTTTTTTTTTTTTTGTTTCACAACGTCCGTTGATAATTTTAAAACAAAAAAATAATAATTAACTCTGTATCGGTTGGATGTAGAAATGTAATGAATTACTTGACTTCTTTTCAAACGGCATCAGGAGGAGCACCAGCTTATGTTCAGAGCTGGTGAATGCCAAAGCTGACAGTTAGAGTTGCCATTGTAGAACAAAGTGCATCTCACTACCCAAAGATATACACCTCGGACCAGTTGTGCATTAAATTTGGTGCCAAATGCTCAATATGACTGAAACCATTTAAGCATTGTAACATGAAAGCTGGAGTGAGCCATGCAGAATCAGGGCCAGAGATGGACTGATCATAAGGTGTTGAGGCTTTTCCTTGTTGTTCACTGTATCACACAAAAGAAGACCTTTAATACTTCCTATCATCCCCAGGATTCCACAGCTCATTTATCGCAGTCGCCTGAATGTCAAGGGGGCGTCATGATGGTGGAATTCCTGTTAGAAGAATGACAATTACCATTCTGCCACCACTGCCTCCGAAGAACGTACACGCCGTGTGTGAGTCACTGAGAGGGGAATCCTATTGAAACTCAACCATGAAGCTGGAGTCCATGGGGATAATTAAAGAGGGCTCAATAAAACGGGTAATCCAAGTGACGCTGACTTACATTTTACGCATTTGTTGCCTACGACAAATGCGTAAAAGTGGACGTGGGCGTCCTTTCTATTTCCTTGTATCAGTTAATGACATTTCTTAGCATTCTTCCCACTCTGACTTGTTCCAGGTCACCAATCTGACATCTCAACTAATGTGATTCTTAACATAAGTATTCCCTGCAGTCGTTTGCTTCAGCAGTTTCACCCCATTATATTGTCCTCTACTGGAACCACTCACACGTTTTTCCATTTTCAACGTTTAATAAATCAGTCTAAATTAAGGCATTGTTAACAAAGATCTATCGTAGTTACTCTGAGATTGATCAGAGAGACAGAGTCAGAGGTTTTGCTCTGCTTGAATCAAGTGTTTATTAACAGATGGACAAAAAATGAATCAACAAGAATAACAAGTCAATAGGGAAATAGGCTCATCTATAGCACAGCTGATGTCTGGAGAGGACAGTGTCCGAACCAACAGGGCTCAAGGTCCATCACCTGATTAAACCAATACCAATTAAGTTCAAGCTTATAGATTGATATAAGGATATTTCATGTAAAGCTATTTAATAAAGATATGTTTAATATAAGGCCATTAGGTTATTAATTATTTCTTAATGAAACAATAAAAAGGGATACTTCACACAAACAGCATGAAAGTTTTTGGTCACAGTTCAAATCCCAAGTCACTCAAGTTTTTACACCATTACGTGTACCTTCATTTCGATTTCAAAGAACACAGAATGAGATGTTAACCTCATCATGTATCTCTTCTGTCTTTTGTCACATA
The DNA here is from genome assembly GCF_900634775.1 of Gouania willdenowi. NCBI lineage: Eukaryota > Metazoa > Chordata > Actinopteri > Blenniiformes > Gobiesocidae > Gouania > Gouania willdenowi. The sequence continues at coordinate 15,480,589 of NC_041055.1, forward strand.
TGTTAGACATTACATTATTAATATATATATTTATATATTTATAGTCATGCAATGGACTGACACCCTACCAAACGCACCATTGAGAGTTGGAGTTGGAGTTCCAGTGGCCCTGGAAAAGGATATATATACATATACCACCTCCCGGAGCTGCACACTTTACAATATCACATCATTAATATTTAAGGCTTCCTCTTGTTGCATGCTGTTAACATAGTTATAATCTCATTAAATCTCCAACTCAGTTTTACAGCTGAAATCTACTCACGCAATACAAAAAAACCCACAAAATAAAGTTCCGTTGGTACAGCTAAATATATTTACTAATATATTATTAATTGTTTCAGATCCCCTGCTATTCATTCCTATGTTTTCATACATATTTGAGTTGCTTGAGGCTTTGTTTTTATTATGGCATAACATTTTTATAGAAGTCTATTCAATCTTTAAAGATGTTCACATTTGTTTAAGCGTATCAATTATCCATAATCAATGTTTTCTGCATAAACACAAAGTGCAGAAACTCCAGATATTGATTTTATATCATCAGATGCATTATCAATATGATTATATATATTACTCAGTTCCACTGCATGCTCCCTCTTAGTATTCAGGTATGGGTGGAGACATAAAGTACAAATATGGCTTTTTGCTGCAGTCACAGAGCTTGATAGGAGTCTGCTGTAAGGCAGCTTATACCATGAAAGCCCAACAGCCTGTGGAAATGCTCATGGTTCATTTATCAGCTACAGTCAAAGCATAATGTATTCGCACAGGCTTCTTAGGGCGAGACTGATGTGGTTGCTCTGCTATATATATGCAGATAGGATAAATGACTCCTGGCTGACCTTGTTTGTTGGTTTATTCGACACCAAGGTCTGTTGGTTTCTGTGAAGATACAGCACAGAATCTTTTGAGGTTTCATAGTGCTGACAGAACACGTGGGGTGAAATTTTCTAGAAATGCACGTTGGAGTTGTGGAGTAATATTTCAGAAAGGAAACAGCTTTTGCTGCAGTTTTTATTGAATCTCCACAAGAACGCTGTTTAGCTTGAAGCTTCAGAGCCAGAGTCAAACCAGTCTTGCAGAAGCAATTTTTACCTCAAGGGAAAGGAATTTTCTTTTTATTTCAGATGTACGTATTAATCCAAGTTTTAAGCCCACCTATTCGCCTTCATGGTTAAACCGACACACATACAGTATAAGCCGCACACTGATTCCCACCCTCTGTGTTCAGGGTTTGCACGATACATCATCTGCCCATGAAAATCTCCCCCTCACCACCAGCACACTTCATTTCTGCACCTCATTTTCTGTCATTTTACTGCTGCAATCCATCTTTGCTCCTGCGTCCCTGCAGGGTCAGACGGGTCAGTTCCTCATTCACAGAGCCATCAGCAGCAGATGTTTGTTCATTTTAGCTTAGGCAAGAAAAACTCCCCCTCTGTAATTGGATTTAAAAAGTGTGCACTCTGCATCATTTAAACAAAGTTCTGGTTCTGGTGTCTATATATGTGTGTGTGTGTGTGTGTGTGTGTGTGTGTGTGTGTGTGTGGCTGTGTTTTTAACCCATCCTAATTATTTTCATTCTGCTCAACTGTAGGCAGCAGCCTCAAGAGACTCCATACACTTTACAGCTCCACTCCTAACGTTAATATAGAGTAAGATTTAAAGTTTGCTCTGCTAAAGTGTTAAACTGCACTGGAGGCCAGATTTAAGCAGAAGTCAGCTTAAAGGCACCAAAAGGCATCTGTGCTCTGTATTGAAATGCTCCAGCTGTTATACCTCAAGCACAAACCTGGCTGCTATTTTTCCACCAGAATTGCAGTAAAAGTTTAATTTTAAATTAGAGTGTTATGCAAATGTGAGATATTCACAAAAATCAAAAGGTAAGGATTGTAAAATTGTGATGAGAGTTGCTTGAGGTTCTTTATTTAGAGACGCTTGCCCGTTTAAAAGTGTATTACTGTGGTGGATTCAGTGAATGTTGAAAACAAAATTAAACTCGTGTCTCAGATTCCGTGATACTTGTCGAAAAATATTTCAGCAAAACATTCAGTACGTGTTGAGCTACAGAACTGTAAAGTAGGACCAGCTGGTGGCTTCAGATGAGAAACATGAGACTTTAGAGAATGAACTGCTTGGATAGCATCACAAATGTTACAACCAGCTCGGATGAATTTATATAAACTTTCAACTCAAAAAAGGATGTTCATCTTTCAACAAGCAGCCAGAGGTGAAATTTACTGGTTAAGTACTCACGTTATTGTAATTGATTTCCTTTTTGTTTACTTGTACTTTTTTAGTATATTTCTAAATCAGTAATTTTACTTGTACGTAAGTACGTTTTAAAATAATTTCAATAATTCATTATTTTTCTACACCCAACCGTTACTGAGTAAATTATAATTTTTTTGTGATTATGTTTTTATTTCCATTTCATGGCACATTGCACATAATCCATATGTTCTTAGTCGTGGCCATTTCTGATCAACCACTTTCTAAAGGTTCAGGTTGAAGTTTCTACCTATTATGCTGTTACAAATTTGGCATAGCACTGTTTTAGCATTCATAAATGTAGCGATACTTAGAGCCTGATCATCTTTATTTTTGAATTCATTTTTTTTTTAAGAATAGTTCATTTTGACAAACCTTTTATTTTATGCCATTGTGGAAAATAAATTAAGTTCCAATTGATCTTTCACAAAACCCCGCCCACAAACAGTCATTGTTCAATCATACGTCCGAGCAACCGTTACTATGTAAACAAGGTCCGACATGCTCAGAGCGGGCACAATGGCGAAGCGGTGTTTTCATGGCTAGTGCTAGTCTGATACCAGGTACCCCAAGAGTTTGGCTGGGGGAGTCGTGTGCTTTCTGTTCCCAAAGCCGAAAACACATCTGGAGTGATGTCTAGAATGGACTATAATACTATAAAAATGTCTCAGGGATGTGTGTGTGTGTCAGTATGCGTGTATGTGTAGTATGAGAGAAGTGTATGTTTTTAACTGATTTTGGAGAAATGTTGTGTCATCTTGTCTGCAGGACTGTGCATGTTCAGCAAAATGACAATAAAGCTATAACAGTGCCTTGACATAACTATACATTTACATACCGAGTGAAAATACAGTTATTAGCAACTATCATATTACTATATTACTATCAATATTTCAGTCGACATCCTCCTGAAGCATACAAGTCTCCCAATCTATATTAATGTATATTAACAGGCTTTGTTACCAGTTACCAGCATTAATAGCTGTTATCTTATTAGCCTTGGGTCACCTGTTGGTTCAGCTAGCTAGCTAACGTAACAGTTTGTTTTATTAAGATTCCCATTAGCTGTGGTAACACTCTTATAGCTTAAGGAGAATACGAACAATATAATATAGACTTTTGGTAGGGTTAGGGTTAGGGTTAGGTATTGGTATTGGTATTGGTCCGGACCCAGACCTCAGACAATACTGACTATAGTTCAGGCACTTCCTGTGCGCAGTAAGCCGAATGCCGGTAGTTTGCCGAATGCTGGACCCGTCCCTGATACTGTCAGACCCGTGTCCTTCTAGCTTCTAGTTTAGTCAGTTTTATTATAGCACTATCCCTAACCCTATCCTTAACCCTAACCCAGGAAATACGCTGGAATGTTTCTTTTTTTTCGTATATATATTTTTTAAAGTTAAAATTTGCAGTGTTAAGTATGTTAAAATGAAAAAATAATAATAATACAGGCACACTAACCCACATTACGTTTATGTAGAAAAGGTCCAGCAGTTACGGAACTGCGCATGCGCACAGGAAGTGCCAGAATAATAGTCAGATTTGTCTGAGGTCCGGATCCAGAACTATAGACACCGTATAATATAAGAAAACAGTGCAGGAGCATGATTGGTCCACAAGGCTGTGCTTGTTGCATTTGAGGTAGAGATCGTGGGGTTTTTCTCATTTCGCCATTGACTGGTATGTTTTCGCTTCGATAGTTGTAATGTCCCCTTTGGGTTGTTTATTTCAATATGTTGAATAAATCCCTCCACAGGATATTGTAACATCTTTTGTCTAGATCTGGAGGATATCACGCAGGTATTGCTCCAAAAAGTGTCACGAACACGCACCGGCCATTACAGACAAGACCAACTCAGGAACTTGACGGACATCCCAAAAGTAAATAAGGGTAGCGGGGCTTTTGCGAAAGGTCAATGTGGTCTCTTCCTTTATAAGTATATACATGAGATGTTTACTGTATGCAAGGGAACCGCGGCAAGATTTATTATCAAAAATAAACATGGGGGTGAAATTAACTAGTAACTTTTACTTTGAGTACTATTTAATTCAGCTACTTTTTACTTATACTTGAGTATTTTCTGTATGACTTACGTACTTGAGGTCAATTTCAATCAAGTAACAGTACTTCTACTCGAGTAGGTTATATCAGTACTCTTTACACCTCTGCAAGCAGCATTGTAAGATCATCGTTTCTGTGGCCAAACTGACATTTGTTCATTCATTTGTTTTGGTTTGGTTTGTTCTTTAATTTGAAAGAAAGCGTCTGACTCCTGCTAATGTATCAGTTCAAAAAAACAAAGTCCAAATATGACAAAAAAAAAAGACCAAATCAATAACTTAAAGGGTGTTTGTAACAACAATGGTCCAAACTGTTCTCTGACTAAGACGCTGACTCACTGCTTACTTCTCACTTCTCTCACCTGCTTATCAAACCTTCATTTACATCACTTGTAGTCCAGACATGTTTAGGGAAACAATGCTCCACCCAAACTGGTGAAGCATTTGGTTATAAGAGAGCATGAACGAACAAAAGGAAAACTCTACATTGACAATCAGTGACTAGTTGGTTTCAAATGGAATATCACATTAAAAAAACACATTCAGACAGGTGAAGTGCTTTCCCAGTGTTCTTAATTCGTAGTTTAGTGCGACTGCCACTATTCATGGTCCAGAGCATGTGAATTAAAAGCATTCAAATAAAGTGAATGAGATCAAAATGCATCTTAATGTTTCGTTTCTATTGGACAGTATGTTTTTTTTTTTAATGCAGGTTGGACATAAAACTGTTTTTATTACAGCCTCACTAGCATTTATATGTCTTAGGATTTATTTGATACAGACTGTAGGGGTTGTCTACTAGGGTCACGGAGCTGTTTTAATGAGGTCACAGACATTTATGTGAGTAAAAAATACAAAGATTAGTTCTGATTTCTTTCTGAAGGGAAATATCCAGGCAGCAACCCACTGTCTATTCACACCTCTTACAGTCAGGGATGGATTTGTATGAATATATAATTATATTATATGTATGAATTGCAAGATATCAATTCATTGATGCAATATTTTTTTTTTCCACTTCTTTCAGCTGGTATAAGGCATCATGCAATAACAGCACATACATGCACATGCATTTAGAGTTAAAACAGATTTGTATTACCTGTAAGTTGGACCTTTACAAAACCCAATTACATTTTTTATGTAATTGGGTTAAATTAATTAAAAATCAATATTTTTATAAAAGCTAAAATCAAAAATACAAAGATATCAGTACAATAATATCATTTATGAGATCAAACTGTGTGTCCTCAATGTTTGTATGTTTAAAGTTGTTAAAATCTAGTTTTGATCCATGCACAACAATGAATATTGTCATAATGTGGATTTCTGAAAAGGCACACAATAGTTTAGATTTATGTATAAAGTTTAAACCATTGCAACCCTATGCTTCAATAATGCATAGATTTATATATTATGTTTCAGAATAATATTAGATTTGGATTAGTGGTCATCTCAGATGAGTAACAGAGAAGAATGAATGTCTGTAATCAGTATTGATGGGATCAGTGTGAGTATGAACTTTAATGATCTTTGAAGTATGAGGGTTTCATGTTCATTGTGTTGGTACAGAGCCAGATACTATTCAAATGAATGATGTTAGTTTCATTAGTTTATGAAGCTCTCAGTACTACACAAGCTCTTGGATAACTCATTGTTAAAGTGTAAATAATTCCCATTGAGACCATATGACTGCACGTCCTTCAGGTCACTTGGTTGGCTGCTGCTTCAAGCGTCTTTGCAGACTGGAATATATTCCTACTCTGTAATCCATCAAAGTGTGAGAGCTCGTCAGGGTCACAGAAGACTCTAATATGTTGGGCAGATGTGGATTTATGGCAGCCATGTGTCCTCCTTCTCCTCTCATTTCCCTTCAGTCATTGTTTTCTCTCTGTGCAGCAGAACCACTTATAGAGTACTTCTGTCATTCACTGAAACCCTTCAACCTGCTTTTTTCATCGTTCTTGTCCTCTTGTCTTTTCTTTTTTCACATGTGTGAGAATATTTTCATCTGGTTCTTTGCATTCATTCATCACCATACTTTCTGTGCTCATCTACAGTCCATCCGCACGCACTCCCACAGTCTCGTCAGAGCTGCCCAGAATTATTTACTGCTTAATGGCCTACAGCAGCTCACACCAGCCCAGAGGTGCTTTGCTTTATCTATTGATTTTCATTCCTTTTGTCTTAGTGCATGTGAGAGAGTAACAGCATGTCCGCATAGGACAAGCACACACAAAGAGGAACGTAAAAACTCAAGGACATCTTGCACATTCAAGCCTTGATTGATGGATTTGGCGTTTCAAGGCTAATCGGCCATTAATGGGCGCTGCATTTGCCGCCTGGGCATCTCTCTGTTTATATAGAGTATGTATGTGCCAATGGTCGTGCATGTATCTGTGTGTTCATTTATTCTTGCACTGACTGTAATGAAATATATTCAACCAGTGTTCACCCCCAAAAAACAAAGACCATCCAGTGCTGGAAAGACACTTTTTATTTGCATTTTGACATTAATGTGGATTAATCATGTTGTGTAGTTATGTATATCAACACTATTATGTTTGTTCTCCCTTAGTCAAGAACAGGGGAAGACTGGCCATTTGGCATACTGGGTATAATCCCGAAGTAGGCCAGTCCAGTCAGCTACTTTTTTTTTTAATGAGCGATTGGCGACAGACATAGTAACAGGTGGCCAAAAAATGGTCCAAAAGTGGCCAAACGTCGCAAGAAAAGAGTGTTAAGTGACTAAAATAGGGCAAAACCAGCAAATAAAGAAGAACCAGGTTAAATGGGCAAAATATGGCAACTGATAGTGAAAAAGGGCAAAAAATGTGGAACAAAAAGAAGCAAAAATGTAGGGTAAAAAAAAAAGCAAGTGGTATTTATTGGGCAAAATTTAGCTTATTTGGATAAAAAACGGTCCAAAAAAAAATTAAAGAATGGACAAAAATTGGAGAAAAGTGTCATAAAGAACTTGCAAAAATGGACAAAAATAGGAAAAAGGGATATTTATTGGCAAAAAGTAGCTAAAGTCTGAAAAAAGTGTCGGATAAAAATGGGACTAAAAAGAAGTTGCAAAATGGTCAAAAAAAATAGGTAAAAAAGGGTTAAAAAGTTTCTCTCTTTTAAGGTATTCTGGGGGAGTAATAATTCAAATTAAGACACAAAAAGCCACATGTTGAGGATAACTGACTTAATAACGGCTTCTATGTGGTGTCCACTGATAATGTAGTGGGCTGATCTGAACAGAAAATGCCTGGGATGAATTTTTGTTCCAGTCCAACCCTGGTCAAGAGTGTCCATCATAAGGCTATAGAACTCATATAACCTCTAGATATTACACACATTCATTACTGCTGTCTAATTATAAACCAATCAACATGTAGGATGTTTTACACTGTGGGAGGAGCGCTGCATGTGATTAAAGCTCTGCACACACTGGGAATGCATGCATGCCTTACAAATAAAGATGCAGTGCCAGTATTCTGACTATTCCTGCTTTTGGATTTTATTTTGCAAATTGGATTTTTTTGATAAACCCTGCATTTTTTACATTAATGTTTAGGTTTTCTATACTGTCCATGTAATAGTGTTCTAATGTACATATTTTAATTAATGACAACATGAACAGACATTTAGACTACTTTTTTTTTATTAATATTTGACAAGATGTTTGCCTGTATTTTAAATATTTTTTTTAAAACACCTAATAATTTAAAGTAAATAAATGATCATGATGTTGTTTTGTGAGTTGGGTAATTTTCAGTGATTATCATTTTAAAAAGAAAGTTGATTTCTCATTGATTTGCGAGTCAAATATTATACGACAGTTGGTGGTACCGAATCATTGGCACATACCAGTTAATAAATGGGGCCCATTACCCTGTACGTGTCATGTGGGCGCCAGGGGGGCCCCATTTTTCAAATGACTACTCCTCCATTAGTTCTTGTTAGATCGGAATGCAGTTTGGTATGAATACTCTCGGAGTCCTTTTTTTTTCATTATGGGAACATAGTCGTGTGATATATTGTATCAAAGGTAATTCAAAGTAGATTACGATTATGCCTTGCACAATTCCATTAGGGGCTTGAGCCTTTTACGGCAATTTCCATTAAAATTTGTTCTAATTTATTTGTGAGTCAAATATTGGGACAGTTGGTGGTACCGAATCATTGACACGTACCAATATATGAATGGAACCCAATACTCCATATGTGCCACGGGGCACCAGGGGGCAAATGACTACTCTTTTGTTAATGCTTGTTGACTCGGGCTGTAATTTGACATGAATATTCTATGAGCTGATGTCAAGAGTCGCTTGGAGACCTTTTTTTTTTACTCGCTGGAACCGAGTTATTTGACTGAATTCTCTGGAATGTGGGATGTGCTATTCAGCGCTGAGACGTTCTGCAAGCCCGGCTGTAGTTCATCTGAACTTGTTAACCAAAAATATTGCTTCCATGTTTTAGTTTGTCAATTTTCCTCTCTCTCTCTCTCTCTCTCTCTCTCTCTCTCTCTCTCAAATTCACATTCAAAACAGCTTTATTGGCATGAGAAAACAGGTTTACATTGCCAAAGCAAGTGTGAGAACCATGTACGCACGAAAAGATTAAATGTTATAAAATTTGTGCAAAACAATAAGATTAAAATAAAATAATAAAATAGGCTTTCACTATACATGTATATGTAGAACACAATTTACAATTAAGTTATAAATGTTGTAAAAGTCAAGGTTATGTACAGAATGTTGCATATATTGATATACATACACATATGCGCCCGGTTATACAAGCACATACATATATATATATATATATACACTGTATATATAAATATATATATATATTTGTGAAATTCTGCATGCAGAGTCTCAATTTGGTGTTTATCCCATTTATTAAAGTCCTGGCTCACGGGTGGACCCCAGACTTCACAACCATAAAGAGAAATGGGTTCTATAACTGAGTTTAATATTTTAAGCCAAATTTGAACTGGGATGTGTAATTTAATGTTCTTTTTGATGGCGTAGAATGCTCTTCTGGTCTTGTCCCTCAGGTCTTTAGTAGCTTTGTTGAAGTTTCCTGTGGAGCTGATGTTCAGGCCCAGGCAGGTGTAGTTTTTGGTGTGTTCTAGGGGTGTTTTATTTAGGAGGAATTTGTGTTTAGAGAGCTGGGGGCTGTGTCCTTTTTGTAATGTCATTATTTTAGTTTTGGATTGGTTCACTTGTAAGGCCCAGGTTTGGGAGGATTGGAGGTGTTGCTGTAAACCTTCTTTGGTTGGTGACAGCAACACCAGGTCATCGGCAAACAGCAAGCATTTGATTTCTGTGTCTGCCAGCGTGATGCCTGGTGCTGCAGACTGTTCTAATGATTGTGCTAACTCATGTAAATGTTGAAGAGGGTTGGGCTCAGACTGCATCACTGTCTGACCCCCAGGCTCTGAGGGAAGAACTCTGTATGTTTATTGTTGATCTCAATGGTGCACTTATTGTGGGTGTACATTGATTTTATTTCGTCACATGTTTTTCCTCCTATTCCACTTTCTAGTAGTTTGTAAAGCAAGCCCTGGTGCCAAACTGAATACATTTTTTTGAAGTCAACAAAGCAGGAGAATAATTTGCCTTTGTTTTTGCGAGTTTGTTTTTCTATCAGGATCCTGAGGGTAAAAATGTGGTCTGTTGTGCGGTAATTTGGTAAAAAGCCAATTTGAGTTTTGCTCAGGATATTTTTTTTCGGGGATAAAGTGAAGAAGCCGGTGGTTAAAGATCATGCAGAGGATTTTACCCAGGTTTCTGTTGACACAGATCCCACGGTGATTGTTTGGGTCGAGTTTGTCCCTGCTTTTATGTAACGGCGTTATCAGCCCTTGGTTCCAAACATCAGGAAAGATGCCAGTGCTGAGGACGATGTTAAAGAGTTTTAATATGGCTAACTGGAATCATTGGGGTCCGTATATTTGATCATTTCGTTGAGGATGCCATCATTGCCACAGGCCTTCTTGGTTTCTAGAGATTTTATTTTCTCTCTCTCTACAGATGTGAAGTCCTCTACAGGGAGAAATATGTTCATGTTCAAGCTTTCCAGAAGTTTTACTGAACTAACTAGTCTTTGTAATCCTTTGCTGTCATTTTGGCTTGAATCAACAAAAAATAAAGAGTGGCACACATCAGCCTCTGATCAGAATCATAAATAAAGAGATTCTGCAATGATCCGTCTGCTTTTGTCTCAGAGTCAACATGAATGAATGAATGAATGAATGAATGAATGAATGAATGAATGAATGCATTAATTAATTCATTCATCAATCTCTCTTCAAGTAAAATTACATAACATATTAAGATTTGTCAACTAAAGGTGGATCACATGAGTCAAAGGGGTGACTGGCTGTCCCATCTTAGTCCCTCCCTTAATGATGATGATAATGGTGATGATGATGCTGATGGTGATGATGATGGTGATATCAGCCGCCCCGTTGCATCTTTAGATCAATGAGAGAGCGAGAGAGAGAGAGAGAGAGAGAGAGAGAGAGAGTCAGTGGGTTCGTGTCACACTCACAGACAGAAGCAGAGCTGAGAGGCGGACGTTCTTTTCCCGGATTTTCCTTAAACTTCCAACGTTTTTTTCTCTAATTTCCCCCGTGCCCTGTGACTGTGTTTGGGATGATCTGTTTCCTGGTCGGCGTGGTTTCCATGTCAGCATGGGAACTGCCGCGTCCAAGGGGAAGAATCTGAGAAACGATGCCATATCATCTGTGGCGGCAAAAGTTAGGTGAGTGAAGCTTGGAGCTGCTCAGTCCGCGGTTACACAGTACAGTGAGGGTCCATAGGTGGATGTAGGGTCCATGTAAAGTTATCATGTGTGACAGATGCCCTTTTGATAGCTTATTGCCACTGCGCTATTCTGGAGACCGTCTCACCACGTAAATGCGCAGAGAGGCTCTGCGCCTATAGCGCACGCTGTCTAGTCCGATCTGTAGAATTTGTCCTATTTTTATGTGTCCTAAATATTTCTCTTTAATGGATGAGGAGACGTGCTCTCATGCCTAAAGTCTGGTCTTCATGATTGGTTGGAAGAGCCAAAGCCTCTGGCGCTGATCTTATGAATGAAGCCTTATTGTATAACCAAAGTCATGCAGACAAATGTACATTACAAACATTCTCATTAATGGCTTCACCTGAAATACGATTTTAATGTTTTGTTTTTCCTTCAGTTCTTTACCAATAATGTGGCTGCTGTTTTCTCATCCTGGTTGCCAATAGAACCACTAACAAACTGATCAATCCCTCCTATTGATCGAGTGTTTTCCACGTTATCACCCATCCTGCCTGGGGGTCAGGTGTGAGGTTGTGTATTCAACCTTAGAAAACCTAATGACTGCAGCAGCCAAAAAGCTTTCAAAGCTCCATCTTAATAAGAGATTCACATTTTATGAATATATGAAGATGCAGACATTGAGCATCCATCCAGCTGTTGTAGCACCAAGCCAAGCAGGGAGAGGAAAAGCTGCATCCATCCTGTGGTGGCAGAGCTGCAGTTTACCCTAAAAGCACGTGTCCACATGGCACATGCAGACAGTGACTGCAAAGCTTCAGCGAGACCTGAATGCAGATTCAGCATCAGTGTGCTTCCTCATGTGCTCTGAGCCAAGGCTCTAATGTGTGATTGTGGATCAGTCAATGAATGACCTTGACATGAGCAGACTCAACATCCCCAGATGTGAGCTGATGTACTATTACGTCATTATCTCAGTGTGTGTGTGTGCAGCCTTCCTGTAGCACACAAGCCTTCAGTGCAGTGTTTTTGTGTGTGCACCCTTGAAAAGGAGACGAGGATGTGAGACTCATGCACAATGATAAAGGGAGTCCTGAATAGGCAGCCTACTGTAAGAAAGTGGATGAGGGGCAGTGACAGAGACCATAGGCTTGTATTTTGTCGGTTATGTCAAAAGAGCGATAGCCAGTGTTTATTTTGGATGTTGGACGTTATTCGTTTTCAACTTACTTCAAGTTAGATAATTGAGAGATGATGGCAAAGACAAAGCTCAGTAGATGAGATCAGCAGCTGGATCACATTCAGTATTAATCAGCCCCTCACCTGCACATGACCCCCGTAAATGTGGACTCAAGTATACTCTACTCAGAAGTGACACACATGCTGAGATATGCATAGAGCCAGCTGTCTCCTCTTCATTTTAACTTCATATGGATGTCTATCTATTCTATGATTGGGATTATTTTTTTCCCCACATTATTTTTGACAATCTAAAACAATTCATTCAGTGGTTTCTCTTCAAAACATTTTCATTTCCTCAAGGATCTTCAAACTTTGTACGGAGCGTGTTCTAATACAGTGTATTTAGACATGCACAATGGTGCCTTTATGCAGAATTTAATTTGTCGGCTTTGTAGTTATATGGAAATTTCTCCCCTGATACACAGCCAGTAGATAAACATTTTATTCATCAGATTACAAGGAGGATGTAAAATGTCTCTTTGTAGCTAATTGATTGTAAAACATGGAGTAAACCTGTATTGATCTCTATTGTGAGGTGAATTTGACTAATTACTGTTTACTAATGTGCTCTTGACTATAATATGTATTTTTATATTCCTTTCATAGGGTTTAAGGTCAAGTGAAAACACCCACACACTCTATAACAGTCTCATGTATTGAGTGTTGTATTACACTCAATTGCATGCTTCAACCTGTCCTCTAACTACAGTAAGTGGTTAGTACTAATGCATATGCTGTCAAAATCTAAGCAACTTTTTTAGAAATTGTCTTTTCCCAGTTACAGTTGGTGCAGACAAACTCCTGTTATGACAAACATAATACAGGGCTACAAAAGAAAAACATGTTAGGAATTGCTGCTTTGGATTAGCATCAAATCTAACAATAATGATCAGAGAGCTTTCTTGGAAAAAAAAAAACAATGAAATCTATGAGAGTTTAAGTCAGGGTTCACTTTACATTAACCCTGTCATAAACAAGTAAAAATAATACAAATATTACTTTTGTATGATGTTCAAAATAGGAGGGCCAAAGCATTACATCCATAATGGACAGATGAATCATATGCAGGAACTTAAAAATCTAAGCCCAGCCAAAGTTTTCTTAAGGAAAATATGGTATAAACATTCTCTCAACGGCTGCCAGTTTTTTCTGGCACAAAATGAAAAGTGGAACATATTGCTAAAATAAGACTTATTTAGACAAGGTTGGGCCTTGTTCTAGCAAGGGTCAGATAAAAATTTGAAACTATGCATCCATCTTCTGCAGCTTATCCATAGTCGGGTCACAACACCCAGACTTCCCTCTCTCACCACTTTGTCCAGCTCTTCTCGGCCCATCCCGAGATCTGTTGTCTATCCAGCGTCTCCTGGGTCCAAAATTCGGCCACCCAAAAAACTTTTCTCACCGCAACAGGATGTGATGACGCGACTAAACACAGCAGTCATTGTGCGTATCTGGATACGAGCCAAAGTGTCCGTGGAGTGGCCGTGTTTCAATACATCTGAGCAGTAAAGCTCTTCTAAGCAGAGGGTGAGATTTATGTATGTGTCACGTAAATACTAAACCTACGTGTAGCCCTCTGCTCTGTGGCAGAGGTGGGACCAAGTCATTGTTTGGCAAGTCATAGGTAAGTCTCAAGTCCTTACCCTTAAGTCTTAAGTCAAGTCCCAAGTCCTACCATTTGAGTTTCGAGTTATTTCAAGTTTAACCTTTTAACAACAGAGTAATTTACACAGACCATGTATGCTTTGACCATCTATATTTATTTATCATTTTTAATATTCTTTTCACATGTTGAAATTCTTCACATTAGAAAAACAAAATTCAAATGTGCTTTGCCTAAACAGTGCTGAAGTGGATTTCAACTGTATATTGCAATAGAACTGGCCTAACCCATCTCTTATTTTGTGAGTATAGTGAACATATTGCACTAGAACACAAGAGATTATGTTAAGACTATATTTTTTTTTATCCCGAATATTAATAATATAAAACACCTGCCCCGATTGCCCCAACATAAATCCTGGCAAATTGCACATTAAATTTAATGGACTATCACAAATAATGGTAGTATATTTGTTATTATTTCATAATGAATAAGTTCATAATCATAACGTAAAAATACGGTGGTCAAAATTCTTCTACATGTAGGCTAGTGTGTGGTTTTGTTTCGTGAATGATTTTTTTTGGAAAGAAAGTTAAGTGCTTTAAATTGAACGTGTGTAGCATTCCACATGTTATGTTTCCATATCTCATTAGTTTCATGTAATTTTAGGGAAAAAAATACTATATTGGGATTAAGGGTGTGTATTGCCTGGCATCTGGTGATACGATCCGTATCCCGATACATAGGTCACAATACAGTACGATACGATATATCCCGGTCACTCCTGCTGTGAGCTTGGAACGGTCGTCACTGTGATTGTTGGCTTGAAAGAATTTTGCCATGTTTGATTGGTTTACAGTCAACATGTCTTTGAGTTGAGTTACAGGAATTCAAACGTCTATTGATGTATTGTGGTGATGTTTGTTGGCTATCCCATGCATGTTCACGAGCTACTGATTATGAAATCGGTCATACTCTTTAGCAGTTCTCAGAAGGAACCCTCTAAGAGCGAGGGGGTGGTGGGTGGGCTACTTTACACAGCAGAATTCAAGGCAAATGCTTTGATGTGTTAAAGCTGAGGGTTTGGCTGAAGGGCAGCGGACAATAACCCTCTCAGATCTGTGAGTGGGGAAAAACATCATGGAAGGTAAAACAATTGGATTTGAAAAACAAAGCACCCACTGTGTCATCTTCTTACTATGACGTATATGATAGTCATTTAATTTCATAGACTTCTTAGGACATTTAATAACCAGTTGAATTATTGCTTCCTCCTTTCAGGTTATGTTTTTCTCCAAACATAATTATACGCTCAGGCTATATTATGTGTATATTGCCAATCTACTTCATTTGTATCCAACTTCATCTGCCAGGAGTGTGTCTTGGCACAAAGCCAGCTTGAAACTGCGAGTTTGATCATCTGCCTTTAAACATGCACAACCCATCATCAAAAAAGACTCCAGGGATTTACATTTTAATTTCACTGAAATATGTTGTTTTAATTCCTGCTTTTTTTTTTTCTTTTAATATCTGCGTCTCCTGTAGCTAATATGAAATTGCGTTACACTGAGAACACATTTCCAGGTTGTGTTGTATGATTTAATGTCTGAGTGCGGTGTAATGCATCACCACTCTTGAACAAATGAAATGCCTTCACAAGTTTGACAAATGGTTGTCTTGTGGTTGGGAATCCTGAAATCTGCTGGTGGGAAAAAAAACTCTGTCCTCTTTACAAGTGGAAGGGGAGATTTTCACAAAGGATTGACAAGTGTTGCATGGAAATCAGATGCATCCCTCAGTGTTGTGTGCTCACCAGTGCATTGAAATTTGAATCAATTCCCATTTCAGATACTTTGGTCACTGCTGTCCCCACAATGCACCACAGTAACAAGACTGCAATTAACATTCCCATGTCCCTTGGTCCTCAACAAGAACAACAAGGCTCTCAAGAGGTTCTCAACTCCTAACACTACAATTCTCTGTGTGTGCGCGCGCATGTATGCACATTTGCAAGAAACCCAATTCAATTACCGTAGTCCACCTGAGAGGAGGATTCAATTAGGAAGCATTATGAGTGAGGAAATTCATTTCTTGGTGGTCTGTTGTTTACAGTGGAGAGACACCCAGGGGAGACTTCAGTCCTTCGGATATTCAGATCAGCTGGAAGTCAGCCAGATCATCCATTTACAGGGCCACTGTGTTAAAAAATCAATAGTGACAATAATAGTGGGTCATTGTATTCAAGTGAACACTATAGTATATACAGCTCAATGTGTTGTGACAATCACACAGCAGAGTACTGATTAATGATGACTGAACAGACAACCGTGTGTGTGAATTTACATTACGATGAAGTCACAGACACCCGACCCGCACCTCAGTTTGAGATGTTTTAAAGGTGCAGTAAGCAAGCAAGCATGTGGATGCAGACATCCCAAATATCCTGCTAGTTGTGAGAGTCTCCCACATATTACTGTCATAACGTCATTCACAATATTCCAACAATGAGGGATGGACGTGCAGTGTTGTCAATTTCATAACTTTGTTGCTATTTAGAGAGTTTTCAGAGTCTTCCAGTAAATTTTAATCACACAAAGCGACTAGTGGCGGATATATGTAGCAACTTTTTCCAGTGTTATTGGAGAATTTTGTAGATACAAATGTGAATTGTTTCCCTTTTCAATGAGCATAGGGTGCCATCGTGAGCTCCTCCCCCATTCTTATAGCATTTACAGGCAGCTCAGTCTTTGGTGTTTTTTGGTGCTGATAGATATTATGGATAACTGATATTAATTATTATATACAATATTCACTCTGTATGACAATAAAATAAGTCATTTTTAGGTTTTGTTTAATCAGACAAGGTATTTCAGTATGTTTTTTAAATCTCCTGACATGTTTAAACTGTCAACTGCCAGTCTTCCTCAGAGGTGATATACCTTGACGTGTCCCTACGAGTTCTCTCTTAAGGAAAGCATCTGATGACATTCATGTGTCCCTACGAGTTCCACAGTCGAAACATGTCAGGAGATAAAATTTTACTGAAAAACCTTGTCTGAATAAACAAAACCTTAAAATACAAAATGAACTTATTGGAATTAATAAAATAGACAATTTTAAGCCAATTTACTGCAGTAAATATTTTCTAATTCATTTGAAAATGTGTTTAACACCCAGTCGTGCTTGAAAAAAATACAGTCAAAACTGTGAAACTGTTGTATTTTAGAAAAATGCTGTGACTATTGTTTTTTGCTCATAGTTAAAGTTTGTGTAAAGCAGAAATAAATGTGTGTTATGAGTTTGTCACATCACAGAAATGTGCCATTGACCACTGAACCAAATTTGAAAGATGAAAAAAGTTGCTAAGTATACAAAATTAGGTCTCAAAATGTCTGCTCTGAGATGCTGGGGGTGTGTCAGTTAGAGGCGCTGGAACCACGCCCACGCACGGGAAGGGCGCTGCCTCCATGTACTGAGTCTATGGGAGAGAGCAGTGTGAAAGCGGCTCCAGCGTCGATAGTGCTTCTCCCATTGGTTTTCCAAAAGTGCTGGGATCAGGCCAGACGAGGTGTCAGCAGATAGGTCTGCTGCATCTCTCCCAGGTAGAGTAAGAACTGCACCCGCTAGAGGCAAAACACACAATTGCGGTGCAAAAAAAAGTGCTAATTTCATGGAAAATGTGACACATTTTATTCCCCCGAGTCCAAATATGTGTTTTTTTTTTTTCGGTTAGGGGCCGAATTGTGCCCGCTAGAGGCCGCGGAAGTTTAGTGTGCTTCAGCAGCAGGGTCGGGTTTATGCTAATGATGGCACCGTTACGTAACGAGGCTATGATTTCTGACCCGCCCATTAAATCCTGAACACAGAAATTTGAAAGAGTTTATGAAGCCAAGCTCCACAATTAAATTATAAATGGCTTTTTACATGTTTTAAGGAAAACATTTCCGACGTATTTCAGGGGTTCCCAAACTTATTGTGCCCGAGGCACACCAAAGGCCAAGTAAAAATCTGAAGGCGCACCTATTGTGCAAAATAGCCTTTGTAACACGTGTTGTCACTCATATCATGTCACATGCGATTTGTACAAGAAAGCGCTACATATTCCCTCTCCCTGTTTCTCTGTTGTCCTACAGCCTTTGCCACAGTCTTATAATTCCTGCCTGTGCAACTGTGGGATCAGCGAAATAATGTTTTTTTTTTTTTTTTAAATACATGTATTTAGGTATATGATTTGCCTCTGTATTATGAAATTAGTGCATACAAAGTAGTAAATTAAAATATATTTTTTTGTGTAGTTTTTTATTGCAATAACAGCATCATGGCTTCCCACACTTGAAAAAGAAGGACTTGGCCAAACTCAGGATTTCACACATTTAATTTAAAGTATATTTTAAACTTGATTTTTTAATTAAATCAATGCAGGTAAGTAATCTGTAAAATTAGACATTAACCAAACAGAAAACTAGGTCAACTTTTATAACCTGAAACAATTTTCCATATGTTGATAACAATTATAGATATTACAATTTAAATTTTAATTGAATAATTTCTCAACAGAAATACTTTTATATTAAATATTTTCACTCTGAATTTTATTAAAGAGAAATTTGCTATGTTTTAAATGGTAACTTATTTTAGCCCTTAAATACTGCACATAAACCAGGTTTTGAGCAAATTCTAAACTATTTTCCTCTTCTCATATGAACAACTTAATTAACTCAGAAAATGAATTGAGCAAAGGAATTATACAATGATGAGATCACATTTTAACAGTCCAGTCATTGTGAGCTCACCAGTAGCCCTTTGGTTTCAGTCCTTTTCTCCTGCGTATTGTGCAGTGCACGTTTCAGGTGTTCTCGGCTCCGTTGCGCACAGCCAAAGGCCGTTTACAGGGTGACTTTCTCATCAGTGAGATTGCGTTCACCAGTTGAGGTGCGTCGCGGAGAATCATTTCCCCCTGGGATATATATTCTGATTGTTGCTCTGTTCTGTTGTTCTTCTGATGGAGATATTTTTTATTTTACTGGCCTTTCTTTGTAAAGTATTGGGCAGGTTGGGATATTGTTAATTAATATCCCGGCAGATAACACATGCTCATTGAACACTAACCATGCTCAAGAGCATTCAAAACATTCCTTTCATTTTTGGTAAATTGTACTATTTCTACATGAATGCATTAAGTTGTTGCAATGTGATCAGTTTCACCACCCTTTTGACCACCTTTTCAAGGACACATGTTTGATTCCCTTGCTTCATAATAAAGTTGTGCATTACTTGCAGCTATATGTTCTTCCTACCTCCTGCAGCGTCCTGTTTATACAGTAACTATGTCTTTGGGGGATGGGCTCACTGATGCATCCTAACAGGTTAAATGCCACTACTCTCAAAGTTCCCCTGAGGTGGAAATTGACTATAGCTTCAGTTTTAATACTGGATGAAGTTGTCCTGACTCTGCATTGTGTCTGCCTCTGTTGCTACTTCACTATATGTTTGATATTTAATATGCCCCAATTTTTTCAAATTTATTTTCAACCTCTCTGCCAATTCCCTTGAGCTGTAATTATTTCGCTCCTCCTCAAACACCTGACCCATGTCCTAGAGCATGGAGGGCAATTCTGTCTTCTTTCAACTCCTTTTTTCCACCTGTTCACAGAGTCTGTGCTGCTCCAATGCCCAGCCAGCTGTGTTCCTCCCTGGATCCACACAAAAACATCTATAAAGCCGAGATTTTGAATTAGATTGAATGGTGATTGTCTTCATCCATTTCCAACTCGGTTCCCCCTCATGTATAATGGATCAATCACGTAACCTGCACCGCTGTTTGTGGATTCTCATCAGGGGAGAATGAAAATATCTCCGAGCTGCTGGGGGACAAGTCGACGACGTGTTTCTCATGACATCATCACGTCGGGACGTATGCGCGCAAATTCTCGTTTGCGTTGGTAATAACTCTAAAGTGCTTTCAAGCAAAGATGTTGCTGAATTCACGAAGTGCGAGAAGGCTGGGGTTTATTTTTAGAAGTGGAGTGAAGGCAGCTGGATTGCAGTGCTTCACGTGCACAGCCTCGAGTCCCAGGGAGTCTGATTTACTTTTGCTGCAGTTCTCACACATGGAGAACAAACAATGGAGGAATGAAGATTGACTCAGCAGGAATAGAATAACAATCACATCTTAGGAATGGAACAAAATATTACAATTAAACTATTACAGTCTAATTTTAGAGGCAATTTAATTTTCATTTTCACCTAAGGAGGTCTCATATTGCAGTTTAACTGCTGTTTGCAGTTCTTTGTGAGAGGAAAAGAGTTTAATGTAGTAAATGTGTCAAGAATGGAAAAAACGAAGAATGGGGGATGAGGCAAAGAAGGAAGAAAACTAGCTACAGCTAATCATTGTAAGTCATTTCATCTGTACTTTGGAGATCCCAGATAATAAATAGATGCCCTGACTGCAGTTAAAATACTTACATCCATCCATTTTCTGACCCACTCGCTGTTTCTTTCTGGGTTACGGGGGTCCGCTGCTGCCTATCTCCAGCTCTCATTGGGCGTTAGGCTGGGGTACACCCTGGACAGGGCGCCAGTCCATCGCAGCAGTTAAAATGCAGTATTTTTAACTAAACAGAATAAGAGGTCGACAGATATGGGATTTTCAAAGACCGATGCAGACACCGATTTAAAAATAAAAATTCAGCCGATGGCCGATATCTAAAGCCGATTTTGGAAGCCGATATTTGAGGCCGATGTACTATTTTTTTTTAATGCACATTAATTATGAAAGACAATTGAAATACGCATATGATATAAATGTATATATTAGAAATTAAGTCCAATAGAACGCTTAACATTTATTAAACTTTGAATATACCCATACACAACCAAGTAACAAAAAGTACAGGATGGGTAGGTAGTAGTAAAGCATGACAACAATATACAATGTGCAAGTAGTGGGTTTAAATAAATACCTGTTTTATGTATAACCACTCACTCCTTCCCTCTGTTCACAGCCACCACCATTATACCTAAGCTTCACACTTGTCACCATATGCACAACTACAACATCACATCTCATTCTCACTTTAAAATAATCAACTCCTCCCCACCTTTTCCATTTCCTACCTTGAGTCTCTCCTCCCTGTTCCCTTCCCCCTCACTTAGGTGTAACACTGCCCTCTCTTTTTATATCCTCCCTATAATAAAGTGTTTCTTACCCTTCCTTAGGCAGGGCTGGTGATGGTGTAAAAAAAAATGTATATATATAAATATATATATATATATTTTTTTTAGCCGATGGTCGATCTTGAAAAAAGTCCAAATATTGGCCTGATATATTGGTCGACCACCAAACAGAATCAAGAAAATCTGTAACTTCATGCAGTATTTGCTTGATTCATCTCTAGATCTTCTCCTGGGTTTTATGAGGCTACTGATGCCGTTGGTCTGCATGGCAGTGGAACTAAATGAGTGATCAGCACGAAAATGCCTTCATTTTTTGCCTCCAATCTCAGTTTGGGTTCTAGATTTGTCTGGTGAAAAAAAAAAATCATAAGAACACTATTAAATGCATCTCTGTGAAAAACATTATTCTTTGCTGCACTGGAAGCAGTTTTTTGGATTCCCACTTTGATAGAGTCCTAACAAAGAGTCACTCATTACTGAAAACGCTCTCAGAATGTTGTACCGAACATATACATTTGCTTTGTTCATGAAAGATGTCCCTATGGAGTGGGTGTTGGAACTGAAAGCTGGGATTTTACTTTACTTTATTCTGAGATATGAGGAAAGGTGCATAAAAGTGTTTTCCACTGCGCTCCTGTTCAATTTGTGTGAAAGTCTGATGTAGCGCACATCAGGATAAATCTTTAAATCAGATCAGAGGGTGTGTGTTTGTGTGTGTGTGTGTGTGTCAGTGAGTGAAGAGTTTTCAGTTGATGATATAGTCTCTCAGTCAATATAAACACATTTCATTATTTCATTATTTATCATGTACAATAATACCTTCTGGAAAATTTTAAATTACAGCATCAATTTCCAAAAAGAAGATTTTGTTTTCCTTAAAAAAAAAACTAAAACAAAGAAAACATTTAATTGCTGTTATTAGTTCATAGTGGGTTTTTTGTGCTGCAGCCCACTGCTGCACACCCATGTGCATTGGACTTTTATTAACTTTCATTTAAACATTTTCAACCAACTTAATCACCATCACCTTTAGTTAAAGTTACCGTTGCTGTAGGAACCGAGTTTCCTGCATCCTCTATGTAACGACTGGCTTAGTTATCTTACTTTTGCTATTTCTAGGTGAACTTTAAGTCCTACAGTACATCTCAGGAAGTAATGAGCTACTGACTCATGCACAGGTTTGCTGTTGGTAGCGTCAGGGCAGCTCAGCGGTGCAGTGGTGAGCAGTCCTGTTGGTGTGCGTTCACTGTGTACCCTGCCTTGCACCCTGAGTCAGTTAGGAAGTGCACCCACAACTCCATATCAGGTCATTAGGAACACAGGATGGATAAATTAATGGATGAAATGGTAACAGTAAAAGTTTATAGCAATGACCAAGTTTTCCTTGGAACATCTTCAACTTTAATCTCAGAAGAGAAAGTGAGGCTACCTTTGGTTTAGGGATCAAATATAACATTGAACATTGTGAAACATTGTGTTTCTGGTACCTCAGCTATTAAATAACACAAACCCCATACTTTACCATATGTTGTCTCCTAACACGCATTGGTTATCTATGAATATTCCAGGTTCCTCTCTCAGTAGGGATGCACAAAAATTATGGTTCTTAGCCAGAACCGAAAAATGAAAATCAGGAAACTATGGCTGAAAAACACGTCCAAAAAAAATCATTATGCCAATTATTAGTACTATTTATTTAACTTCATTAAAATTAAAATGGACATGAATTAATATGAATGATTAAAAGAATAAAGCAATAAAATAAATATATAAAATAAATATTCAGTTTATTGTGTCATTGCACTCTGAAATGAAAGCATAGAACAAATAAGCAATTTTAGTTGAAAAAGAAATGATGGAATTCATGACCAATACTGTTCATCTGATGCTCATGAGGGTCTGGTAACACAGTGTGTTCCAACACTGCTTTTATGCAGACAGAGGGGGTTGGAAGTAACCAAGAAAAGTTGGAACACCTGTAGGAATTATTAGCACCAGTTTTCAAGGCTGATTCGACCTTCATTGCTGCAGAACAGCTTTAAATTGTTAACCAACTTCGTGTTCCTTGAAAAAGGTCTATTTGTATAATTCTGTTCAGTTTTGGGTAACCAAACCTTTTTTTTAACCTCTGACTGTTCAGTACTTACCTTTGTACCATTTTAAGCTATTCATTGGACTTGCACGCATTGAATTGTATTAAATAACTGGAAAAATTAGGGTGTTCTAAAACTTTTGTGTATAATAAAACATAAATAACACTTTACTTAAAGTTTTATACATAAAGGCTGACATTACGCTGTCATAATTATGACATGACACCTGTCATGAGCACAAGGTGTCATGAAGGCCCCTCATTAAAGGTCCCCTAACCCATCCCAACCCCACTAGATCCCTCCACCTAACCCAAAAAATGCCAAAATAGCTCCAAAGGTGTCATCATTTAGCTAATGACACCTTATTGACAGACTTCATGACACCTTATTCATGCTAATGACAGATAATAACAGTGTTTTGTCAGCCCTATGTATAAAACTTCAAGTAAAGTGTTACCTAATAATGTACAGGTCTGTAATATGGGCTGCATTGAAGTTCTTGATGAAGAGGATATTTTTTTGGAAGCATGCGTCAGGCTACACATAGGGGTCTGTGTCGACGCAGAGGGCTACGCATGGCAACGGCGTCAATGTGACGCATATACATAAATGGCAGTTGGGAATAAAGTTTTCATTGTTTTCACTTTGTGCTCCGTCTCAACCTCTGCCTAGAAGAGGCTTTGGTGCTCAGATGTATCGAAATACGTTCACGCCGCAGAAAAGTTGGCCCGTATCCAGACAAGCTTGTGATGGTTGCACTGTTTGCTTGTGTCAGCACAACATCTTGCTTCTGTTTTTGGTGATAGAAGTCTTTCGGGTGAAAACCGAAAATGCACTTTTGGGTTGAAAATGTTCGATGGCCAAATTTTTGCTGCATCACTATCCCACAGTCAAAAAATTTTGTTAGGTTCACTGAATGAAATAAAATGTGTTAGTTTCAAATATTACACTCAAAATGATGATGAAAAACATACACGGTACCACTTTAATATAAGCCAAAAAAAAAGAATTGTCAGACATAAATAAAGTCGAAAGAATAAAACCTATTACTTTTATTCCTAAAACATATTTTAGATAGATAAGTCTTTATTGTCATTGCTTAATTATACAAAGTACGACTTACAACGTAATTGGACCACAGTCCCCCTCGATGCATATCACATTTCATTCACACACAAGATGTAAATAAATATAAATAGGATAAAAATGTGCAAAGAGGCAATTCATCGATAATTTTTCAGAATAAAAGCTGTATGAATAATACATAATAAAAGGAGTTCGGTGTGGTTCTGTCAGGAGTAGGCAGTTTTCATTCAGAAATTATATTGCACTGTTATAAAAACGGTCTCTTAGTCTGTTTGTGCGTGATTTTAGTGTCTTGAATCTCCTGCCAGAGGGCAGCAGCTCAAACACCTGATGTCCTGGGAGTGCGCTGTCTCTTAAAATGCTGCGTGTCCTTTTGAGACAGTGAGCCTTAAACGTGTTCTCCAGGGAGGAGAGAGGGTGGCCGATGATGTTCTGTGCCGTTTTAATGACCCAGTATTTTTACAGTATTTTATTCTAGAGTATTTACCTACTGTTAAGGTAATAATAAGGATTTTTAAATGTCATACCTTTTCTTTTTTACTTGTAGTGCTACTGCTCTCTACGTCTTGTTCCTGAGGAACATATTTTGTTTTTTCTTTAGAAAAGGTAGAAAAGTTTGAGTAAAATCCTTTTCATCAGCTTATTAAAATACACAACATTTGTGGTAAATCATCCTAATAATTTGACAATTTCAACTCATTTAGTTTGGATTTTGTTTTTCAGGAGATGATGAGTTCATAAGCCAAAAAAGTCACTATTGTAAAGGACAAATGACTCTTTTCACTTTTCTTATGCCTTTGAGAGACACAAAAAACTCAGTTCAGCTGTTTCTATTTTGTTTGAATGACTGCGTAATCCTGCAACCAAAATATAATAAAACAAAAAAAAAACAGCCTTTTCATTGCCTTCTAACTCACAGAATGTAAATTCACGCAAAAACCTAAGGACAAATATTGGTTTAGTCAGCAATGCTGAATAATAACAAGAAATTGGTTAAAGCCTTTCAGTCAGATTTCTTAAAAAAGTCTGCTCTGTCCTTTCAGAGCAATGTATTATACTGGTATAAGCCTAATATCTGGTAATCCTAATATCTTCAATAGACGCTGAAAAATACATAGTCTGGATTTTATGTCTGTTTCGCCATTCCTTCCCATTTTTATACAGCCAGTGTCATTCCACTGTAACCCATGTGTGGTTTGTCCATCTGATTCATTCCTCCCACAGTGTCACTGTCCTCTCCCTCTGACTCCTACCAAGTGCCACGCCTGCTCTGATTTCCACCTTTTCCTGGTTTTAATCCACATTCATACTAAGTAGCTTTCTACAAAATCCATAAGCAAAGTGGAAAAATGAGATTTTTTTTTTTTTTTTTACCATGACACCGTACACATAGATGAGAAGTCAGGTGCTGAACACCTTTTCCTCAGCTCACACACTGACACGTCCATTAACTGAGTTTTGACAATCACAACAGATGTATTTTTTTTTAACTGATAGAGGAAAACAACTTGCTCAAAGCCACTGCGGAGCTATAATTATTGTACTAAGATGTATTGTCAAGTTGTTCAACTTTAAAGTGAAGCCCTGTTTGATATAATAAAGTGAGTGTTTTTGTCTTTGTTTTCTCTATTTCCATAAGTGAGTAAATGTAAAATGAAATTTACAAAGAGAGGAAAGCTTCACACACAGCCTGCAGTTACACAGTTTGATTCTCGGGGCAAATCCTGCAAACTTCCTCATATATACTTTAGTCGAGGATGAGTGTTTTTCTGAACTCACAGATGTTTATGAGAGTGAAAGCAGAAATAAAAACATACTGACTGTTTCCTATAGTTACATTTACTGTCCTAAGAAAAATGAGTTTACCTTAAACAATCCCTCACATTATCTGTTCCTGCGGTCTCGTTCTGGTTCTCTCTCACTCTGATGGCGCCTGAAGTCAAGAGATAAAACAGCTGCGTTCTAATCTGTGGGGGGCACAAGGCTACAAAGAAGGCAATTAGGATTATAATTTACTATTCCTTTGCCCTTCTCTGCTTCCCTTTTTCACACTCATGCCTTTCTCGCCCATGAATTAATGTCTTTTATGTGTCGTGTGTATGTGTGTGTGTGTGTGTGTGTTCCAACAGAGCAGCGCGAGCATTCGGAGAGCACCTGTCCAATACTCACTCTGAAAACCGAATAGGATCAGGTCAGCGTCTCTTCCATCCTGCCATTCCTTCCTCCGTCCGCCTTGTTCTGTGTTCATTCTTGGATTTTAATCCTTTCTGCGGCTGCTTCACCTCATAGAATAAATACACCAGGCTCTGCTCATTGGTGTGCCACACATGAAAACTCAAGAAAGATAAATATATTATCCTCTTTGTCACCTACAGGTCTTTCTTTCCTTTTTTCCTCACTTCATGTTCTTTCCTTGTTCTCATTACGGGTGATTTTCCATAATGATTCTTTGTTGTTTTAACCAGGATCTCACTTTTTTTTTACATTCTAGATCAACTTCTCTGTGAAACCTTGGTCGCCCCCGACTGTGACTCGCCAAGGAATTTAACCTGTC
Organism: Gouania willdenowi; assembly: GCF_900634775.1. Lineage (NCBI taxonomy): Eukaryota > Metazoa > Chordata > Actinopteri > Blenniiformes > Gobiesocidae > Gouania > Gouania willdenowi. Next base: position 15,507,452 of record NC_041055.1, read on the forward strand.
AAAACAACAACCACCTCTGTTCCTATTCCTGCACCAAATCTAAAAGCCGTGGAGGGAAGCTAGACGCTAGCTTACTGCAAGCACCTCCACCCGCCATCAGCCTTTCTACTGAACCAGCATCCCTGTCCCTTGAACACAGCTTCTCAGCAGAGGAAGACCAGCAAAAGTGCATTGAGTGTACATTGCAACCGGCGCGTGTGTACACCATCACCACCCAGCACGGTATGCTGATGAGCAGCTGCCAGGGTGGCAAAGAGAGCCTAGAACTGGATGTCCTAAAGGAAAAGTTGGGGAGTGGCGGGGTGGGATCCAAAGGTGGTTCCATCCAGTCCTCCACCTCCCCTTCCTCCGCCTCATCGTCGCCAACGCAATACAACCGTGCAAGCAGCAGCCGCGGCACCAGCAGCACCCACCATCACAGCAACCATCATCACCACGGGAACCATCACCATGTTGTGCCGAGCACCACCGCAGCATCCGGCAGCGGAAGTGGAAGTGGAAGTGGCAGCCAGCAGCAGCTCACCGCAGCAGGACCCAGCTCCCATCATGGTCCCCACCAACACGCACACCACCACCACCACCTGTCCCAACCCCCGCTGCAGACCTCCGTCAGTGCCCACAACATTCGCAGCTGGGGTGATGGCGGGAAATGGGAGTCAGACTGCAGCGCATTGGCTTGTGACTCATGCAGCGGTGCTCCTTCACGCAGCCAGGGCTCCTTGGATCTGGAGAGTGCGTCCCGAGAGGCAGGCAAGCAGCACAGACGCCTAGAGCGGATGTGGAGTGTGGACCGGATGACTGGGCTGGAGAGAGGTGAGAGGGCGAAGGACACAGAGAAAGGGAGAGCGGCTGAAATCCAAGCAAGGGTGGGAGGGGAGAGGGCAAGGTTGTTCTGGAAATCATCTTCGTTGGGAATGGCACTAATTACCATAATATTACAATGATAATTTCACTCTCAGGCAGGGTTGTGGTCAATCACATTTTTCAATTACAATTATGTTTTCAATTATCCATGTTTTAATACAATCCAATTACGATTACAGCTTTTTTTCCAATTACAATTAAATTTCAATTATTTTTGTATCCTCAAAAAGTAAAGTTCAATTATAATTACTGAGCCTGAAATAAATTACCTAATAAAAGTTAACCTTCCTCTTGTGTTAGCTTTATGTTAGCATCTTTTATGATAAAAGGTCCTAACTCAGTTGTAAAACACACTAAAAACAAACGTCTATTATAACATTTCTTTCCTATCTATTGGTTACCTTGTTAGGCTTCCTAATCAATAAAAATAGGTTTTGATATTTTTGGTGCGGGGGGGTCTGACACTTTTTTGTCAGTGTACCTCCGATTTCAATTTATTTTTGATGGTGAAATGTGGGAAAGCTTGATATGAAACACATTTTAATAGTTATTAACTTCATATATATAGAACTGCACATAGAGCTGTAACATGGTTCCCCAGTTTAGTGTTAAATTATAATTGATCATTTTTATAGAATTTTTATGGCAATTACAATTACAAAGTCAATTATCTGAACTTAATTACAATTTAGTTACAATTACGACAGCAACATATTTTAAAAATTACAATTATAACTAGAACTGCAAGCAGTTATGAAAGGGGGCCAAGCCTTCCCACGCGACTCGGCCCCCAGGTTTTGCGGCGCCCATAGCAGTACGTCACAAAGGATGACGGGCTTGGTGCGAGCGTCAGGACACAGGCCAACGTGCCATTTGTAGTGTTGTAATAATAATGGGTGTGGTCCAGCCCAGGAGATCCAGTGCTATTCAGGGAATCTGTGGATATGAGGCAAGGTTTGGTGCACGTAGTTCGAAAAAGTAGGTTTTTGACTTGTAGTGAAAAACAAAGAGCAATATGCCGTGAGAGTGGGCGTGGCCTATGTCAGAAGATGTGACTTTATTTGGGGATCATGTTAATGTAAAATTTATGAAGATGTGATTTCAAATATGAAAGTTACAGGCCAAAATGTGTTTGCACTCATTATAGCGCCACCTAGTGTATGGGTGGTATGTGTGCTCTTCTATATATACCCTGTAAATTTTCACAGCCCTCAACATAATATTTGACCAATTGCAATTAACTTTGAGATATGGCCTCAGGGTCATACCCACTAAATTTGGTAAAAATCAGTCTTGCCATTAAAGAGATATACATTTCCCATATTTGCAGTTTCCCTTAGTGGCCAACATTATTCAAATTTGGCTCATACCCCCACAGTCACATGCCAGCCAAGGATCTCAGATTTGGTGTTGTTAGCATTTACTTTGACTGAGATATGCAACAGTTTGTGTTTTTATAGCTAGCGAGAAAACTTTACTCGTTAGTAATTTGCGCATATTTTGACAGAACAAAATTCTTTACTCAACTTTAAATCAGGTCCAACTGAAAACTCTACCTGCCAAGTTTCACGCTGATTGGACAAAAACCCCAAGCAGTAGTTTGAAAAAGTAGGTTTTCCAATTTTCGCAGTTTTGCGCCACACAATTATTGGACTTGGCCAAACCCAGGTGATTCAATGTTATTCAGGGAATCTGTGCAACATACGGTGTGGGAGTTATAGGCCAAAACATGTTGATCACCTGCTGGCGGACATATGTGAGTTTTTGCGTCCGAGGTAAGGTGAGGGGTCTGGACCAACCCTCCATTATGCACCACTCTCCCTTGCACGGTTTCGCCTGCAGCACCACTTTTATCAACGGAAAAATAAAAGGTAAGAAGAACGACAACTATAATAATTGTACATACATACGCGGTCCCAAAATTATGCCAGAATTGTAATTAATTATTAATTATAATTGACCCCAACCCTGCTCTCAGGTATAGTGAAGTTGAGGCTTTGATGTTGGATGTGACGTGGTGGTCTGTATTTCTGACTCTTCGTCCCCCCGTATCCCCCCTCTGCTGTCCCTTCCTCTGTGTCTCCCTCTCCTCATTCGTGGAGTGGTGACTGTGAGGTGCCAGTGTTTGCTTTTGTGCCTTCATATGACTTTTGGTTCCTCATTGTCCTGCTTAACTTTAGAATTGTAATCTTTCTCCCCAGTTGCAGATGACACTAACTGGTTCCCCAAAGAAAACATGTTCAGCTTTCAAACAGCCACGACCACCATGCAGGCGTGAGTCTCCAACATTTACAAGAACCCACAGACACACATCTGTAAACACACAATCACTGTTTTTATGTTTCTGCTGCCTGAAAGGTCAGAGTAAATGAGGTGTGTCCTCCTGCATTTCCCACACCATTGGCAACAGTCAGAACACATGAATATGTGATATTAGTTGCGATGATATTTCAATTTCGGGTATTTGTGTTCTGTCTTTAAGGCTATCATTTATTATTATTTCAGCACAAAAAAAGGAAGAAATGCATTAAAATTAAATTGTGCTCATTGAGTACAATGTGTCATCATGTGCTCTTTAATTTTTAGTTTTGTTTGATGATAACATTAAATATTTAACATTAGGGAGAAAAAAACACCAAAGAGTAACTTGTGAATAGTTTGATATTATTGACAAGCACCAAATTTGACCACATTTTTAAACAAATTTGAAGTCAGTCAGAGGCAGACAATGTATTGTACAGTAGATTTAACCAGACAATTTTAGTGTGTCAGAATAACTTTTGTTTCCTGTCAGTTAAAAAAAACAACACTTTATCTGCCTAATAAAGGTTTTCTTTATATTTTTATTATTGTTGGCTAAACAGTTTTTTTCTGCTCTCTCTTTTTCAATACCCACTAATCTTGGAAAATGGCAACAGGATATCGTAAGTATTATTCCTCGTCATTGCTTAATTTGCTTTAAAACTTCAATCTCTATCATCTAACGTTCATCACTGGGCTTTGCTATAGAGCAGCATATTTCAGATGTTTTACTTCTGTGGGATAAATTGAGCTGGAAACATTGAGAAGCATAATTAATCCTTATGTTGTTGATAAGGAGACTTTGGCCACGCAGCAGATGTATATTAAATGTTTGAGTATTAGGAGTTAAAAATCTTTAAAGATCCAATATTATGATATTTTACAGCCAAACTTCCATTTGTTCTAAGAACCCCAACAACATTGTATTTGAGGTTTATTTTCTCAAACTCGCCTGTTTCAGCCCTCTGAAAAATCACTTATGTGACACTTCTAAAAACAGATTGATTGTTATGGGGCCTTCATTCATATGCATGAGTGGGCTTGCCTGTAGATGATGCTTCATGCCTTGCTCTAGGAGAGGGTGATCAGTGATCACAATAGTGATTTTTTTTTTTTTTTGCTGTCCACACACTCTTGTATTTGTTTTCAGCCACAAAACTGCACATGACTATTTAAGTGGCTATTGTGAGTCCGACAAACACTGTTTCAGGGTGTGTTTATCACATCAGCAGCGGAGTCAGTCAGCTGTTTCAAACACTCACCAGAGCTGCTACGTCGCTTTCTTGTCATCCTTACCTCTGCTGACCACGGGAATAATCATTTTAAGATGATAGTCCACCGTTTCGTACTACCGCTGCATCGCATTGGGTCACAAACACGTCAGATCATGTAAAAGGCGACACAAGGCGATATAACGGCTACTAAAAATGGAAATGATTGTAAACTGAACATAAAGATATTAACTGTGGATAAAGGGACTAGTGGTTGAGGGAGATGGCTTGTAATCGTTGGCTCACTGGTTCTAATCTTCCTGGGGGGTAATAGTGCCAGGCCTACGGTTTAAACCTGGTTTTCCCATTCCATCAAAAGCTTCTCAGCTTGGAGCTCTCCAGCTGAGCCAAGCCAGCTGACAGAGTTTAGCTTAAGTGCACGTCTTCATTAGACCCACGGGATCGATCATAGATTTAATGATTACAGAAGTAAGTGCGCATGCGCTGCAGCTTTTACAATGAATAAGCAGCCAATAGAAACCAATGGTGAGACCAACAGGAGGTGACGTCATCTGTCACTGAGCTGTATACACGTAAAAAAAACAAACTTTCTGTGGTTTGAACATTTTAAAAGTAGAAAAAGGTTAAAGATGGTGTTATTTAGTCATTTTATCACAGAGAACAACTGAAGCATGTGATCACACACTGATCATGTGATTTTGATAAGTTTGTAATGCCTGTCAGCATCTAATAAAAGATGATGCTGTAACTCACAATTAAATAATATGTCATTTTTGAGACTAGTGACTGTTTGTTGAACTTAATTCAAATGAACAGAGGGAGCACCTCAGTGGTGCTGTGTGATGCTGGATGTCACATCCAACACTGCAGACGCTCCCTGTGCATGTGAGCAGCGCACGGGAGGTGTGCACACTGCACTCACATTGGGGAGCCTTAATTCTCTGCCCTGTGAATGTCCCTGAAGCCCCTCCCTCTCTGTATATTCACAGCTTTCTCATTAATAATCTCTGATCAATGAATGGTCATTTACACCGTGCAGTAAACGGAGGCGATGGATACGGATACAGACATATTATTACTGATGGTTTAAAAACATGGAGACTGTGATCATCGAATTAAAAGTACGGGAGACATTAAACAAGTAATAAGACTATGATTCTATCCTCATTTATATCGATTTAAAATCATATTTAAACATTTACCATGACATTATGTTTAATTTCCTTTTAAAATGCAGTATTAAAGCGGTACTTAAAAAAATTTAAAAGTATAACAGAAGTCTTTTTGGCTCCTTTTTCCTTTTGTAGATCTTTTATGAGTGTTTTAAAGCATCACTAAATGACTTCTTTCACAATGATGACGTGGTTTCATGAGAGTGCGTCTGCAGCTTAAGCCAAGCCTGCTGCTTAAACCTGGTCAAGAGCGGGTTTGCGCCTCAGACTATGTTATTATGGTAACCAGTAGGGATGTAACGATTCACTCAACTCCCGATATGATTCGATTCACGATACGATTCTCTCACGATTTATTTTACAAAATGAGACTGTAGACAAATGATGAAAAATATTCCTTTATTTTTTGGGGGGGAAAAAAACTACAAAATACTGTACTATTTTCCTTTTATTTTTCATTGTCAAAAGAATCCCTTGATAAACTATTCAAAATAATGCAATTTAACTAAAAATAAATCTTGAATTAAATAAATAAAGGGATAATACAAATGAAGAAGAAGCTTATTAATTTAAATTCTGGTTCTATAATAAACAATGCAAAACTGCATAGTAGTTCTTTTTCTTTTTAAAAGTGCAACTGAAAATGTATTTTGTGCCTTAACGATTGGACTTTAAAAAAAAAAAAAAAAAATGTCATTGCCCTGTATTTACGGCAGATATTTGTTTGGACCAGCAGAGGGCGCTGGTAACCCAGTGGTCGGTTGGCATGCAACTAATCGAGCAGTGAAGAAGAGATGCTATGCTAGCAGACAGAGCTGTACTGCGATTCAATTTTCAGAAGATCGATATCAATCGTGATACCTATGAATCGATTTTTAACTGCCTTACGATTAATCGTTACATCCCTAGTAACCAGGGTGTTTTCTCGTTAATGAAATCGCCGTTCCAGTTAGAACCCGGCTTAATGGAGCCGGACTCTCAGGTTAAACCTGGACTTTACCCTTAGCTGGATTTGATGAAATACTCCTCTGGTCCATCACTATGGGATGTTGATCAGGCCCTTATATTAACCCTAACTGCTCTCTGAGTGCTCCACCGTGGCTGCCCACTGCTCCTCAGGAAGGGGTTAAATGCAGTGAACAATGTTTGTGTATGTATATGTACAGTATAATGCATATATATATATATATATATATATCGCAGTGTTTGTGAGGTAGTTTGGGAGGGAGGAGCTCACATTCTTAAGCCTATCCTGGCTTACATTGTACACAAGGCAGGGGAGAAACACATGGAGACAAATACATTAAGACCCACCAGCATTTTTATTTAAAAAAAACAATTGAGGACAACTGTACATGCAGCACCTTGGGTTCAGTTGTAATTTTGGAAATATGTGAAGTGCATTACAAATATATATTAACAATTAACAATCAGTAAATATGTAGTTGTATCACAAAGTTAGTTTTTTGTATATAAATGAAAAGATGCTCACAAAACATAAAATCCCAGCATTAACAGGGCATATAGCATGAACTTATCTTTAGTCAAGTGAGTGATTTATTTCTAGCAGTGTTCTCAGCTTTAGGCAAATGTCAGCTTTGACAACTCCATGGTACAATTTTTATTTGAAGTCATAATCGCACATTTAAAGTGGGGCATTTTACAACATTTCTGTAGTTCGACACTTAAAAGTGTGGCGTGAGCCTGACGGTGTCACTTCTACCAGTCAGAACTTGTTAGAGTTTCACACTGACTAATGATAGCCGACCCCTTTAACAACTTTCCACTTCTTGCTGTAGACAATTTTCTCATCAATTATAACGAGAAAAAGTGTTCACAGAAGATACACAACAAGCTGTGAATCAAAAGTTAAAAAAAACCCAACAGGACAGGCCAAGACTTCCCAATTCCAACAGTCATTTCACTCTCAGCTATTAATAGTCCAAATCCTGTGGTTATCTCATAACCTTTTAGTGTTTGTTCTTCAGCTCTCACTAGCTGGCACAAAAACCTTTGCGTGCTATATACGGACCAAAGGTGGCAACGGCCACTAACCCTGCCTCACACTGGACATCTCACTCTGTAATCAGTACCTCAGACTGTAACTGAGACCCAATGCCACATTGGGACCCTCCTACTATAGTGTGTTCTCCAGGCGGGTGCCCCCTAAGCACCCATCTTTTCCTGTCCCACAGGTTATTCTCCCATATGCTGTAATCACTCATTTTTGTGTGAATTTTAAGGCAAACATTTAGATTTATAGTAAAAAAAAAACAAAACAGACTATCTGTTCCAGCAACAAGACAAATTCAATTCAATTCAACTTTATTTGTATAGCGCCATTTACAACAAAGTCATCTCAATGCGCTTATCAAAATATGAAATTCACAATAAGAAAGAGAAAACCCAACAAGATCCACATCAACAAGCATTTAGCGACAGTGGGAAGAAACAACTTCCTTTTAACAGGAATAAATCTCCAGCAGACCCAGGTTCAGAGGTAGCAGCCATTTGCTTCGACTGGTTGGGGTTAGTGGACAGAAGGACCAACAGAACAGGATAGAGAGATAGAACATCAGAGTGTCCCAGACTAATTCAGCCGTGAACCATAGATCAGGAACTGCCATCATCAGCTTCACGACACCTGAAATAGAGAAGACAGAGAAGGGCGAGGAGAAGGCACTGACTGCAGAAAAACATCATACAGTATTATCAAGTCATCCTGCCTTGGCCTTGGGCCTCACTCCCAGTGGCCTAGTCAATACTTATTATAAAAGTGACAAATCCCTTTTCATTTATTGGTAAGCTAACAGCGACTCCAAGGTCTGTAAATGCGACCGTTCACAGACAAGCCCATGTCCGCTCTAGTGGTTAGGTTATGTTATTATTCATTCCTGTTCATGCGGACTGTAAATCATAACTAGCTACATCAGAATTTGAATTTCTGCCCGTTTATATGAAATCTAACAGCAACTCCAAGGACTCTAAAATGCGACCGTTTAAGTTAATGCTATTATACGGTATACACTTCAGCATATAAATAGGTTTTGAGTTTAGTCTTAAAGGTGGAGAGAATAGCAGCCTCCCATACTGAGACTGGAAGCTGTTTCCAAAGGCGAGGGGCCTGGTAGCTGAAAGGTCTGCCTCCTGTTCTACTTCTAGACATGTTTAGGAACTTCCAGAAGGCCAGCAAATTGAGAGCGGAGTGATCTGCCTGGACGGTAGGACACTAACAAGTCTCTAAGATATACAGGAGCTTGATCATGCAGAGCTTTGTATGTTAACAGGAGGATTTTAAACTCTATTCTAGATTTTACAGGAAGCCAATGAAGGGAACCAATATTGGAGAAATAAGCTCTTTCCTTTTTGTTCCAGTTAGTATTCTAGCTGCAGAATTCTGAATTAACTGGATACTTTTTAGTAAGTTATTGGGACATCCTGAAAGTAGAGAGTTACAGTAATCTAGTCTAGATGTAACAAATGCATGGATTTGTTTTTCAGCATCACTCTGGGTCAAGATATTCCTGATTTTAGAGATATTACGGAGGTGGAAGAAAGCTGTCCTTGAGATTGGTTTAATATTGGAATTACAGGATGAGTCAGTGTCAAAGATAACGCCTAAAGTTTTTTACGGTGGTGCTGGGTGACAGAGTAATGCCATCCAGAGACACTATTTGCTCTGATAATTTTTCTCTGAGGTGTTTTGGACCAAATAAAATCACTTCTGTTTTGTCCTGGTTAAGCAGGAGAAAGTTACAGCTCATCCAGGATGTGATGTCTTTAAGACAAGCCTGGAGTTTTAATAACTGATTAGTTTCTTTTGATTTCATTGAGAGATAAAGCTGTGTGTCATCCATACAGCAATGGAAATTTTTCTCTGATAATGTTACCTAGTGGAAGCATATATAATGTAAAGAGTATTGGTCCCAAAACTGAATCTTGTGGAACTCCATGATTAACTCTGGCGTGCGCTGAGGATAGATTATGAACATGAACAAAGTGGGTTCTGTCTGATACGTAGGATTTAAACCAACCCAGCGCTGTTTCTTTAATCCCAAAAACGCTTTTCAGTATCTGCAGCAACAAATGATGATCCACTGTATCAAAAGCTGCACTGAGATCCAAGAGCACCAGAACTGAGATCAACCCTCTGTCTGAGGCTAAAAGGAGATCATTGGTTACTTTTATTAAGGCAGTGTCTGTGCTGTGATGGGCTTTAAAGCCAGACTGAAAGCTCTCGTATAAATTGTTCTTAAGTAGGTGATCACATAGTTGACCTGCAATGACTTTTTCAAGAATTTTGGGAACAAAGGGAGATTGGATATTGGCCTATAATTGGACATGTCACTTGGGTCGAGGGTAGGTCTTTTTAAGGAGAGGTTGATTACAGAGGTTTTAAAGGCCTGTGGTACAAAACCTGTTGCTATGTGTTAATCCAGTTCACCTTATTAGTGCTAATGAGTGGAAGAACATCTTTAAATAGTGGAGTTGGGATTGGATCTAAAAGACAGGTTGTTGGTTTAGAAGCACTAACTATTGAGGTCAGTTCAGACAGACCAAGTGGAGTGAAACTATGTAAATAAAAGCTGCATGTTGGGGATACCTCAGGAGCTGTTTGTTTAAGAAATTATTGAGCACTCCTGCAGGGGGGACAATAGCTTTGTTTCTAATTGTTAGAATTTTATCAGTGAAGAAGTTGATGAAGTCATCACTGCTCAGGTTAACAGGATTAGAGGGTTCGACAGATCTGTGGCTTTTGGTGAGCCTGGCTACAGTGTTGAATAGAAACCGAGGATTATTTTTGTTTTTTTCTTTTAGAGTTGAGTAATAGGAAGTTCTAGCTTTGCGAAGAGCTTTCTTTATAATTTAACAACCTCTTTCTCGAGGCTATATGAACTTCTACCATGTTTGAGGTGAGCCACTTCCTTTCCAATTTCCGCGATGCCTGTTTTAAAAGACACAATTCAGAATTATACCAGGGAGCGACCTTTTTATGACATATCGTCTTCTTTTTAAGTGGAACAACAGCATCCAGAGCTGTGTGCAGTGATAACATTGCACTGTTGACAAGATAATCTATTTTCTCTGTCATTAGACATTGATAGCTACTCTCTGTTGCGATATCATATGGATCAGAGGTAAGCAATGATGGAACTAAATCTTTAAATCTAGCTACAGCTTTTTCAGACAGTGATCTACTATAGTGTGGGACGGGTGTGTCGCGGAGTTGCATGACTTGCTTTAAGTGAAGCTAAGGGTAATGTATAAATAATGTCCCTAAATATCCCTCAAGACCATGGCAAATGTTATCAGTGTAAGATGGTATCTGGCCTGCTTCAGAAACAGGAGACATTGTGTAATCACATATCAAGCTTGAGGTTACAAAGACTAAAGGTGGCTAAGTTTTAAAATATAGTCTCATTAAAACACTATCCCAAAAAAACTCACTAACCCTTTGAAGATACACTTAGGGCCAAACAATGTGCAACGATGTCTATTGGAAGATGGAAGATATCTAATACAAGCTGGTACATTTTCATAAAGAAAAGTTATCCTATAAGTTACTGACAACAATGAAAGTTTGATGTTGGACACCCCAGTATCACTGTCCCTTACTATGCCAACAGTCCCTCTTTCATTCCTTTAATATTGTGCCAGGGCTTTTCAGGGATTTGTGCAGAGAAAAAGCAGAGAGAGAGGGAGACAAATTCAACAGAAGTCACCCAGAGGTACAAAGCCATCCCTCAGCTAGTGCTGCGATCTACTCAAGCACCCATTGACAGTCGTTTCCAGCTATCCATTGTTGTTTATTTACAGCTGCGTAATCTGATTAGTCACATCTGAAGAGTCATGATGAGACCCTAGGAGCTTTGAGAATGCTGGAAGCATTAACAAGGACCAAAGAAGAACTTTTTACAGCGTATTGTTCTAGGTCACAGAAAACTACCAGATAATTTTCTTCTTTGATCTCAGTCAACAGCTCTAAATTATCACATAAAATCTCCAGGCAGTTTGAGTTGAGTTGAATGATTTTGCAACATTCTCTGTCAGGTTGCAAATACAACAATGGAATTTGAAGGGCCACTGCAGCATTTAGGACGAGCCCTTTGGATGTTTGGAAAAAAGATTCCCAGTGCGACTTGTCGGAGCGATGATTTCAGTAACAAGTTCAGAAACAGTCCCACTCAGAGGCCCAGATGCTCTGTCACAAAGGGGCAGATGGTGACAGTGACACCAGGCAGTACATCTCAGCTCTGACATGTTAGTGTTATCCATCTGCAGTGTTATTTTATCAAAATAAGTGATATGGAAGTTTTAAAAAAAAAAAACAAGTGTTGTGTAAAACTTTTAATATGCCACGTTCGTCTTGGATTAATAAAGTAAGGAGCTCATTATTCTGATCACAAAAGTGAAGGGGAATCTTATTTCTGTTCTCTCCGAGTGGATTGTCTAGTGCTTGTTCAGCCCAACAATATTGACATTCTTACAGACTTAATCAATTATGTCATTGAATGGCTACATCTCTATTCTCTAATTAATATTATAATTAGAGATGTCTGTTTCCTTACCCAACCATCAAAGTTAGTGATGATATTTTTATTCACATTTATATTTTCTACATTTTATGCAATCTTAATCGTACACATATGCACAAAATTTCACTTTCACAATAAAATCTACTGTTCACTTTAAATATTTATAAACTACTTTAGAATATAATCTACTCAAATTCTTAGATACATATTTTAGCAAATTCTACTTTACATTATTATTACGACATGAAACTATAAAACTAAATATACACTTTTTGTTTTACTCATATTTGTGCAGTTAGCTTAAGTAGAGGTACTGACTGACAAGGGTTATTTGCTATTTTTGTTATATCAGAGGACATAATAACAACTCACAGCCTTGTTGTTACTATACAGACAGAAGAGTTACAACAGAAGTCTATAAAAGAGACAGTCAGTGAAAAACGTCAGAGAGGGCAAACCTCAGATCATGTGATGGTAGAGTTTATAGAAAACAGAAAGCAGTCAAACTCAACACCAAAATTGTCATTTATTTTTTGCAGGGGCTATCCGTACGGTTGCCGTATAAATATACTGACATTCCATCTGTACACAGCACCCCTATTTGGCCAGTTTAGGTCACGTGACTAAGACTAAACCTTACCCTAAACCTTACTCTAACCCTAACCCTAGCCCTAAAAATGGGTGCGATATTGGGTTATAACCTAACAATAAACCTAAACCTAATCCTAACCCTGAGATGCTACGTACTCGTACTTCGGTAACCGTACCAATAGTACTGGGGGTTGTCCGTACGGCAAGCAAACAAATAGACAATTTTGTTATTTTTTGGGGTTTTAGAAAAGTAATAGCGGCTTTTTGATAAGGATTCCATCCATATGTGATTGCTTGGCATGTGGAACTCACTGTGCCGCTGCGCAGCTATAACTTTAAATTTAAAAAAAGCTTGTGATTTCCTACGCTTTGGAGAGCAGTGTTTTTAAAAAACAAAATGTTTCATTCTGTAACGTGTTGTTGACCAGAGACTGAAAGCATGGTTGTCATGTAAGCAAACCACTAAAATACAGGAGATTTCACCTGAAACTGTTGCACAAACAGATTATCTTATATTAAGTGCATTTAAGGAAAGAGGACAAACTCATCCGATCTTTAATAATAAACGTTCCATCTTTCATGGAAAGAGCATTTATATAAATGCCATTCAGGTGAAACACTCATTATGTGATGATAGCACCAGGACAATGCTTTTTGTTGATTACTGCTGTGTTAAAAACCTCATTTGATGTTATCGGTCGGCTGTTGTCTCTCTGCATTCATTATGGAGGTGAAACAAGGACAAAGACTCTTTATAGTTCCTCTTCTCCTTCTCTCCTACCTTTCATCTGTTGTCTATATTTATGTGATTCTCTAATACCAGATAAACATGAATACCTCCCACTCCATCATAGTCACATGCTGAAAACATTAATAATGAGTGTCCTCTGGCAGACAGATAACTGCACGAAAGCGACACATGGGAGCGGTTCAGAGATGTTTATCTGGGGCTCCTGCATAGAACATTATGTCAGGGTGAGGCTGCAGAACACAATCAAATGCAACAAGAAACACTTAAAGTTGATCAGACAACGTGTGAACGTGGAGTTTTAATAAACTATCTCCCTTAGAGAGGAAAAGCAGTGTCAGCTTATACACGGCTTAAACCATTAGCTAATCTTTTAATTACTACATCATCTCAACTCAGGGTAGTACGATTGCAGCTTTGTACTAACGAGTTAGCGCCTAATTAGTTGGAGTGCTAATACTACTTTATGAAATGCCCCCTTTGGACAAGTAGAAAGATTGTCTGTGGTTGAATAGAGAAGCAGTAACCACTTATTTAATGGATTGAACCCAAACTTACATTCAGTTTCTTTGCTAGTTGTCTATTACATAAAAACAATATAATAATAAATGTCATAAATACTTTGGTTTAAATATAAACCAATCTTTCAATAGGTATGCTAAGCAGATTCTAGATACTGGGAAACTTCAGGGTGAGATGGAGTTGTGACCAAATTAACTCGATTCAACTTTATTTATATGGCGCAAATTATAACAATAGTCATCTCGAAGCGCTATCAAATTATGAAATTCTTAGAGAAAAAAAAAAAAACAAATCCACAGCAAATCTTGTTAACTTTTGCTTCTTCTTTTTTTCTTTGAGAACTTTAATGAAAAATATACAAAACAAGACAGGAAAGCTCCAGCACAATACTAATAATTTTGAATGGCAGAGCATAACTACATACATAAAAACACATAAAAAAGTTAAAAACAGCAGGGGTAAAAACCTTTATTACTGACGAGTTATAACAGTTATAACAGACAGTATTTTCATTTTTTCTTCTACCTCTGCAGAGCGTCACTATGCATAACCCTGTGCGGAAACATTTCAGGACTGATTATTATTTTTGTTATGCTGCTCTTATGCCTTTGAATAAATAAACTTTTTTTAAATGCAATTGAATGCAGCAGTTTGGTTGACACTGCACAATTGCAAATTGATGTTCAATGGCTGTCCGACTCACCGTGCTCACTGTCTCCCTATTTGAACTGGAAATGCAAAAATTCAGCACTTTAAAAAAAAAAAAGATAAATAAACAAACTTGTTGGGAGAATAAATAGATCCGTGGATGATTATCAACATTTAGTTTGCTTTATCCTTACTTTTTTTTTTTTCCATTCCATTATCAAAGGTGAGGCTCGGTCTCACTCATCTCCCCTGACTGTACGTCAATGACACCCACACAACTGTTTCCGGTAACCACAGCTGTCCATTTACACTGACGAGTACATGTATATAAATAAATACCCATTTGTCTATTTTTGAGTCTCTCGACAAGTATTGAATATTATTAGTGAAGTTAGTTTTCTGGGTCCTTCCTGCCTGGCTTTATTTGCGCCCACCTCTTCCTCCTGCTTTCTTTTCTTCACATGTTGCTTCAGCCTCTGTTATTCCTCCTCCACTTTGATTTCTCTACCCACAGGAACTTCCGGAAGCATCTTCGAATGGTGGGCAGCAGAAGGATTAAAGCACAGAGTGAGTCAGATGGGTGTGTGTGTTTGTGTATATGTGTGTATGTGTTTACACTGCTTTCATCAGTTTGTGGATGTCACAGTTTTTCATTTTAGTTTTTTTTGTTGCATGTTTGTTGCATTGAGCACAGCTGCATTGCTAAAATATAAAACGGGGAGTTCTATTGTCTTTTTAAGATGTTTAAGCCACTACAGTGCATGTGTATGTGGACAAGGGTGTAAGACAATCAGTTTGCGTTCTTTCCTGTTTAAACTTTGTTGTGTTGTGCTATTTGTTCTCTTTATTTGTAACTTTGGCAATAACATTTTGAAAAAATAGAGAGCCATAAGATTTTCGACTAAGATCATACTGTTTTTCTGTTCTTGATCAACACTACAAGAGTATGACAAATTACAATCTTACTTCACCCACAATATAATAAATGCGATGATTAAAATGCTATATTACTTAAAACATCATAACTGATCTAATGAAGGTCAGCACAGTGGACCCACACCACTTTCACCATGAAGAACAACTGGTTGGAAAATGACTGATTAGGGTTTTTAAGTTTGCTTTGACAAAACGAGAACTAGTGACTTTAACTACACAGCAAATATTGAATATTTAGGAATTTAAGAGATCTAAATATTTATTTGCAAATAAACAAGTTGGCATCTGCAGCAAAAGTGCCAAATAGATGTGAATATATACTATATACAGTGGTGTGTAAAAGTGTTTGCCCTCTTTCTTATTTCTTACTTTTTTGCATGTTTTCCAAACTTAAATGTTTCAGATCAAACACATTTAAACATTAGTCAACGACAACACAAGTAAACACAAAATGCAGTTTTTAAATGAACGGTTTTATTAATGAGGAAGGAAAAAAACCCAAAGCTACATGGCCCTGTGTGAAAAATTGTTTTGCGCCCTAAACCTAATAACTGGTTGGGCCACCCTTAGCAGCAACTACTGCATTCAAGCATTTGCGATAACTTGCAATTCGTCTTTAACAACGCTGTGGAGGAATTTTGGCCCACTCATCTTTGCAGAATTGTTATAATCCAGCCACGTTGGAGGATTTTTATGATGACCTTTTTAAGGTCATGCCACAGCATCTCAATAGGATTGAGGTCAGGACTTTGACTAGTCCACTCCAAAGTCTTCATTTTGTTTTTCTTCAGCCATTCAGAGGTGGACTTGGATCATTGACGTGCTGTAGAACCCAAGTTCGCTTCAGCTTGAGGTCACGAACAGATGGCCCGACATTCTTCTTCAGGATTTTTTGGTAGACAGCAGAATTCATGCTTTCATTTATCACAGCAAGTCTTCCAGGTCCTGAAGCAGCAAAACAGCCCCAGACCATCACACTGCCACCACTACGTTTTACTGTTGGTATGATGTTCTTTGTCTGAAATGCGATGTTACTTTTACTTGAGACGTAATGAAACACAAACCTTCCAAAAACTTTAACTTTTCTCTTGTCAGTCCACAGTATATTTTCCCAAAAGTCTTGAGGATCATCAAGATGTTTTCTGGCAAAAATGACGAGCCTTAATATTCTTTTTGCTTGGCAGTGGTTTTGGTCTTTTTCCCAGTCTTTTTCTTATGGTGGAGTCATGAACACTGACCTTAACTGAGGCAAGTGATGACTGCAGTTCTTTAGATGTTGTTGTGGGGTCTTTTATCACCTCTTGGATGAGTCGTCACTGTGCTCTTGGGGTAATTTTGGTCGGCTGGCCACTTCTGGGAAAGTTCACCACTGTTCCGTGTTTTGCCATTTGTAGATAATGGCTCTCACTGTGGTTTGCTCAAGTCCCAAAGCTTTAAAAATGGCTTCATAACCTTTTCCAGACTGATAGATTACAATTACTTTTTTCTCATTTCTTCCTGAATGTCTTTGGATCTCGGCATGACGTCTATAGCTTTTGAGGATCTTTTGGTCGACTTCACTTTGTCAGGTAGGTCCTATTTAAGTGATTTCTAGAATGAGAACAGGTGTGCAGTAATCAGGCCTGGGTGTGGTTACAGAAATTGAACTCAGGTGTGATCAACAAACACTTTTTCACAGAGGGCCATGTAGCTTCATTTAAAAACTGCATTTTGTGTTTACTTTGACTAATGTTTACATTTGCTAGATGATGTGAAACATTTAAGTGTGGAAAACATACAAAAAAGTAAGAAATCAGGAAGGGGGCAAACACTTTTTCACACCACTGTACATACTATAAATACCTTCAAGTAATCTAAAAATGAGCCAAAGTGTTCAAACCAGTGATTGTTTCATATAAGAGCAGTTTGGTAAATGCACTAAAATCGACTAAAAGTCTTAAATAATGGCCAAGTGAACAATTAGGCTGGTGGTAAATCCGTGTGTGTGTGTGTGTGTGTTTGGTCGGCAGTTTGTACGTGTATCGTATGTAGCGAGATGCTGATGTTTGTGCAAATTATCTGTGCACTTGTTGCATCCGCCTTTGCACTCTGGTGTCCTGGTGAGTGTATGAAGAAAAACAGCCGGGTTGTCGGCTCCATTCAGTGCGCGTGTGTGTGTGTGTACAAGTGTGTGTGTGACTATCTCCTCCCACCTGCACCAGCATTTGCTGAACGTAGGTCGAAGAGTTTCAGCCGATCCTGGAGTGATCCCACCCCTGTCAAGACTGACTCTCCCAATGAGCCCAGAGACAGTGAGTTCAACTCGACTCACATGTGGTCGTGCAAAAAAAAAACACATGCACACACAAACCCACCTGCAAACGCTGCACATGCCTCTATGAAATCAAAACGATGAACATTTGGTTGTGAAAGTGCATATTGAGGAGAATATATATAGCGCAAACATCCAAGAGTAGGCGTGATAGGAGGAGCGCCTTTGATTTTTCATGATCGTGAAAAACAGATGGAAAAAACTGATTCATTTTCTGAAAAGGAAAACTCAATCTGAAACGGAAAAGGCAATCTGACCCGTTTTTTTTTTTTTTTTCTCTCTCTCTTTATTTAAAATTGGGCTCATGACGCTTAAATGCCTCACAATCATTTTTTGGAACAAATTCATGCATTTACACGCTATTATTTACCTGAAAACAAGTGATTGGATGTCTGGACAGTGTGACAAACGGACAAATATGTCAAATTCCAAAGAGATCCCGTTCATGAAATCTCTTCCTTTGTGTCATGTTTTGTGATTATTAAGACTGTAGTCAGATCTGAATAGGTTTTGGTACAAAGACAGGTTTAGCTGTTGGTGTATTAGCTGAACTGGTGGTCGTTTTACCTGGTGACACGTCATGGCAGCAGCATCTCCAATCACACTCTCGTCCAAAACATGAAGGTGATTTGCTGGTTGGGGCTGCTTAAAGGTTTCACAAAATTAGTTTTAGGACCATATCACAATCACATGTTTCCATGGGATTTATTTCAAGTCATTTGAAAAATAGGGCCCACGGGGGCCCCGTGACACAAACGGAGCAATTGGCCCCATTTATATATTGGTATGTGCCAATGATTCGGTACCACCAACCGTCGTAATATTTGACTTGCAAATAAATGAGAAATCGACTGTTCAGGCTCCGAGCATCGATGCGTACACATCCATAAATTATACCTACCAAATTTCAACCCGATCCATTAAACGGATAACAGATGATTAGCGATTTCAACTAGTGTACACAACAAGAAAAAGAAGAAGAACAATGAAGTGAGTGGTGTTTTGAGTCCGGTAGCCCGACCTAAAAATTGGGAAATCAGGCACTCCAAAATTGAAAAAATCTAACAGAGGAAGGAGATACTAAAAAGCCTTCATTGTAATGGCCAAATCATTAAAACGCCAACATGTTTCAACCAGGCATGAACTTCATCAGGGCTAAACATTTATGGTTCTTGTCACACTTATATATAGATATCAGCCAACTAAAAATAGTCACATGACGCAAGCATGGTGAGAGTCCTCCCACTCGTGGCTGAGGGTCTTGCATTGTGGCTAGTATGAATCTTGCAACGTAACCTTGTCTGTGTTGCTACATACTGTTGATAATTTTACTGTTTAAAAACTCACCAAAACACCTGAATCAACCCTAAATCTGATCACTATATAAATATATAACACAATAGGTGCAACAGGTGTCAGACTGACCAACAACAAAGTCTAAACTCACAAAACTACTTTTATTTTGTTGTTCGATTAAATCCACTGAACAATTTTAACTTACTGTACGCTCTCCCTTTTTGAATAGATGTGAATAACATAATTGTAGACCTGTCGATATGTCTTTGTACAATAAGGGTATTTTATAACTTTGTAGGTGTGTAGAAAAAAAAAAAACATATGGGGAGCAGGAAAAAGCTGCATTATGATGGGGTCAGTCTTTCATCTCTCGCTCTCTCTATACTATATATCTCTCTCTCTCTCTCTCTCTCTCTCTATCTCTCTCTCTATCTCTCTCTCTCTCTCTCTCTCTCTCTCTCTCTCTCTCTCTCTCTCTCTCTCTCTCTCTCTCTCTCTCTCTCTCTCTCTCTCTCTCTCTCTCTCTCTCCCCCTCTCCCCTCCCTCCCTCCCTTTCTCTACTGTCAGTATGTCTAGAGTAGGTGTCCCAGTCCGTGTCTCAGCTGGCGCTAACGTGACTGTGAGGCTGTGCTTGTCTAAGGCTGTCTATCAACACACACAGTTTGCATGCTGTTTGTCTTTGTGGATGCCTCAGTATTTTCCATCCTCATCAGTGTGTGATTTTCCCTGTGTAATGAAACACTAATGAACTGTTGACAACGTGCTGATGGTGTTGATGCCTCACCCTTGCTTTGTAATGGTAGAGAGTTTTTCTCCTTTATTCGCAAAGATCCACTGATGCCTTTACAATGACTCGTTCTTTTTGGTGTTTCTGCTTTTTTGGAACATTTTTAGTATCTACATCTATGTAGGTAATTTTATTGTCCACATAATTACACTAATATAATCAGTGCTATTTAGAAACCTATTCTTTATTAAAATAGCTTAATACATTATCTCTATGCACATGGATGCTCTAATTATACTATAGCACAGAATTATCTGCAATATGGAAATTGAACAACTTGTACATATGATTTAAAGTATATATTTTTTTGTGATTCCTGCAAATGTTTAGACACATTCTCAGACATGTATCTATTGGTAGCATGACATCATTGAAAGATTTTATTTATTGTGGCCCTTTGCTCTATTTATGTTTAATAAAAAGCCTGTTGTGGTCTCATGTAAGCTGCAATAAACTAAAAGCTACAATAAGGAAATTACAAATAACGCAAATATTCAGGATGCTAGTGTGGTTTGCTTGTCTCTCTGTCACCATTTTCGACATCTTTTGTTTTCAACACCATCTTATTCTATGAAAAAAAAAAAATATATATATATATATATATATATATAGCCAAGCAATGCTCAGTTTGTCCACAATCTTTAATTAAACGTCAGAATTTTCATTTCTGGCCATCATCTTGTTTAGGGTTTACTGAAACCTCTTCAGCAGGCTACCTGTAATTTGACAAGTGATATGACAGAAGCACACAAAAGTTTGAATTCTGAAGAAGTTCACCTAAAAAATGTTTACTTTTCATGCCTGGATGCAAGTGAATCTGAGCATGTGTGGCAGGTAGACATTCTGCTTGAAGGATTCATTCAGGCTCATGGATATGAAACCTATTAGAGTGATAAAAATACTGAAATCCAACTGAAGCTATTAAAGGCTCCAGACTGACATCGTAGATAGGGGTTGTGACAAATTCTGTGCCCGACAAAACGATGGCTCTGCAGAAGTCTTCTCACAGTTATAGCTGCTACACAGCCTGGAGGCACCTTAGAGAGTAATTCATGTAATGATAATTATGAAGATGATGATGATGATCATACTATAACTCTATCGGTGTTATTAGTGTGAGCTATCAGCGCTGAGGTGAAGCTGAAGAAAGCTATGTAATATAATGATATAATCATTGTACGAAAAGCAAACGGCAAAAGGCAACATAAAAATGCAAACTTTAACATTAAAATGGAAATGTTTATGTAAAATATTTTGTGGAGACACCATTTAGGCATTTAGCATCAACATGAACAATGGTGACATAGGGACTTTTAACATGAAACCTACGTATGTGTCCATAAGGCTCATTATTACAGTTTCATATTTTCAGTTAGGATTTTTTGCTGCTCAGTTAGGGCTCTATTCTCCCACGCAGCGGCTCTGTTTTTTTGCTATACTTAAGTTATTTGCTACGCGCCTTCATCCCTGTTACGCATTGTGGGTGGAGCAGCCCTGAAATGTGGGTGTTCATATTCAAATCTGGCTTTACTCGCATTCTCCGGTGTGCGTAAGTCCTTTTCCTCTTACGTGCTTCCAACCCTGGAATAAGTGCAGCGCCCCGATAAGGTGAAACATTATATTGCACTAGAAATATGGACTTAGTTACATTTGAAGCCACACGGACTTGTGTGTCGCGCAGCAGCAGCTGTGATCACTCAGCTGCTGCTGCGCGATTTATTAAAACTCTGACAGACGCAGACTTCTGTCCACGTTGGTCACAGTGATTCAACTATTTTCATACTATGTCCAATGTAAAGTCACACTACAGAGTGAAACAAGCTGTCATATGAAGATGAGGATGGACGAGAAACTGTTCCCACACATATTTTAATGAGGCTCAGCTCAGGTCACTTTAAATGATTTATATTTAAAACTGTGTATTATGTGGAAGCCAATAGTTCTGTTTCACTGCAAACATCCCTCTGTAATAAAGCAGGACGCTCTGCGCCAGGGTTATTTCCTCATATCTCCAGTGCATCTAACTCGGTCACGCTTTATAGATTAAGATTACAGATTTTTACAAATTAAAAGTGAACTTTATCATTTTCACGAATTTCAATGACATTTACAAAACTCCATGTTCCGTGATTTCTAGACAGCCCAAAAAAATGAAATCACCACCTCCTTTCCTTCAACCCGCCTTCATTGACAGACTACGCGGTTTTGCTCTACTTACGCAAAGTGGGCGTGTCAGGAGCCTGGACTGTAGAATACGCGTAGGAGAGAAGTGCTTAACTGCAGATGCACAAAAAAGCTCTCAAGTCTAGACGGGAGAATAGACTCCTTAGTCTGTATGTAATGAAAATGGTTTAAATTGTGAAGAAATAGGACATGATGCTACATAAAACTCTTGTTAAACCCTTCTTATTTGTTGAAGTCCTGTTGCCCTTCTCACTCTCAGTCATTGCTTTCCCTCTTTCTGCCACCTGTCTCTACTTCTCTCTCCTCCATCTGTCATTTTCCTTACACCACTGCCTTCATTGCCCGCTGCATCTTTTTCTTCGCTCACCTTTTCTTCGCTTCAAAGTTATTTCTGTCTTTGAATACCTTCTCTTTTCTTCGACCCGTACATGGAAACACACATATGCACCAGCACATTCAATTACAGTATCTCAAATTGGTTTCTTCACAGGCGTGCTATATTCTCTCTCTTTTTCAGGTGGGGACCTGCAGACATCTTGTGGCACACTGGATGAAGGAGGACTGGTTGAAGGTATAGACTGGGAAGAGGAAAGAGAGATGGAGAGGTTGGCGTGTGAGGGAGATGATTTCATACCTCCCAAAATTATGGTGAGATAATTACTCCCGCACAAATAGAAACTAATTGAAAGCTTTAAATACTTAAATATACTGTTCACAAATGAACTTATCTATATCATCTCCTTCCTGCTTCACTCCCAGCTGATCTCCTCTAAGGTTCCCAAGGCAGAGTACGTTCCCACCATAATTCGCAGAGATGACCCATCCATCATCCCCATCCTCTATGTGAGTCAACAATAAACCTACAGCCAGCAGCTATGGCACATATGTAACCTCATAAACCTTGTTTTCTCAACACACCATTGTACTCTTTCAATAAAAGGTTGTTTATTATTTCTTTTTCACCATCAGGACCATGAACATGCAACGTTTGATGATATTTTGGGTAAGTAAGTAAACTGGCTTGTTCAGCCCAACCCTAACTCCTCCATCATGACTTATTTTTGCTCTAATTGTTTAGTGTGAATGCTGAAAATCGTGTTTAACATAGAAGAATATGAAGTAAGGGTAAAGAAAAACCTTGCATAAGAGTAGAAAGGATGCCGTGTCGATATTGTTTGTACAGATGTTAGATTCCATTTTCCACTGTCACTCATGGGTCGGCGTTACTTCACACTGACATTTTCTGCTGCCTTGAGCTACATTCTGTTGAGTTCAATTTAAATTACGTCTCAGACTTGTGTCTTCACTGTCTATTATTGCACCTGGACTTGAACTCACCCTCTCGAGATTTTCCTTTGTCTTTTCATTCCTCCCTCTTTCAGTACATTGTTTCTTGTCGCATCATGTTTTCCTTATTTCTTCACCTCCCACCATCTTCTTATATTCTCATTTATCTCACGTTTTCCTGTTGTTACAGAGGAAATAGAGAAGAAACTCACGGCTTACAGGAGAGGAAGCAAATTCTGGAGGATGCTTATCTTCTGTCAGGTGAGGAGACTGTGTTCCTTGTGGAGGGCTTGAAGCTTTACCCACAGTGAAGTGTTATCAGATGGTGCACTTCTGCAAGAAATCATCTCCACTTTGATATTTGGGTTGTTAATGGAAACATTTGTGATAAATTGTACTCTATACTGTGTGTGTCCACTAGGGGGGCCCTGGTCATCTGTATTTACTGAAAAATAAAGTGGCGACCTTTGCAAAGGTGGAAAAAGAGGAAGACATGAGCCAGTAAGTTACTGATTCCTCTGGGTTTAACACAACACAACTAATGTGGAATACACGCTTTTGTTGACTTTTTAACAAAATCCAGTTTTGAACAAAACTTATCTCATATGCAGGCTACATGTCAAACTGTTTTAATGTGATACTAATTCCCAAGCTATGATAATGACATAAATTATGTATTAATAATAATAATGATAATAATTGTAAGGGCCATAAAGATACTATTTTAATATAAATTGTAATATTTGTGTTTAAAGGTGCCATGGCAACTCTCAGATCCCTCTATCTCCCTCCCTCCCCGCTGCTCTCTTGCTCTGCCTCCAAACTTTCCAAAGTCCCTCCCTCAGAGGAGCTAACAAGCTAATGTTAGCCCGACAGAAACATCACAGTAATATAACATGCACTGTTAAAAGCATATTACTGTAGCGCTTCTCTCTCTCAATGTGCACACACCTCAGCAGCAGCAGCAACAACACAGTGTCACTTACAACAGCCCACACGGAGGCTGCTGCGTGCACATGAACACATTCACCACAGAGTTCTAGTGTAACAATTACAAATCAAACAAAGTAAATCAAGCAGCAGTAATTACCTTTCAAGCAGAAAAGTCACCAATTCCATCTTCTACTCCTCCAGACCATACTCTGTAAAAAAGACGGCACTCTAGATTTCGGAAAGGGGCGGGGACTGTGAGCAACAGCTGTCAGACAGTCCATCAAACACAATCCTGGCTCTGATTGGTTCTTTTTGCTCGGTCGCGGTGCATTCTGGCAATCTGCCAAAGGCATCAGGAGCAGCAGGGGGGACTCACTGAGTCTGTTGTTTTTTCACACAAACTACTAGTTTGATGTCATATATTTGTTTAAGCCAAATATGTGATGGAAGCAACACAGTCTTTTGACCGTGCTTCAGACACGTTCTTCAAACTTTCTTTTATTTTTGCAACTAAAAAGTTGAAAGACAGAAGGAGGTTGTTCTGTCTTGTTGCTCGCGTCTGAAACGTGGTGTTAAAGATTCAGTTTACATGATGGTACAAGAGATGAACGAGCCGAGTGCCATTACAATAATAATAATAATAATAATAACAATCATTTATTTTATGGTTAATATAATTTGTTTGGTAAATGATTCATATTTAAATCATAATTACACTCCTCATCCCAGCTCATAAAAACAGTTGTCCCCTTCCAGGTTGTACATCAATACATGGTTGTGAGTTTTATTATTATTTTTAAAAGATTACTTTATGCTCATACCAATGTCTGTCCTTGGATCTGTCATGCTACTTTATGCAAAACTGTGCAAAATAAGTGTAAATTATTAAATGCTAAACTAAACCCATGCTCCACAAACTGTTACGGTTCGGTGTTGGTGTGGACCCAAATGCAGGGAAAGGAGGCAGGATCATAGCATATCGTTCCTGGAACCACTCCATGTTTTTATTCCAAAATCCAAAATCAAAACAGGGGAGTAGGAACAGGGAGCGAGACCAGACAAGAGGAAGGCGACAACGAACCTGACATCACACAATGATCCCGCAGTCATACTGTGTCCAAACACTCAGCTAAATAGTGGAGGAGGCCTGATTGGGAATGGGCCACACCTGGGTGAAAACACGAGGGAGCTAATCAATCACCAACCAAGCACACAGACATCACTGAGGGGTGGAGCCACAAACAGGAATCCCTGAAACACTGACAAGAGTAACACAAACCAAAATAAACAAAGACAGAACAAAAAGAGGACCCAAGGGTTAAAATAAACAGAACCTAACACAAACCTTACAAACCACCTGAAATCCTTTTACCACAATTTGATGGGAAACATCACGTCACCTCTTGGATAATGTCATCTAAGAAGGTGAAACAGTTTGCATAGTAAAAAAAAACACGACTGACAGGAAGGTGCAGGTGTAACCCTAACCTATCCATAAAGGGTACCGTAGTGGAATTTAATCGCAAGCTGTCAAAAAAAATCAAATATAATACTAAAGGTTAATCAGGTAACATCTTCATGAATCCCTGTTAAGCAGAGATAGAATACAACAATACTCAATAAAGATTAAAGAATGTTACTATTTAATGGAAACAACTTTAATTTTTTACCTCTTGATGCCTGAAGTTGCCTGTATGGGCGCAGATTGTAAAGTGTGCATGCTATAAAAAAAAACAAGCAACTTTTTGCAACATTTAGTAACAAACCAAGTTTATAAAACGTATGCATTTTTTTTCTAATGTTACTTTAGACCAGATTTCATGCAATATTTGTGAAATGTATAACATTAAGCATTTATATTTAACATTTAGATTTAAATGAAACATTTAAATTTAGATTCAATATTAGCATTTAGCATTAGATTTAACATTTATAATTTAAATGTAACATTTAGATTTAGATTCACTATTTAGCATTTAGATTTAACATGTATATGTTAAATGTAACATTTAGATTAGATTCAATATTTAACATTTAGATTAGATTCAATATTTAGCATTTAGGTTTAGATTCAATACTTTAGTATTTAGATTTAGATTTAATATTCAACAATCAGACATAACATTGACATATTTTTTACGAGAGAAAAGTAAACACGTATTGCTGTAAATCTGGTCAAAAGGAACACAAATATTTCACATATGATTTTTAAATGTGGTTTGTTGCAAACGTTGCGGTGTATTTTAGCATGCACAAGTTACAATCGGAAGCCCCATAGCCTTGATGAAGTCAATTTAACAGTTTGATAACTATTTATAACTTGAACTTGAATGAAGAAACGAGACATGGATAGATGTCATATATATTTAAAGGATGATGACTGATCGGAAAAATGAAGGAGGGGGGGAGGCCATTGGAGAACGTGAGGATGCGAGAAATCCTACAAACAAACTAAAATCACCAAAGATACTTGGAAAAAAAAAAAACCTTTGTGTGATCATTCTTTCACTCGATGAAATTCAAAGACTCTGGGATCAAGCACTGCTCTCTTTCATGTAGGTCTTTATTGTACAGTCAGTGACTATTCCAATTTTTCCCAAAGGAGATCATGTTCAAACAGGTGCATATCACATCTCTCCATATGTTGCATTAAAGGCAACTCAATGTGCTTTATATAAATAAAAACAGGAAGCAATAAACAATCAACAAGAACATTAAAATCAGCAGTAAAAACATTAAATCAACAACAACATGATTAAAAATCTCCCTCTCGATCATATTGATGCTCATTGCACTCATTAACCATTAATCCATGTGACTGTATTTTTATTTGATTTTTTTTAGGTTTTGGAGAAGACTTAGTCGCTTTATGAGTAAAGTCAATCCGGAGCCAAACCTGATCCACATTATGGGATGCTATGTCCTTGGCAACCCCAATGGAGAAAAGGTAATTAAATAGCTTTATATTTTCAAAACATAAATTTATGAATATAATGTGTAAACCACAAGGGAGGAAAGAAGGAAGGCAGGAATATTTATGCTCACAGCTATTTACAATGTTTTCCTTCCCATCTCTTCCGGCACTTTCTCTATGACTACCTTTGTGAGATGCAGCCAAAGAGCACATAAACACAACGAATGATGCTGCACACAAACAAGCTGTTACTCACACACACACACACACATGGACAGACGCCATAGCTGACAGTGTTTGTCTGACCTGACTCAGCCTCATCCACATCTGCCAAAGCAGCTTTGTAATATAAAGTGGATCCATCCACGGCTGGAGGACAGTGAGACCAACAGACTGAACATCTGTGGCACAACTACTCACACACACACACACATCCCTTTGTGCAACATTGTGAACATAAAACTAGCATCGCTTTCTACTCCAAACACTTTGAAGCTTAAAATGATGTTTTAATCTGAAGTAAACAGAAGTATTAAGAAACACTTTTTTTAATACTTGATACCCTAGAACAGGCTTTTGAAGCCACTTCTATCTGCAGTGTCCTCTTTTCACTTTGAATCACAGAAAACCAGCAATCCTTTCAAAGTATTATCATAAAAATAGCACAGCAATGTATAAATGCATTATTTCAGAGGTTTTGAAGCCAAACTAATAAAGAACCACTGGTCAGTAATAATATTCACTCGCAGTTATTTAAGAAGATATAAATGCATTATTAAAGCATAATTACATCATTGTGTAAATCACAAACTGCTTCAGTTGTAGATAATATGACCCACAAATGCAATGGACCTTCACAATACTTGCAGAGATCAGAGTTTTCCCCACACTTATTTCTTGATGGCAGTCGTTTTTTATCTATTTGTTGAAAGAACTAAAAAATCTTTCTGAAATCTTGGAATTCTTCTCAAAATATTCCACAACATTTTCCATAAATTAAACAGAAGCCAATCACAAATTCAAGGAAATGCAAGGTAACATCCTGCAATGACTGATATCTGTCAATCATTGCTTTGATATTGTTAATGCTTTACATATCATTTATAAGTGAGTATCAAGTATAAGTGCCAACTAGGACACATGTCAGGATTACTTGTTTTTCTGCCTAAATTTGCATCTCACTTGAGATCAAACTGGTCTGTACTTGTCCCTTTGAACTAAAATGATTTTGACACCCCTGTTAAAGTATCATGATTTTAGAACAATGTTCATTTTACTATATTTAAAGGATTGTTGAAGTTATTAAGGTTTGTTAGATTGTGTAATTCTGTTTTCAGTAGTATCTGTTTTATTGAAATATATACACTCTCCAGTCGGTGTTGTTTTTTAGAGGAGCTAAATTCATCCCTTTATGCTTCATAAGTGAATTATAGTAGGGTAGCTAAGAAATTACAGCAGGTCAGATATCGTGACCCAGTTTTACTCGTCCAGTCAAAGGCTCTCAGTAGAGCTTTGGATTTGTTTGCACAAAATGGAATCTTGAAAAGTCTTGGAAACAGCAAGTGCAGTCACACTGAGCGACTTAAAAGCCACACAACACACACGCACGGACGTGCACACAGTTTGTTATTTGCCTGCAGCCCTCACAGCACCACAGATGAGCCACATGCACAGCCTGCATCGCCCCAATATGTTCTCCCTTCTACATCAGACATCGCGCCGTTTTCTTTTATCTCCTTCAAAGGCCTGAAAACAAAACAGCATGAAAGGAGTCTTCACTTCTCCATCACCATGTTCATTGAAAAGTGAAAAACAGATGCATTTCCAATTCATTTTAGCCTTTTGATTTTTAATGACGGCAATAGCTGTGTGTGACCAAATTTCAGCAAAAAAAAATCAGTGAATCTTCAGTGAATCAGTGTGGGCGACACTGCATCAGAGACGCTAAACTAGACTGAAACAAAACCAGCTGATGCTCTTTGTCTTTTTAACTTTTATCTTGGGAACTTTTGTTAGAATATTTTATTGATTTTTTTTTTTTTTTACTTCCTTGGCAATTTTGTCCCCTGCTTGTAGGAATAATTTAAAGGTGTGGTATTGTGCTATTTTTCACCCATCTCCATTTGTTCTAAGAACCCCGACAACATAGTATTTGAGGTTTATTTTCCCAAACTCGCCTGTTTTTCAAAGATTTAGCCCTCTGAAAAGTGACTTTCTGAGCAGTTCTAAAAACAGGCTGTTTTGGGGCCTACTAGTGCATATTCATGAGTAGGCGTGTCTATAGACGCTGACTCCACACAACAGTTTGCTATCCACGCACTCTTGTTATTGTTTTTAGCCAAAAAACCGCACATTACAGTAAAACACATAGCTAGTTAAGTGGCTATTGTGATTGTGAGTCAGACAAACACTGCTCCACGGTGTGTGTGTGTGTGTGTGTGTGTGTGTGTGTTTGTGTGGCAGCAGCAGCGGAGTTAGTGAGTTAGTCAGCTGCTGCTGCTGTTTCAAACACTCACAGGAGCTGCTATGTTGCTTTCTTCTCCTCCTCTCCACTACTTATTACAGGAATAGTCCATTCAAGGTGATAGTCCACTGTTTTGTCCAACCGCTGCGTCGCATTGTTTCACAATCACATCAGATCAAGTCGAAGGAGATACGAAGCGATATAACGGCTACTAAAATGGAACTGCTCTGGGTGCTACAACCGTTGCTGCCCACTGCTCCTCAGGGAGGGGTTAAATGCAGAGAACACATTTCATGTATGTAGCTTTTCATATGACAACAAAGTATAATGTATATTCTATATTAAGCTCAGTGTTTGTTTTACATTGAGATAGTTTTGAGAGGGAGGAGCTCACATTCTTATAGGGGAGGAGGAGCCAGGATTGTCAGGAGGAGGAGTTTCCGCTTCGTTGACATCACCCGCGCGGGAAAATCCAACTCGAGGGCTAAAGGAATGTATATCACTGAAGCAAACGCATTATAAAGTGATTTTTTTTTACAATACCGCCCCTTTAATAAAAACCAAAAATTGTCACAATGGATCCACTTTATTATTATTTATTACTTTTGCTAATGTGTTACTATCTGTATCTAATGTAAATGCCCTGAAATGGTATTTTGTTTGAATTGTTTTGTTGCACATAAAGGTGAGAGTTGAATCCCATCTCTGGTGAACTAGAAATGCGTATTCCTTAATTCATCGTCTGACCCACTTGTTCCTATTTAGAGTCGTGGGGTCTGCTGCTTCCTATTTCTAGACTCCCATTAAACTAACACACATGTACCTGGAGAAATCACACACAAGCACAGGAAGATCATGCAAACTCAGAACTGCTTATATATTATAAAATACGTTTCCTTATCCAGACAATAAAGGAAGCATTAAAGCTGTTTTTCAACTTTTTTCAGGTTGTATCCCCATTTTTATATCACTAAACATTTTTTTCTCTGGAGTTCATTTTTGATCATTTTTGTTATACTGTGTTTAGAGTAGCCAGGATTAGTGCACAATGCGCTAGCTAAAATATTATTTTATTCAAAATACATTTATATTTGAAAAAGTGAAAGTATAAAATCCAGTTGTTTGAGATTGGGAGGTGTTTTAATTTGAAACACAATATTTTTTATTTTTTTAAAGCGGTCAAAAATATCATTTTAATAAGTATTTTTTTTTTATCAATTACTAGACATTTAAGGTGACCCCACATGGGGTCATGACCCCATGGTGGAAAAACACTTAATTAAAGGCTGGGGGACGCTTAGTCAAATGATATAAAGTGTGGCTGGTTCCAGTCTGATAGATGCAGAAACTTTTCAATTCAAAGGCATATTTTTTGTGTAAATCTGACTGACCAATTACAACAGCACATTAGCTGCCATAAGGAAACCCATTCGACACATTGAGCAGTTTGACGACGTGCGCATACATCTGAAATTTGTTCTCATATTATAAATACAACATTTTATAGACACACTTTAGTAACTTTTGCCGGATTTCAGTTTGAAAAGGATCTTTTTCTGAAGAACATTCAGCTACTGATGTGTATGTTTTGACAAATACTTGAGCTTTGGCATTTACCTGTTGAACTGGAGGGAGAAAAAGAAAGCTGTGGGAAAAGGAAACTCTTTGCAACCTTTTTTTCTCCTCCTTGTTACTTAAACATGAAAAGTGTGTCTGTCTTCTCAAGAGAAATCAGCTGAATTTATTGCTGGCCCTTTTATGTTTGGTTTCGTGTGTGTGCGTGTGTGTGTGTGTGTGTTGCATCCATAGATGCAAACTGCCTCGCTGCGAGCACGTCTTAATGGAGTAGGATTAATTTGTGTGTGTTTCCTATCTCTGCCCAACAGCTGTTCCAGAAACTGAAGAATCTGATGAGGCCTTATTCTGTGGAGTTTGAGTCACCGCTGGAGCTGTCTGCACAGGGTGGGTCCTGACAAACATGCAAATGCTTTCACACATGCACAGTTATTCATGTGTGCAGACATATGCCTGTGTTTTCATCTGGTACAAATAAAATGACACAGGCTCCTGCCATCTGTCCCGCACTGACTAATAGAGGTGGAATATGCTGCTGTTTAGAAACACAGGTATCATTTCTACTGGATGCTTTTTTTTTTGTTATTAGGCTCGAGCGCCACGGGCTGGTGAAGGGCCTCTTGCTCTTGTAGTGGCCACACTACGAGGGAAGGGGCAGAGCCTATGCGAACAGAACGTGTCCCTCAGTGACCAGGGACCCTTGTCATGTTGTAGGCATGTCCCTGCGCTTTCCGAAAATGTATAGTTCATGGTACTCAAAGAGGGGGAAACATTGTTATTGGGTTGGATTATTCTTTCTTTTTTCTTTCTTTCTTTCTTTCTTTCTTTCTTTCTTTCTTTCTTTCTTTCAGAACCAACTCACGTACTTTTCACCCACTGAACCATTACGTAGAATCTCAAAAATTAAAAACAAAATTCAGTCGCGTGCTTCTCTAATTTCTGGCTATTTCCAATTTTAAAAATGCTAAAATCTCACGCGCCAGCGCCCCCAAGTATGCCAAAAAAGCATTACGAGATAGGAATAGCCTTTATCGTAGAATCATAAAAATTGACACAGAAGTAGACAATGACAAGACAAGTAAAAAATATTATTAAGACCACGCCAAAAAATACACAGGAAGTCTAGAATCTTGAATCTAAAATTGCAAAATTGCTATTTTCACTCACGTTGTATTTTAACGCATTTCTCCGAGGACGTTTCACTGATGAGGTTCAAAATCACAGGAGATCATCTAGAGAAGTGGGACACCAAAAGCTATGCATAGATTTTTGATAACTTTTTTCAGGACGGAGCCGTGAATTTTGGGCAAAAATGACAAAATATAAAATTTTATGAAAATGTCGGCGCAGCAAAGGTAGCGCGGCGAAGGTGACTATATTTATTATTATATTTATTATTTATTCATTATATTTATTATAATTTCGTTGTTTTGGTGATACAACAATATAACATTTTTAATCAACAGTTTTCCCTTGTATACAATATTTCAAACAAAGACACACACGTCACTCATTACAACACATTATTTCTTTTGTATATCATAATCAGTCAACTATTTATACACACCACAGAGACACTCACATACATTTTTTTTTTACATATATCAAATGTTATACCTATATAACCGTACATACATAATAAAACAAAAGCGAAAACAAATAAAAAAAAAAAAAAAAAGAAGATTGCAAGGATTTGCAGTATCCCAAAAATTATTTATTGCCTTTCGCTGAGAAAATTATTTACTCCAGTTTAATAAATATCAAAACATCTCTTAACCGCAGGGATATTGAAGACACCTTAGAAGTTAAATATTATGTCTAGGTATTAGTTTGTAAAAGTTAATATTTTAGAGTGAGCAGGTTCTGTGAGCAAAGTGTTTACTGGATTCCCAAAAACAGCCAAGAAATGGTTCGTAACAACTTCAATTTTAAGAACTTTGGAAAGAATCGTGGGATATGGGCTTCAAAAGTTGTTGAGTCTTCCCCAGATCCATGATCTGTGGGTAAATTTCAGTTAGACTGGTTTTTGGGGAACCCTATATAATACCTTACTGGATGCTTTTTATGTCATGTAGCATTGTTGTGATTAACGCTTATATGCCATACTCTCACTTTTGTTCAATATAAAAGACTTCAGTATTCTAAGACCGCTATCTAATTGTAGTTCACCAGCAATAATAATGGAGGCTTTTTGTGCGTCTGAGCACAGTGCTTCTGTGACTGTGACTGTGTGTCTCATGTACACAATGCAAGAAGGTCACAGCACTCACAGATGACCCACAAGAACTAAATAACGAGGATGCTGAGACATTATTCTTCTTCATTAGGAAAATTATGTCTCCAAATCGGCCGCTTTGCTAAAATCTCACACTAAACATCCAATGATGGCAAAGAATTCCTGTGACCTTTATAAGGTTTTAATTGGGGACAAGAAAGCCAGATGTTTTCCTCTGGGTTATATTTACTTTTACCTTATTCCTGAAGGCACTGCTGTGAAAATGATGATGGGCACAACTTCTGTCTTTCGAAAATGTAGCAATTAGCGTAAGGGCAAGTCTTGATGATGGCAGCAGTTCTATTCAGGATAATTTTGTTTCTGGTGCAGTAGTAGAAAGTCGAGTATGGTGGGATTATAACTTTTGTCTATACATGACTCTTGTTATGGAAGACTACACATAGAAGACATCAGTGTTACCCATCAAAGTCATCTATCACATAGAGCTACTCAATTAATTGAAATTCAATTACGATTTAGATTATTACAAAATCGTAATTGCAAAAATAATATAATTGAGAAAAAACGATTAGTTAAAATAAAAAAAAAATATATATATATATATATATATATAATATATATATAATATATTTTACGTTTTTTGTACAAAAAATAAATAAAAATAAATTTTTTTCTATAATTGAGCAGCTCTACTGTCATACAATAAGTTGTGAACGTAATGATGAAGTAGAGCAACAATAATCAGGTGGATACTGATCAAATATTTTCTTTACCAGATAGTTGCGGTTATCTGGATCAGTGACCCTAATCATTCATACTTAAAGGCTTCTTTTTTTTTATCATTAATACCGATACAGTAGGTCTAAATGTGTGTTGTTGAAAAATTGCAATGAAATGCGTAATTCAGATCCAATCTGGATGAAACTCAGTAGAGTAATTTACAAACCAACCCGACATAACTGAGTCAGAAGATTTGAATTTTTGAAATTTTGCAAATGATGAGAGAATTTATTTTTATTTATTTATTTATTTATTTTTTCAACTGATTCCAGAATCAGTATATGGATCAGGATCCCCTCCCAAATCTAATGCAATCTTCTTCCATGGCATAAGGTCTGTCTTTGGTTAAAATTTTGTGAATTTTGATGAAATACTTTTGTTTGCCTGCGAAATACAAAAATAAATAAATGTCTTTGAAAATATCACCTCCTTGGCGGATTATTAATAATATAACATTTTTAAGCAATAACAAATGAGATAAATGTATTTATTTCATTGCAATAATAAAACATGCCGTACATAGCTATCGCAAAACGATTGCACTACATTACAAAAATGTAATATAAAATTTTTCTTTGGTTTAAGTAGAAACGGATGTTTTTTTATTGAGGATGTACGCACTGTAAAAACCACTAGTTTGATGTAAAACTGTCCTTACGTAGTGACAGCTTTAGCAAATTTGACAAAAAGTCCCTTTTATAAGAGTTGCAGACTGCACCTTTAAGCCAGTTGACCATTGACCACATTGTAAAAAGGCCTAATTCACTCATGCACAGCATACTACAGTGTAATGTTAACCACAGTCGACTGCAAGAAAGCACTTTGTGCAGTCCTGTGGAGAAATTCCGCTGCAACAACTTGTACAATTATTGTTAATCACGCCGTCCTCCTCATCATCACTGTCTCTGCACACATGAGTTGTTTGTAGATTCTGGAAAAACTAACCTGAATGCTCATATCTCAGCTGAATGGGGGCCGGGGTATCTGTCAATGTTCTGCTTTGATAGTTTCCTTCTTAAATATGTCATTCATTAAATGTTTTCTGTCATTTCAGGCAAAGAGATGATTGAAATGTACTTCGACTTCCGCCTCTACCGCCTTTGGAAGACACGTCAGCACTCCAAACTTCTTGACTATGAGGATTTATTGTGACAGAGACATCTGAGCAACCCGTACAGCAGAACCCTCCAGTGCCCCAGTGAAACTGTTTTAACCATGTTAATCCAGCAACTACACATCATGTTACTGTTGTGTGCAGGCCTGTCATTTTCAAACAGTCAGCCCTCCTTTTATCCCAGAGAAAGCAACATGAGGAGCAAAGGCAAAGCAGAAGAAACAGACAATGAGAAGTAATGCCTCGGCACGTCGTCGCCTCAAACGTTCTAAACATTGGAAAATCAAGAAAAATTGAAGAGGGGTGGACTTCTTCACAGGAATCACAAACCCTGTCTGCCATAATGTCTGTTAGTCCAAAATTAAAAAATGTATAATTGAAAGACTGGACGATGTTCATGTAAAGCTAACATGCTTCAGAAAAATGTGAAACTCATCCTCATGTGGCTCTGTGTTTTGACTGAACATTTACATTACTGCTAACTCATGCCGTACATTAATGTGTGTAGCACACATACAGTATATTAGCATAGCTTTACTCATGCAAATAACCATATATGAGATTAATTACGTGTTGTTTATTTTTATTGTGTTGTTCAGTTTCATATGAAATACAACAGAATAACTCAGGTTCTCGCCATGATGTAACTTATCTGTCTATCAAGTTATTGTATGATCTATCGCTTTTGCTTGGAATGAATGTCAAATCATTTTAGAGGTCTTTTTACTTTTGGAACTGAAGGTTTTCACTCTAAGGAGGGTGCAGGCTGTGAGTGAGTGTCCGTGCATTGTTTAAAAGAAGGAAAGAAGCAGACGTACTTTTTCTATCCTAAAGTATCTTTGCTTTTAACCTCACGCTCACCGTGATGTGACATGCAGCCAGAACACAAAGACAGTTTAGTGTGATTCATGATGTCAAGAGGGATGTAACAGCCATCCAAGCACTCTTACCAATGTCCTCCAGGAGTTGTCCTTTTAATGTGCCCTGCTCTTTGGCAGGCTGTTAAGTCTGCTTTACTGGCCTGTGTCCACACAGCCGGCTTCTCTCTCTATCTGCCAGAAAAATCATGGTGTCTCATAACTGTAGTCAAAGAGCTTCTGCCACTTATTACTTCTCTGGGATGTGATCTATTTAGAGGACCAAAGCTTTCTGAATAAAACAGATGTGCTCAGAGTTTAGAATATATCTGCCATTGGCCGGCGTCTGAGAAAGCGACTCAGAGCATCACATCGCCAGAATAGTGTACACATGGATCACTGTACACTCAAGTCGTTAAAGGACAACTCCTTACAAAGGACAGACAATACAGGCATCCATTTAATGAAAAAACATGAAACATGAATTTGTTTCTACGATTTCAGGAGCTACAGTGGGTTTTACTCTAGCTGAAGGGTTATTGTTCAAATCCTACTCAATCCCAAATGTTTTCATTGTGTCCTTGGGTAGGACACTACCTCCTTTGCAGCTGTGGCTACAGATGTAGTTTACCTCCACCAGTGTGACTGTGGTGTGAATGAACAATAGAGTCTGGCTATGCTGCTGGGGAAATGAAGCGCTATATAAAACCCAAGCCATTATTATTATTATCATTATTACTATTAATCATTTTTCTCATGAGAATATTTTACATTGTGTAATTTATTTCTCTTTAAGCACAAAACACTGATACCACTTGGTGGGATGATGAGTAAATACTAGATGAGGTCTGAGTTACATTCATCCTTCAGTCTGCCTAGAAATCACAACCTAAAAAGTAATCAGGTTGTTTTTATTGTTATCATTACTGTTGTTATTATTGTTACCTGAGGATTTGCTGAAAGGGTTTAAAAGCCTGTAAAAATGTCATTGGAAAAAAAAAATGATTGCAAGAGA
The DNA here is from genome assembly GCF_900634775.1 of Gouania willdenowi. NCBI lineage: Eukaryota > Metazoa > Chordata > Actinopteri > Blenniiformes > Gobiesocidae > Gouania > Gouania willdenowi. The sequence continues at coordinate 15,544,755 of NC_041055.1, forward strand.
TACATCACATTATCAAAGTAGGCTAGTTACGGACACACACAGATCAAAACATGTCATTCTAAATCTGCTTAAGTAGAAACTTTCTCTCTCTCTCTCTCTCTCTCTCTCAGGAGCGCCCCCTGTGTCTGCTCTTTGACAAACCGGGCCCCACATTTTCCCCTGACGAAAACAAGTGCTCTCTTAATGTTTCCAGTACATACTTTAAATAGATCAGTTACTGAACCATCTCAGCAAAAAAAAAGTCCATCCACAAACACTGTTAAATGGGAAAGTGTTTTCTCCGTTAATATGGTCAAAAATTGTTTTCAGAACAAAATATATGTTGCAATAAAATCACTTTAAAAAAAAAGATTTGTTTAATCTCATCACACCAACAATGATGTTCCGAGCTCTCATGAGTGGTGGCGATTTTCTTTGGCTTTTTTCTTCTGCAAAAACTGTTCAAACGCACTGGAAATCTAATTAAAGATGCAAATGTGTTCAGTGGTGTGACATTTCAGTTTGTTCTATCTACAAAAAGGTAGCCTTAGTGAACTCACCTTAAAGGTGCAGTCTGCAACTCTCAGATCCCTCCCAACCCGCTGCGCTCTTGCCCTGCCTCCAAACTTTCCAAAGTCCCTCCCTCAGAGGAGCTAACAAGCTAACGTTAGTCCGACAGCAACATCACAGTAATATAACATGCTCTGATTAAAAGCATATTACTGCAGTGCTTCTCTCTCTCAATGTGCACACACCTCAGCAGCAGCAGCAACAACACAGTGTCACTTACAGCAGCCCACACGGAGGCTGCTGCGCGCACATGAACAACACATGCACTACAGAGTTCCAGTGTAACAATTACAAATCAAACAAAGTAAATCAAGCAGCAGTAATTACCTTTCAAGCAGAAAAGTCACCAATTCCAACTTCTACTCCTCCAGACCATACACTGTAAAAAAGACAGCGCTCCAGCTTCAGGAAAGGGGCGGGGCCTGTGAGCAACAGCTGTTAGACAGCCCACCAAACACAATCTTGGCTCTGATTGGTTCTTTTTGCTCGGTCGCAGTGCATTCTGGCAATCTGCCAAAGGCAGCAGGGGGGACTCAATGAGTTTGTTTTCTTTCACACAAGCTACTAGTTTGATGTAAAGCTGTCCTTACATAGTGACAGCTTTAGCAAATATGACAAACAGTCACTTTTATTGCAGACTGCACCTTTAAAGCAAGAAGGGGGAGGTTGCATGTTCTCTCACCTTTTTAGGTTTATTCATTCAGGTCACCTTACGCATAGCAAGGGCGGGATCACGCATTGATTATTATCTCTTGAGAGAAAGGTCAAATCAGGCGAGTGAAACTCAGCAGCCGGATTCAACCCACAGTCCAATGAGCATCAGTACTCCAATGGCCTAGAGTAAGTCAAGCGCTGGGACAAAACCAGTTGCAACGTGCTCTAGAGAAGATCCAAGGCCGCACACCCAAAGTAAAGTGACCAAAGTTCAGCAGCATGAATGAGAATCGCAGCCGCTACACTAGGATCAAATGGAGTTCCTTACTGGATGTATCAGAATTATCCAAGTGTCTAGCAGTTTCTGTGGAGATTAATGAGGGTAACAGAAGAAACAAATCATCCTAAAAGCTTGGCGAAGAGCAAGGGGAGTAGGATTCCTCAAACATCGATCAATTTCAACAAATCAATCTCCTAAATGAAGGTACGATTCTTTTTAGCATCATTGCTCAACGAATGACTCCTTACCTTACAGTAACAACTTGATTCACACGTCAATGCAGAAAGCCAGGGTATCAGGTTTCTTAGGATGCATTGAACATGCAAGCGTGATTTAGCTTCAAATACAACCTGCAAAAAGGGAAAGAAGAGACCTGCGTGTTTTATTCCTAGACCTAGAAATGCTTTTGAATCTGTTTGGCAGCCTTTCATTTCTTTGATGTGCCTGAAATCATCACAAACCAGATCAAAAACTTCCACAACTTGCAATTCTGCGTAACAACCACGGAATACACAACATCATGTCAATTATTGGAAGTGGGCATCAAGGCAGAGCACACCCTATACCCTCACCTTCACCATGGCAATGGAGGTGATCATTAGGGCATTTAGATAAGTAGATGAGGGAGAGCATCAGCAGGCTGAACAGCGGCTACCTCTGATTCGCGCTTATATGGACGACATGACCACCCTGACTTCAACCATCGCCTGTACCTGTATCTGTATTTATTGGAGAAACATTACATGGGCAAGGATGGGCAAGGATGATGACCAGAGGTTCCACATCAATGAAACACCCATTCCACTTGAATCAGAACAGTTTGTCAAGAGCCTTGGGTGGTAGTACAATGCAAGCCTCAAAGACACATAGCAATGCAACCAACTGAGGGAAGAAACCATCAAAGGCCTGGTCAGTATTGATAATACCTTGAAACTGTGGTGTCTGCAGTTTGGGTTTCTCCCCCGCCTTACCGTGTACGAGTTCCCAGTCTCCAAAGTAGAGAAACTGGAGAGGACAGTCAGTGCATACATCAAGAAGTGGCTGGGACTGCCGCATTGTCTCAGTAATATTGGGCTGTACGGATACGGTGCTCTGGAACTGCCGGTCTCTAGCCTCAGTGGAGAATGCAATTTCACCGAAGTGAGGCTGAACATGACCCTGGCAGAGTAAGAAGATGCAGCCATACAAACAGCTCCTCCCAGACTGGCAACTGGAAAGAAGTGGGCCCCATCTAAGGCTGAGGAAAATAAATGAATGGATTATATATGGATGGATGGATGGATTCATTATATTTTGATGGATTATGAATGGATGGATTGATTCATTATATATTGATGGATTATACTGCAGATGTATGGCTGTACATATGAATGGATTATTGATGGATGATGGATGGATTTTAAATGGTTGGATGAATTATGAAATGGTTAAAAATGAATGGGTGGTTTATGGAAAATTATTGAATAGATAGATGGATGGATTATGAATAGATGGATAGATGGATATATGAACTATTAATGGGTTATGGATAGATGGATGATTTTTGGATTACAATCAATTGATAGGGGCATTAGGAATGACATTTGAATTATTGGATTAAATGGATTATGGATGGATGGATGGATGGATGGATAGACGATTTAGTGTTTATAGTCTCAGAGTCCATTGAGTCAATAGAAATGTCAAATTAAAAGCTTACTCACTCACAGCAGTGAGAGGTATTCTGTCATGGACAGCATGAAGAACAGCTGAGAGGTCGACCATTAAACAGAGCAGAAAGTATCCTGCAGGGTCACATGATCATGCTGTTTAGGTGTCTCAGAACCTCAGCAGGTCTTTCTCATAATCTTCTCTCACAGCAGTTCTCAAGCACCATATTTAAACAGATTTTCTGCCTCGTTTTTGATGTCCTCCAAATAAACTTGAAAATCTACCGGCATTCAGTTTAAAATGCAAACCAGAGCCCAACAAAACACAGACAGACAGTTTGATTACTGTTGTGAGGATTTATCTGTTCAGGAGGTTTTCAAAGGTCAGTAAACATCCTTGTGATAAACCTGCTGACTACAAAAACACATAAAGGTCAATCGGGTTCATCATTAAACAAAGCATATTGAAATGTGTCTAATTCAAAGACTTTAATTGTAATAATGGTTGTTTAAAAACCAAAAAATATTTAATTTGATTTCATTTTCCTATAAAGAAAACTTTCAATGTGTTTTATTCAGTGATCAGTTTAAGCTCAAATCTTTATTTAACATTTACTAACATTGATTTCTTCCAATACTATATGTTAGCTAAGATAATCGAATAGCAAAAAGTGAAAGATGTGATGAGGTTCAGTGGGAGCATAAAGTAAAATAAATGTATAAGATTAAATGCAAAGCAAGGCAGGGAAGTTATGTATTTTACTAAGATAAAATCATAAATCAGAGAATAATTCGTCGTGTCCACAAGCCGTAGGGATAGTTTTCAATGACAATAATAATACTAATCATAATCATAAATCCAAATTTGAAAGCACAAGATTAGTTAATAATTGTTGTGAAGAAAAGTGAGAATAAGAAGAAAAAAATGAGAGTGAGTGAGTAATAATAAACTTAACAAGCAAAACAGCTGAACCAGTGTGGAAATATGCTTCAAAAGCTTCCAGCCTCCAACTGTGAGGATAGATGAGAATAATAATTAACTTACATTTCTGTACGAAGACAATTAACCACATGTCAAGATCTGAAGAACAACTCGTAATTAGCACAGCGAGTGATTCATGCTGTAAATCAGAGCCACTACAAATGAAATCAGAAGGAAGCAGCAATGAACACGCAGGAGCAAAGCAACATTACAACATACAAATGCATAAAGGAAAAGTTTAGCTCTTACACAGAGAATCTGCTACAAGATGAAGAAATTTCCACAGCAAAGTCGACTGATAAGAGGAAAAGTTTGACTTTAAACAACAAAGGAGATTTCAATTTCAATATGTCAGAAAGCAATTAATGCCGTTGATCTACTACACACATTTGTGGTAAAAAAACAAAAAAAAAAAAAAAAATGGTACCACAGGTCATGATGTTAAGGGCTAGCTAACAGCATGACTGCTGATTCCTGTTTTTGTTTAACTAATTACAAAACACACACCTTTTCAATTGTAAGTCTTGGATCAGTGTTCTACTGTGTTTATGCTGAAGAGAGATTACGTTACAGGATGAACATGTGACTTTACAACAAATACAAGGAATTGCTTACCAACATGCATGCAAAAAACAAACAAACCCTTAAATAGAACACCTTTAAATGCAGCTCTGTTACAGGAGTCAGTCAGCGCAGATGCAGCTAGAAAAGCTCTGCATTCACAACCTCAGGCTGACAGAGGGTTAAGATCTACTAATGGTGGGGCATATTGTAAACGCAGAAGGCCTGAACTATGAGTTTGCATGTATTTTGCAGCTTAAAAGTATTGTGGATGACGTTATTTTGGCTTCAACTTCCAGGTGGATCATCTTAACTATTGGTCCTCCTAATTGTCAATCATTCTGATGATATGTTTACTCAAGGCCGTCGTACGTGCTCGTGCGCGGTGCAAACTGGGTCCTTTGAAAATGGATTTTCACTTACCGGTGGCGAGTCTGACATAATGGGAAAAGTGCAAATCATCTTTTGGAAAGTAAGCCTGCATGAGCGATCCCGACTCCAACTTGGCTCGTACAAGTTGGAACTCCCTCTTGAGCATGCAGGTAGAGTTTTGCGCATGTGCAGAGGGCGTTTCTTTTCTAAACTGCGGGAAAATTGTCCTCTATATCTTTAATATATTTATTGTCTTTAGCTCTCCACAAGTCTGGTATGATTGAGCAGGAAACGATGGGCGAGTAACCCAAGATGCTGTTTTATTATGAATACCCAGTGACGTGCAGTCCGGGTAGGCAAGGTAGGCAGTGCCTACCCAAGGGTGAATTGATATTTTGATTATTTGTTTTAATTATAAAAAAATTATTAATTATTTATTTTTCCATTTCCGATAGCCTACAGTACCTATAAGTTTGAAAGTGTCAGCGTTTTGTGCTTTTCATAGCCCAAATGACTAAATATCGCTGTTTCCTGGTACGACAGAGACACGCACAGCAGTGTCGGCGTCATACAGACACACACACACACACACTCTTCCCGGCCACTACAGGGGAGCTTTTTATTAATCAAAGATATCTGATTGGCTATCAACTGAATGTGTCCATTCACTGACAGCGGATGGGAGTCTGCTCCATAGATATAATATACTGTGGTGTAATTGTTTAACGTTTGTGCTAATGAACGCACCTAGAGTTGTTGTCATGTGTATATGTCTATGGCCTGCTCTGTTGATTCACGTGATGTCACTCACATTGCTGCTTCGCGGGAAAGCTCTAGCGCTAAATTCAGATGGAGAGCAGGAACCTTGAGAATCTGACATCTGAAATCATCAAAATGCCCATATTTTGTGTAGTTTACGGCTGCTCCAATCATTCAAACGGAGAAAAGGAAAAGAGATCCACTTTTTACGGCGTTGTTCTGTGAGCTTTGTACATTTTTCACCTTTGTGAACAACAATCTTTGGTACTCTATAAAATCTATTTTCCATTTCTCGGTTAGAACGATTGGAGCAGCCGTAAACTACAGTAAACATGGGCTTTGTGATTATTTCAGACGGCAGATTCTCAAGCTACTTCACGTCCTGCCGTCCGTCGGAATTTCGCGCTCTCGTGATGCAGCAAAGTCATGTGAAAGCCACCTATTGGTTGTGCTGCTTCCAGTGATGTAAAGTATATTATGGTACATTTCAACAAAGCAGGCTCCCGTGCGCCGTCAGTGAATGGGCACAGTCAGTTACGATAGCCCATCAGATCTTGTCGAGTAATAAAAAGTTTGTCCCAGGACTCCCCCTGTAGAATGGGAAGAGTGGGGTGGGGGTGCACAGTAGGTTAGCGGGGGGAGGGCACGGCCATGCAAAGACATTTTGTTTTCATCTTGCATTTTTGTGGGTGGAAGAACCCATTGAGAAGAAACTTAGAAATTGAATTCATGCTCGTGTGAGATTTGACTCCCCTCAAAATGTTGCTTTAAAATATTGAATAAGAGAATTTTTTATCATCAAATTGTTTGCCTTTATAAAAAAAAGTACAGGATCTGCTTTTCAATATTGTTCTTCTTAGAAAAAGATTATGGTCTTCATCAATGTGCACAGAAGGCCCATTCATTATCAAATTTTATTTAAGGTATATAGATTAGTCTGTATTCAGCTTGGAAAACTGAGTTCACTAAATGTGTATATGACTTAAATTTGCCAATTCCCATGAACTCAACATGGTTATATGCCAACATCTAAGCCAGAGGCTCAACTGGGCCAGATCAGGAATATTACTGCAGAGTAGGAAAATTACAGAATAGAAGAAAGAAGTGTGCGTGTGCTTCAATGGCCTATAGAGGGTTAAACATTTCCCCTCCATCAGTCCTTTATAGACACCTGGTGAAGTCGATGCTCTGTCCTCTAAGTGATAAACAGTTAACTGAGCGTGAAGGCCGATGTCTCCCACTCAGTCCCATTCAGCACTTCTAGTTGCTGATGTGGGGTTTTAGGACACGTTCACATGCCAGCACTGCACACCCACAGTTCAGGACCCGGGACGACCTCTGAGCAGCAGTTACACTGAAAACCAGCGGACCAACATCTGCTCTGTTTGCAGTGGGCAGATCGTGTCCACAGGTGATTCCAGGGTATAAAATACAGGCCTTATCTGACAAAAAAATGTGTTGATGTGAGATTTTCTGTTAAAGCAGCTTTAGGACAGTTTACAATGCACTGGTCTAGTTTTCTGGATCTAATGTCTAATGTTTTTGTATTACAATACATTATGGTAAATTCTTGTATTTAGTTTATGTCAACTCCATATAAAAGTCATGACAAAATAACTACTTAAAATTCTAAAATATAAAAGCTAAACATGTTTATGCTATAGTTGAAATTACTTAGGGTAGCCAACAACGTCCTGAGTTATACAAGAAGTGGTAAAAAGTATAACCTTAACTTGGGGTTTTCTAAAAGGATAGAAATGAAGCATTGTTCATGTATGTTGTACTTGCTACTATTTTTTTTTTTTTACACAGGATAAAGATGCAACATCAGCTCCTACTAATGATTTTAAATCATGTGTCAAACTCAAGACCCTTGGACCAATATTCCAGCCTTTTCAGAGCATCCAATCTGGGCCACAGGTAAAAGTAAAAGTGACAGAGAAAATTTGAATCATTGGATAAATGACCAACTAATTCAGCTGTAGACATCTCAGCCATCCAAATACACAAATTTAATAAAACTGCACAATATTTGCAGGGCTCAGTTTTCCCATTATTATACATCACACAATGGCAGTTACTTCTTGAAATAACTCTTAATTGTTCCAAAAATCCTGACATTTTCCTCAAATTGGTACACAGAATTTCCCCCATATTTAATGGAAATTGGTTACAAAATTTACAAAAGTTTACATATCATTTATACCTGTAAGTGCAAGATCAAGAGATATTATTCTTAATATATAAATATTGATTTTTCTCATTGTATAAAGTAATACACACCCATGATTATAATTAAGCATTTCACCAATTATAATATTTAGAAATCTCCAAGATTTGCTACTATTTTAAAAACAAAACAATATTTTTGTCAATATTTACTAAAACAGCCACTGCTAATGATTGACACAATTATTTAAGAATCCTAATTACTTTAAAAAAGGAGGAAAAGCAGGCATCAGGTTGGGCCCAATGATGTCTGTCCCTCCATTAAAAGCAAATAACACTGTAATCATCAAATAACCTCAATCTGACCTCTTGTGGTCATTTGAAGAACTACAACTTAAACCCCAGTTAAAAGCAGCGCTATCTTAAAAGAAAACGTGGATGATGATAAACAATAAATAAGCATCACTTGTGTGATTGTCAACATTACCAATAGTCTTCCTGTGATACTACTACAGCCAATAAATGCCATTTAAAAGTAAGAAAACAACAACTATTGGTCTAATTGTGCAAATGCAATACTAAAGACAGAAGCAAATGATACAGAAAGGCAGTGATATTTTATTGAAAAAAGGAACAAGGTAGAGTATGTGTAGAGTAACTGGTTTTAAGATCCTGTTCTGTAGACATGGACCCCTCATGCTATGATGATACAATGGTTTGTGTTCAGTATGTTGACATGCATTTAAGAGAGAAAAGTCCTCCAAAGCTCGTCATGAAATAAGTTGCACAGCAGGATTTCTCCCCATGTGCTCACTAAAGGTTACTGACTCAGCTTGGTTTTCTTTAACAATGGGCAGATGTACCAAATACATTTAAACATGGCAGATATAAACTATTATACACTTTTATTTGTGGCACTGCCCTGTCATCCTGTATTCACACCTCAGTTCATCTATGGCAGGGGTCTGCAACCTGCGGCTCTGGAGCCTCATGTGGCTTTTGGACTCTTTTGCAATGGCTCCCTATAGCTTTAAAAAATATACATATATTAAACTAATGAATTGTTATTTCTTACAGTGTATTCATGATTAATAACATTAACTTCAAATAAAATGATGACAAAACAATTTGTGCAATAACTCTGTCATCACCATCGACTTTCCTTGCACCTGTGGCTAACCTTTAGTTATATTACCAGGGATTTAAAACTTAACTAACAAACAATTCTGGAAGAAAATTGAGATTTTATTTGTGTGGAGAAAGATTTATGAAACTGCCAACATGCCAGCTAAATATGCATGCTTGATATGTTGCAAGAAATTAGCAATTAGCATATGTTGATCGACATGATCATGTGTTGTCAAATTCAAGTTTATTTTTATAGCCCATCAATTCCAATAACCCGTAAAACTATTCAAAATATTTTTAACTGTATAGAATTTTATACACAGTATTGTTTTCATTGTGAAGGTATTTTTTCGGCTCCAGAAGGACTTTAATCCAGGTGAGATTAAGCAAAATGGCTCCTTTGAGTAAAGGTTGCAGACCCCTGATCTATGGGCTCAAAACAGAATACATCAGTTTGGTTTTAGTCATGTGAACAACAAAAACAGTTGTAAAGCAATAAACTCTGCCACAAAATGTAACTTTCAAAGGAGCCCATAAATCATCCTCATGCAGCTGACTGCATCCATCCTCTGAGTGTGAAAGCTGTATAGCACAATCGGTCAGGGCGTACCTTTGCACCATTAACATACATCATGTGCATAGCGCTTGTGTGAAGAACAGACATATCGTTAATACATTTTCAAGTGACATGCAGTAGTAAGTAGAAAAAAACCCATTCCCTTTTTCATTCATTCAACACATCAGTGCTGAAAGTCATTAGAGTGTGGAAGCATTAAAAAGTAGAATTAGATTCAATCCTTCACTCAAAGGTAACTAAAGGCATGTGGGGCGACTAATATCGACTAATACTAATAATATAGGAAAACATTTCTAACAGGTAGAAGTAAACTAACAGGGTGGACGAAGATGAAGCGTGTGCACGTGGCCTTCGTCTCTGCTTTTTAAACCTCTATAGATGTGTCATGCATAGATTTGTACAAAAAGATTTGCATCTGCACTATGCTGCCATGGTAACCTAACATCAGAAGGAGCCAGCTCTGTAAGTTGAATGGCTCCGTTTAAAGTATTTTCACAAGTCTAGACGTGCGCTTTTTTGTTTTATATGTACAGTACAAATAAAACCTTTGTAAGGGTTGAATTTCAGTTAGCAAATAAAATAAATACATGAGACACAAAAAAATACATGAGAACCTGAGTTCTCCAATGACAACAAAAAGTAAAGTGACTATACTCAAAAAACCAGTGTTTCCCTAATGAGAGCATCACTACCCCCTACAGGGACTTTTATTTACTACAGGAACTACTGAGGGGACAGTGGCTAAAAGCTATTAATTTGCTCCTGCTTTTATTAAATTGCATGTTGGGCTTTCAACATTCGATTCAGAAGCAAAGGAAATATAGTGTGAGTGTAGTTATTTGTTTTCATTGGCTCCATGGCGACTGTGATGTGATTAGTTGATGGATTTTGTGCTGATCTTGGCTGATTAAGATGATATTTTAGAGAGTTAAATAAAAACCACAGATCTAAACAGGCTGATTGACAGCTTCAAATGTAAAACACTGCAATCTTATGCTTTTTTAAGTTTGTACACAACTTTATATACAACGAATCACCAGTCTTGGAGGATGTTGTTTCAGTTGTTTCACTTTGTAGAAAACAAGTAGATCACAGACATGCCACAAAATTAAAGTAATTTAAAATGGCAACGTTCTAGCTTTAAAGCTGATATCAGGAGTTTCTGAGAATTCTGTGTTTATGTATGATTCTTTTGAAATGCGAAAAAATGCCTAACTAGTGGTGGTCATTCATATACATCAATGTATATAAATCCCGCCTTCGTCCTATAGACCCCTATACAAATAGAAAATTGCACCGTTATCGCCCAACTTCCTGTAGTAGAGACTGTCAATCAAAGTGAATGCGTGTGCGTAAACTGTGCACGGAAACAACAGCAAACAGGTATCACTCTGAGCAGCATAGCATCATGGAGGAGCGCTCAGAAACTCCAAAGCTTCTACTAAAACAACTACAGAAAAGTCCAGGTACAAAGCATGCGGATAAACGTCTTTGTGACCGCAACGGAATTTATCTCGAAGCTGCTTTTCAAAGGTGGACGGACTTGTGGCTTTTAAAAGGATTCCGAACGTTTCTCATGGACAGGTAATAAACATGTTTTAATCAAACTACAATAAGTGTTTTAGAAGTGAAAAACAATACTACACGTGTGTTGAGGTTATGTTTTGCAATGCGCGTGCACAAAAGTACAGGCGTTGCTTAAAGGTAGATTGGCAGAGGCAGGGGGAGGAAGTGGAGCTGTCTAGGGCGGGACATCGAGACGTTCACTTTTGAATTTTCTCGCTCTCTTTTCATCCTCAGGATATCAGCGTTAAGAAACGCTAAATAAATCAAGAAAAAAAATTGTGGTAGTAAATAATAATTGCCTTCCCTCAAGCAGAGGGAAAAAAATATGGAATCACTCAGTTCTGAGGAAAAAATTTTGGAATCACCCTGTAAATGTCCATTTTCAAAACTAACAACCGCATCAGATTAAATCTGCTCATTATTCTGCAGTTAGAAAGGAGTGCTCACAACTTGGAACGCTGTTGCACAAAGCAGATTGACATGAATCATGGCTCCAACACGAGCGATGTCAGTTGAAACAAAGGAGAGGATTATCAAACTTCTTAAAGAAGGTAAATCATCATGGAATGTGAAGTCAGCTGTGTCTAAAATCTGGACCAAGTACAAACAACATGTGAAGGTGGTAAAAGACAAGCATACCGGTGGTAGACCAAGGAAGACGTCAAAGCGTCAAGACAGAAAAGTTAAAGCAATATGTCTTGAAAACAGAAAATGCACAGCAAAACAAATGAGGAACAAATGGGCGGAAACTGGAGTCAACGTCTGTGACCGAACTGTAAGAAAATGGTCCATGACAATGCAAAGCTAATCTGCCAACAGCAATCAGAGAAAGTTGTAGCCGGATTGATGAAGAGTTCTGTTCGTCACTCATTAAGTCTATGGCTCAGACACTGCAAGCTGTTATAAAAGCCAGAGATGGTGCAACAAAGTACTAGTGGTGCTTTGTAGTGTTTTTTTCATGATTCCATAATTTGTTCCTCAGAACTGAGTGATTCCATACTTTTTTCCCCTCTGCTCGATCTAAGAAAGCAATTGTTATTGACTACCACATTTTTTTTTTCTTGATTTCTTTTAGTGTTTCTTAAAGCCATAAAGTTGCCATTATAAATGACTTCAGTTTTGTGGCATGTCTGTGAACTGAATGAACATTCTCCAAGACTGGTGATTCCATCATTTTTTCCCAGGAGTTGTACAACTAACGTGCGTCTTCTAATCTACCCTAAAGGAAGAACATGAGTTTATAAATCATATTTAAAACCCTAAACTCGGCCTTTTCCCCCTCATTTTTGTACCAAAGTTGAATGTAATTGCTTTGAAAGCACTAAATCAACTTTTTTAAAGCTTCAAGTGTTTGGAAAAAAGTGTCCAAACAGGGATGTTTATGGGCGTAGGAATGCTTTTGAGTAGCTTATACAGGGTTTGCATTGGGGAAGTGGTGCATTTTGGGAAGTAAACATTTTCATTCTTAATAAACTGTACAGCTGCTTCCTGCTGAAACATTTTACAAAAACTGGACTCTAAAGCAGAGCAAACCAGACAATCAAGAAACCAAGAAGACATTGATTGTGAGAGAGAAGACAACTAGTTCTCCCAGTAAACCGTTACTACTTCCTGTTTACATGCCTCGTGTACCTGAATCTTATCATATTCTTGTGGAAAGACAAAGAGAAAGACTAAGCTATCATTAAACAGTACAGTTAGAGCCTGAGACAAAGCATGCTGGGAGTTAAATGGCATGCAGGATAAGCATTCAGGTACAAATGGATCATCAGGAGGGAAGTGACAATCACAAGTCCAAACTCCTCCGTCTACTCTAAAAGGAGAAAACCTGATCAGGAAAAGTACATCAAAGGGCTTTAACTTGTGATTTTTCCTGTTTGTAAAGTTTCAGCCTCACTCGCCCACCTTGTAGGGAAGGACACAAGCTGCCAGAGTAAAACTGTGAGTAAAGGGGAGGAATGCTGTGTTTTTTTTTCAGATGGATGGACACCAGCGGCATGTGTAACCATCTGCATCAGGAGAGAGTCTCGTCCTCTCCCACATAGGGCAGCTCTACAATTCTCATCCCCTCACTGCTCTCCTGTTTCCTGATGAGAACACAAGACACACAGCGTCACTGAGAGCAGCGAAAACATGGACATCAGCCAAGAATCAGCACATACACATTTGCAAACCAGAATGCACTGAAACTCTTCCAAACACACATTTTTATTAAAACTATCCAAAGATAATAATGGAGTCAAAAAGTGCATTTTTCATAAACAAAGAGGAACTTCACATCTCACTCTCAGTTTACAGTTATCAACTCTTCCCCACCCTTCCATTTCGCTACCTTGAATCACTCCTCCCTGCTCTCTTCCACCTCCACCTCCCCCCCACCCCCTCTCTTTTTATATTCTCCCTTTAATAAAGTGTTTCTTACCCTTCCTTAGGGAGGGCTGGTGATGGTCACAATTATGCAATAAAATAATGCAATTTATTTAATTGCAACAACAAAAAAAAAAAAAAAAAAAAAAAATGCATTGCTGTCTAAAAAAGATTGCACTTCTTGTAGTGTTGACCTTTGACAGCATTGTGCAGACCAAAAAAAAAAATACAAAGTTCACAAGATGTGACAATATGGAATACTGGCCTCACGTTAACAATACGATATTTTTGGAAAGGGAAAAAGACCAAAAAATGCAATTTGAAAAATAAACTGGTTTTAATTTGACTAACTCTGGCCATACTTACATATAAGTGAAACTTTTTCACCTCAATAGGAACAATAATAATGTTTTGTTTTTTTTTTTTTCAATCAATAACTAATGTTAATAAATATAACGCATTTTTCCTATTTGAAGAGCCTAAAATGCCACTCTGCAAATCGAACACAAAAACAGAGACAGACAATTCCTGCCTGTCTAAAATTAAAACCAAATAATGCCATCATGACATTCTTCAAAAAAATATGCGAACCTGTGTATAAACAAGTTTAGTTTTTTTAAAACATCAAACTAGAACATTCTACACAGCCTAGATTTAAGATATGGACAAGTTCTTTTTAAAAATATTAGCATTTCTACATTTTCTGGCATTGAGACATTTGGATCTTGACGCTGTCTCCTGTAGTTAAAAATTGGGACAGACTCCCAAAAATAATAAAACTCCTCCCATCAACAATATATCTTGAGACGTGGGGTGACAGTTACCCCAGTGGTATCTGTCATTGTGTCCTTAGGCAAGACACTTCACCCACATTGCCTAGTATGAATGTAGTATGTGAGTGAGTGTTGGTGGTGGTCAGAGGGACCAATGGTGCACTATGGCAGCCTCGCTTCCGTCAATCTGCCCCAGGGCAGCTGTGGCTACAATAGTAGCTTACCACCACTAAGTGTGGAGTGAAAGAATAATCCCTTCATTTTGTAAAGCGACTTTGAGTGTCCAAAAAAAGCGCTATATAAAATTGATGCATTACTGTTATAAATATCGCAATATCTTGTCACACAATATATCTTCCCATCCTTGGTATTTGACCATAACAGCTATACTGTACTGTTCATGGTTCTTGTATTATGTAGCTCTTGTGGTTTTAGCAAATGTTCAGTATCTCCTATTTTCTGCTCAGCCTCTACAAGGCAGGAGGAAATCAACAAAGATAACAATCCCAGCTACAGTCTGCACACAGTCCTTACAGAGTATTTCTAAAGCACAGACAGGCTTAATCAGTATTCCTGAAGGAGATGTTGCAGGAAGGAATAATAGTGAAGTCATGCTAGCAGAGGAACCCTGTGGATCTATAGTTGGAGCCAAAGTGCAGAGTTTGCATTGAGTCTGTAAACAATCCTTACGTGAGCGTTTGCCCTGAAGCGCACAAACCACTGCGCTCCTCTTTCCGGCTCCAATCAAATGGATTCCCAAAGGAACGTTTCCTCAGCATGGTCCTCACAAGGATCTGTAAATAAAAACCTGTGCTTAGAATTCACAGACTTACAATGAATTCTACAGAGCTCTAACTTTTGGAACCTTAAAGAGTAACTAAACCCCAAAACCACTTTTTTCTGCTGAATACAAATGCATTTGGGTTTGATCATGGTCCAACTCTCAACATTTTAGTCAAAGTATTTCAATTTGCGTATTTTGTTCTAAAAAAAGAAAGAAAAAAAATCTTAGCATTAGCATTAACCTAGCATTAGCAGTAACCTTGCATTAGCATTAAACTCACAATAGCATTAGCACTAATCTAATGTTAGCATTAACCTAGCATGAACACTAACCTGGCATTAGCATTAGCCTAACATTAACCTAGCAATAACATTAACCTACCATTAATATTAACACAGCAATAGCACTAACCTAGCATTAGCATAGCAATAGCACTAACCTAGCATTAGCATAGCAATAGCATTAACATTATCCTATCAATAACATTAGCCTAGCATTAGAATTAACTGAGCATTAGCATTTGCCTAGCAATTACATTATCCTGGCATTAGCACTAACCTAGCATTAACATTAACCTAGCATTAACTCTAACTTAGCATTAGCCAAGCAATAGCATTAACCTAGCATTAACCATGCATTAACTTAACATTAGCAATAAGGTTGAAAAAGGTTGAAATGAGTTGAAGGTATTATCTGAACATGTTAAAGGTTGATGTTGTTTGCAAAGATTTTAAGGTAAAAAGTGGAGCAGCTCCACTCTAGCGTAACGAGCCGTCCACTCAGTACAAGCATAAATCTCAGGAACTTTCTGAACATTTTCATAGCTTATTTGTCAAAATCAGACAAACATTATAGGAGGAGTTAATGACAAACTGAAGAAAAAAATGGATAACAACATCAGAGACTCAGCTAAGATGGGCTTATGGGTTTTCTGAGACACACACACTCACCACAGTTGCCAAACTCGGGATGTGTTTGACTGAATTTTCCACTTCCTCCTCGGTCACCTCGATCAGCATACAGCAGTTGTCATCCTCAGGAGGAAGTGGCTCTGCACCGTGCCTTGTCACCCATGGGTGGACCTACGGCAGGTGTCATGGATTTTACTTTTTTTTTTTATTATTATTTTCAAGATATAACAATAAAATCACTGTTGATGAAAAAGCAGCACAAACTCAACTTTGTTGGAGGAGTGTTATTATATGTCAGCATGGCTGGCATTAGTCTGTAGGAGTGTGTTTACCTTGATCTGTGGGATTGATATCCTGCTTTCCGGATTCTTGTCCAGCATTTTTAACAACAAATCTTTGAGATCATCAGATATGTCGGTACTAGTGGTGCAGAAAAACAAGTCAACAACAGAATGAACAAGAAAGGTTGTACAGGAACATTTATCCAATAACTGGTGGTCAAAACATCAAGTGAACAAATGTCTTCAAAGTGTCAGAACCTACTGCTCTGGTAACACCACAGGCTGAGTCTTGATCTTTTGATGAAGACTGAGAATGCGTTCATCCATGAAGGGACACTGTGAATGCAGAAGGAGATGGAATCAAGGAAAACCCCAGATTGTGAATTAAAACTCCATTTGGTCAATAATCTGCTTTGATTGAAAAAGAAGAGCTGAATAAAAAATATCTTACCACTCCAAAAGCAAAGCAGTAAAGGGTCACACCCATGGCCCAAACATCCAAAGCCTTTTTAGGAAAGAAACACAAGTTTGATGCCATACCTTTAGGACAGAGTCCTTGATTTGAAATGAGGATTGAGATCTTACAAGTAGTATGAGCACACATGTGAAATCATCAGTGCACAGTTCACCGTGTGAAACTGCCATGTTTTACTGTCACTCACAAAATTTCCAAAAATAAGTTAATTCATTTTGGCGGAAAAAAGCATCTGTCTAATGTCTAATCATGTCTAATAACCCAATATTATTAGTAATAGATTCAAATGTAATACTTATTAAGATGTTTTGTGCACCTCAGAACATTTCTAAGTGTAAGTAAGGCAGGCAAAGTAGACACGTAATACAACTCCAAAATGACACAAAACAAAAACAGCAATATACAAAATGACTCCAAACACATACAAAAATACACTAGACAACAAAAACACAAAAATGCCAACAAAAAAAATACACAAAACTGCAAAAATACACCAAAATATAAAAAATGACAATAAAAATATATGAAACATAACCAACAGAATAAAAATACACAAAATGACAAAATGTAATTATTCTAATGCTTTCATAAATGTTGATAATGTGACCCTCAAATCAGATAATCATATTTTTTATGGCCCCCGCTGTGATAAAAGTAAGTGGTGCTATGGCTCTCCAATAATGTCTTAAAAGGCTTGCACTTGCACCCACCACCTCTAGAGGGCACTGTTTTATCAGTATGTTGCTTCACCTTTCCAGAGAAGTTCTTTCTGGTCTCAGAAAGCGTTTCAGGTGCAAGGAATGCTGGTGTTCCCACTGTGCTGGTCAGTAATGCATCAGCTCCTTCAAACTGGTTACTAACACCAAAGTCTGCGATCTTGATGTGACCATCTTCTCCCACCAACAGGTTTGAGGGTTTGATGTCTCTGTGGATGATTCCGTGATAATGTACTGATGAAAGAACAAAGGACAACACATCTTGTTAAAATGTCAATTTTCAACATACAACCCAATTGAACTGGCTCAGCATTGTGTTGGCAGTGCATTGAAACAAGTGGTTGGATTATTCCTGAAACAATTATCCTGATTAACAGTGACACTTAAACACAATTTAAACCGAACGTGTGAAAACAAATACATTTGGTGGGTGTGTGTGTGTGTGTGTGTGTGTGTGTGTGTTGTGTAAACACATAACAAGGATTCTGACTATTTTTACATTGCTCCCTCCCAACCCTTTCCTCCTTTCTTCAGCACTAGCCTCAAAGATGATACTTCATGCAGAGCCTCTGCTGAGCTCTGGGGCTGAAATGCATTAGGACTCACTGGGGTGATGTGAAATGAGCATGGAGGGTGGCTAAAGTCAAGAACAGCAGATGAAGGATTTGTGCACTTGGCAGGAAGTATGAGAGCAGATATAGTTCATACTACACAGTGTCACTGAATATCCACTTCACCGACAACAATATATTCTACTTATCTCTATTGTGCACACACACACACTAAAAAAAAATCTAAAATAAAATGCAGGATGTGATATTGATAATAGACTTTTGAGAGCTCTTTAAATTATGAACGTTAAATGTAGTTCCTAGAAAGCCCCATTACTGCATATTTTAAATGTCACCAACACACAAGTCCTCTAAATTTGTGTAACATGCACATCAGGCGTTATATTGTAAGACATTCAGAAAATAACTGTACAATAAATAAATTATCAGTTTTTTACCAATTATAATGTTTCAATGTTTTTGTCTCGGGTTTCAAATGGCAAAAACGTTGTGACCAGATTCCTAATATTTATTGATTTTATTTTTCCTGTTAAACAACTTTAAAATATATTGGACATGCTCGCATTAGTAAAGGTTGGCAAAAACGAAAAGACACTCACAATACTCGATCCCCCTGAGCAGATCCTGAAAGTAAAAGCGAGCCTGGTCTTCACTAAAGGGTTTATCTGCTGGAACCTCCATCACAGCCCTGAATTCACACATGCACGAGTACAAACACTAAATAAGAAATCACTAACTAATGGAAATCATTCATCACCATAGAATAAACCTGGCTTACCCTTGTTTCACCAACTCAAACACTGAGAGAGAAAGAAAGAGAAAAACATTTTGAGTATGAACTACTTACTGAAAATAAAGCAATATTAGTTTATTAAGTCTTTAATGTGTGAGGGATGTGTGGCCACAGCGTACCCATGTACAGATGGTCCTCGCTTGGGTCATCCAAAACCTGGCAAGAAATCATAAAGAAACAAAAGAGATAAAAACATGCACAAAGACGTATGTACAGAAAGACTGCAGCAGGAAAAATGTGTATTTAATGGGATGGATTAACACAGTCAAGCCAAAGTAGATGTGATGAAGCATTCTGAACACTGGTGTAAGGATTACTCTCTTTCTCTCTGTATAGAATGTGCTGAATACTTTAGGCTTTCATAAATCCTTCCTTCCACTGTCAGCTTATACTGAAACTATTTTTTGGAACCATAATCAGATTTCATTACCTTCACACACCTACTGTGTATCAACATTCTACCATTATGATAAATCCAAAACAGTAAAATGTGTGTTTTAAAACGAATATAAATGTATGTCTTTGGGTATATTTAGCCAATGAAATCTTCCCTCAGGGCCTCTGAATTTACGTTTCAAAATTTCCCAAATTCCGTTTAAGAATTTACCCGTTTCTGCACCGAGAGGAAAATTCTTGGCCAAACTAAAAATGAGGAAACCAAGGTCTAAAACCAAAAAAAATAATTTTGCCAATTATTAGTAGCATTATATTTATGGCTGTGGATGTGTACTGCCCTCATTAAAATCAAGGCATTGCAATTGCATAAATTAATATTAATGCTTCGAAGAATAAATCAATAAAAAATAAATAATGAAAATATATTTAGCACTGACATTCCCAAAATGCACAATATAAAATAAAATTGGAAATAAAATGTGTACAATAACTAATAATGTACAGGCCTATAACTGACTGGGCTGCTGAAAGAGAGTCACAAAAATATGTTTTCACAAAATACATTTCAGTTCTTAATGAAGAGCAGCTTCTCTGCTTCATCACAGTGAAGTCTGTCTGCAGCACTGCTCTTTCTGCTTTCCTTCACCAGGACAGTGAAACTGCATTTTTTTGTGACAGTGTCACGTTTAACCATGTTGGTTCTCCACATCCATCACAGCGTGGATCATTTCTTGCTTTATTCCCACTACCAAGAAATGACCTTTATCATCCAGATCAAGTACAGTTGCAATGAAGGGCAGAGGATCTGAATAGATATCGGTGTATTTCACTCAAGAGTGAACTTTTCATTGTTTCCACTCTGTCCTCCGTCTCAACCTCTGCTTAGAAGAGGCTTTTGTGCTCAGATTTATTGAAATACGTTCACACTGCAGACACAAATCTAGACAAGCGCATGCTGGCCACTGTTTTTGCTGAAAATGGCCCAAAACTATAAGTGCATTTTCATTTTTAAGCCCTAAATTTTAGGTGGCTAAGTTTTCTGTGCGTCAATAGTTAGACTTTTCCGATGACTTTACAGGCTATTAGTATTAACCCTACCAAAATCATACCAAACATGGTAAATATGTTGTTAATTTTTTGATTTTACACTTTAGATGCTGCAGATGATTTACAAAATCAGGATTTTACTCTAGCCAGAGATAGGCACCGGCAGAACCCCGTGACCCTGAAATAGGACAAGGCGGATCTGAAAATTGATGAATTTTACTGTGAAATCATGCGAGATTACATTGCAAGACCCATGTCAGCCACAATGCTAGACCCTCAGCCACCCACCTAACGAGAAAAATCCCACAGAAATGCGTGACATGGTCCCAAAACATTATTTGTGACACCTTTAATTACCGCCAACCGGCAAGTCAGCCTCATGTTCTGCATGAAATCCTGCACATCCTTGTGATTGTAGATGCTTCTGTTGAGACATGTCATCAGGTAAAATGGCCACCAGTTCAGCTAATACACTAACAGTTAAACCAGTCTTTGTTAGAGTTGGGCACCGAGAACCGGTTCCTATTTGGAACCGGTTCCTAACGTCCAGTTCCAGAACCGTTACGAAGATGTTTGCATTTCGATTCTTTTTTTCGATTCCTAATTGCCCGCACTAGTTTGTTTCCGCGGCTTGCTCTGTTTGTTTCTGCAGGGTTTGTATATGATGCGTTCAGAACGCAACTGCTGTGTGTGTGTGTCTACGGTTTCAGTTTGGACCGAGGAGTGGAAGGGAGATAGAAACTAATCACCAATTAAAATACCCAGTAAAACTCCAGAAAACAATCACCATGAATAAATATTTGCTCCCTGGTAAAGATAGTAACTCAAACAACCGGTAAAATGATAAACTTGGTGATATTACAGCCTGTGAATGCAGTACGGGGACGTATTTACTCTGGGTCCTAGTGCCTGCCGCCCGGTGAAGCCTGTTCCGTTTACTGAGGTCCGTGTGTGTTTTATAAATTTGTGTGTGTCCGTGTGAAAGTCTGGATGTTTATGCCTCTGTCCATCCACTCTTTTCATTATATCCATGTCTTTTAAGGCTTTTATTATATAGTCTCACAGGAGTCCGGGCCACCCCCATCTTGGATTATGTCGTCACCAGCATATTAGTTTATTTTCTTTTTAAAGTGGTGTTTTTTTGTGGCTTTAGACTCCAATTACATATTTGTATATAATATGTTCCCTACAATATAAACAGGTTCACAATATAACTATTTTTATAGTTTCTGTTTCCACTGTATCCAGAATAACAATAATCTTTCTCAACAAGAACTGTTGATTGATTTGTCACATGACTGTTCCAGGGTTTGAGTTTGTTTTAATTAGTTTCACATCAACCTGGGCTGTAGCTCTTTGTGAAAATGGCCTGTGTAAAGGCTTTTTCAAATAAAAAAAATTATCCTGTGAAATCTGTGACCTGATGACCTGCACAACTCAAAGAATCAAAATCGAGAATCGTTTAGAACAGGAATCGAAACTGAGAATCGAAATCAGAATCAGAATCGTTAAAATCCAAAAGATGCCCAATCCTAGTCTTTGTACCAGTGCATTTTCAGATTAAAATGCAGTCATAATATTCAGCATTGCTTGTTCATCGCATTAAACCATAACATGTAGCACAAAATTTTGAATGGATTTATAATCAGAATGGGACAAATTTGTCTGTTTGTCACACTTTGTGGACATTCAATCTCCAGTTACATGTTGAGGAAAAAAGAAGTGTGTCAGATTGATTTTTCCATTTCAGAAAGTGAATTCTGTTTTTTTTTTTGTCTGTTTACCGCGATCATGGTACATCGGAGGCCCAACTCACCTCAACAAGTTTGACAACATTTGGGTGGTCCAGTTTTTTAAGGATAGCAATCTCTTGGTACACCCTCTCCAGGGGTCCTTTAGGCTGAGGAGGACCCTCGGGGGCCCTGGCTCCTCGAGGAGGGGGTCTCCCTAATGAAAGAGAAAGGGACCAAGTGGGAGGAGGTTTGAGAAACAAAGAGAAGATGGATTTCAGTGCTGCTCTGCATTGTTCAGAGACCGCTGAGGCTTGGCTGACATTGTTTTGTGTAGAAATGTATTAGACTCACACTTACTTGGGAAACCTGCCTGTCTCATCAGTCTCTTCTTTGACAACACCTTCATCGCCTGCAGAGGAGAGAGGAAAAAAATGGACATTAAAAGTCAGTGAGAGAAATCAAAAGATCTAACGAACATGAACTGCAAGGCAAACAAAAAGGAGAATGGAACGAGGAATGCTTGTGTAGTTGTTTTAGAGTGAACCCTCAGGCACTTGGTCACAACTACAGATGATACTCCCACCATCCATTAGCTTCTTTTTTTAGGATCACATTTGATGGAGTAGATTGAGACTATTGAAGCAGAAAATATGATCAAACAAGGTAAACATGTCATATAATAAGTCAGGTGATTATGAAAAGCATTGCTTACATTTAACAAGGTAATATAATTGACTGGAGATGAGCTGTTGTGGGTTTTAGACTTGTTTTCAATGGAACACAAACATTTACAGAGGTATATATATATATATATTTTTTTTTTTTTAAAGAAGTATTTTAGATGGCAGAAGACTGTCAATGGTTCACACTTACTATAACAATACACACTAACAATAGGGGTAACAACATCAGGTTTTTTTCTTATTAGAGGTTCTCAAGGTTACACCAGAAGAGAACCACTGTCATACATGATTAAGGCAATATATTCTTGTTTTCACATTAAAAAAACATTATCGTGATGCTAGAAAATAGATTTTAGGCTTCTTTTTTTAATTCCTACGCAAAATTACAATCCTTTGCACAGCAAATGTGGAGTGGAAACTGTTCTGAAACATTCAAGATATTTCCAATGATGACTAATAATGACAAAAGTCAAGAATAATGAGTAGATGACTGCATTTGAAAGCAATGAATAATTTTCCCTAAAGCCTCAACGCCTCAAGGTGTCAACATACAAATGAAACGTGGTGAGTGGGCTTTGACACTTGAGAGGAATATTGAAATATTCCCACTGTCAATGTCAGTCGCTATGGGAGCTTAATAAGAACAGCATCAATAAATAAGAAGCAGCTAATAGAAAAGTTGAAGCTTGACGTGTTATTACACCACATAGTGAGTGCAATTATCTACAAATTTCAGCATGTGGACGCTTCACATGAAATAAATGTGAGAAAGAGTTTGGGTTGTTATGGGATTAGCCAGTGATGAACGCCTTAAAAAATCAAAAAAAAACAAGAGCATACGGAGACTACAGCACAAGCCCCTGCCAAGCGACAAATACCCGCTGCCAGATCGCCACAGTTGTTTTGATCATGGTGCTATGATCACTCACACGTTAAAGGCTTGGAAGAAATTTCTAACACCATTAATAATAACCAACCTGACACAACAAATTTCAAAAAGGTCAGGTAATTTTGAACAGATGTACATTTTTGAAATTTCTAATGATGAGCGATAGGGTTTGTTCAATTTTCCAAACTGATTCAGAATCAGTTTATTGATCCAGAAACCCTCCTAAATTTATTGACAAATGGTCGATCTTTGGTAAAAAAAATTTTTAATTGATGTAATTCTGATAACAGACAAAAATATAAACACCGGTGAAAGTATTACATCCTTAGTAATGAGAAAAAAGCTTTTAAAACCACGTGTATGTGTGTATGGTAAAACTCACATAGTACGTGTTGTCGTCTTCATTGTAAGCCAGCTTGACGACACCATAGGAGCCCTGACCGAGAGAGAACAGAAACAGCAGAAAGCAAACAGGAAAAGGTGTCAGTTTGTCATGTGACAATACACGTCACACTATGTGCAACGCAAGAATTCTGAACTGATAAATACATACAGGAATAGGTATAAACACACGCACACAAACATGGTAAATGAGTGGGTTGAGAGTAGAAACAAAAAGAGTAACAGCTGCTTCACAGTGACAGAGAAATTCAAATCATCTAAGACTGTCATTCTTATTTTTAGATATTTTAAGCCATTTAAGTGGCACCAGGTTCACAAGCAGGCCCAATTAATAGCATGTGCAAAAAAGAAAGAGGAGAGAGCTAGAACGAGGGCAGGGGGTGTTCCTGCTGGGGGAGCAGATTGCAGAATGGAGAAGCCCTGCACGGCTCATCATACAGTCTCAGAGTCAAGCAGAAGACAACAACCTCTCGGCTTTAATTGTCTCTGCAGCACATGGGATCATGTCTCCCTGCAGGTGGGTAGAAACAGCAGCCCTCGTATTAAACCCACATGATTCACAAACACACTAAGCTTCCTTTAGAGAGCACTATTTATACCAGCCTCCCATCAGTCTCCCGGCTAGTTTACACAGAGTTTAAGAATTGAGGACAGTCGTGAGAGAGGATATGAAATGCCGTTAGAGCGTGGCGTCCAATGATGTGCATCACTTGACGCACATGAAGTAGGCAGAAGGGAAGAGAAATGGAAGAGCCAGAGAAAAGCACACAACCAGTGACTCATCTCTGATGTTACCTTTCCGATCTCATCTTTCAGCTTGTACTGGTTGAGTTGAACGCAGTCCTTGAGCAAAGAAAGAAAGAAAAAAAAAGGGTGAAAATTGTATTGTCACACCTGGTATTCTTTACGTCTATATACCATAGATACTTCACATGCTCTCTCAGTAAAAGCTCCGCCAAAGAATAATTCTACATTTTCAGCAAACTCGCTCAGCAGGGGTTTAAAGAAAATCTGCTGTCGGCTATATCATATCATCACACCTCTTCAGATCATTGTTACCAGGTTTGAGCATATTGAAAATGTACGTGTGCAAAAATACAACAAAAAAAAGGCTTGCACGTCAATTTAGTGGTAATCCTGTTAATCTTTCTGCATGCATGAAATTGTAAAGAATGATGCAGCCCAATGTCAGAACTGCTTTGTAATACATTTTACAATCCTTGGTACAAGCTGCTTTATTTTTCTATACCTTCTGCTAATGTTGGGATTTTGGTATTTTAGAATGATCTATGCGACATCCATCTGCTACTCTGTAATCTTATGCATATTATTTTTGCTGTTCCTGAAAGGAACAATTTGATGTTCTTTAAGTGTTTGTTGTCTATGTTATTTATTCTTTGTTGTAAACCACAAGGAGACACTGCGTCTTTTCTGTAATGCTCTAAACACAGGGTGATGAGTCACTAAGATAAGTATTGTTGCCCAGAGTCTAAAACAGAATGTAAAACTGTATCACCAAAGAAAATACGTGTACATACTGTTCCATTCCCTGTCAGAAATGTGTGGGTTTGTTGTTCTCAGTGCAAAATTAATGTAATGTTTTTAAGAGCTGTTAACTAACTGTTTATTATTGCGTTAACCCTCCATCCATCCATTTTCTGATTTTCTGGGCAGTCCATCGCATATCACGTTAAGATTTTTGCGTTATTATTTCAACGTTACTTCTTTTGGAAAAATATTTAGTTTTTTTTATTTTCTGAATTTTGAATGTCAAAGCATAAATACATTATGTAGAAAACACACACAGGCACACACGCACACAAACAGAATAGAGTGTCACTTCCAGACTGTGAATGACAACTGGAATATTGGTACAATAGTATTATTTTATTTATTATTAGTATTAATACTAATTATGATAATAATAGTAATTTATTTTTTTTTTAAGAGTGAGCTGCAAGTAATGTGGAAAGACTGCTGTGCCTGAGCAGCTGAATGTAAAAGTGGAATCGTTTGTGTCTAAGATTAAAATTTATTCTATAGCTTTAAACTGATACTGTAACTAATCATTTTGAAAATACCAGACTGGCCTTTAACAAACAAATGCAATTACATATTTCACTCTAATAAATGTAACTGTTTAAGAATAAACAGATTCTTTTACCCTTTCGATTTTCGTTTTGAAGGTAGTGTAAAAGATAAAGTTACTGTTTCTTCATATAAATCCAAATATCCATCGTCAGTTCCTTCAAACCATCTGACAACAGATTACATCACATTCATGCACAGCACTCCAATGTTGCAGAATGGAAATCAATATCAGTGTAGAAGCGACTAAGATCTGACTTGTGGACACACTCCTCTAGATAAAAAAACTAAACAAAAACAGAAGAAACATTGCGGCTATACAATCTATTCTAAAATCTACCCACATCTACACAAGGAGCTTTTGTCTTGTCTAGTAGAATATGAAACCTTACCTCTGTGTCCACATAGCCTGGAATTTACAAGTGTGCAGCTGCTTTCAAGACATATGCACAAGCAAATCTGCTCACTTTTTGGCAAATTCAATGACACAGATAGACTTACAGTATGTTTAAGAGGGAAAATGTGCTTGCCTCTGTGAATGCTTTTGTCAGTAGCTGTTTATGCAACACACATTCCAGTGAATGAAATAGTGCAGATCCAACTTAATCACAAGATATCTAAAATCTTGTACCAACAGAGAAAGTATCATGACCCAAAATGAGGATGTTTTTAGGTGCCACAAACTGGAATCAGGTGAGTCGTGTTGAGGGCACGCTCATACCTGCAGGTCTGTGATGGAGACACTATTGGATTCCACAGTGGGCCGGCGGGGCAGGCGTGGAGAGGAGTGGGGGGATGTTATGGGGGAGTAAGGTAACGATGGGTAAATGTAGCGTCCGTTGAGTCCCGGGGAGCTGCAGGGCGATGTTGCCGTCTGTGAACGCTCCTGAAGTGAGAGCTTCCTGTCCGACAGGTTTAATCTTCCCCGCTGCTCTTGGCTTTCTGGCAGAAGAGCCTTTGGATGAGAGACTGTGTGGGACAGCAGGTCACAGGATGGAGCTCGGAAAGGTGCTGCCACGGAGGGGGCTGGCTCAGGTGTCTCAGAGCTGTCCATTTCCTCTACCTGACAGAAGTGTATTAGCAGCTTCTTACCAATCATTTTAGTGTTACTTGAAAAAGTTACTGTATTCATCTGTGTACCCTTCGTTCTTTGGCTCTTCTCCATTTAAATCCAAATCAAAATAACAAATAAGCAGTGTAGTTAGTTTGTTTTATTGACTTAGAACCAAAACAGAAATACAGAAAAAAATCAAAAACCAGATAAGCAGCGTTTTTCAGTTTAAAAATTAAATCTTGTACTGTTTGTATGATATTTGCATATCTAAGGGAACCTAGGACAAGAGCCTCATGTTAGACCCATAGACGATGGTGGACTTCAACTCCATCACAAAATTGAGCTATGCATAAGTCACATTACTGATGAACTGGTGAATTGAAACATTATTAATGCATACTGTAAATAAATCAAAACAAAAAAATGGATGTTAAGAAAAGCATGCACGATATGTGATTAAAGGAACCAGAGGTGGTGTAATGAATCTACTGGTGCTCCTCGTTTCCTGTGATCAACTTCTGTGTGTGTTGACGGCTGCCATTAGTGGCTAGCGGTGATATAACGTGCAAAATAAATATGTTTACTGCCCTCAAAAAAGCTGTGTAACTGTTTTTGCAAAAGTGTCAAATCGTAGAAATTCTAACATCTATTGTTCCATTGTTCCTCACACCAGCCTCAGAGTCGATAGTCAGTCACCAGTTTATTTGGATACTATATTGACCGTAACACCGCAAAACAAAACGTAAATGAGAGCAGCTTTTTACGAGCTAAAACATCCACAGACTGCATGAAAACAAGAGCAGGACCAAAAACTGCTGAAATAAATCCTCAACAGTCTTATTGTGTGCAGAGATCTGGTCCAGGACCTGTGGCGGGAACCGAAGTGCAGCGGTCTTCAGTTCTCGCTCAAATTTCCCCGTAACTATCCAAATATCTCACAAACAAAACAAGATTTTTTTTTAAACAGAAAAAAGCTGGTCATCTGGTTTTTGATATTTCTGTATTTCTATTTTGGTTTTAAGTCATTAAAACAAAATAACCATAGTGTTTATTTGTCATTTTGATTTTAAAATAATCAAAGAACGAAGGGTGCATAGATTTGTATTTCATTTAAATTTCAACACTGTTCTATTGAATGGAGTATCTAAAAAATAAAGCAAAAGAATATAAAAATGTTTCACTAACCTCATCCTCTTTCATCTCCTCACTGGGTCTGCTGGGTTCATACTCGGTGACTACAATGAGGGACTCCATTGGGTCTGGAGAGGGTGTTTCGGTGTGGGCGTTCAGAGGTGGAGTGGAGCAGCTGCACAGCAGATCGGGCAGAGGTTGTGAGGGGGCCACTTGGGGTGCATGACTACTGCAGGAAGCCGGCGGCTCAGTAGAGGGCCAGGAGCGGATGTGACAAGGAAACATGGCGCCTCTTTCCTGCAACAAACAACCACTGCTCCATCAGAGGAGAACCTCTGGGAGGCTGACACCTGGGAAAAGAAAAAAGAAAAAAAAAACACCACATAAGCTTCTTAGTTCTTCTTTTTCTTAGTTCAGGCAGAAACCTTTCTGCTTGGTTTAAACTCCCTTAGGAATATTGTTTGTACATGTTATTAAAATGTTTCGATCCTATTTATAGCACCATATATAAGTGAACCTTTTCTTTGACACCAATCACTCAAATGACAAACACATTTATCCATATCCATTTTGCCAAAAAACTAGTTAAAGGCACACCATGAACTTTTTGACCTAAAGAGTTGACCCATATGAGTTATTTTAAATAATTCCTCAGGCCAAAATACAGCGCTTGACAGTATCAATGCTCCGAGCAGGGCTTCCCTCTTGAAATACTGACTATGTAAGTTTGGAGGAGATGGACCGTCTTTCTGGAGAACGTATCATTTTACGTCACGTGACCACAGGCTCAGATATATATAGTTCCCACGTGACGTCACAACATACAGGCATTTCATGAGCCGGCGCCATTGCTGTGGGCAGCTGAAACAAGTTAGCCTCTGTTTACAGCCAAAATAACACATAATGGTAGTTTCGTGTTGGGTTAATGGTGCACTTATCACCACAATAGTTCAGTTGAACGTGGATTCTCTAGTAAGGGAAGTCGGCAAGTCAGATCCGTAACTTCGGGATAAGGATTGGCTCTCGGGGCTGCTACAGTCTATGAGCTGGAGGAGCAGCCACCACCGCCGCACTCTTCTCCCCACCGCCGTAGAAGCGGGCCCACCTCGGCGGCGCTTCCCCCTTACTTAGAGGAAGGCCAATCGCCGTGGCAGTGTCGGCTGCTCCTCCAGCCCTGAGAGCCAATCCTTATTCTGAAATTACAGGTCAACTACTGTCTGCATACATAATTAATAATAAAAGACAAGGGAGGCTGGCCCGACTGACTGTTTGTTGATTTTTGCGACAGTGCTGCGCCGCTTGTGGCCACTAGGGGCGCTTGATGTAAAAGTTTGGGGCCAAAAGCACTTTCAGTAGGTTACAAAATTACAGTCTACTCTTTTCTTCAAACATTGCATTATTTCATTTTTTTTATCTACATAAAATCAAATAATTAGTGTTCCCAGAAAAGCCTACATTTGATCTACAGTTATTTCTAATCCTTCTCCCTCTAGCTTCGCCACTTACTTTTGTTCTGATCGTCATTTTAAACTAACGAACTCAGGTTTTCAGTTCTGTCTACGATTTAAAATGAAACACGTTTTATATGCACAAACAATGAATAGGGAATTTTAATCTTGCTAAATAAATGAATAAATTAAAACAAATTAAACAGACCAATAACTTATAATACTGTATGTGCCAGTACTATAACTTAAAACGCATTGTATACTCCTAAACTGGAGAAATGTAAGGGAAGAATGTCCAGCCTATTGCTGTACTTCTCTAGTAGGACATTTTGAAATGGATGACAGATGCAAACCTTATATCAGCATTAGAACAGTATTCCACTGTTGTCAGGGGAACTAGAGAGAAACCTTACTCCATGCTGCAAATGCACTAGTCTTTGATTTGGTTGGATAAGTTTGCTTTCCACAATATTTTGGGTAGAATCTGATTGGTCTCATGTACTGAGCATCTACATACAGTTTTTGTGGTCGCTTCTACAGCAAAAACCAATGAAATGAGTGTCCCATTTTTCAGGTGTACATCTGATAGGTCTACAAATATGTTACTGTGTCTTCCTGCTCTATTACTCTTTCAGACGTTGGGGCAGGAAACAATATAGCTCCACATTTGCAGCTCAGCTTTTTTTTTTTTTTTTAATTTATGAATTGTAAAAGCAAACCAAACCAAATGAAGTTGTGACAATTTCCCCCTAGACTAGCCTGGTGAGAAAACACCGAATACATAAATACAGCACAAACAGTCTGATAAAGTATGTCATGGCGTAAATTAAATATTTATGAGCTGTAATGAACCACGTAGACAGAGCGTAATGAAACGAGATGTGGGTGTAATGAAAGGCTTTTTGTTATTTAAAAATCAAAGAAACCATTTGCCCACTTAGAAGCAGGAGCAATTACAGCTCTTTGCATGTGAACCTTTTGTGAAGTGCAGCCTTCATACCACACATTCTGCTAAATACCATTACATGCTCCTGAATGAAGTGACTCTCAGGTCTTAGTTGCAAGTTGACAATTGATGCTTACAACATGGTTCAATAAAATTTGCATATCTAAGTTAAACCCTTTTGTCATTTAAATTGTCCTTAACGACAAGGCAATGGAAAGTAAGAGACAAGACAAGACAAAGTAAGACAAGAAAAGACAAGACAAAGTAAGACAAAGAAAACAAGACGAGACAAAGTAAGACAAAGAAGACAAGACGAGACAAAGTAAGACGAGACATTACAAGGTATGACAAGACAAGACCAGGTACAAGACAAGGTACAAGACAAGGAACAACAAGACAAGACAACGTACAATAAGACAAGACAAGAAAAAGTGCAACAAGACAAAGTACAACAAGACAAAGTACAACAAGACAACTCAAGGTAAGACATGACAAGGTACGACAAGACAAGACAAAGTACAACAAGACAAAGTACAACAAGACAATACAAGGCACGACAATACAAAGTACAACAATACAAAGTACGACAAGACAAGACAAAGTACGACAAGATAAAACATGATAAGATATTCTGGGTCTGACAGGATTGTGGTACAATGTGTAGGAGCTGAATGAACCTTAGAGAGAGAAAAATAACAAACAAACCAGTGGGAGCTCAAGACAAGTTTAGATTGTGGCCTATGAGTGGGAGAGAAACCCACTCCACGTAACCTTGGTTCCTCTACTCTGCTTGTTTTCAGCAGAAAATATCCTCTCTCTTACTCAGACTGACAGCAAGTGTAACTTGTTCATCAATTAATTGGCATTTAGCTTATTTACTTTTATACCGTTTCATTTATTTATTATTTGTAGAGTATTTGTGTGTAAGTGCAGGTGCGTGTGCGTGTGTGTGTGTGTGTGTGTGAGTGTGTGTGTGTGTGTGTGTGCAGGAAAAGAAGTAGGTGGTGGGTTGGCAGATGGGGACGATGAAAATCATTTTTTCTTTGCTTTTGTTTACGCGTTATGTTCAACCGAGCAGATGACTGCATTCAAAATGTTAATCATCATTAAATTTTGCTCTCTATTAGCTGCATCTAATTCTACTGTTTTAAAAAAAGCATTTTAACATCTTTCACATTTATTTAGTGTCAATAAACTTTGTACAACTAATAAAAACACCTGTAAATAAACCAACAACACCAAGCTTAACCACAAATTCAACCTGAAAACTTTTTCTTTGTTAATTTAAATGCTAATTTGTCCAAAACATCTGTTCTAAGAACAAATGTGTATATCTGGTGTCAAACTCAAAGTCCGAGGGCCAAATTCGGCCCTTCAGAGCATCCAATTTGTTCCTCAGAAAAAAGTAAAAAATGAAAGACAAAACATAAATCATTGTGTAAATTACCAAATAATTCACTTGAAAATATGTCCAAATTCACAAATTTAAAGAAATCCATAATATTTGCAGGGGATCACAATTTTCCTGTGCTTTAATCACATGATGGTAGTCATTTTTAATCACAGATTGTAGACTAAATTTTCACAAACAATCACACAAGACAGTAGGAGATTGTAGATTAAATAGTAGATTGTAGTCAGTAGCACCAACCTGAAATATACCAAGCACCTTGTTTATTTATTTCTGAATATTCTATATATTCTGTATTTGTACATCATCTCAACCCTATTTTCAGTTTGTTTTAATGCTGCTGGAACCTTAAGCAAGCTGAGGGAGCCTTCCCAAAAGATCAATGAAATGATATCTAATCTGAACGAATCTCTAAGATTACCTTGAAGATTACACAAACATTGGTCACAAAATCAAGGAATTTATATAAAAGTGAAGAACCTGCAGGGACTGATATCTGTCATTTATTGCTTGGATAATGTCGGTGCTACAGCAGTGATTCCATTCCCAACCAGGGGTTTGCGTACCCCTCGGGGTACAGGAGCACGTTGCAGGAGGTACTCGGAACGATTAATCAATCAATTTAAGAAATAATAGGAACACGTTCCGAGCACCTTTTTTGTTTTTTTTTAACAAATTTACCTCAAACAATAATATTTCTCAAGGACCGTGTAAAACAAATTCAGCCATTTTCTTCTAAACACATTAATTAGGTCATGAATGTATTCCATAAAACATGTAAAAAGCCATTTAATCATTTATAATTTAATTGTGGAGCTAGGCTTCACAAACTGTGTTTCAAATTTCTGTGTTCAGGATTTAATGGGCGGGTCAGAAATCATAGCCGCGTTACGTAACGGAGCCATCATTAGCATAAGCCTGACCCTGCTGCTGAAGCACACCAAACTTCCGCGACTCCCAGCAATAAAACGCGTCCGCTGGTGCCACATTTTCCATGAAATGAGCACTTTTTTTGCACCGTGAATGTGTGTTTCACCTCTAGCAAGTGCAGTTGTGACTCTACCCGGGAGAGATGCACACATTCAGACTCGTTTGGCCCAATCCGAGCACTTTTGGAGAAGCACGATTGACGCTGGAGCCGCTTTCACACTGCTCTTTCTCATAGACACAGTACACGGAGGCGGTGCCCTTGCCGCACGTGGGTGTGGTTCCAGTGCCTCTAACTGACACGCCCCCAGCGTTTCAGAGCAGAGATAAGTGCTTGTTTTTCCATGATTTTGAGACCTGATCTTATATACTTAGTGACTTTTTTCATCTTTCAAATTTGGCTCAGTGGTCAATGACATGTTTCTGTGGTGTGACAAACTCATAACACACATTTATTTCTGCTTTACACAAACTTTAATAAAAGAGGGTACTGTCCTTTAGGGATAGACGATATAGATTTTTTAGGGCTGAGCACGATATCGATTTTTTTTTTCCAGTCAACCTTAGCCGATGACCGATACGGACTGCCGATTTTTTTGAGATACTATTTGGAGCCGATACTACTTTCGCTCCCTCAATTTACATCATAAAAATTACACAATGATGATAACAAATGGTATGAGTCTCATTTTTTTAAAAAGCAACATTTATTGAAATTAACAAAGGTGAGGTAGAGCGACAACAAATAAAAAACGTTTAACAAATATCAAAAACTAGTGATGTAGAACAAGAACAAGTAAAAAATATTTAACAAATATTAACAACTGGTGAT
Organism: Gouania willdenowi; assembly: GCF_900634775.1. Classification (NCBI taxonomy): domain Eukaryota; kingdom Metazoa; phylum Chordata; class Actinopteri; order Blenniiformes; family Gobiesocidae; genus Gouania; species Gouania willdenowi. The sequence goes on from NC_041055.1 coordinate 15,578,660, forward strand.
GTAGAACAAGAACAAGTAAAACATATTTCTGCTCTCTGTAAATAATGCGAATCGGAGAATGCACTTCTGATATTCGGAGTTAGCTATATTTGACAAAGAAGACAGCATTGACTTACTAATGACATAATAACTTTTATTTTATTTTTTAGTGCTTTAAGGCACTATTATAGTGTGGCCTGACTCCGTCTGTAGACTGCGGTCAAGCCAGCCTCCACAAATTAATTAATTAATTGAACATTTAAGGAGTAAATATATTGATTATTGATACTTTTACCATCCTAATTTTGATCACATTGAAGCCTCAGAAGATGGAGGCCATGACATTTTATCTGTGTGAATAAATAGTCCAACATAAAAATGAACACAATGGCTAAGATAATTCTAGCAAGTTCTGATGTGTAATTTCAAAATAAAAGCTCACCAAAGTTTCAAATATGAGACTTATTACATATGGATTCATTTTCAAAGAAAACGCTCCGTTATTACAGTCTATAACTAACTTTTTTTATTTTCTAATGCACTTAGTATATAAGTTTATGGAATAAGCCTAGAGAACTGTGTTCCAGACACAGAAAGGAGTTCAGGAGAGTCTACTGATACACAAATAAAACAGCATATGAAATTTTAAAAGGGGTATGGGGGAAAAAAACTTTTCTTATTATTTAAATGTTGACATGAATTTTCTTCCCTGGCAAAATCTGCAGTCCACTTGAGACAAAACTGGTACATATTTGGCTGTGGAGAGAAAATAAGTTTGACGCCCCTGCTGTATATCATATAATCATATATAAAACATGTGCTCCACTAACTGGCCTGTATATCATCCCAGCAGCACAGCTGTATGTAAAGCTTTGGGAAACACCAACAGATGCTGCTTTACTGGACATAGTGTACTGTCTTATCACAACAAAAGTCACATGACCTGACCTTCACCCTCTGAGCAAGAAGGGGAGGCAGTCCAAGAAATGAGCTAGCACCAGGATTATCACACAATACAATAGCAGCACAATATTGCTCACTTAAAATTATTATTTTTTTTTTATCATCAACCCTAAATTATGATTTGTATTTATCTATTAAAGTAACAAGTTGTATACTGGCTCATCTAAAAGCGTAAAATGAATCATTTTTCATTCAAAGTTAAACAAAACCTGAAAAATAACTTTCTTTTAGCTTGTAATATAATAATTGTATTATTACATGTATTTATCTACAAGTATAAAACAGCGTTGAAAATGTTTTAATTCAAGCGTTGTCAGGCAAAACTCAGTGACTGCCATTTGTAACTGGTAAACAGAGTTCATAAATACATACACAAGTGACTGAGTTCATATACAAAACATTATTTTGTGACCTAGAATAAAATCGGTTAAACAGAAAGAATCATTGAAGATGCATATTAACTCTAGATACACATTTGTTGCTCACCTGTTCAGATTTTTCTCTCTCGCGATGTTTTAAGTCTGCGATCACATTTTTTCAGGTGCGTGCACAAATATGATTCTATGCTAGCGTTTTGTTCATTGCACGGCACGTTTTAATGTACGCGTATTCACAGAACGAGTTCGTCGTAAAATGGTCTTCTTCATACATGACTATTAAAGGTGAACTTAATACGCCACAACATCGAAGTGACTTGAGAACTGAATGCAATGCCAGGCAGCCAATATGTCAGCGTCTATTATAAGAAACAAAGACATACATTTCACGCTTGTAGGGATAGATTGGTATCCGAAGTGCATGTGAAAAATAAAATTTTGTGAAAGCAATTTTTTCGGTTTTGTTTGAATGACACTTAGGTAGAATGATAAATATCATGTGTTTAGCTGATTAACAGTTGTTTAGGCCATGTGTTGCTTTGGGAAAGCCTCAGACATTCCCCCACTCAGGTTTGTATTAGAAAGAATAGAAGATTAATAATACACTTTGTAGACAGTTTAACCATTATCCACCAACATTAAAGTTCACCAGTTACACTTACACTAATTATTATTGAAAGCGTCTATTTGTACGGTTGCTGTACGGACAACCTCCAGGGCTATTGGTATGTTTAACAAAGTACAAGTACGTAGCGTGTTAGGGTTAAGTTATAACTAGGGGTGTGTATTGCCTGGCACCTGGCGATACGATTCGTATCAGATACATAGGTCACGATACGATACGATACAATATATCTCGATATTAAAGTATATATATATATCATATATATATGACTTAAAGGTATTGTGGACGATGTTTAAAAAAGTATCGCCATCCGAACATTTTGAAAAAAAATGCGCATGCACAACACGCCTACATGTGCGGGAGAGCATGCACGAGCCCCGTTTTCCTTGTGCACAGTTCTGTTTACAAATTGGAGTCGGCATCGGTCATACAAGCTTACCTACCAAAAGAAGATTTGCACTTTTCCCACTACGTCAGACTCGCCACCGGTAAGTGAAAATCCATTTTCAAAGGACCCGGTGCGCACCGGGCACGAGCACGTACGACGGCCTTTCGTAAACATGATTGACAATTAGGAGGACCAATAGTCTTGATGATCCACCCGGAAGCTAAACATCGTCCACAATACCTTTAAGAAACAACTAATCTGTATATTTGTACACCTTCATGAGAACATTATGTATGAAATATATTTTATTGGCATATTTTACACTCAAAACATTGGCTTTCACATGCGCCAACAACTTAAAATGAAAAAATAACATACAATCTGCATGTGGCTTTTAAACCAACTTTGACTTCAGTGCAACATGACTTTAGTGCAACTTAACTGAGGTATTTATGCCTAGAACAACAAATAAATGCAGAAAGTTAGTACTTTCTTTTTAGATTTTATTGAAAAAACACAAGCTGGTCAACATGCCCAGGTTTCAGTGAACTTCTTTGTGCAGTTACAATGTCTCCTGCAGTGGAAAAGACTTCCCTGGTTAAATAAAGGTTAAATTAAAAATATATATATTTTTTTTATTTATTTATTTATTTATTTTTTATTTTAAAAAATCGATATGAATTCAATTAGAATTGATCCGAGAATCACACGATGTAATAACGTGACATATCGCCGAAAAGATTTTTTTTTTCCCAACACCCCTAGTTATAACCCAATTTCACAACAATTTATAGGGTTAGGTTTACGGTTAGGTTTAATCTTAGTCACATGACCTAAACTGGCCAAAAGGGTCAAGGTTGTGTCCAATCGACGGGAGAAAAAAAACAGTTTGAGTGCACAATGCTACCGTTTCTTCAGACTTCTGTATATTTAATCTTTCAACAGTTGATTCTGCAAGTCACATCGTCAACTTGCAAAAGTACAAGATTGTTTCACACTTAATGTAGTGAAGAAAATAACTGTTGTAATAGTTACAAAGCAGAACTATATTGCACACATATTTAAATATGAAGACATCAAAGACCTTTCCTACTTTGCTCTTTCTTGTTTCCCCTTTCAGTATAAACATAATACATTATTTATTCTCGACACAAAAGCGGTCCAAATAAATATAGATAAATACAGAAATTCCAGCAAAGGCAAGAGAAAAAATCCACAACAAACATGTTCAGTTATTTAGAAGCAAATTCAGAATGCTAAACACATGCTGAATTTGACCATTAACATGTTTGCTTGAGCATCCAACATACTGAACCATCTGTAACGGTCCCTATCATCAGACTAGTCAGTGATATAATGTCCTCAGTATTTAGCCTGATGACATACTGTACTTAAAGGCAAGGCAAATGTATTTGTATAGCACATTTTATACACAAGGAAACTCAATGTGCTTTACAAGATAAAACATTCAACAGCTTAAAATCAATAAGAACATTTAAATTCATCAGTAAAAACATTTAAAATCATCAACAAACACATTACATCAACAATATGACCAAAAATCTCTCTCTCAATCATACGCAGTAGAGGAAAAAAAGTGCCTTTAACTTTGATTTAAAAATGTTCACATTGGATGCTGACTTCAGCCCTGCTGGCAGTTTGTTCCACTTATTTGCAGCATAACAACTAAAAGCAGCATCACCATGTTTACTGTGAGCTCTGGGCTCCACTATCTGACGTGGGTCCATAGATCTGAGAGACCTGCTGGGTTCATACCTGACTAAGTAGAAGTACCGTTACTTAATTAAAATTGTACTCACATACAAGTAAGTCATACATAAAAATAATCAAGTACTGTACAAGTCAAAAGTAGCTCAATTAAAAAGTATGAAGTAATTCTGGACCAAACCCATTCACAGATTTATACACCAGCAGCAGAACTTTAAAGTCTATTCTGAGGCTGACTGGGAGCCAGTGTAAAGACTTTAAAACTGGAGTAATGTGTTCTGACCTCTTTGTTCTGGTTAAGACCCGAGCTGCAGAGTTCTGAACCAGCTGTAGCTGTTTGATGCTCTTTTGGGGGATTCCTGTCAGAAGACCATTACAATAGTCCAGTCTGCTGGAGATAAAAGCATGGACCAGTTTCTCCTGATCTTTCTGAGTCATTAAACCTTTCACTCTGGAGATGTTCTTTAGGTGGTAGAAGGCTGTTTTTGTGATAGATTTGATCTGACTGCTGAATGTAAGATCTGAGTCAATCAGAACACCAAGGTTTTTGACTTGGTCTTTAGCTTTTAAAGATTGTGACAAGATAATTGCTGACAGTTGTCCTCTTTTCCTTGTTACCAAAGACGATCACCTCCATCTTCTCATGATTTAGTTGAAGGAGGTTTTCACTCATCCAGCAGTTTACTTTTTCTAAGCAGTCACACAACACCTCAATGGGACCATAGTCATCTGGGTTCAGTGATAGATATAGTTGTGTGTCATCTGCGTAGCTCTGATAATCAACCTTACAGTTCTGTAAAATTTGTCCTAAAGGAAGCATATAAAGGTTAAACAGAAGGGGTCCAAGAACAGAGCCCTGAGGAACCCCACAAGACATTGGTAATGTGTCATATTCAAAGTTTCCAATGCTTACAAAATAACTTCACTCCTCCAAGTGTGACTTAAACCATTGCATTACTTTTCCATTTAGTCCAGGGGTGGCCAATCCTGGTCCTCAAGAGCCACTATCCAGCATGTTTTAGATGTTTCCCTCTTCCAACACACCTGATTCAAATGATTAACTCATCACCAAGCTCTGCAGAAGCCTGATAACGATCCTGGTCATTTCAATCAGGTGTGTTGGAAGAGGGAAACATCTAAAACATGCTGGATAGCGGCTCTTGAGGACCAGGTGTGGCCACCCCTGATTTAGTCCAACCCATGTTTACAATCTGTGCAACAAAATTGTATGTTCTACAGTGACAAATGTAGCACTTAGACCCAATAGAATAAGAACAGAAACTTTTCCGGAATCAGTGTTCAACCTTATGTCATTGATCACTTTGATCAGAGCAGTTTCTGTGCTGTGATGAGAACGAAAGCCTGACTGAAATTTATCAAATATTTTGTTGAATGTTAAGAATTGACTCAGTTGGTTGAAGACCAAAAGGACAGACACAGACGAAGAAAAACAGTTTCCCAGCTTCACTATTTTTGGACTTTTCTTTGCAGGCGATATCAAAGTCTGAGCAACAGTGTTATAGTCCAGCTGAATTATGGTATATGAGATGTGTCATGTGTGTATGTATATATATATATATATATATATATATATATATATATATGTACTGTATGTGGTCTTTCTAGCATTAACGTTTATAGCACTTACACTCCGTCACAAAACAAGTTCCGAACGGGAAAAAAAAGTTCTTTGAACTGAACTGATGCTTTTTGACAATCCAATTGTGACAACTTTTTACATGACATAAAAATCAATAAATAACTTCAGAATTTAATTCTGTCCAAAATAGTCCAGCATGTCTGAGGACTATTGTATTTTTGCCTAATGAGTTATTACCTACATTTTTTTGTATAATTGTTTATTTTTAATATATATTTTTGCATTATAATTTATTGCTAGCTGACAGTGAATCAATAGATGAAATGCATAGTTAATCATTTTGTTTAATAACCATCTTCGAATTTTTTTTTTTTTTTTTTTTTAAACAAGCAACATCTAATGAGTAACAACTAGTTCTGGGCGATATGGATCAAAACTCATCTCCATATTTTTACTCAAAATGGTGATATATGATATAAATGTTGATCATTTTAATTCAAATGAAGTCTGATCATAAAGACAGTTCAGGGTTAAATTTGCTGATGCAAAATGCCACACAGTCACATTTATTAACAAACAGTTGCAGAATATGTGCCACTTTTGGCTTTTTTCTCCTCTAAGGGACAGCACGTGTGAGTGAGTGCTGTAGTGTGGCTTGTTCAGTGGATCTGGGTTAGGAGTAGAACACACTCAGAAAATATTTAACGTTTATTCTTTCTTTTGTCTTTGTTAATCATTTTTATTCTTTTAAGTGGCTGTAACAAAAGCAATTTACACCTGGGATTAATAAAGTAATTCTGATATTAACCGATGGTAATATTCAGTGTGGTTATCCATCATTTTTACCTGAAAAATAAACATTATAAAACCCCATGTTTGCAATGCTTTTATTTGTTAATTTTCCAAGTAGGGGGTACTTGTGCCATCGCGTACCCCTAGTGGTACACGTACCCCAATTTGAGACCAAACTTTTTTCAATGAATGCACATTTTTTGTTTTTCTTTTCATGAAAAACATCTCTCTGTATTTATTTACCCTTAATTTTTCCTATTCAACTAAATTTTGGTATACTTTTTCAAGCCAAAGAGAAAACGGTTGCAATAGTCGTGACACGTGGCTATAGATATAGATTACCATCACAGTAGTGGATAGTGAACTTGCAGCTGTTTCCTAAACTCACAGGGGTTTGAACCCCAGTTCTCGTTCTTTCTGACACAAACAAAGCACCATGCAGTGACAAAGGGCTGGTGTCCCACAGCTCAGCGTGTTTTCCACGGTGTGTGATGGACGCAGCAGGGCTGGTTTGTTATGATCTCTGTCACGGAGGCAGACGAGGGTTTATCGTGACTTAGCTAAATGTTAGCAGCTGTCAGCGCTACAGATGTGTGAAAGGATGCTAACCCGCCCCGTGACAACATGCTACAGTACACAAGAAAAACAACAGTGTGCTGCTGTCATGTCAGGCCTTACCTGGACGTGTTACGCGTCTCTGTGTGTCAGGATACAGATGTTGTCGATCCCCGCAGCTGGACGACAGCTAAGCTAGCTGAGAATGAAACAGTGCAGCAGCAGCAGCAGCAGCAGCAGGAGGAGGAGTGACTGACAGACAGGCAGACAGACAGACGCTCACACTATTCTGCCTTCATTCAGTGAACAAACACAGCCTGAGCTTCACAGACATGGAGAGCAGACCCTGGCATTAGTTCCTCCGTCCGTCCAACTGTCGAATGAATAATAGAAAACGTTTGGTGTTTCTTTCTTTTTGGGTTTATCTATCAAATGATGCACAAGTTGCGCCCTCTTGTGACGATTCAGAGAACTGCACGTGCACCCATGTGACCACTGCATGGCGATGGACTGTCTCAGAATAAAGTTCAACTCAAACTCTGAGCTTTTTAAACAGTTTTTTTAAGCATTAATATATAGAGGTAGATTTGTGTCTTTATTATTCAATCAGGAAAAAAACCACTTTTCAATAAAAAATAGAAAAAAGAATTTTGATACCCAAATAATTGAATTTGAACACTTTTTTTTCTTTGATTGAAAAGGTTTATTTTTTATTTTTATTGAAATGATCTTTTTTTGTATTTGGGTCAAAGAAAGAAAGGGTTTGAAAGCAAAAACATTTCATCCCCAAAACAATGCATTTGAAAACACGTTTTATTTGAATATTATATTTTTTTTTTAATTGAAATGTTATATATATATATATATATATATATATATATATATATATATATATATATATATATATTTAGTGAATAATAAAGACACAAATGTACTACCCATAATATGGCCCAAATACAAAAAAAGTGTTCAAATGCAAGTATTTAGGTCTCAATTTTTTTTTTTTTTTTTTTTGCATTTGACTTCTTTATTGAAAATATTTTTGGTGAAAGTAAACTTTTTTTATTGAAGTGATTTTTTTTTTTCTTTTTTTGATTGAAAAGTTCATTTTTATTTATTTTATTGAATAATGAAGACACACATATACCTCCATATAGATACTGCTCAGAATAGACTTAAATAAATCTGTGAATGGGTTTGGTCCAGAATACATCAGTGAGATATAAACGTAAAAGTAACGATTAGTACTCACATTACTGTAATTGAGTTGATTTTATATGTACTTGTACTTTTTTGACTATATTTCTAAATTAGTAATCTTACTTGTACAGAGGAACATTTTAAAAGTAATTGTAAATGTTACATTTCTAGACCTAACATTTACAGTTACTGAGTAAATTGATCTTGTGAAAGAACAAAAAATGAAATAACCAAACAATCAAATGCATGACATCATAATCAGATTTAAACGTAATGGACCTCACCAAAACAGCATAGAATGCCGGTTATCTTCTGTTTTAGAGTTCATACATGTAGCTATATATAGAGCCTGGTTATTTGTTTTAAATTAAATGTATTGGTGTTATTAAACTAATTGTACATTTTGACAAACATATTTTATAAAGATGCCTTAAAAATAAATACATTTCCATTCGTGCAACATTCCTTTTTAAGTTTATACATGAGGTGTTTATTGTATGCAAAGGCAAGATTTATTCCCAAAAATAAATAAACCTAATAAGTACTTTTTAATTGAGCTACTTTTGACTTGTACAGTACTTGATTATTTTTATGTATGACTTACTTGTATGTGAGTACAATTTTAATTAAGTAACGGTACTTCTACTTAGTCAGGTATGAACCCAGCAGGTCTCTCAGATCTATGGACACAGGTCATATAGTGGAACCCAGAGTTCACAGTAAACATGGTGATGCTGCTTTTAGTTGTTATGCTGCAAAGAAGTGGAACAAACTGAAAGCAGAGCTGAAGTCAGCATCACATGTGAACATTTTTAAATCTAAGTTATAGGCACTCTTTTTCTCTCTACTGATTTTTACACTGTTAAATGTTTTCTGTTGCACTTTTTGATCATGTAAAACACAATGAATTGCCTTATGTATGAAATGCGCTACACATATACATTTACTGATAATAAAATGCACCGGGCTGTGTACTGTCTTTTTACTTATCCAATAAAATATTTTAATGAATGACATTTAGGCTACAGCACAGCAGCAGTCTTTCAGTGTTTGCTTATAACACTAGCATGCCCGTGCTGTGATAATCCAGATGCATGGCTTAAGCAATTTACTAAACTATATATAATGTATAGCTTTAAAAATCAGTTAGTTTTGAGTGAATGAAAAAAGGTTAAAAACAATACACTACTGAAAATCTCCCTTGTTACAATAAAGTTTATTCCAGAGGCAGGTATTGTGTATTTGGTAGTTACACATCTTAAGTACAGTGTAACAGTTAAACATTGTGATGAATTTGCACAATTTTTTTTTTTTAAACAAATGCACTATCTTGAGGCTAATTTCAACAGTCTTCAAAAGCCTTTGAAAACAAACTGTGCCTAAATCAACTCTGCCATTTAGAGAAACCAGAAAAGAGCAAAATGTAAACAGAAGTTGTGTTGCCCTGGTTTCCTCAGTTCTCTATGCAAAGCAGACAGCACAGAGTGTGACAGGAGCAGCAAAAAGGGAAGCCCCGCCCCACACGACATTACAGAAGCCATTACCTTAATAAAATGAATAATTCGGAGTAATAGTGGAGACCCTTGGCTTGTTGCCATCAGGATGTAAGCAGGGACTTGATCACTAATAATGCATCCTAGTTCATGATAACCAGTGTTGGGAACGTTACTTTAAAAAAGTAATTAGTCAGTTACTCACTACTTGATCCAAAAAGTATCTGCGTTAGTAACAAGTAGAATTACTCTATAATAAAAGTAACTATTTGTTTTACTGTTAAAAAAAAAAAAAAAAGTTGCTATATCTCAAATAATTCAGATTTTTTAGATGTGTCATTGTGAGGTGCTTCATTAAATTTGAGTTGCTTACAACAGATGTGGACAAAGTCTTCTCTCCTGGATATAATGAACACTTCACATGTACGTTCTTACCTTTGACCACAATTAATTTTAAGTAGCGTTTGCATCGCCTCCTTAAAAATGACAACTTTTCATCCGACTGCTCCACGCTCACCATCTCTGCTGCTTCATCAAATCTGTGGTGTGTGTGTGCTGGAATGTGTGTAAAAACACTGGCTCTGATTGGCTACCATGAAACATGACGCCACCTTAGCCAATCATAATCACTCACCTTGTTTTTAACCCACCTCCTCACTATAGCCGAGTAAGAAGCCGGGGATGCTTTCGGATAAGTTTATTCAATCAATACACGTAAGGCACCGCATTTAACGTTCAGTAACGACAACAGCGTAAAAAGTAATTAGTTAGATTAACCCTTTACTGAAAAAAAAACACCGTTACATTATGCCATTATTTTAAACGCTGTTATTCCACACACTGATGATAAATCATTAAACCAGAGCGTTAATTCACGATCAGCGTAAATAAACAGACACCTAATGCCTCAACTTACTAACTTTAAATTCTATAAATTAAACAAATCAATGCGTTATCTTGTCCACAGTGATTAGACAATCATTTCAAGAAATGATGCCACATGTGACTCAAATTAAAATCAAAGAAAAACAAGCCAGACATTTTCAATCGAATTGAGTTTATTTTTACAAAACATTAAATTGCAAAGTTTGGAGGCAAAACATTAATCATGCTCTGATTTAAACAAAAAATATTAAAAAAAAAAAACAAAGGAACCAACAGTGAAACCATATGGAGCAGTTATCGCCTCTTTTGGAAGATGTTTCCTCGTCCCATTCCACCACGACCTCGTCCTCTGGCAGCCACTGCAGGAAACCGAACAAAAGCAGATCATTTTGTAACACTGATGAGGAACAGCCTACACAGTACAGTAATGTCTGTTTACACAGTACAGTAATGTCTGTTTACACAGTACAGTAATGTCTGTTTTTGTTGGAAGCAGATTAATCATCGGTCAATAGTTCAACTGATTAATCCATCAGCCTCTAATATGTAACTGATGTAGTAAATATCTTTCTGTGTGGTGATTCTGTAACTGTAACTTTCTGCTTAGTGAGCGGCCACTTTTGAATCAGCAGTAATGATGATTTTTGATTTATCCATGTTTACCGTTTGCAATTTTGGGGGACTTTAGTATTGAATGCTTTTTTTTAACATTGGATTCCATAAATACAGTTTGCCTTTTCTTATCGAGCAGTGCCTTTAAAGTCCTTATGTTGACAGTGTTACTAATTTAAGTTATTTTAATTTAGTAGAACTGTAATCAGGCTCAAAAGTTCAACCCGTCACAGCCCGAATTAAGCAGATTTTTTTTATAGCCTGAACTGGTTACAGCCAGCCACATTTCAAATCTATGAGTGATCGCAAGCCATAAATGAGCCGTTTATACATTTTTAAACATAATTTATTCATTTTGTGGCACTTATTTGTGCATCTTTCTTGCGCTAATCAAAACGCACCACCTGACCGCTCATTTACCACAGCGCCTGAACCGAGCACGTGTGAAACAGAAATTAAGACTGAATTCGGGTAAAGATCTTCAGCTCTAGATTTTTTTTTTCTTCTTTGTCTTGAATCATAGTTTGGGTATTCTAAGAATGTGTGTTCATGCACAATGTTCTTATTTCATATATCAGGTTACATATACATATATATACAGTACATATACGTGATATTTGCTTGTTAAAACCCCCAATATTGGTATCTGCCATAAAAAAATCCCATGTAGGTCAGGCTCTGATGGCATTTAGTCATTGTCATGCTCTAACACAGATACAGCCTGTCTTACCTTGTGCTTTGAGAATAGCTGCTTTGCCTCTTCCTGCACCAGAACCCTGGTTCTTATTCTTCATACTCTTTAGCATTGGAGCGTTCTTTAACATGTCGGGTAGGATCAGGAATCGGATCTTGCTCCCACGAATGTAGACTTGCTCCAGCTGTGCCACCCGACCATCACGGTAAGTGACTGTGATATTAGACATCTGTACAAAGAGACAATCACAACCAATCAGAACATTTGAAAAATTACCAAAGTTAATATTTCTGACAAAAGATGGAACTTGAGGGAATTTTTCCAGCATAAAAAAAAATAAATCATACAGACAAAGGAAGCATTAGGAAAATCTATTAGAAATTGATTTGTCTTGATATGTTTTTCAGTTGGTTAATTGGATGGTAAATGGACTTGATTTATAAAATGCTTTTATTACCATGGCACCAAAGTCATCCCAAACTCATAAAATAAGAAAAAATAAATCTGATTTTTTAAAGAAAATCTCGATTTTTTTTTTTAATGCACTTAAAAATGACTGCAGACATATTGTCAAAAGTGCAACTTTATTGCTGTGATTATCCTCGAGTTGAAATGCATAGAATAATCCCAAAATAAAAAGTAAATGAGGCTCTGTCATTCAACTATTTCAAGCTTTAACAAGGTTTAAGCAAAAGTTCAACAGCAACTTCACAGTTGCTTCAATTTTCTGATTAAGAAATCAGACTACTACATATTTTACAACATTACAATTAAAAAAATAATAAACTCTTCCCTTAGCATCTCAGCATAGTGCGAATAAAAATTGAACATGCCTGTGACACACATAACCTACTCAAAGGGAAAACAAATGTAAACAAAGAGGGGGCCATCTTACATCGGAACACAAAAAACTGTGGCGGGAAAAAAATAAATAAAATATATATATTTATATTTTTTTTAAACTCGAATTTGCAAAATAAAATGTTTTATCTAAAAATTCGATTTTAATTGATTTTTTGCCCAGCTCTACCGAAACTGCGTCACAATATCACCTCAATCACTAACCAATAGGACAGAGCTATCATGCAAGGCACTAATGAACCAATGAGAGCAACTTGGGGTGCAATGTCTTGCCCAAGGACACATTAAACAGGTCCAGAAGACGAACATTCTACCAACTGAGCAACAGTTTGGATAACAAAATGCTAATCTTAGCGAGTACTCATACTGCCAGCTTGGGCCGTTCCAAGCTCACAGCAGGAACACCCCCTCCCCGTCCCTCCTCTGGCACGGTAAAACGGATATGATCACCAGCTCAACTCGGTTCCCACAGACAAACATGTCATCAAGTTCATTTACGACACACATACGGCATTACGTCATAATTAAGCGACTCTGGGTTTGTTGTGGACAGTACATGCTGTTCATTTCTTATCTTCTGTTGCATAGGGTAACTATAAGTCCAGATTTACCCAGACACGTCCTCTTTTCACAGCTGGATTATACTACCGAACTGGGTTTCCCAGGGCCCCTGAACGCAACACGATAATTCAAATGCCCATATTTGCTGTATCGGACAAATAACATCAGTCAGTGTCGGTAAATTTAATTTTACTCACATGATTGAAACATTAACTCACTCAGTGCCATTGACGAGATAACTCGTCATTTGCGTTTTTTCACGGGGATTACTAGAAAACACCTTGGCGGAGGGCCCTCATCAATATCTAAGCTGTGGGGTGTTGTAGTGACCAACCGTGCCCTGAAGATGGCAGCAGTGCACCTTTAGATGTGAGATTAGCCACTGATGCTACCCAGCAAAGCAGGAAGAAGCAGGAAAAAATGGAGATTATGGCACTACAGAGTGATATTGTGACGTATCCAGCAGCTCACAGCTTCACATACTAACATAGAACATGTGTGGACCTGAGTGGATTATGGATAATGTTGTGATCGTGAGATAAAACCATCAACTAACCGGGCTAAACGGGTCATCCCTGCGTGTCGGGAGGAGGAGTGGTGTGGAGGTGGGTACAAAAATACCCTCAGCCTGTGAGCCAGAGAGCAAAATAATAGGCGACATGTAGGAGGTAGCGGCGCACCTTTGGATGAGAGATCATCCATGCTCAGCAGAATTCAGAGGGAGAAAGGAAAGGCATTTATGAGAAAATGGCGCTACGAACAGAGTTGACGTTCCCAGCAGCGCATACTCGACCAGAGCATGTGTGGAACTCATGGATAATGTGGTGAGAAAATGACGGAGAGAAAGTTGGAAGAACGCCAAAATACAGTAAGAAATCCATTCAACTCTGAACCAGATAGATAAATAATAATTTTGCCATCAAAAGCCCGGTCTCAGTGTTTTGTTTTTTTTTATGTTTTATATAAGGAAACACTGTTCAGATGTTAGAGTTGTCACTAAAGCAAAAAAATAGCTTTAAACTCACTGACAGGGTTTTTTTTTTTTTTTATTAAGAAAAAGGCTGTTTTCTCAGCTTTTTGCTCTGAAACTGAAGATTTGTGAAAACTTGCTCTTTTCAACGGCTGATTACAAAAGAACAAAACAAGCCAGAAACAAATTTTTTTTTTAATGAAAGTAGAGGCTTTAATCTTTCAGAATCTGATGTCAGATTTCAGATAGTCATAGTAAAAAATATTCTGTTGGTCTTTAAAATCAGTCAAAATGCTCAAAAACAGCTGGCACTGGGGAGTAGAAAATCTGATAATGGCTGGCACTGAATGAGTTAAAGATGTCGCTTTGTTTTGTCGAAATCGACACGAGGAAAAGAGAGAGAACCAAAGTCTGAGTGAGAAAGAAAGAGAAATTAAAAGAGACAAACAGCGGTGGATTTAATTGATAATGAAGATTCTTGGATGATAAAAACCACCATGGATGTAGGTTTAAAGGGATTTGAAAACAAAGAAGGAAACAGCCTATAAGTTAAGGTCAGTTCAATTTCTGGATCAATAAATGCTTTTGTGGAGCTAGTCTTTGTGTACATTAATATAACATTAAATGGATGCTTTTAATGTGTGAGATAGTTTAGGACAGAGTATTTGTGTTTGTTTTAACTGTGCGTGTGTGTGTGAGAGAGTCCATAACATATTACTGGTATATTAACCCATATAAACCAAAAAATATGGAAATGGGACATTTTACTGCTGCAAATGTGTAACATTACTGGTATTTTGAGAACATGACACGTTTTTTGGTTTATATGGGTTAATATACCAGTAATATGATTTATATGCTTATTTATATCCTCGGAAATACCCGGACCTGATGATGAGCTGCTACACTCTGTTACAGTTCGCTGTAGGCTGAGCAAAGAAGTCCTGACGGTCACGTTGTCCTCTGCCTCCATGAGTTCTCCGAGATGTCGTTCATATATCCTCAGGTAACGCCAACTCTGACATTTTCATCGGCTAACAAGCACTTCTGACACCGCTATCATTATGGAATGCTAATGTTTGTGCCGTAAAGCATCGCACGGTACCAACGTCATCACGTTTTGTGCGCGGGTCGAGTCGTGTGCGCATGCGCTGTCCACCGTGCCAGTCTGGCACGCTGTTTGGACCACCTCTTCCAGCAGGACCATCGGGCCGTTACCCCCTATGCGGTGCAGTTCACACCTACGCAGGCCAGACAATGGCCCCCTTGTTTTCACATATGCACAGAGCTGGTTAGGAACGGCCGTAGTTGCCTGTGTGAGTACACCTTAAACACTATTTTGCAGCAAAAAAATAAATAAATAAAAACTCAAAATGCTTCAGCAGACATCTGCTAAATTATAATATTGTATGTAAGAACCCAACTATGTAAGTCAGGAATACAAATAAACACATCAGTTGTATTCATTGTATTGGTACTACGAATAATTGTGTCGTCGTTATTTAGATAAAATTGTATTCAACTCTACAACACCTGGCTTGAATGGGCCGCTTCTTTTCAGCCTTTATGAAATGGAAAAAGTGTCCATTTTTAGTTCAGCTGTAAAGATTGTTTTTTTTCCCCATTATGTCTTAATTTTCTTCCAATTATACAAATTACTTTTGAGTTGTGCAATGGCTCACATTACTTCTGGTGAAATATGATTACAGCCTTTGTCTTGCACTTCATATAGCATTTAAAGTTGAATTAAATTCAAGCAGGCAATTTTGTCTAATATTGGCTTTGATCTAAATTATTTGGTAGATATTAAGGGTGTGCGATCTGACGATATTAGATCGTAAAGGATTACAACATGACGATCTCCCGAATCACGGAGATCGTAGAACCGTCTGTAGTTCACATTTTAACCCTTGTGGTGCCGTGTCTGTCATATGTCTGTAGTCCATACAGAGACCATCCAATGGTTTTTTTTCTCTGCCAAATCACACCATTTGCTAGTCAGCGTTACAGACATTAATTAAGATTAATTAAGCGCTTAAACAGGGCAGAAGTACGCTATGCCCCCCCCAGTGCACGAACACAGTAAGCTGTGCTGCTTCCTCCGTGTTAGCGGCTATCTGTCAGAGGCTCAGTGTAGATGTCCGTCTGTCTGTTAAACGCCATCAGTTCTGCATGTGTTTCTCTTCTCGAACTAACGCTCTGTCGCTGCGCTGTAGCAGAGATCTGCTGCTGCTCACAGGGCTGTTTCCACACTCTTAAAGAGACAGTGTCCTGAATGCGGTTTACTTTAAAAACTTCTTTCAGCAACTTAAAGCTGCCCTGAAAAAAGAAACACTACATAATTTAATCACATTTCAGCCTTAATGAAGGAATAAGTCAAAAATGATACAAAATGTTGATATTGTGCTGCTCGTGATTAATAAAAGGGTATTTGTGACATTTTTCTCCACTGACTTTGACCCATTATTGTTTTTCTTGTAAAACTATTGAAAAAAATAAATGGAGGTGATATCACCTATTGCCATTTTGAGGAAAAATATAGAGATATGAATATTGTTCCATATCACCCAGGCCTAATGTAACCAAAGCAGTAAAGTTTTATTTTTAATCACTAGACTGATATGCTGTCTTGTTATGTAGCAAGTGATGCTAATGCTACCACTTTAGTTAAAGTAAAATGACTAGGGATGTAACAATTAATCGTAAGGCAGTTAAAAATCGATTCATAGGTACCACGGTTCACATCGATGCTCTGAAAAATGAATCGCAGTACTTTTTTTTAAACAGCAGAGGGCGCTATATATTAATCCTTCCAGAAGCGGACGTGGCGGGCGGAATCTGCTACTTCTTTCTTTCTGGCCGCCATTTACTCTTAAACATGTTCATAAATGATTCTTTACTCCTTTAGCATCGAAATAATATCTGTAATATTACGTGAATATCTGTAAAAATCACGTTTTTCTATTAGCTCTGTCTGCTAGCATAGCATCTCTTATTCACTGGTGGAATATCTGCATGCCAACCGACCACTGGGTTACCAGCGCCCTCTGCTGGTCCAAACAAATATCTGACGTAAATACAGTAAAATGACTGTTTTTTTTTTTTTTTTTTAAAGTTTAATTGTTAAGGTACAAAATACATTTTCAGTTGCACTTTTAAAAAGAAAAAGAACTATTATGTAGTTTTGAATTGTTTACTATAGAACCAGAATTTAAATTAATAGGTTTCTTCTTCATTTGTATTATTCCTTTATTTATTTCATTCAAGATTTATTTAGTTAAATTGCATTGTTTTGAATTGTTTATCAAGGGATTCTTTTGACAATGAAAAATAAAAGGAAAATAGTACAGTATTTTCTAGTTTTTTCCCCCCCCAAAAAATAAAGGAATATTTTTCAGTCATCATTTGTCTACAGTCCCATTTTGTAAAATAAATCGTGAGAAAATTGTATCGTGAACCTAGTATCGTGAATCAAATCGTATCGGGAGTTGAGTGAATAGTTACATCCCTAAAAATGACTGACTAAAATAACTTGTAAGCCTTTTTGTTTGATGTTAATTGTAGTAGGAACCAGTCTGATGAAATGCTTACATACAATTAAAAAAAAAAAAGATAATTACCTTGTCCTAAATAATCATTTATTCCTTTTTCCATTTAGGGCAATGATTTTAAGTAGTTAGTGGTTTGTTTTATTGGTAAATAAATTTTAAATAGTCTAAATGATTTGAATGAAAAAAAAAATCATGATAAAATCGTGATCGTGATTCACAAAGAAAAAAATCGTGATATACGTTTCCCACATCGCCCACCTCCAGTAGATATTTGTTGCATTTTCGTATGTTGTAGTCAATTATGAATGAGACACTGAGCACATGCGGTTTGAAGTTCAAAGCACAAGTTTTCTGCAAACAAATACAAATCAGCAATACATGATACTTCCCCATCTGTCCATGAAACATGTTGCTTTATAATGTTTAAAATAGTTCATGGGGCTCCACTACAAATGAACAGCCTATTATGATAAAGAAGTTTGAGGGTGGAGCTCAGTGTAGTGAATAGTAAACCACAGCCAGCTGTATGTAGTGGTAACTAAAACGTTGAAGTAGGATCAACAAACTTTGATAAACCTAACTAAATAGAACAAATTATTTCAACCCAAGGCCTGTTCTTACAGGTGCACTAATAACCATACAGGTAAATACAGGTGACAGATGTAGTCAGAGCATTAGTAGAGCTACATACTGCTGTGGCACTTGGTTTTGTATTAAATTAACCATTTTTAAATGTTTATTTTCATTAAAACTTTAGGACAAATCTAAGTGTCTAGTGTTGCAGATAGAATTTAGTTAAAGATACAGATTGTGATGAGATTTGTTCAGATTTTTGTAAAACAGTACAAAATCTTTAAAAATTGTACAAATGTTACTCATTTCATGATCAGTTAAAAGGTTGTTAGTGGCAAATAAAATAGGAACCATGATTTCCTATGAAATGTAATGAAACTGTGCATGAATTAAGGAAAAAAAAAGTGTTGCATGTTGAAAAGTTTCTTCTTCAGTTTACTGGTTGTTTTCCTTATGTTACCCCAATGGTTCCCAATCTTTTGATATCACAAACTCCTGGTGCCCCCAGTTCATTTGTTTCCCTCTAGAATTAATTTTCTAGAAAAGTTTGTTAGTGTCTTAAAGGGGGGTATCATGTAAAAATCACTTTTACAAGCTTTCTATCATGTTGGTGTGTCATTCCCTCCTGAAAAACATGCCTCCAGTATTTATCAGATTGATTCATGTCTTTTTGAACCATCTTTAAATCTCCTGCTCGCAGCCATTTTCCTGCAGTTTTGCTCGAGGGGACGAGGCCCCTCCCCCTCCTATGTTCTTTTCTTTAGTTCAGCCCACAGCACCCGCCTCTGCAGATTTAGCTTTTAATTTCACTATTTTAAATACTTTTTTAATAAACCTATGGCTTATGTTGTCTGTACTCATTAAAATAAAATAAAAAATTTCTTTTTAAGTTTTTTTTAATATTTGCTGCATTTTCCCAATAAATGTGGGTAGCATAGTTATTTGAGTATGCTATAGAATGGTACTATGTGCCTGAAAAAAACATTATCTCCTTTAACAATACAGATGTGCCACCTCAGATATTTTCATTCTGTATTTCATTTTGATTTTAAAATGTTATTAAGATTTACACTTGAGAATGTTTAAGTATAGAATACAGTTCTTTGATATTGTTTGTGAGATGTATTTGAAAAAATTAAAAATATATACAATTTTCATCAGTAATTTTTTTAACAGAGATTTCAGGAGACCCCATTTTAATTTCAGGTGACACCAACAGGGTTATGGCCCTAAAGTTGAAAAACCCCATCTTACTCTTTAATTAGAGTGAAAACGTGAATATTAATAATTTAAAACAAAAATCAAACCAGTAGCCCTTCAGATTATTCACTAGCTTTGAAGTAGCTGTCACTTTGAGAAAGGTTGGTGACCCCTGCACTACAGTATCCTGATTATCAGCAGAACATCATTCAAAAACGTGTTGATACACTGACCTGACAGTTCATGTTGTCTTCAGCTTCTATCAGCTTGCCCCTGTAAACCTCTCCAGTGTTGGTCTCACAAGTTACGATGTGGCCTTCTGCTTCATGCAGGACCTTGATTGGAACACCGATGGACATTTTCTTTGTTGTTCCTGCACAGAAGAAGAGGATGGTGACTCACATTGAATAAAAAGTCTCATAATCTATTGTAATACGAAGAGTCTTAAAGTGTTACGTTAGAATCTAAACTAATTTTGCAGGCACAATTTAACATGGATCAAAACGATGTTTTTATTATTAAAACATAGGATTGATTTGCACTTAATTCCCAGATCGTTGTAGAGAAGAACCCGGTGCTATGGATAAAGCGGTGGTCATTTAAAGTAGTGACAAACTTCCGGATTATTTTAGAGGGACACATGTTGAAAACGAGAACACTTAATGTACATGAAACAGTAAACATGATTGTAACATATCCACAGTCTGCAGAGCCTAAAACTAAAAATCTTAAGTAACAATTGATTTATATTGCGTAAAAAAGAGAAAATTAAACCGGAAGTGAGTCACTAATTGAGACGGACACCAGATGAACCATAACACGTACCCTTCAGCAGTAGCACATTAGCCACGTTAGCCGCGGTACACATTGAACAATCATAAGCTGCATCTTAAGTTTAAATGCTCACTGATATACACACCGTTATCAGACAACGAAGAACTGTACAAACTATTACACACATCGGTCCCTCTTTAACGATCTAGAAACGATTGAAACTCATTCGGTGAACACAAGCGAGCACATTTTTAGCGCCGTAATGAATGAGTTCCGAGAACAACTGTCAACAAAAAATAAAGTTTACAACTAAGCTATGATGTGTGAACTTAAAGTTAGTATGTTTTAGTCACCTTTGTGTCTTGAGGAGCCTACTTTAGCGGATGGTTCTTTCTTGGCGGCTGAGCAACGTGCGACAGACGCTTTCAGGGATTCCTTTTGAACCTTTTTCTGCTTACCCACAATGCAACAGCAGTTCAATTAAATACTTCCGGTGCAGAGCCATTTAGCGAAAGTTGCGACCATAGATATTATATAAGTAGACGCATACACATTTTATACGTAGACGCCTCATGGACCGACTGACTTCCGTCTTAAAACAACTTCCCACTGTCTCCTCAAGTCTGTATCACTGGGACACCTTCAAAATGTGAAGAAGAAACGTGTTTTTTTGTTGTTGTTTGTTTTTTTTAAACTAAAACATAAAATATGATGAATACAGTTTAACTTTATTCTGTTTAATTTTGTTTCGTTTCATATAATGTATTTTTATATTACATATTTTATACCATATTCATATAATATAAAACTATATTATTAATAATGAAAAAAAATTAATCTACAATACATTTTGTGTGTGTGTGTGTGTGTGTGTGTGTGTGTGTGTGTGTGTGTGTGTGTGTGTGTGTGTGTGTGTGTGTGTGTGTGTGTGTGTGTGTAATAAATTCAAAAGAACAATCGAACTTGTTTTTTTAATGTATATCAAATTCATTCATTCAATCATTTACAAATATGTAAACGTCTTTGTTAGAGCATAATACAAAGTCTTTTAGCATGCAAGCACGTGTGTTTCAATGATGACAGCGTCCTGCATCATAACTAAATATCTGCCGTTTGTAACAAACTAAACCGTGAGAAAATCGGGTAAAAATTCGGGGAGTTTTGATTATTATTGTCATTGGGGATACATCTTCCTCAGTAGAAATAAATGCAGGCCAGGCGCATTAGAGACCTGTCCAAGATGGCGGCCGCACGGATCGTCGGCAGCGTCAGTCCATGAGGTGTCTATGTAGATAATGTCTATGATAGCGACAACGGAAGTTTGAAATAGACTCAAATCGTTCCGGAAGTTATAGACGGGCAATTCGAATCCATTGATTCCGAGTGACATAACTGGTATTTTAGGTAATTTGTTGTCAATAACTTCATTGATTTACAAGATTTATACAATACACCGTCATATGAAAGTAATGTCTTAATTATTAATAATTAAAATAGAATAGAGTAAAATCAACTTTATTGGCCAAGTTATGAAAGTTATACACACAAGGAATTTGACTTGATTAATTAGTTAATTATGCACACGTTAATGGGTTTAGATACGCTAATAATAATAATAATAATAATAATAATAATAATAATAATAATAATAATAATAATACCGTTCAAAAGTGCATCACAAACTGTCTACTATGCTCTAGCTCCATTGGGCTACAATGGCTACAACAGTCAACTGCTCACTTCCGGAACTATTGTGAGGCTCCATGAACCGCCATTGCTGTGGATAAAACAAAAAAAGACGGACCATTTGAGTGAACGGAGTTGTCGCAACTCTCTCTCTCTGTGAACGACTCTTTTCCGGTGAGGTTACGAGTTGCAATGAGGGACTTGTAGTTTTTTTCTTCTTTTTTTCTTAAGAAAGCAAGTACTTTCTTTGGTTATCAGGTCAAACAGTAGATAAAAAAGAATACAATTATTATTCTAAAGCACTGACACAAAACCCCATGAGGAAAAACTGTTTAAATCTAAGCAAACATGGGCTTAGTAATCAAACAGATCCTCTAAATCTTTATAAACAATAATAATAATAAAAAATAAAAAAAAATTCCTCACACCATTTTTGCAGGTTTCTGAAAATTCATCAACTTATTCAAAAACAGAGAGAGAGAGAAAAAAAAAAGAGATATGTGGTATCAAATGAAATTACATTTCTAAACATTTTAGTAAATGTACTGGTAAATTCCAGACTTTGTCATTCATACTGTGTGTACATAACATATGGAAACAGTTTTCCCCTTTTGAATGTCAGTGACAGTGCACCAACAAAGCTTTACATAGTCTGAATAAACATGAACTACATGATAGACACATACCCTTGAATATTTATTCCTGTATCTGTGATTGCTGAAGGACATTAAAAGCTGCCTAACACGGGTCATTCGCAGAGAAAAGGGTCTTTTTAATGAGGAAAGAGAGAGGCTAATGGCATAATAAAAAACACCATCACACCAACCCACATTTGATTTCCATTGCATTAGGCTTGTTGATTGATGTCAGCACTCAGGCTGCTTGGCAAACATCTCTGGCGTGGCGTGAGATCAGCCGTGTGCGTTAACGTTTGCGTGTGTTATACATGTCAGTGTGTGTTTTAAGCATTTTTTACGCATGAGAGCCAGACTTTGTCAGTCAGTTGTAGAGAGGTTGATATTTAGCCTGCTCAAACAAGCCCTTTGTTTTGGATGGTTGATAGGTGGTCTGTGTACATCATTTCCTTCTGTTATGCAAATACTGATCCACAAATGGACGTGGGTGACGTGGAAGATAGCAATCCAAACAAAGTGTTTTGAGGTCATCTGGATTTTTGACAAACAACACGAGAAATTTCACCTTCAAAATGGACTCTCATGAAGTCATCAGAAATCATTTTATCAACTAAGAGTTTTGAACGACCTCCACAGTCTAAAACAGCTATCTATTAAACCCATGGAATTTGGGTCAACAAAGGTCAAGCAAACAAATTACAAACTTGTTGAACATGCAAAATTTCTATTTCACTAGTGGATAAAAAAACACCAAATAACCATAAAATGTACCCTGTTGTAACAAAATATAATTAAAAAATTCAAAATCTTGTCTTTTAAAAACACATTATCATGTGGAATGCAGGTTTGTTATGGTACAGCGTCCCTGTCTTCATAATAAGCGTGAATATAAATGTGTATTCTGTAAAACAATCATTGCAGTCCATTTTTGCATTAAAATCTACCCATTAAGTGAGAAAAGGCACAGAGTGTGACACTGACAGGTAAGAGCTGAACTTTTACCTTACATTGTTACTTAAGGCAAGTCCGGGTGTGCCGTGGGATTTTGTGACAACCATACATTTATTGCACTATACAACTACACAAAAAATATTTTTTAATTTACTACTTTGTATGCACTCATTTCATAATACAGAGGCAAACTCCATGCCTTAATTTTTTTTAAAAAAATACTTCATTAATAAATATTTCACGAGTAATATAGTTGTCTGTCACATTTATTTTGGCATTAGTAAATAATTATGCACATTTATAGATATTGTACATGATATGAGTGATACGTGTATTAAAGGCTATTTTGCACAATAGGCGTGCCTTCAGATTTTTACTGGTCCTTTGGTGTGCCTTGGGCACAAAAAGTTTGGGAACCACTGTCATTAAGGTTTAGATTCTCACTCTTCATCTTTTTCTGTGTGATTTGTTGTTTTGTGTGTGTTTTTGTCATTGCTATGCATTTTCTCTCATTCTGTGCATTGTTTATATCAGTTTATATCACTACAGACTTACTTGTCTGTGATTGTTCTATTTCTGATATATTTTTAATGCTGTTTTAATCCTAGTTTTATGTATTTTTTAATGTTTTTTTATGGACTCCGATGGCTGCTTATAAAATAAAGATGATGAAGACTATAGCATGTTAGGATTACATGAAGATATGTATTTATTTATTATTTTGTATTTACAGTATTACCTCTGCCAAGTGCAAAGCGCAGAACGCCAAATCCTTCCTAGCCCGGTCCTGGTTATAAAGGCCGTGTTAAACAGCTCCTGGTGGTCACACACAGCTTCTACTCCATGGTTGAATGGATGAACAGACCGGTGTCCGTGTTGATGGCCTGACATCATCGTCAACAAAAACTCTGAATGCGTTCGGCATCAATGTCTGATCGCTAGTTTGACTATGAAGTGTTTTATGTTTGAAAACAGGTTTATGTTTTAAAATCTTCAAAGGTTTGAACTTTGAGAGTGTTTAAACAAAAGAGAACTGTGAGGAAATGTTCATTCCTGTCTGAGAAAAGTGTATAAAGTGTGTGGTGAGGGGTTTTACAGCCTTAAAACATTTATAATAATTGTAAAAAATAAAGCTGACTAGTTTGTGGATTTCGCCTATTGAAGGTTATTTTTAGAACGTAACCCGAGGGACTACTGTACACGGTTATTTGGGGGAAAAAAAATACAGATCAGATGCTGGTGGCAATTTGCCAAAACCATCGTACATGCGTCATATTTTAACAAAGTCATGAGTGCTGTTCTCACACTCAAACAACTGGATTGTCATGAGATTTCAGTGAGTGTTGTTGATTGACCAAAGCCAGTCGAGTGTAATGACAGAGCGGGAATATTCACAAAGGCGAGGCTGCTTCCCTGTTGTTTCAGATCTAAAACCTGAGCTGCTTCTCCAACATGTTGGTCCGATTCTGCTGCACACTGAGATGAACGAGCCTTGGTTTTTATTTGGAGTCCATTCAGGATGTGGCTACTGGGTGCAGCGTCTAAGTTTGATGTCCACTGGAAGTCTAGTTCACGACAACCCTTTGATGCGATTAGGTCAGGGACAAAATTATTTACCACTGTTTCACAGGACGAGGCTTCTCTACTGACCCGGGAAGACGTCCAAAAGATACTGTTGCTCCCTGCAACTGTGCCATCAATGCTACAACTTCCACGTCTGCGTCCATTCCTTTTTCCAAGAACGCGTTGGTACAGGATCTTCCGAAAGGTCAGTCTGAATTCCCGAATGCGGTAGGCATAGATCAAGGGATTCACCACGGAGTTAGCATGGGAGAGGATGATAGCTATGTTCATCACCCAGATGTCTGTGCGCTCACAGTCATGACACAAGTGATTAACACAGTTGATGATGTGCAGTGGGAGCCAGCAGACAGCGAACAAGCCCACAATGATGGCCAGGGACTTTGCGGCATGCACTTCTTTCTGCAGAGTGGACCGAGACGCGCTCAGAGGCGGGGTTTTCACTTTCTGAACTGGTATGTGGAAAACTTTGAGGCTCATCAGTCGGAGCTGACGTCGAGCGGCAAAGAAGATGTGAATATAGATGGCAAGCATAACCATCAAAGGCAACAACACACAGCCAAAGAAGTTGAAGTAGATCATGTAGTTCATGGTAACCACTCCCTCGAACAAGCACTTGGTCAGACCTTCAGGACAGCTGCGCTCCATACTGTTCACTGGGTTGGTGGAGTTTGAACCTGTGCAACAACATTAAAAAGCCACGTTATCAAATATTGGTTTACATATACATATACAATACACAGAGGTATAAACAGTACTGATATATCCTAATCAAGTAGAAGTACAGTTACTTGATTGAAATTGTACTGCAGAAAAAACATAAAAAATCAGCAGTAACAACATTAAATGTTCACATTGGATGTTGACCTCAGCTCTCCTGGCAATTTGTTCCACTTCTTTGCAGCATAACAACTAAAAGCAGCATCACCATGTTTGCTGTGAACTCTGGGCTCTACTATCTGATTTGTGTCCATAGATTTGAGAGACCTGCTGGGTTCATATCTGACGAAGATCCAGAGGTGTAAAGAGTACCAATATATCCTACTTAAGTAGAAGTACTATTACTTGATTGAAATTGTACTCAAGTACAAGAAAGTCATACATAAAATACTCAAGTGCAAGCAAAAAATAGCTCAATTAAATAGCACTCAAAGTAAAAGTTACTAAGTACTTTCACCCCCCATGTTTATTATCTTTGGTAATAAATCTTGCCACGGTTCCCTTGCATACAGTAAACACCTCATGTATAAACTTAAAAAAGGAAGAGACCAAATCTTGCACAAATGGAACTTCACTTTCCACAAAGGTATCTGTATAAAATAAAAGGTTGGTCAGAATGTACAATTATTTAATAAAATAACACCAATGAATTCAATTTAAAATCTAAAAAAATTCTCAAGTATAGATACATTTATGAACTCTAAATCCTAAGAAAATAACTGGCATTCAATGCTGTTCTTGCACATTTTTTGTAGTTTCACAATGTCCGTTTTCATTTTAAAACAAAAAAATAATAATTTACTCAGTAACGGTTGGGTGTAGAAATGTAACAAATTCCTTTACTTCCTTTAAAACATACTTAAGTATACAAGAAAAAATACTGATTTAGAAATATACTCAGTACTTGTAATCCATTACTTTCACCTCTACATATACATCATTTGGAAAAGGAAGGTGTGTGGTTTTTGGATTATTTGGCTATTTCGATGATGAAATGCCACTAATGTGTAAGTACAGCAGTGATCATCAACCTATTGCCAATGGCTGGTGGAATATGAGGCATTTATTTGTATACAATTATCTTAAACAAAAAAAAAAACAACAACAGTCTAAAAATATATACATTTTTAGAATATACAATAATACACTAAAATACCGACCTTCATCTGAGTACCAGCCCATCATCGGTGTCAGTCCAATGCCCACTGAGAGAACCCAACACAAAGCAATGAAGCTCTTTGCCCTCTGCCCAGTCACCACACTGGTGTATCTGAATGATGACAAAGAGAAAAGCACATCAAAGGTCCAGCTGCTAATCTTTTCATGGAGTTTCAATTTGAAACATGGTCAATATTAGCTATTTCAACCATAATACAACAGTTGTTCATCGAAGCGCATGAACACATTTAAACATAGATAAAGGAAATTTGTCACTGCAGTGATACTGTTTTGAACTATATTCAAAGTTATTATCAGGTCATATATGTTGGAAATTGTGTTCCAGGTTAAGACTTTACTTGGTTGATGAATTAAAACATCTTTCAGACTGAGTTTTTGAATGTGAGGATTATTGAGTTGGTAAATTTTTTTTTACAAAAATATGTATGTCATTATGAATGATTTTATTTATGTTAGTACTTTAAGAATTCTTTCTCAACTTTAATCCCATTTCATTCCCAGTGAAAAGCTTCTCTGCAGTGCCCATGTTAGGGTCATTTGATAAAGTGAACTATTTTTATGATAAAAGTATGAAAACAAATACATTTATTCATTTGTATTAGGGTACTGTACTATGAAGCCGGATAAGTATACGAGGGATAGTTTAAGGGGAAAGTTCAATTTAAAGATTTTAAGTGTCTGAACAACTTTGAAAGGTTTTTGTATGTCAATTTGTGGTGTAAAATTATGGAACAGAATGAGTGTGGAGCTATGACAATGATCAAACATAATTCAGTTGAAAAACAGTACATAAAGAAATTATTAAGGAATTAATCTAATCAATAATCACTGGTTGTTTTTTTCTGTTTTGATGATCAGCTATGGACTATTTGTGTGAATATGTTGACTGTTAAATGATATATGGGTAATTAAAGTTGTACATAAAAAAGCAAAATCGGTAGCGTACTTCTTTTAGCACATGTAAGTTGAGAGGTGTTGGTGAATCATATCAATGGTCTATTTCTGCTGTTGTAATTAATAATTTTTTTTGTTTTTTGTTTTCTAAATTGTTGTTCTTTTATCATTTTACATGTTCAAAACAAAGACATCAATCAATCAATCAATCAATCAATCAATCAATCAATATCTCACCGTTACGTGGCTTCTTCTAACCAAACATTCTCCATCACAGAGTAGCTGTACTACAAAGCAGGTTATCAACACATTCACTTAGGGCTCAATTCTCCCATGTGCATAAGTCCAAAAACCCGCACAGCGCCGCTGTTGTCTGTGGCAGTGTGCTATTCTCCCCCTGTACTTAAGTCAGTCGCTGCACGCCTTCATCCCAGTTACGCACTGTGGGTGGAGCAGCCCTGAAATGTGGGTGTTCCCATTCAAATCTGGCTTTACGCGCATTCTCGGGTGTGTGTAACTCCTTTTCCTCTTACGCACTTCTAACCCTGGAATAAGTGCAGCGCCCCGATAAGGTGAAACATTATATTGCACTAAAAATATGGACTTAGGTACATTTGAAGCCACACGGACTTGTGCGTCTCGCAGCAGCAGCTGTGATCACTCAGCTGCTGCTGCGCGATTAATTAAAACTCTGACAGACGCAGACTTCTGTCCACGTTGGTCACAGTGATTCAACTATTATCATACGATGTCCAACGTAAAGTCACAGTTTGATCCACTACAGAGTGAAACAAGCTGTCATATGCAGATGAGGATGGACGAGAAACTATTCCCACACATGTTTTAATGAGGCTCAGTTCAGGTCACTTTAAATTATTCATATTTAAAACTGTGTATTATGGAAGCCAATAGTTCTGTTTCACTGCAAACATCCCTCTGTATTAAAGCAGAAATCTCTGCGGCCGCGTTATTTCCTGATTTCTAGACAACCCAAAAAAAAAATCACATCACCGCCTCCTTTCCTTCAGCCTGCTTTCATTCACACACGCGCTTTTGGTCTACCTTACACAAACACCAGAGAATACGCGTAGAAGCGCGTAACTGCAGGCGCGCAAAAAAGCGCTTAGGTCCAGACGGGAGAATAGACCCCTTAACGAGGTGATTTTAGCTTGGCTACGTGCGCGTTCACATGAAACGAGATATAATTGCAACGTAAGACCAGCCATAAACATGGAGAAACTGTGCAGGGCAACGTACGGCACAAATGGCAAATAATTCTTTAAAAATGTCAAGATTTAAAACCCATAATTCAGATCAGAAATAACACTGTTGTTGCAGAAAAAGCAGGAAGGAAAGAATGTAGGAATTGATGACTGTTAATGTGTAAATGTGTGAGATTATACAATACTAATTAATCAGAGAATAAACAGACACTGATCAGTTACACTATATTTATGTGTCTCTGATGCTGCGTTCATACAGCTCAGCCTACATCATTAGGTGGAATACATTTGTATTTTATATAGCCTGTATTATCTTATAGGACTGAGACTCTGTGTCTCCACAGAACACAT
This sequence comes from Gouania willdenowi, assembly GCF_900634775.1. Taxonomy (NCBI): domain Eukaryota; kingdom Metazoa; phylum Chordata; class Actinopteri; order Blenniiformes; family Gobiesocidae; genus Gouania; species Gouania willdenowi. The sequence goes on from NC_041055.1 coordinate 15,608,261, forward strand.
GAATGAATGAATGAATGCACGCAGGCTTTATTAGCTGACTTATATCCATTAGATAAAAAATATATATGTTTCCTATAGGATATCATCAGGTAAATTAAATGATTGAAGAATCTACTCTTGACCAGGTAAGCTGTTCGCCTAAGTTACCATGGTGATTTACCCCGGTAAGAAGTTAACCAGCGTCGTAGTATAGCACACATTGAATGAATCCCTGTTAGAGCAATAAGAGGAAGTCCAGCTTCATAGTACAGGCCCTAAAAGTTAAACTGAAACCAAATATTGTTATGGTAAATGGACTTGATTTATATAGCGCTTTTATGACTACACTGAAGTAATACCAAATGGCTTTATAATATAAACTCATAAACCCATTCACACACTAATGTGAATGGTCAACCACTGGGAGTGTCTTGCCCAAGAACACTTAGACAGGGATGGACTGGGATCAAACCCCCAACCTCTCGATCAGAGGACGACCACCTGAGCCACGGTCGCCCCATTGTTAGAATAATTTACTTCTGTTTGATACAAACACTGACATCTGAAAAGACAACTTATCAACACTTGCTTCTTGTTCTAAAAACATGCAAATTAGAAATATTTTGTGTGCAGAAGTAGCCAACTTTGCAAATAAAATTACCTCATTACCCAGGAATCTCACCTGTACTTCACTCCTTGATTAAGTTTTATTCATTTATCTTTGTTGTTGATTTTAAATCACTGGTTACTCAGTGAACATACTGTAGCATGTAACAGAGAAGCACAAACAAAACTACAACAGTACCCATCCTAAGATGGTAAAATGCTGCACATCTCAATCAATGAGGGAGCGAACAAGCTAGCAACAACACTGTCAGTAGGAATATAAACAATTTAGATTCAAAAAAAATTATTTGAAAGTTTATTGTTGTAAGGGTAAGATAAAGCAGCAAGTGATCCACAGTTAAACATTCTAACAATGCTAATTTGTCTTGGCTTTTTTTTCTTCTTACTGAGCCCTTTATTTCTTGTTTCGTATGTTTTATGTGTATCCATTTGGATTTTTAAATTAAAAAAAAAGAGGAAAAAACAGCCTCTAGATCTGTATAATGTATATGTTTTAATTAAATTTAGGTAAATGCCTGTATGTAATGTTGTTTGTATTAAAAAAAAGCCACCCTGTAAAAACAAACAGATGACCTTTTGAGCTTCCAAGTTAGTGTCCCTTATGCCAAAATGATGAAGAACACAAAGTAGTCTCATTGACATCATCAAACAAACACAGGCCTAAATCTGCCCCAGTGATTCCAATGGAGAGCTTGGCAGCCTCAGGCTATATTAATCCTGCTAAAATGCTGATGAATTATTAGCTCTCAGAGCTTTGGTGCTGGGTTGGTGGCACTGCCGTGAACACACAAACACACTCTGAAGCCGTTATGCAACCGATTAAGCAAATGCATCACCTGCTATGGCTTACGAGAGGAAATATCTTCACATGGAAAGCAACAGTGTGCTTAGTTACACACATCCAGTACATAATAATAACAAAGTGTCAAGATGCTTGAAGTTTAAAGTAATAGCTACAGAACTGGGACCAAACGGTGTGTTGAATTTATTTATTTTCTCCAGTTTATTTATTTGTTTGTTAGCAGGATTAAGTCAAAAGTACTTTGATTTGATGATGTTGACAAAATTTTAACCAAGAATAGACCTTACAACAGGGAAGACTCCATTACATTTTGGAGGGAATCCGGATTAATACTGATTCGGGATCAGTTTCAAAAGTGGAAAAATCTTTAACTCTTATAATTGGCCAAATTTTAAAGCCACCAAATAGTTACAAATAAATGAGCTAAAACAAGACCAAGGTGACATCTTTGTTTCCGGGTGCTGCAAAAGGCCCCTAAACTCTCCCAGTGAGACCAACTCTGAGTTTAAAATCTTTCTGTAAAGCATTCCATTAACATGGAGAATAGTATTGTTCTTGTTTATAAGTTGTTTTTCAATACATTCTTTTTCCATAATAGTTTGATAAAACCAACATGTAGTTCATACATTTCTTTCTGGGATTAGAACTACATGCTACAAAAATGAGCATTTTTTTAAGTAATTGTTCAATTGATTAATTCATGTTGAGTTAACATGAATGGATCTTAACGTGAGCTAAATCAAATATATCTGCCATTGAAACAGACAGTTCAAAGTCATAAATGATGAAGAAAAACTAATGATTAAGTGTTTTTTTCTCTCTCACCTGAGTGGGTTTTTGATAGCGATGTAGCGGTCCACTGCAATAGCCAGAAGACTAAAGATGGAGCTCTGAGTGAGCACGAGCACAAAGCAGGCGATGAACAGACAACCATAGAAGTTTGTACAAAAGCCAAAGCTAAATGTAAGAACAAAAAACATCACAGATTAGAGAAATGATGTAATGTAATGGAAATATGTATATAATCAAAAAGTGATACCTTATTGTGATGGCAAAGGGTATTGCCAGCAGCCCGACAGCAATATCAGCCACCGCCAGTGAGACCACAAAGAAGTTGGTGATGCTCTGCAGGTTGGAGTTGATGAACACGGACCAGCAGACCAGCGTGTTCCCAGCCACAGCCAGTAAAGCGATGACCAGCTCCAGGACTATGTAGACCAGCTGGTAGTCCTCCAGCATGGTTGTTCTTTCCTCTTGTGCCTTCTTTGTGCTTTCATCCCACTCACTCTGACTGCTGCTGACTTGTCTTCAGTGTCTCTCTAAACCACATGGTGAAACTGTCAGATAGAAGGAACAGCCAACTCAGGAAGTTCCCACCACAAGAATAATGGCAGACATTTCACCGTCACAACCAGTAAACTATGTTAATCTTCCTCTTTGCTATGTTTTTAGTTCAGGCAATTTGGCTTTAAATGGCAGTATTTGGTATTGATGCCAAGGCAGTGAGGAAGTTTGTCTGGTAGTTTCCAAAAGCTGGACAAGCAGTCTGGAAAAGATAAAGACAAAACCCGGTCTCAGTTGATTTTAGCCAGTCAAACAGATGGCAGATTACCGTACATACAGTATGTGCCATGTATCTGTGCAGGACAACGAGGCATATTGTTTACCTTTCAGAGTCACTGCAGACAGCTTGACAATGGACCTTTTATATCAGGAAAAGTTCCCAAAACCCCTCAGCATGCTTATCCTTCCCGGCACTGACATGCTTCTCTCCAAAAATCAATGATAATTACCCTGAGTAAACCCACCATAAAGGTGAGTGCATTTGAACTATGTCCTCTCACAGTCATTCTTCTTTTTTGTAGTTTTCAGTTTTTTTTTTTTCAGTTTACTACTAAAATATAGACTATAAGGTGTTTAGTGTATGAACAGCCTAAAATATCACATCACATTTAAAAAGATCAGTAAAATGTAAGCCACATCATTCAGTTTAGTGAAGTTAAACATCTCAAAATATAGGAGAAGAAGAAGAAGCATATTCGTTAATAGAAATACAGTACGTGTGAATTTTAATTTTCTCCAAAAAAGTGAAATTATTATTGAAGTTGTTTTTTGGAAGTACAGTCAAGGTAATGAAATGGAAACACAACTCAAATTCTGTGAGGCGGCAAAAAAAAAAAAAAGCATATTTACACACACACACAAACGCAAGTACGCACCCACGCATGCACACATGCACCTATGCACGTACACACACACACACACACACACACACACACATTCTATCTACAATTAAAATAAAATAAAACGAGAACGTGAGAGTTAGGATTCATATGGAATGTATCAACAAAACGAAAAGTAGCAAATGCCACTATCAAAGTCATCCGGGGACTTATTTAAGTTGACATACATGCATACATACATGTGACATCAAACAAAGATCTAGAAGGCTAACTGATCACACTCAACTTGCATACATCATGGACAGGTGTGTGTGTTTCTTAACTGAACAGTAAATAGATGTGCTAAGGTAGGGTTGTCGAACTAAAACCCATAACTGGATCCTGGATTCCCTCACGGACAGACCACAGGTGATTAGGATAGGAAAGAAGGTCTCTGCAGAGCTCACAGTTAGCACTGGATCCCCACAGGACAACCTGCTGCCTCAGCCCAAAACTTTTTCCCCCAATACACACATGACTGTGTCTGCCCACATGACAACAACACCCGCATTATTAAGTATGCAGACGACACAACCATCCTTGGCTTTATCAAAGATGGAGATGAGTCTGCATCAGTGACGTGCCGTGACCACTAGGGTTGGGTAGGAACGTAAATGGACTAAATGGACATAACTTAGGTTATATTTATTTATTTATCTTTTTTGTTGAGTATACTTCTGTCCTTTCCTGGTTTGAACCTTTACTTATACTGTCATGGCTGATTTGTTGTTGTTTGTATTGACTCTGGGACATGCACAAGAATTCCATTGTACCTGTTCTTTTTTGGCATGTGCATATGGCAATAAACTTTATTCTCTTCTATTCTATTCTAAAACCCAGTAGAGCTACTGTTCTGTAAGTTTTTAGGCGGAGCTATCGGACTCAAAACGCCACTCACTTTCTTGTTGTTGTTGTTGTGTACAATAGTTAAAATCGCTACTCCTCTGTTATTCGGGCTGAAATTTGGTAGGTATAATCTACGACGGTTGGTGGTACTGAATCATTGGCACATACCAATATATAAATGGGGCCCATTACCCCGTACGTGTCACGGGGGGCGCCAGGGGTACCCACTTTTCAAATGATTACTCCTCCATTAGTTCTCGTTAGATCGGAATACAGTTTGGTATGAATACTATATGAATGAATATGATGAGATACTCAGAGCCCTTTTTTTGTAATGGGGCCCGGGACCCACCCCCCATTTCCAGTAATTTCCAAATTAATGGGAACATAGTCGTGTGATATATCGTTTCAAAGGTAATTCAACATAGATTATGATTATGCCTCACATAATTTGATCAGGGGCCCGGGGGCCCACAACCTTTTCCGGTAATTTCTAAATGTATCGGAACATAGTCGTGTGATATATATACTTTGGGTCCTGTCATCTATGTGCATTGATATAATGGAATTTTGTGATTTTTTTTTCAGCAAGATAATACACCCTGCCAGTGCCACCAAATCAATTCTATAAACAATTACAATGTTAATTTGGTCATAAGATTCACCAAATTCAAATTTATAATATGCTGGGCAATTAAGTGTGAACCGTTTTGGCTTTATCTAAATAATATGGGTGGAAAAACATATAGATTATATTGCAATTTTCATTGTTTTTTTTAGGGGGAAGAACGATTCTCCCCAGAATATTTTTTTTTAAGTTGTCATAGGATTGTGTACTTTCATAGTGCAGTAAAAAATAAATGCTAGACTGACTGACTGACTGGTTGTATGAGTCATATATAAGTCATATATTATTTTAATAAGTGTGTTGAGTTGAGTTTATTTTGAGTTGAATGATTGTGTATGATTCAGCTTGTGTTTTGGGAAGGAAGATAAGGACTTAAGAAATTGCAATGATCGTTACTAATGAATATTCAACACTACTTGTTGAATCGCGATAAGTGTAAATCAAGATTTAGTTGTAGTCACGATACTCTTGACTAAAATGCCGCTTAGTTTTAAAGATTCAATTACCATTTGTCAACCTGATCTGGGATGCTATTACTGTTTGTTTGATATGATCAATGCATAAGACCCCACGATCACATGAGCTATGATTGGACTTCGTCCCATTTTATTAGTCGATGAAAATGTCAATATTTTTAATTTGCCATAGTCGAGTTTAACAAAACTATGATAAACATTTTAGTCAAAAAAAATAACACTGATCACAATATATAATTTTATCCGATCTGCATCCAGGACAAAAGCGTATTGTCACAGTCCTACTAAATACCATACATTTTAAAAATATCTGCTGAGTCATCGTGGCACCAGCTCACTTTTATACGTCTAACCACAGCTCAACATGTCGGAGCTTCGTTTTTTGACAGCCAAAGTGGAACCTACAACATTTCCGGCTGGTGTTCATAGTGTTATAGTTACTCTCTATATTCAGACTGTTTATGAATAAACCAGTGTGAGAGTTTATGAATATTAAATATTCATTACACATCCATCTCTCATTAAAGGGGCTTCATACTTGGGAGCTTGTCACTCATGTAACTGAGCCATGGCAGGTCCTGTATCATGTCGTGTAGTATACAGTACACCATTGCTATTGTAAATGTTCCTCATCAATAAGGTAACACTATTCCGCTTTATGATGGTTCAAACTGAGCTCAATTTCCTTTTTTGAAGTGTCTATTCATACAGAACTGTATCAATAAACAATGGCTCAGTGGTATAAGCGTCTGACTTTTCCCTTTCGCTGCTGTGGGTTCAAATCCTGCTTTTGTCATAAATATTTTTTTTTTCATTTTAACATATAACACGACATATTCCACCTTTAAAAATACATATACAAAAAATATTAACATTTTAGGGTATTTCCTGGTTTAGGGTTAGGGCTAAAATAAAAGGGTTAGCAGGGTAGCTAAAATAAAATTGACGGTACTTTAAGTCACGTGGTACACCTATCACGTGACCTAAAATGGGACAGGGGAGGCAATTGATACGTTTCCGTACGAATAGCCACAGCTTTCCTTTTTTCATGTGGTTCATTCAACCCCCACTTGTTAGGTTCCTAACAATGACTGGGTCCATCAGTAAAACACTTAATGTAACAATATACCCTTATGTCTGCAAATGACACGCCATTTTTAATCTGCTGAAGCAATAAATAATAAATGTGTTCATGAAACCAACTTTCGCCAATAATACACCGGGAGAGAGTGTGAATAAATAAGACTTTCAGAGTAAATTTAGAAACCTTCCTTCCTTACATCGTCTACGACCTAAGTTCCCAAAGTGGGCTACGGGTACCCCCCAGGGGTACGCAAATTGTCATGTGGTACATGAATAAAAAACTAAAATTGGAAACTAGAATATAAATCCACCAGCAGTCAAGAGTAAGGTTAAGTACCGAAACGCGGTACAAATATGTCACAGGTTCCGACGTAAACGGTAGTAACGACACTGAAACGAACATTTCGGTGCAGCAGCAGCAGCAGCAGCAGCAGCAGCCAGTGTGACGCACATCATCACAGATGATGACAGCATCTTTTCTGTCAGACAGTCCATCAAACACAATCCTGGCTCTGATTGGTTCTTTTTGCTCTGTCGAGGTGCATTCTGGCAATCTACCAAAGGCATCAGGAGCAGCAGGGACACAATGAGCCTGTTTTTTTTCACACAAACTACTAGTTTCATGTACAGCTAAAATAATGTAAAGCAAATATGACAAAAAGTCACTTTTATGAGAGTTGCAGACTGCACCTTTAAGCACCGGCACCATTTGAAAAATACTGAGTAGACACCGGTATTGGATAAAACCCAACCGATACTCAACCCTAGTCAGGAGTCTCCATGCATTGCCACAAATTAGACATTAGCCGATGTAAGACAACCCACAGTTACAGATTATGAATCTTTTTTTTATTTATTGTATATTGTTCCTAAAAAGGACAGATAAAAAAACAGATTGTATGTGACATTATAAAAGTGGTTCCCAACCTTTTTGGGTTGTGACCAAATTTTTAATCTCACAATTTTTTTGGCATCTAGAATTAGCTTTTGATAATGTTTGTTGTTGCCAGGATTATTGTACAAAGTGACAAGATGCACTTTATATGAAAGTGAAAGCATGGAATACAGTTGTTTAAGATTGTTTTGTGTGATGTTATAATTTGAAAAGGAGAAATAATTAATATATTTTAAAATTACATTTTTAATCAGTTTTTTCATTATTATAAATGATTAGACATTTCAGGGGACCCTATTTGGATTCCAGGTGACCCCACATGGGATCATGACCCCAAGGTTGAAAATTATTATTATGTTTTTCAAGTGTGCAGGAGTAGGGGGTACATGGCTTCAGGTTAAATGTCTGAAGGGGTACGGGACTGCGAAAGGTTTGGGAACCACTGGTCTACGCCGTTGTTTCTCAAATGGTGGTACGTGTACCCCGAGAGGTACGGGATGGCACTACAGGGGGTACTTGAGATAGAGAATGAAAAATTAACAAAGGAAAGCATTAAATAATGGGGTTTTGCAATGTTTATTTCAAGTTAAAATAATCATAATATTGATTATAACATGAACTAAAAATACAAAGGTCAGCCTTGGTTCCACACCAGGCGGGAAATGACCAGAAATGATAAAAACTACAGAAATAAATCTATTCAGGAGGCACTAAATACTGTTTCATTCTACCCATTTACAAAATTCAATTCTTTATAATGTGTGCTATCCCTCATTCATTCCATCATCATGCTCCATAATGATATTTTTTTCACAGTATTCTGAGCAAAATGTTGTAGACAGATAAAGGGGGTACTTGGATTCAGAAATAAGAGAGAGGGGATAGTTGAGTTAAAAAAAAAAAAAGTTTGAGAACCCCTGGTCTACGCCTTCGATACGAAACAAGTGATTCTCTTACACTTGTTATGGACAGTTTCCTGGCTACGTTTCCTGAAGTTGTTTTTGTGAGTCTCACACGACCAGGTTACGGCTTTAACTAAAGTCCAATCATTTCTGTCTGTTGTGTGACTAACAATCTTTACAGGCCAAAGAGGATTTAAAAAAGAAACCGTAACCCTACACCACGTTACAGACTAACTAACCGTAACCCTAAACTAAGTTACGAACTAACTAATCCTAAACAAAGTTAAGAACTAACTAACCCTAAACAAAGTTACAAACTAACTAATCCTAAACTAAGTTACAAACTAACTAATCCTAAACTAAGTTACAAACTAACTAACCCTAAACTAAGTTATGAACTAACTAACCCTAAACTAAGTTATGAACTAACTAACCCTAAACTAAGTTACGAACTAACTAACCCTAAACTATGTTACGAACTAACTAATCCTAAACAAAGTTAAGAACTAACTAACCCTAAACTAAGTTACGAACTAACTAATCCTAAACAAAGTTAAGAACTAACTAACTAACCCTAAACTAAGTTACAAACTAACTAATCCTAAACAAAGTTACGAACTAACTAACCCTAAACTAAGTTACAAACTAACTAATCCTAAACTAAGTTACAAACTAACTAACCCTAAACTATGTTACGAACTAACTAATCCTAAACTAAGTTACAAACTAACTAACCCTAAACTAAGTTATGAACTAACTAACCCTAAACAAAGTTACGAACTAACTAACCCTAAACAAAGTTACGAACTAACTAATCCTAAACAAAGTTATGAACTAACTAACCCTAAACTATGTTACGAACTATCTAACCCTAAACTAAGTTACAAACGAACTAACCCTAAACTAAGTTATGAACTAACTAACCCTAAACAAAGTTACAAACGAACTAACCCTAAACTATGTTACGAACTAACTAACCCTAAACAAAGTTACGAACTAACTAATCCTAAACTAAGTTACGAACTAACTAATCCTAAACAAAGTTATGAACTATCTAACCCTAAACTAAGTTACAAACGAACTAACCCTAAACTAAGTTATGAACTAACTAACCCTAAACAAAGTTACGAACTAACTAACCCTAAACTATGTTACGAACTAACTAACCCTAAACAAAGTTACGAACTAACTAATCCTAAACTAAGTTACGAACTAACTAATCCTAAACAAAGTTATGAACTAACTAACCCTAAACTAAGTTAAGAAACTAACTAACCCTAAACTAAGTTACGAACTAACTAACCCTAAACTAAGTTACGAACTAACTAACCCTAAACAAAGTTATGAACTAACTAACCCTAAACTAAGTTACGAACTAACTAACCCTAAACTAAGTTATGAACTAACTAACCCTAAACTAAGTTATGAACTAACTAACCCTAAACTAAGTTACGAACTAACTATCACTAAACTATGCTACGGACTAACTAACCCTAAACTAAGTTATGAACTAACTAACCCTAAACTAAGTTACGAACTAACTAACCTTAAACTAAGTTACGAACTAACTAACCTTATTCCAAACTGAATGGTCCGAGGACGATGAGTCTACAATTTAATCATGTGGCAGCAAACAGCTAATGGAGGAAGTGATAAGAACATCCTGCTGAAGAGGATCCATCACTATAACCAGTCAGTTTTTGAGCGTGTGTGTGTGTGTGTGTGTGTGTGTGTACTAACACTGTATATTTTCCATTATTTCATTTCATTAAAACATAACAAAAAAAACACACAAATCCATAACTAGCAGTTGTTGTTAGTACATGTTGTGTGTTAGTCTACATCCTCATACCTTATAGAATCTGGGTCTGAACTAATTGCCCACATTTAGGAAGTTAGGGTTATTAAAGTTTTTGTTTTTTTTTACATACCTTAATCTGAGCGTGGAAGGTAAAATCCATCCATGTGAGATCTGTGTGCAGACATTACATGAGAGAAAAAGAGCCATGAGACAAAGCATTGTGTGGTGGAGCTCTGACAGAAGAGAGAAGCTGAGCTCTGTCAGCTCTAAACCACAGAGGAGAGGGAGGTGCAACACACAGCATGTGCTCTTAAAGCTGCCAGACACTGCACTAAAAAAGCATGGTGTGAAAAATGTGGTCCGTGGCCAACATTCATCCACCAGAGGATCCCATTAACATCGATAGGACTTAATGACATACTACAATAGCTCTGATGCACATTGCTAATATTGTTAAAAATAACATATAAATACAAAGGTATAAATGTGAACCCAAACATCTATTGTGTTTACCAGGGTTGGGGTCAATTACATTTTTCAGTTACAATTACATTTTCAATTACCCATGTTGAATTGCAATGCGATTACGATTAGTCACCAGCATTTCATCCAATTACAATTAAATTGCAATTCTTTTTTATTCTCAGAAAGTCAAATACAATTACGTTCTCAATTTCTAAAGTTCTATTACAATTAACCACAATTACTGAGCCAGGTATAAATAATATAATAAAAGTGAACCTTCCTCGTGTGTTAGCTTTCTGTTAGCATCTCTAATGATAACGGGTCCGAAATCAGCTGTAAAATACATTTAAAACAAATATCTAATTTATTATTTATTTCCTATCCAATGGTGACCTTGTTAGGCTTCCTGATGAATTAAAATATAGATTTTAATATTTTTTGTGTGGGCGTTGATAAAATTATTTTCAAAATTGTAAAATGTGGGAAAACTTCATATAGACATATTTTAATAGTTGTTAACTACATATGTGTAGAACTCTACATAGAACTGTGACATGGTTTGCCAGTTTTGCATTTAATTATAATTGACAGTTTTTATAGAATTTCCATGGCAATTACAATTACAGTCAATTATCTAAACTCAATTTCAATTGAATATGACAGCAACAGATTTGATAAATTACAATTATAATGATGCCATAATTGTATTTAACTATCATTTACGTGACTACAATTGTAATTAACCCCAACCTTGGTGTGAACGCTAACGGTCATAAAGCAAGTTTAGCAGTGGTGTAATGTATTTTTTTCATCTCCACAGTGGGTTTATTAAGTTCATTCAATTTTTAGTTCAGAAAGAACAAATTAATCTCATGTTTCATGAGGGAATTAGATTTCTTAAAAAATCCTAACTCCAATCAACCTTATACCTACTGTAGTTGTGATTACTTACAAAATGTCCTGTAATTACATGATGTAGAAATATACCTGTGAAGTTTTCAGCAGTGCCACCTGCCCAACCAAGCTCCAGTATCCCTTATATTTTAAGATAGGTGTACAAGAAATCTATAATACCCACTTAATAAATACAATGATGTGATTAGAATCTGGTAGGTCGACCTTTATTAACATTGAAATGCTGTGAACATTCCTACTAGGGCTGGACGATATGGAAATTGTGATATACGATATAAATCTAGATAATTTAATTTCAAATGAAGTCTGACCATAAAGACAATTCTGGGTTAAATTTGCTGATGCAAAATGCTACACAGGCTCATTTATTAACAAACAGCTGCACAATATGTGCCACTTTTGGCTTTTTCACCTGTAAGGGACAGCACGTGTGAGTGAGTTCTGTAGTGTAGCTTGTTATGGGGAAGATCTGGGTTAGCACGCACTCATTAATCCATCTAACTGAGCTTTACGTGTGTTTCTGAGAAGTAAAAGCAGTGGCTCCTAAAGCACATATTTTGATACAAATAAGCTATAATATATATATGCAATATTGTAGTTTTCTTTATGATATATATGATGATATACTACAGCCTAAATGAAAACATAAATGTGTATATGAAGCACATGTGTTTATTTAATAAACTTACAGTTCATATACAAGTCAACACATTGCATATTTACTGTTAATTTCACATTGCTTGTCTTTAAGTTAGACACTAACATTTTATTTTCATGACATGTTTTCTTCTCATTTCTCATGCTCACTCATGTAGTTCTCTGGTATTCACTTATTAGACACATTTGTTGCAGACTTTACATTCTTTAACTCTTTTTGAAAGGAGTGTATATTTGTGACCCATCCCTATCCCGCATGTTTTAGATATGACTCTAATGACGGCTCTACAGAAAGCCTTACTGTATAATGACCTAGCGTTTACAAACAACAAAACAAAACAAAACATGCAGGACAGGTACTCTCCAGGACCAGACTTGGGTGCAGGGATCTTATTGTGAAAAGCCAGATGCAGAAGTTGATGTTCTGTGTGTTTGCATACTGTTAAAGTAAAAGAAAGCTGTGCGTTTAACATTTCAAAGCCTATATCTTTGTTTGTGTTTTACCTAAGAAAAAGTTGCACACACATCAGAAAGTAGCAGAACAGGAATACATGAGAAATGGATTTGTGCTCTAATGTTGATGGTGATTATTAATAGTGGCTTCTATTTGTGGTTGGTTCACATTCATAAAATCAATGGCTTTTGTGAATATGCAGTTTGACGTTGAATTCAGGCCGAATTTTAAGATACTGAAGATGAAATATTCTGTGAAAGTACAGATGTGAGCATCTGGGCTTAAAGCAACAGTATCATGCAAATTTGGCTTAGTTTAATAACGCAATGACTGATGTACAGTTTTCTTCATAATCCAGCTTTAACAGGCCACATAAAGTATAATAAAGGCTTCTTACAATGCGATTTGATTAAAAAGATGAAAGATACTTTCCCCCATGCATCACTGAGACGATGAGTCTACAATTTATTTAATTTAATCATGTGGCAGCTATGGAGGAAGTGATAAGAACATCCTGCTGAAGAGGATCCATCACTATAACCAGTCAATTATTGTGTGTGTGTGTGTGTGTGTGTGTGTACGTACTTCATTGAACTACAAAACAAATGGAGCAGTTTATGGGATTTTGTGCTGAGATGTTACAATTAAGGATTTATGAACTAATTAGCATAAACATGACAATCGCTAATATGAATGAACGCATAAATGATCTTGGTTTATCAAAGTACTTTAGTTGATACTAAAGTAGTCCTAAAGCACTATGTCAGCCACATCCAGGCAAGCTGATAAGAAACGTCAACACATGGACAGGTAAAGCCCCGACTAATAATAAGTTATATCTGTAAAAAAATATGATGATAAAACAGCAGTCTGTGCAGATGTACTGTACGTTTTTCATTTATTATGTATGTAGTTGAACCCACAGTCAAATACGGTTATAAATTTGATGTATGATTAGGGCAATGTATGTAAGGTTCAGCAATAATATGCAAAAATGTACTTGACATTTAGGATACAAAAGCCACTGTTGAGCCTCATTTCTGTGAGCGTGGTAGTTTTTTTTCTTATCTTAAAGGAAAAACATGACATCCTCTGTATTTACATGAGATTTTATTAATCACTTTTGTGTACAAACATAGGCTGCAAATGCCTTTCAAACATGTTTGCCTTCAGAATACAGGTTTCCTTTGTACAGTTCTAGAAGCAGACCATTTAATATTTAACAACGAACCAGAGTCAGATACGGAGGAATAAAAAAGAGGAAGTGTTTGTGGTTGGTCAGAAAGTTTTAATCCCCGGCTTTTTTTTTCTTCTTTCTTTTCTCTTTCCGTCAAACGCTGAACAGAACAAAACATAAAATAAAGTGTTTCCTAAAGTCTGAAAAGTGGCAGTGGTGAGTCACAATAAGTTAAGTACAAGAAATTTGCAAGAATCAGAGAGAGAAATGTGCTATTTTCAGAGAGAAATTTAACCCTTTTTTTTTTTTTGGGCTAAAACTGAGGGAACTGTAATAATGGAGGGTATATAATTACAGAGACAATCAACAAGACCAAAACAAAGAAGATTTAGAGTAATATAAGACTCTTCCTCTACCACATACCGACAGCTCAGATTTTCAAAGTGACAAAAGATGCACCAGCTCAACGCCACATTAGGTCGAAGGGAAACCATCTCTAATATAGTACATAATACACAACCCTGTGGGAGAGCAGAAGGTTGAGTTGTGTCAAATTGTAGAATCTACCTTTTTAAAATGTATTTATTTATGTCAGCTACCGAAACAATCACAGTGGCCAGTCTGTACGACATGCAACTGAAGACGAGCTGACTGGAGGAATCAAAGGGTTCAAACACAGAGGTTGGGCTTCATCCTCAGAACGCAACATAAGACTTTTCACCCAAACAAAGCACATCATATAAAACCGATTACAAATATTAATTTACCTTTAGAAAAAACATTACATTATCAATAAATAAACTAGCAGACGTAGCAAAAGCCGGTGAAAACATAAATAAAGACAAATAAAAGGCATTGTATCAGGTGAAACTAAAGCCCAAAGAGACCGACTTCAACACACTTTCATTTACAGCATCGCAGACATGATGATGATGATGATGATGGTGGTGGTGGTGGTGGCACGCAGAACAGGCATGTGCAGTGTTTGCTAAGACCGTGCTCAGTTTAAGGTCCTGTCTTAGTCTAAAGAGAGAGAGAGATGAAAGACTGTCCTCAGCAAAGGCAACAGGAGGATAAGAGACGTTTCTGCTGTCGCTGACATTTCAAGGTTAACCGCCAGCGTTGAACAAAAGCACAAGTGTTGAGGCACGATAGGATAGAGAGGTGCAGGCAAGTGGGGCTCGTGTTCAAAGTTCAGCTATAAATGAACAAATGTTGAAATTACACTTGTTATGGTTGAGAAAATGACAGCGTGAATGTGCAACACTGGGTCAAAACAAAAGGAGGGTTTTATCAACTAATATGTGTTTATTATAGCCAAAGCTAAATCACAGTGAATTTAGCATTCTACGTGTTGAAATATATTCTTCAAATCATCAAAGTACATTTCAAATGAGATTTTACCAAACAACAATTTACCAGAATTAAAGTTTTTATTGCATAATGTGTTATTTCTGGTGTGAGCTTTGTGCCATCCCCTAAAAACTAATAAAAGACATGGGGGAAATGCCTTAATTAACATTATATTTTTAGATGTGTTTCAACTCCAACTAAAAGTATAAAAAAACGTAGTAAAAATCTGTAAACGGTCTCATGGTTGGGATGAATGTGTGCGTCTTAGGGTTGAATGGGCAGGAAAAGGAAGCGGCTGCAGTAATAATATTTTATAAAAACCAAAAAATGATGAGACTTTAGAGAACCACACCACAGGTAGAAGACAATGGGGGGAAAAAAGCAAGAAAATCCAATAAAACATGCCAGCATGTTAGTTCAATAATACAGAAATATAACGTTAGCATGGTGAAAGCTAGTTTCTAACTGGAGTATTTACTGGTAGTTGGCGGAGAATAAAGTAGAGCGACGTTACTGCAGAAAAAGACAAATGAAAATAAGACATTTTTCCTTTCAAAGACATTTTGTTCTTCATAGGACGTGGATGTTGAGTGATCAGGTCACGTCAATTGTAACAGTAGTTCTCACATTGATACAAAAAGACAATGTCATAGATAAATGATGTGTGTGTGTGTGTGTGTGTGCTGTATTACGACATTGCATAATGTCTATGCACTAATGCGGGGGTCTCTCTGAACATGAGACATTCTGCTGAGAAACACCCAGCAGTTAAAGAGCTTGTGCCTTTTTCCACAGCAGCATACAATATGCAACTACAATGTGTGTATTACCTCCATAAAAATAATAATAATAATAATAATTATTATAATAGCATCTGAAATAATAACAGCTTAGTAGTTTCTAGTAAAACAAGGCTAAACTCTTGCTCATTATGGCAAGATTTAAAGTCAAGGCTAAGACGCAACATTGATTCACAAAGAAATTAAACCAATTTCTTCCCTAAAATAAATTACATGAACATTATTGAGGATGGTGTTAACCAAAATAAAGAAACACAATTTTGAATTATTTACAGGTCTCTCTTAAGTACAACTGCTTTGTTTCCTTGTTACAACAAAACAAAAATTGGCCAGATGTTACTGTGAGAAGAGCATCTTGGGTTTTGAACACAAACAGATCTCGTGTTAGAAAATATATTGCTTCCTTATTTGAGCTGCAGACTACATTAAGACTTCAACTAAAAGTGGAAAAAATTATTGTCCTTTTGTGTCAGAAAACCCACAACCGTCTTTTTTTCCTTCACACTTCACGTTTGTTTACGTTGTAAACACTTTGTTATTATGTAGTTGTTGGCTTTCTTTATTGTCTGTGACACAGAAAAACCTAATATAAAGCCAAATTGGAACAACTAACACCGTGTGAAAAAAAAATGCACTGCAATGAGATCCTGTAAGACACAGTTCAAGATTTCCTTAAATAGGCTTTGGACAATGTTAGAGATGAGAAGTGAAAGTTTGCAGATCTCTTATTAAAGATATGATTGTCCAAAACAAAAAGGAATTAAGTGGAATTAAGAGCCTCACATTTGCCTGCAAACAAATGTCCAAGAATCCAGAAGGTTTTTGTTCATGTAGCTTCATCGCTTCAACTTGTTTCACCAAACACGATGTGACGAAATGAAAGAGAATTCCAGAGGTGCCCATAAAACCAGTGGAGGTACAAAGAAAAAGCATCTTTAATGAGATCTTCCGAAGGCAGGTGGCGCCCTCTTGTGTTCAAGCGCAGCAGGACTCACTGGGATGCAATCAGGCAAATTCAAAAACATACGGTTCTACACCTGGCTCACTTTGAGCTAAAGTCAGTGTGTTTTTCCACCAGTGGTGAGCTTCATTCAGACAGCTGCACGTTTATACTTCTGTGGAGAACAGGATGCTCTGCCGTTTACTGTCTGGGGTGGGAATCGTCTCAAGCTGAAGGAAATAAAGCAACACCTGGACCTGAAAGATCAAGAAAAAAGTAACAGATTACAATCAACATATACTGAAAAAAACAAACAATGAGTATACAACAGTTCGTTCCAACCAAGTAATATGATTGGACGACAGACATTACAAGAGTGCTGACGTGGAGCAGCAACAGCACTGGGACTTCTTATGGATCATATCACTCCACTGTACAGCTGATGTAAATTATGTTACATCTTGGGCTACACACCACTGCATTCACACTGCACGTCTTAATGCAGAACTAAGTCACTTTTGCCTAGCGCTCCCCCTAAAGGTCCCTTTTGGTTATGTCACTGTCGTAAAAACAGGTTTTTTTAAACGTACCGGGGCAAAATTAAAGCGGTTAATCTTGAAAAAGCCTCATCCTTTAGTAACTCAGTAAGATGATCATTTATACCGTAAAAATGCTGTTTATGATAAGTAAAGTGATCAGCCAGTTGTCTCCCCTGTCACCCTGCTAACACACACACACACACACACACACACACGCACATGTTCCCTGGTAATGATGTCACTGGAAGTGACCAAAAAGCACCACTGTGTTCAAGCGACTCATCACGGGCGACTGAAGCGACTGCAGTCGCTACAGTCGCGTTCAGTGTGAACGCATCGTTAGTGTGTATTGGGCTGTCGTAAAGCAGTACATGTTATCCTGAGAATGAGAAGAGAGCTACGGGAAAGTTGCACGAGCTGTTTTCTGGCCAGAGACAGCAGGGGGGATGAAAGACCCCCCAATCACCCCATAAACACTTGTATTACCCTCATAGGGACAACGAGGAGGATTTATTAAAAAGTTACTTAGTTCTGCTGTAATGCACAATACTGATTTTTTTCAAAAACTCTTTTTGCATGGTCGTTTATATTACATATTAAATGTGTCTTCAATCAGTTTGGCGTATGAACGGAATGCGACCCTGAAGTGACGCACACGTGCAGAAGAGGTCCCAAGGTGAGTAAGTAAATATGGAGGCGTCCAGTGTAGGACTGTGTGTTACACTGAGAAACTTTCTTTCCAACAAAAAGAGGAAAGCCAGGTTTATCGCTCTGGCCATTTGCATGTGATGGAGTGTTTGGACGCAGAGTCAGAGTCAACAGTGGGATGACTGGGATAGGGATGTCAGCGGTTTCAATGATGCGGAGTTCATTCAAATCAGAATTGCATTGTTCAGACGGTCTTTAACAGATCGGATTTGGGTCACATTTGCCTGCAGTGTGAACATAGCGTGAGGTCGTGCCGTCGTGTGAAATATCAACACTGGTGTGATTATCTACGACAACCCTGCCTCGTGCCTACGACCGAATCACAGCAGTGCTGATAATTCATTACAGCAGCTCTCCCTCTCGTGTGATGTTTCTTAAATAAAGCAGTAGAAAATTAAAGCTGTCATTTTACAATAGTTCAATGTGCACAATAACGAGGCGGGTTCAAACCTAAAATAAAGATCTCTATGTAATATTAATATAATAAATAATATAAGAACAATTTGCTGTATTCATATATAGTTGTGAGGTTCATAAATGATTTTATTGCAAGTACAAGGTTGTTGTAAGAGAACAAGGCTGGAACTTTCCCCCTTTTATTAACTGAAAACAGTATTTACTATCCATCAATACCTAAAGTCCTGTTTCATTTTTCCATTTCTCTAACAATTCAATTTCATTTATGTGGAAAAGACGACGCATATTAATGAATGTAACAGTACGTAAATATGCCAGGTTTAGCCAATTTCCAATTGCAGTGGCCACAGAATTCAAACATAATAGAAAGCCTAAAACCAAGTCAATGCAAACTATTGGATGGTAACAGGTTACATTATGATACAATATAATAATATATAACATCATTCTCTACCACCCAAGCCACAGGGTGACCATGAATGAGCTGATATTGTAAAGCGCTTTGAGACCAGTTCAATGTGGGGATAAAATGCTACATAAATCAAGTCCATTTACCTTTTACAATAAAAACAATGAAAACAAAAAATAATCAATGAAGTGCATAAATGTATATAAAGTGCATTAGAAAACATCAGGAAACAGTGTAAAATACAAACAACAATGTAAGACATTAATATAAAATGTAAAGTACATGAATGAGTGGCTGTAACAGCAGCCTTAGAGGCAGAAGAAGACCTTTATGGCTCACCTGTGCCATAACCTCCAGGGACCAGCTGTCCCCCATGCTGATAGGTTGTGTGGGGTTTGTGGGGATCTTGCTGTCCTTCTCGGCCGGTCTCAGCAAAGTCGGCCCGAAGACTGTAGCCAGATTGTGCAGCGACATCTTGTTGATGCTCTCTTTTTCTGCCACCCTGAGAAGAGAAAGTCGCTCCGTTTGTTGGACACATCAGCTGTGTGTTGACTCTGATGTGTGTATCAGCATTTGTTGACTTTGGAAAGGTCAGCCTCGCAATCATGAGTACAGTGAGATGTTTGTACCTCTTCAAATGATCCAAAAGGAAGAGGAATGTGACCAGGTTGGGTTCTGGCAGCGACAGCAGCAGGTTCAGCATACAGCTCTCTTTGGCCACACTGTCAGACAGAGCTGCACAAAGGCAGAGACAAACCACCGTCAACCATCAGACAACTGACTGCTCATTGGGCGACTCAGTGAAAACTTCATGCACACATTGCTCATCATCTTTTCATTGGTGTTTACCATTATTCAAGTTGCTGTTACATGATTAGATTCATGACATTGCCAATAATGATAAACAAAACAGTGTTTCAATGTGTCAAGAGTTGAACACAAAGTGTCTCACTGATGCCTCCTGCAAAGTTAGGGTAGAGCTCATCAGTGAAGAGCGGCTCTGGCAGTTCTCTGAAGTACAGCTTCAAGGTTCCAGCAATGGCGTTGACGTCCATCTCACTCATCATCACTGACACGTCTTTATTATCTGCCCACGATAGAGAGAAGGAAGCATGAATAGGATAATGACAGTGAAGAATGAAAGTCTCCTAAACACAACAGCGACAAACAAATGAACTCCTTGGATTATACTAATGATGACAGCCACATAGTTACAGTTAAACTGCCAAAATATGACAAAATACTACTGGTTGATGAAGTAAAAATGTACAAAAATTCTTAAGCAATTTCTAATGTTTATTTTATGTATTTATTTTAAAAATCCTGGAAGTGCTTCTGTAGTAATGACTGTGATAGGCGATGTAGCAGCTGCTGTAATTAACAATAGAACTCACGGTAAGAATGAAGTAAAATCACTTCTCTGTATCTGACTGTTTACATTGTATAGCAAAACAAACTTGCAACCTTTCATATCTTTGATTTATTTATCTATGAGGCCTACGCTATGTCTTTATCAGTTAAAAAAGGTCTCCAGCAGCTTTAAGATTCTTTATAATGTTACAACCATCCATAAAAGTTGTGTCATCTGTTGAACCTATTTAAGGTTGTATTTAATCCATCTATTACACTGGAAATTGAACACAAAATTAGGACGTAGCATTGAAGGTGGAGAACTATTTCAAATTTAATAGAAAAACTATGGCTTTAGAAATGTAGGCCTATTTAACACAATTTGATAAAGCGATTTGAGCTACAACATGTTTTAATGAAAAGTCCCACAGAAAAGGATTTTAATAGAATGATTAACATTTTAATCAGAAATTAAATTAAGGAGAAGCATTGATTATAATACTATTGTAATACAAGGCATGTGTAAAAAAAAAGGCCAATCTAAGAGCAGCAAATAACTCTAAATTCACGTCTTGTGTCCAAAGCTTTGCAGAGATCATTCGTCAGTAACCTGTGTCTGTACTGTTTGTACTCACTAGTGTCAAAGGCGGTCTTCAGGGCCTGAATATCAGTAGCCACACCCGATACCCGGTAGATGCCCACTTCCTCCATGCCCCGCCTCTCGATCTCCTCTAGGCACTGCCTGACGATGTAGGGCACCTTGGAGCGCTCCCGTCTAGAACAAGACAAAAAGCACGTGAAAAAGATTAAAATCTAGCATCCATACATACAGTTGAACTTATAATCAGGGGTGCACATTAGTGGTGCGCATGTGCGACCAAAATAAAAATATGCCCTAAATAATGTGTTTTACTGTGCAATTACGCAACTAAGATTTTGGGATAGATAGTAGTGAAAGATAAGAGTTGGATCCTGATTGGAAGCTGATTTGTTTTAGTTTTTCAGCCACATATCCGTGGCTTGATCTGCGTCTGTGTGAGAGGAGAGGGGCGGGGCTACGGATGTGTAGAACTATACAAATAAGGCAGAGAGCCACAAGAGGATGGAGATGTTTGGGCACAGAAAGTACATAGTAATGGTGAGGGAAATGAGTAAAAGAAAACAGAACAAATCTTGGACCCAATTCAATGTGATGGACACTTATGTAAACCCTTATATAATGTTTTTTTTTCATCTGTAGTCCCTGTTGTCAGTGCTAAAAAAGCTGTCCAGGAATCTGGACATATTTTAGTCTTCAGTCATTTCATCAGAAAGCTTTATATTCTGAGGCTTTACGAACAGATATGTTGTGCTGTTTCTATTTATTTCATTTTTAATCCAAAGTCACATTATCCATGCGTCCTGTCACTCTGTTCATCCTGTGACGTCAGTTATAGAAAACAAATATTTAGAAACAATATGCTTCCCTGATCACCAGACCGAAAGAAATAGGTGCACCCCTGGTTATAAACGACTAGGGGTGTGTATTGCCTGGATACATAGGTCACGATACAGTACGATACAATACGATATATCCCAATATTAAAGTATAAGGTGATTATTGCAATTTTTTTTTTAAATATATGACAAGAAACAACTAATCTGTATTTATGCCTAGAAAAACAAATAAATGCAGAAAGTTAGTACTTTCTTTTTAGTTTTTATCAAAAAACCACAAGCTGGTCAACATGTCCATGTTTCAGTGAACTTCTTTGTGCAGTTACAATGTCTCCTGCAGTGGAAAAGACTTTCCTGGTTAAAAAAAAGATTAAAAAAACAAAAAAATAATATGGATGCATTTTGAATCGATCCGAGAACCGCACAACATAATATCGCAATATATCGCAGAATCAGTTTTTTAACACCCCTATAAACAACCCTGTCAATAAAGATACAGAAGACGAACTGATCAATTATTTCTTATAAATGGGGCAATATTTCATTAAAGAAGGCCATGAGACTTTCTTTATTTTCTCATTATAAAAAAAAAAAAAACCCTTTTTGTGAACTTACTTGGTCACTGTTGAGATCTTGACTCCAAACACACCCATTGGTTTCCGTGAAGGCATCCTCTTCAGACTAAACTCTCTGCTGGTGAACTTTATGGAGAGTTTAACCTCGATCTGAAACACGGCAGTGAGAGATGTTCCATTCAAACGGCTATAAATAGCATTTGCATTAAAAGTGTGTGCAGGGGTAGACACTCATCAGTTCAACATTAAAATATGTGATGGGAGGCACTCACCCCATTCATTGGAATGACTGTTCTCTGCCAGTCTTTGCCCTGTAGAGTCTGAGGATCCAGCTTGAAAAAGAAGAATTAAAAATTACAGCATAAACAAAGAGACGTATAATAAACAGCATTGACTGGTAAGGATTCCACCATACAGCTAACATACACAGACAACCTTAACTTAGAAACAGTTTAGCTTTAACCCTTGACCTTCTTACTGACAGACACTAATGCTAACCAGTAAAAGATCCACAGTCCTGCATATTTTAGATGCATAGAGACAACATCACCTGCATCATGTATAACCTACAAAACTGGGAAGTTTCTTTGTCTATTTCTCAAGGATTAGTGAAAATCCTCACGGGCAACTTTCTTTCAATGACGTCAACGTGCCAAGAAGGAATCATGTGTGAAGATTACAGGATGATCCACTAGGTGGAGCTTGTGCCTGTAAATCACAGGCTGTTTGTTTCCTGTTGACCAAATCTATATGTGGAACCATTGGGAGGTGTTGTGAATTAAAGGCTCATATGCACGTCTTTTATCTGTCGCTAACACTAGATGGTACATTTACGTTAAATATTGCTTTTCAAAATCATTATTTTGATGATTCTGCCTTTGAGAAGTTAGACCCTTGATCATATTTTAAAGGCAGTGGCTATCCGTACGGTTGCCATATCAATATACCGACATTCTATCCGTACGCACTGCCGCTCATTGGCCAGTATAGGTCACGTGACTAAGACTAAACCTAACAGTAAACCTAACCCTAAATAATGTTGCGATATAGGGTTATAACCTAACCCTAACCCTAAGATGCTACGTACATGTACTTCGGTAAACGTACCAATAGCGCCGGGGTTCGTCCACACGGCAACCGTACGAATAGACGCTTTCTATTTTAAATACTTGCAGATCAAAGCGGTTCAACAATAATACCTTCCATAAGTGTAGACTCCCTTTTGGATAAATACACATTTATGTAAACTGTTTCCGTATGCTTGATGTGAACAATAGAGATCTCAAACAATAACTAGAAAAACTTCATTTCCAGAGAAAATGTAAGTGAGAATGCTGTATATGAATATTGTCACACAATTCTGAGGGTTATACTGATTCTGAGGGGTTGTCAAGAGCCAGTAAAACCCCCAGAGTCAGTATAATCCTCACAATTGTCGAAGGTATACCATCAGTATAACCCCTCAGAGTCACTATTTTTCCTCTCCTCAAAACAACAGTCCTTGTCACATGACAGACCTGAACGCTGATGTATTTGAAATGATTTAATAATGATTAAACTAACAAAATACTAGAACTGAGCAGGATTATCCTGAGTAGTTTGCACACTACCCTGATTAGTGAAATCAGACTAAATATGTTAGACGAGTTGTTTGTGAACAACGTATGGAATAATAATATTAAAGAAAAAGGATCTCAATAGTGAAATGCTTTACAGTATCTTTTACAATTAATCTAATCTATAACAATTTGCATGGACACCTTTAAAAATGTAAACCTAAATAAAAAGCTAAAAGCTGTCTCTCAGTTAACATAATAAAATACAACAGGAACCGATATTCAATGTTATGAGTAAAGGCAGAAGTTCATGCTGTGTTTATTCACATTGTTTATTTATTCTTTATTATCTAAATTTGTAACTTTACAACGATATGTAAACCTAGACCACGCGTGTCAAACCTATGGCCCAGGGGCCAAATCCAGCCCTTTGGAGCATCCAATTGGGCCCACAGGAGAAAGTAAAAACAACAGAGAAATCATGAATCATTGTGTAAATGAAACGCAACAATATTTGCAGGGCTCACAGTTTTTCTGCTGCTCATATTGTATGATTGCAGTCATTTTTCATGTTAAACTGAAATTCTTACCAAACCTTTGATTTTCCTCTAATTAATACATAACATTTCCCTTAATTAAATAGAAATCGGTCACAAAATCCAGGAAATTGAAAGTGAAGATCCTGTTGGGACTGATATCTGTCACTTATTGCTTGGATATTGTCAGTTTCTTACATACAGTATTTTGCATTTTATGTATATGTAGAAATGCACAATAATGTTGAAATTCCTCATTTTCCTGCATAAAATCTGTGGCCCACTTGAGATTAAACTGTTCCGTATTTGGCCCCTGAACTAAAATGAGTTTGACACTCCTGACCTAGACTCTTATTGTGAAAGGCGAGGGTCAGTAATTGGGCTTATAGTGTGTGCAGAGGTAAAGATAGTTGAGTTGTCTGTTCAACTTAAAGCTTTAATGTATTTTATCTGGTTTTTTTTTTTCTTTCTTTCATGTCTCATTGCTCTCTAGTAACATAAGCTTGTACTGATGTCATCCAGCAGCACAACACCAAATGTCTCACTGTAGTTTAAACTGAAGACAAATAACACTGAACAGATTTGCGTGTGTTATTTTTTCCTGGGCAGGTTAAGAATGAACTGAAAGATCCGTGCCCATCCATTCCATATCTAGCTGATTGATCTAATCAGTCATTTGCTAAATTACACCCTTTCTTAATCATTCATGAGCAATAAAATTAATTTCATGCTTTTGTAGCAATGACGGTGACATAACTGCATATCAGTAATGAGTCATGAGGGGTCTGCAGAGATGGGAGAGGGAGGGCTGCACTGACGTCATGTCATACCGGGATTTGTCCTTTTCCCATGATGCGGTCTGTGCTCTCTCCATCCTCTTTGTTCTGCTTGGTCTTGTTGTAGCACTTCTCGTAGCAGAGCAGCCTCAGGGTCTGAGAGCCCTCCAGGTCGATCTCGAACTCCTTTGAGGCAGAAAAAACAAGACATTGTAGAGCGACAGAAAATACGAAAAACAACGTTTCAATTCTAGAAACTCAGCATCAACTTTCTACTTTTTCCTTCAAGAAGATTAAAAAACACCAATGTCTCTTTTCTTGATTCTTTTTTGGACAAAAATCTGATATATATATATATTTTTTTACAATCCAGCTTTAGCTTAGCTTGCGTTCCACTTAATCCTCTACCATATATTTAACTTTCACCAAAATACAATGTAGAACACAGCTGACAGCATCGTCTGATATTATGTAACAGGATCATGCATATGTTTGGTAAATCATTATGAGGCCTAAACTGTGCCGGTTCACTTAGCTTTTGGACAGATGTGAGTCATCACCAGCAGATCCTCATTAGTTATCATTAATTCCACTCTGGCAAGCTAAACCCTCATAAAACGCTGCTTTTCAATTGAACCAATACTCTGATTACATTCTAAAACGATGTCTTCTCATCCAGCTGTGCAATAAATTTATTACATATGTATTTGTGCATCCATGCCTACATGCATGCGTGTGTTGGTTTGCTATGTTTACAGGGGCGGCAGATGTTTATGTGGGTTATGTTACACAATTTACACAACGCAGAAATGAATAGCTTGATTATATATTACATTATATTTAAATGTATGTAAAAAAAAATTGAAAAATCCCTATTTCGCGTTATGGGCAATATTTCAAAAATGTATATCTTGATTGATCTTTATGGAATTTGACTCAGTTACATGGGATTGGTTCCTGTGTCACCCCAACGAGTAATATCCAGACTGCGCATTTTATTGCAGGTTTTCAAAAAAAAAAAAATGGGGGCACCCATTCATTTGGACCTACTGTATAGATATTAAAAGGAATATACGTTTCTTCCAAGTGAATAATCATCGTATCCTGATCAGGATCGCTGATCCAGATAACTGCCAATATCTGGCAAAGAGGATATTTGATGCTTGGCAAAGGTGTTTGTGCTCTTGTTTAATGTGTAGCTGTGTGACTAGCATCAATAACCGTGTCAAAAACAAGACATATTATATTTGTTTCAGACTGCAGACTAATTAAGATTAATGAGGCATTTTCAGGCTAAGAAACATTTAAATAAACTAACTGCAGATGCTTCTATGAGGCTACAGGTACAAACTAGCATAAGTAATGCAATACATTTTAAATAATTAGATTATTGTTAATTTTTTAATAATCTGCAGATAACTTTAAATGCACTTATGGCAGTATATGCATTCATCCTTTTACCTCGTTCCATTTTGGTTCAGTGGTGTATCGATACACTCTCGTCTTGGCTTTGTTTGAGAAGAAGCCAAAAGAGTCGACCTCCATTGTGCAGTAGAGGTCTGATGGAGAGTAGAAAATTGAAAAGAAATTACGTTTATGCAGTCACAGGAAGTCTATTTTATTAGATCCTCTAAAAAACAGCAGGAAAGCATTGATGCTATCTTCAAAAATAGAACTCTGCAATGTTTCCAAATGAAGCTGGAGTGATACAAAGCAGTTAAAATACTGAAAGTTGATAGCAAAAAAAAAAAAAAAACACATTAAAGTAACATGTTTGC
Source organism: Gouania willdenowi (assembly GCF_900634775.1). Classification (NCBI taxonomy): domain Eukaryota; kingdom Metazoa; phylum Chordata; class Actinopteri; order Blenniiformes; family Gobiesocidae; genus Gouania; species Gouania willdenowi. The sequence goes on from NC_041055.1 coordinate 15,635,364, forward strand.
CTGATTATAGTGACTCACTCAAGCTTTGTTTGAGGCCGGAGGCAGAATGGACGATTACATTCAGGAACCCGTGGAGACCGGGGGATTCATCCTCTGGAAAAACAGTGAGGGACAGGAGAGAGCAGGGGTTTAGGAAAGCACGCACATGTGTTTGTTTGGGAGTACAATCAGACATGAAAGGAAGAGATAAAACGTAACATGTGGGCTAAACCCATATCCACAAAGTCATTGGCAATTCCAGTCTGGAACAGCTTTCGTATGGACATGTTTGTTTGGATCTCAGATATAAACACAGAAAAACCTCATTTTTTACATATTTGCTGTTCTCAGGGTTCATCTATAAATTCTCGATCAGAACAAGATTTGCAATAAAGGGAAAAGTTTATGGTATAGAAGCTAAGAAGTTCATCCACAGCAGAAAAGAAACACATTACCTTCTTTATTGATACTAAGTGGAATGTGGTGCACAGTCTGAAGTTTCAAACAGGAGCTGGTTAACATTTGCAGCTCCATTGACGTCAGAGTGGATGTTTTCAAACCTTTAGGACGGAGAATAATCCAAATATTAGTGACATTCTGCACCAAGGAAACCGTTGGATTCCACGCTGACGAACTGTGGTCCAAACATTTTTGGTTATCAATGTTGTTTTTAACAATTTCATACAATATTTTAGCTACTTACATTTGTTCTGCTGTTCCTTGATGATCTCCTTCCACTCTGCACGTTCAAAGTCAGAAGAAGTCAGAAAACTATAATTCTGAAAAACAGAAATCAAAAGTTAGGAATAATAAGTCAGATTTACACATAGGCACTCTTCAGTGTCCCCCACTATTAAAACAAGAGGTCCCTCATGGGTCAATCCAACCTGACAGCGTATCCAATTTAACCCACCCGGGGATTTTGCTCGACGTAAACATTTGAAATCTGAATTTCTATTAAATTTGAAGGGTTTTGTTATTTATTTTTCTTTTCCCCACTTTCTTTTTTTGTTCCCACTTTAAATTTGTATTATATTTTACACACGTATACTAGTGTCGGTCATGATTAAGACCAAATAATAAACATATTACTATTGTTGCAAAAAGATTTCACTCCTTACATTGTTAACCTTGGATGACAGTTCAGCAGACTTTTGTTTCATTTTTATTTAAAAGGAAGTTACTATTTTACCACTATTGTGCTCTACTTTATCATCAATAGATGTGAATAATTTTTTACAGATAAAAGAGAATCTGCTCAAAAGCAGCACATTAAGACTAAACTAGAGTTTTAGCAATACATGTTTTTCTACTAAGTTTTGCTGAAAATGAATTTGCTGGCCTTGATTTTGCCAAGTGTGCATTAAATGAAGCATTCAAAGGTAATTCCAGCCTAAAGGCTTTTGCTCAGTCTACATTAAATAAAACCTTTACCAGCAATAATCCATACACAGAAAAAATAATCAAAGACAATGTAACGTCAGTCAGTTGAAAATACTTCAAGTCCATCAGTCTGTTAAAGGGAATTAGAGCTAGAATTCTCAGTGCTTTGATGCATTTTATATAAACTAGATGAGGCTGTGCAGTTGGGAAACAGGTGCAAAGTGAGACATCCTCTCCTTTGATATTTACACCAAAAACCCAGGGCTCAATAAGTGCCCTCACCTTGCCATTCTTGTTGTAGAGTCGGAGTGGCAAGCTCGGAGACGTCAACAGGAGCAGCGACTCCTGCTCAGAAAGCTTCTTCCTGAGTCGGTCGATGACTTTTGATCCCTTGTTGGCTCTCTGAAATCCCAGAAGTGATCATCAGGAATGTTCAAAGTCATTTAAATGTCATCTTTAAAAGAAAAAACATCCTGAGTAACAGTTGAATGAATCTGCATTACCTTCTCTCTCTGAATCTCACTGCGGAGGTGTGAGATTTTGACCTTCATGGCGTCCAGCTCTTCATCGGGGACCTGGGGGATGGTGAGGGGCTCTGTTTCCTCAGGGCCTTGGAAGGTCAGCTCAGTCAGCGGGATGTACCACTTACTATCATACTGCTGGCTTTTCCTGCAGGAAAATTAGAGGGGAGTGAATAAAAACAGAGATGGAGTGGAAGGGGTGAGGGTGGAGGTGGAAAGGATAAATGGGGCGTAGCAGGAGAGAAAGTGGATAGTAAATACAGCTCATATAGAGCTGTGATCAGCTGTCCTCTGAAAACAAGGTCAATGAGTCAGGGAATGTGGTTGACAATAAACCAATATTGCCTTGAGGAATAAATGAGTGAATTTCTACATTTAATTTCAAAGTATAAACAGAAAAAAAATACTGACTTCAACCAAATCTTATTCATTCATCCATCAGTAAGACAACTAATACTGTTGCTGCTTTTTAATGTGTTTCAAACTCCTATTATCCTTGGGGTCAAATTGACCCCATTCAATGTTTATCACTCAAAAAATAAAAGTTGATGATATTTATTTTTGTTGCTTCATATTTCATGACTTCTCCTAATATGATGGGTACAATTGATGGGGGGCAATATTCCCACACTGTGGGCATGAATGTGTGCGTGTGTGTATGTGAGATATCATCACCACAACCATTAGGGTTCATACTGGATGAAAACTATCCATCCATCTACTTTCTGACCTGCTGGTTGGTCTGCTGGTGCCTATCTCCAGCTCTCAATGGGCGTTAGGCGGGGGTACACCCTGGAGGCACGCCAGTCCATCGCAGGGCAACACACAGACAGACACACAACCACTCACACTCACTCCTACGGGCAGTTTTTTAGAGACTGCAATCAACCAACACAGTCATGTTTTTGGATTGTGGGAGTACTGGGAGGAAACCCACGCAGCCCGGGGAGAACATGCAACCTCCACACAGAAAGGACCCAGGTGTCCACCCCAAGGCTTGGACCCAGGACCTTCTCGCTGTGAGGTAGATGACGTGCTAACCACTAATCCACCATGCGCCTTGAATTCTAATTTAAAAGTTGGGCCTGATGGTGTTGCAGGAGAACAGGTCAATGTTTCATTATCAAGAGGTTATTTTTTGTAAATTCAACAAATAAAGAAAGTGTCTGACACAAAAACTTGGTCAACGATTTTCTGAAAATCCTTTTCTGGAGGCAAATATCGCCAGGGGTCAAACGTGTTAGTAATATTTGAGGATAATAGGAGGGTTAAATGAGGGATTATTATTAGGGATGTAACAATATCTAAATCTCACGGTTCAGTATAATCACAGTATTAACGTCACGATACGATAATTATTGCGATATTGTGGGAAATCTCACGGTTTTACATGAAGCCACACAATTAGCAACGTTGCTAACAATAACAAGAATGACAACTGTCGAGAAATTGTCTGTTCACCAATTTTGACTGTACAGTATGTATTGTCATCATTTAGATTTATAACATTATAAACTCAATACTGCCTATTATGTCTATCACACGCAAGCAATTCAGGTTATGAGTTAACCTGTAAAACAAGTTGTAATATAAAAAAATCAAAAACTTTATGTTATGACTCGACTTTTCTGCTCCTCAATGGAAGATCTGCTGCTGCAGGACTGGCCTGATAACGACTTTATTTTCTATATAAAACTAGGACAAATATACTGCTATTATTTCACAATTAAATATATGTAACATCTTTCTTATCAAAGTTGTCTCACTGAGTATGTGGAATGTTCAGAGACGGATGAATGGATGGATGTACAGTACATTCATTTCCTAAATATTCATAAACTCAGGAATCACATTAGGAAATGTAATTCAATTCTTGTTCAAACAGAAACATTAAGTGTTTATTAGCATTATGTTAGTCTGATACATTTTATGATCAGAGAATGAAGAACAAAAAGACAGAGTTTAAAAAGAGGGCTAGCAAAAGTTAAAAAAAAACGTCTGACATTGTAGGATAAATGAAACTAAATCAAGCCACTGCCTGTTTTTGAGCAGAATTGTTTTCCCGTGCCACCGTGCAGTCAGATGACGTAAGGGATGTTTCTTACCCTCCGATCTGTTTCTTCAGCTTGGCGCAGAGCAGCAGATCAGAAAAGAGGAAAACATGTCGCAGTTTTCTGGCCCCTTCAACCAACTCCACAATAAAACTGTCTTTAAGCAGCTGCCGATTCTGTGAAAGACAATAAATGGTAGTCAGCAAGAAAAAAGGGAGGATTTGTCCAAAATGAAATACAATACATAGTGAACACTTTTGTGTCAGTAGAAAGGAGTTCTTTTAGTGTCGCAGATGACTCCAAGATGTCCTTCATTCTCTAATTCCCACTGCAACTTGTCAACACAGGGACAGCAAACGGAACACTCACTCTTTCATTTATCTTTTTAAATCGAGGGATCTGATGGCGACGCCACATGCAAACAGACGAGAAATCATTCTAGTGACTTTTTTTAAATTGATATTATCTCACGGACTATCTCGATCCTGCATCATATTGAACACAAAGGAATGGATGAAGGGGGGGGGGGGCGACACAGTAGCACACATGGAGCTTTGGACTTGTCACTGATGTCAGACTACATAATGAGAAGTGTACTGCTGGCATTTACCAAAAGGGGGCAGTAATGTCATTTTTAAAAAAGAAAGAAAATACTTTCTAAGACCAAAAGTAAAACATAAGAAGGAACAGACTAGTTTTTACCACATAGCTCACTGTAGCAAAAAATAAACTTTGTACTAGTTTTTTTTGCACAAAATCAAAAAATACATTCAGGTTTGCAAGACAACAGACACAAATATTAAAAACTTGGCTTTAATTTTCAAATGAATGTTATTTCTTTATTCAAGGATTTTGAAATCAATCAACCGATTTTTTTTTTTTTTTTTAGTAATAATATATTGTAAGTTTGTTGGGAGTTTGATTACCTAAACGTCCAATTGGTTAAAGCAGATACGGTATTAGTTCTCCTTACTCTTCCTGCACTTTAATATGTGCGATGTTACTGACTGGATATTAGTAAGCTTTACTTTAATTATTATTATTATTTTTTTCATCTGTTTATTTTATTTATTTGTTTAAGAGTGTTTAAGAAGTGCAGTCCACATGTTTACATGTTTCATGAAACGCGTGAAGTTAGACATGTTTTAGAGGTAAAGCCACAGATTTGTTTGCTTTATTGTTGCAATCTGTGCTTTAAAATGTATATTCTATATTTATTAAGTTTAAATAAATCTGAAATTGTTTATTATGAAACAGATTGATTTATTGCTTGTGTTCATTGAAAAATACATGACAAGAGGCCCTTGGAAAAGTAATCGCATATTAAATCGCAATCGCGATATTGAGGAAAAAAAATTGCAATTAGATTATTTTCCAAATTCGTTCAGCACTAAAGGAAACAACAACAAAAAAAAAAAAAACAGTGCAAACAAGAGTAAATCAAGTTTCAGGAGCGTCAGACAGAACAGATTTCACCCTACAGTTACTTTCCTTCCTCGTACACATCAACAACGCAGCTCGACTGCAGCGATCTGATGTGTGGGAAATCTCTCCTTGCTGTACTCACAGCAGATTAAACACAAACCTCGTGCAAAAGAATCAAATTCCCCACAGTGGAGGCTATTATTCACTATTAGCCACACAATGAAGACTGTGATAACGACAGCTTTAGAAGGAGAAGTTCAAGACGAGCTGCTTTCCATCTGTCTGCTGGCTGCTTCTGTCACCTACATCTGTCAGTGAGAGCATGAGAGTCCAGAACTAAACAAACAGCTCTCCTCCGACTGTCCACATCGATTTCCCTGACTGCGTGTGTGCACTGCAACACACACACACTCGTGCGTGATCATTTGCACAGGCACGTCTCATATTGTCCATGTTTTGTGAGGACTTTGATGCTGTGGGAATGGATGGCACACCTGTGAAGCTACTCAATACTTTATAAAACCTCCCGAGATTACTTCCACTGTGAAATCTGAACAATGCTGCGTGTCACTTTGCCTATGCTGTCTTAAAAGCGCTATATTTAGACCGTTAGCTGCTCAGTGCCTGAATAAAACAACGACCATGTTGATATATTTTACTGTAGTTAAACACTACAGTCAGGCTAGTTAGAAACATGAGGATGTGTGTGTGCATACAATGATCAAGCTTGGTTGACCAGTAAAAGCTGACATACAGTAATTATAGCTATCATCAGTATGGTGAACAGTGGCATTACATAACACTGTTCTAAGGTCAATGCTGGCAGAGATAGAAAAAAGCAAAAAAACAGAGAAAATGTGTAGATTTGATTGACGTTACACTGGAGCAGTGTTTCTCAAATGGGGGTACATGTACCCCTAGGGATACGCAATGGCACCACAGGAGGAACTTGACAAAGTGGAAAATGAACAAACGAAGTGTCAGTCTTGGTCCCACCTGAGGTGTGAGATGACCGGAAATGATAAAAACTAGGGATGTCCCGATACAACTTTTTCATTTCAAATATGATACCGATATTGCAGCCTTGTGTATCGACCGATACCGATTTTTTTTTTCCTTTAATAAAAAAATAAAAATGACTTATTTTGTATTGTGGAATGTTAGAAAAGGCTTGATCAAGTGATGTTACTCAGAGAACAATAGTCAGCAACTAAGGTATGAGAAAAACTGAGCCATTTATTATTAACCTATTGGTTACATACATTTTAACCTTCAACATAATGTCTACAGTATTCTACAATTGAATAAAATAAATAAAAAATGAATTGGGGAAAAAAATCCAAAAAAAAAAAAATCGGGGAATTTAGAAATTTGAATCCGATATTCAATTCATTTCAGTTGAACTTTATTTATATAGTGCAAAATACAACAAAGTCATCTCAATCTGATATTCGTTTTCAGGCTAATACTGGGCCGATATTCGTGTTATTAGTGTTTTTCAACCTTGTGGTCGGGACCCCTTGTGGGGTCGCCTCGCGTTTAAATAGGGTCGCCTGAAATTTCTGAAAAATAAAAATAAATTTTTGAAATATTTTAATTATTTTTCTTTTCTTAAATTAAAACAACACACAATCTTTAACAACTGTATTTCTATACTTTCACTTTGTGAAATGCAGCAAAAACTAAAAAAAAAAAATCTGAGCTCAATTATGATCAAAAACTAATCAAAGAAAAAATTCTTGATATCAAAATGGGGTCAAGATCCAAAAAAAGGTTGGGAACCCCTGCACTAAATACTGTTTCTTTCCACTAATTTACAAAATGAGATTCTTTAAAATGTGTGTTATCACTCATTCATTCCATCATTATGATCTACAGTTGTTTTTAATTAGTTTTCTAAGCAAAATGTTGAAGTCGAACAAAGGGGGTACTTGGATTCAAAAATAAGAGAAAGGGGGTACAAAAAGTTTGAGAACCACTGCAGTGGAGAACACTAACATAGCTAGTGATTTAATATCTCCTGTTTAATTGCATTCATTTATTCAGTTAACTAAGACCCTAGCAAGCTGGGAGGCTTAGATATTTAATGGATTATTCTATTCAAAAAAATGTTAATAATGATGCGAGGAGGGATCTGAACAAAAGGTATTCAAATCAATGCTGTGCTTCCAAATTCTTTGCCAGGTGTTTTATTTGTATTGAATCATTAAAAAAAAAAAAAAAAAATTAAAAAAAATTAAATTTATGATTTTACTAAAAACCTATAGAAGACATTTTAGATAATACAAACCAATGGATTTGTTTACATTTTATTTTTATTTTTTTTTAGCTATCAACGTGATAAATAATATTAAGTTTTAGTACGTCTAAATACAGGAGCAGACAATTCATGCCAGACTAAAAAAATAAAATAAAAGCATATTACTCCATAACAGCTGATAGAAATGAATATGATTCTCCTTCAGCTCCATTCATACTCCCACTGCACTTATTTTTCTATCGTTTCTACCTTGTACATACAGTATATATCTTTATTACTTTTTGAAATGATCATAATTATTGTTATTATGCTTTTATTTTCTCTGTTTTGTTTTGTTCTTAGTTTCAAATTTGTTTTTTGTGGCATCCAGTGTGGACAGCAAAGGAAGAATTTCATTGTTTCCTCACTGTGCACATGATAATAAACACTTTGAATCTTGAATTAACGTGACATAACCTCCACTTGTCAGATAGAAGCTCATCCGTGCAGATTCCTGCTTCCAAACCTTAACTCTATTATGTGATACATTCCAGGATTTTGATTTATTGGTGTTTTACTTCAACCCCTGAACAAAATCCAGCTGTCTTAGTGCATCAGACGACGTTGTCAGAAAATCGAAGTGCAGTTGAGAGGAGTACGGCCTCTCTCTCTATTCCTCTTTGTTGCTGACCAGCACCTCACCATCGTCGATGTGGAACCAGAGCGATACGAAGGCGAGCAGATTAAATATTGACCACGTCCTGCAGCAGCAGCAGCGCTGAGAGCATTTGAGCAGGTAAAGGCACTGAGTAACAACAGGTCAGAGTTTATATTTAGAATATGCAGCTCACAGGGCATCTCTGCATCCATGTCTCTTCAAAGGTGTCAGTTTGTTTCAGAGTTACGAGCTCGATGGGTATGTGAACAGGATATTTATAGGTGCAAAATAAAAGGAGATTTCTAATGATTTAGAAAACGATCAGAAGACAGTGGGTGGATAATGAGTCGCTTTTGTTATTCACACTCGCGTCACAGGCTTAGATCTTATGACGGCAAACAAAGTAGAGGGCGCAGGCACCATAATTAGCATTTTAATTAATCGTTATTTTTCTGCGTTTCTTCCTCCGCTCTGCTGTGTCTGATGCATGGGGGTCAAAGGAAAACTTGTGCTGCAAAAATCAAGCATTCTTCTATTGTCCGAAACACAAAATTCACCAAAAATCAGGTTGGAACTTGGAAATAATTTAGATTCCTTCCATGCAGTCATATCAGGGCAATCGGTAAACGTTTTAAAGAACACAACATGTAAAGAAAATTCATATAAAACATATCCATCCAAGTGCAAAAGCGTATAACAGTGTTTATAACTCTGGTGTTATCCTGACTGTTTTTTTCTTTTTTTAAATGACTACTCTATTTAAATATGATACATGCTAAACTCCTTCTAAATAATTCTATAAATACGGAAAGAACTTAATGGTTACAGTTTGATGCAGTGCTCTATTATAAAAGGGATTTCCCTGGTTTAATTCTATGGGACATGAACATGATGAATTGATAAATAAAGGTTGTACCAATGCGGTGGTTTAGGTAGAATCGAATAAAAGACATAAATTTGTACAAATATAAGTATTTATTTAGCATTTAAGATTTCTTAGTGCAGGGGTGATTATCGTGTGTGTGTGTGTGTGTGTGTGTGTGTGTGTGTGTGTGTGTTATTATGGTTAGTGCTGTTTATTGTAGGTGGACTTCGTGACCCGTGATTTAAAGGAAGTTTGGGATCACTGGCATAATTTTAAATAACCACGAAATATAAAGTCAAATAATTTCTAGCAGTATAAAAACATTTTTAATATTGACCTTTTTTTAAACCCAAACAAACTGCAACACAGTGATGTCATGAATGGGTGACCGGAACCGGAAGTAGCACGCTCAATACAGAGAGGGAGCCGTAATCTTAAAATTAAATCAAACGTTTCGAACGTTTTGCAACACCAAATTACTCCAAAATAACGGGTGTACACACGTGTGGTATTTGGAAGCCGTTGACAAAGTTTCAAGTCCAACAGACACCGTGCCGGGGGTTTTATTTGTTCCACAAACACACACACACACACACACGTATACAGAACTTTCTTACTTTTTACAGGTAGATGCTGTGGCTCCCAGTCAGCCTCAGAATAGACTTTAAAGTTCTGCTGCTGGTGTATAAATGTGTGAATGGGTTTGGTCCAGAATACATCAGTGACATGTTAGTCTGGTATGAACCCAGCAGGTCTCTCAGATCTATAGACACAGGTCAGATAGTGGAGCCCAGAGCTCACAGTAAACATGGTGATGCGGCTTTTTAGTTGTTATGCTGCAAATAACTGGAACAAACTGCCAGTAGAGCTGAAGTCAGCATCACATGTGAAGTTAAAAGCTCTACTTTTCTCTACTCTGTATGACTGTGGGGGAGATTTTAAAATAATGTTATTGTTGATTAAATGATTTTAATGTTCTTGATTTTAAACTAAAATATTTTCTGTTGCACTTTTTAATCTTGTAAAGCACATTAATTTGCCTTGTGTATGAAATACGCTATACAAACAAATGTGCCTTGCCTTGCCTAAAGTATTTGCTACGTGTACATAGATAAAGAGGCACTAGTAGTCCTCATGTACAGAGATAAGCATGTACAGAAAAAGAATGGATAGATAGATGGATGGATAAATAGACGGATGGACTGACTGGGTTAAAACATGGTGGATTTAATAACATTCTCGACTGTAAAATAATAAAAATATATAGACAAATTAATGTCATCCCAACACACATTAAAAAAACATTAAACCGAGGCAAAATATATGTTTTTACGATGCCACACATCATCTTTTCAGCTTCTTTAGGGGATCAATGAATGTTTGATAAAAGGAGCTTCTCGCAGGTTGGAGCTTAATAAGAAAAATATTGACAAAACAAACCTTGAGTCTTCTGTGACCGTGGTGCGGCACAACATAATGAGCCTCATTGATTTCAATGTGCTGCTTTCATGTATCCACAATAAATATTTGATGACTGGTGTGGAGGTCTGGACATACTGAGATGGAAACTCAGGCCTGTGGGGGACAGTAAGGTAGGTGTGCACGTGTGTGTGTGTGTATGGTCGTGTGTGTGTGTGTGTGTGTGTGTGTGTGCATAGCAAATGAGCAGCAGAAAAAGAAAGCAGATTAATGTGTGTGTGTATGTGTGTAATCAGAAAGGTGCGGATGTAGAGCTCCCCCGGGGTAGCGATGGGAGGAGTCTGATCTACTCGCCTCTCCCATCCCTAATTTATGAATAATTAAGTTAAAATCTGCCAGTCAGAACACACTGGTGGCTCATTACAAAGCATTATGTATGGCAGTGTCACGCAAACTATCAATCAAGGAGCAACCATTCATGTGCATCAAGTCATCTCCAGGGATCAGAGAGACAGTGGGGGGCGGGTTGTGAACAAGTCTCTGTGTGTTAGTGCTCGGGGAGACGACGAGATGGGGAGACAACCAGCAAACACACACAGTCACCCTCAAACAGCCAACCCTTCCATGACCATATAAGGACATGGGCTCTGCTCCAGCCTGCAGATTGGTGGCCTCCAAGCTCTCAATTCTGAGTAAATTCAAGGTTATTTAGAGGGTGGGGTCATGACATCATCACACCATAAAATGCAGCGTATTTAACAACGCAACAACGCTAGTGGGGGGCAGTTGCTCCAGTGGTATCTGTCATTGTGTTCTTGGGCAAGGCACTTCACCCACATTGCCTAGAATGATTGTCGTATGTGAGTGATTGTTGGTGGTGGTCGGAGGGGCTGATGGTTCACTATGGCAGCCTCGCTTCAGGGCAGCTGTGGCTACAATAGTAGCTTACCACCACTAAGTGTGGCGTGAAAGAATAATGCCTTAATTCTGTCTCAGAATAGACTTTAAAGTTCTGCTGCTGGTGTATAAATGTGTGAATAGGTTTGGTCCAGAATATATCAGTGAAATGTTAGTCAGGTATGAACCCAGCAGGTCTCTCAGATCTATAGAAACAGGTCAGATAGTGGAGCCCAGAGCTCACAGTAAACATGGTGATGCTGCTTTTTAGTTGTTATGCTGCAAATACGTAGAACAAACTGCCAGTAGAGCTGAAGTCAGCATCACATGTGAAGTTAAAAGCTCTCCTTTTCTCTACTGTGTATGACTGTGGGGGAGATTTTAAAATAATGTTTTTGTTGATGAAATGTTTTTAATGCTGATTTTAATGTTCTTGATTTTAAACTAAAATATTTTCTGTTGCACTTTTTAATCTTGTAAAGCACATTAATTTGCCTTGTGCATGTACAGAAAAAGAATGGATAGATAGATGGATGGACAGAATAATGCCTTAATTCTGTAAAGCGTCTTTGAGTGTCTATGATAAAGCGCTATATAAAATCCAATGCATATCATTAAAATTAAATGCAAAGTAGAACATTTCCCAATTAAATCTTAAACCCCGAGAGCCAAACGTGCATCACATGCAAAAAATGCCAGTATCATTTAGAATAATACATTATATGATTATTATTTATATAAAACATATATACTTTTCTATCTTTATTTTTCAAATGTTTTGCAACAGCAATTTTTTTTTATTTGTTCCAAAAAATTACAAAAGGATGAACATAATCCATCTCAGTTACTTAATTATGATCTTGCTTTGTTATAAATCAAGTGAGTTTAGGGTTTTTAAAACCATTCAGTGAAAATTAGGTCAGCTATAACAAAGATCTTCATCATTTTCAAAATTATTTGGTAATGACTGAACAATGATTTGAGCTTCATTTCATTCATGTAAAAATAATTATTGGGTTTTTATTCCATATTGAATTTTTTTTTGTCATTTTAAGAATACATTTCTGTAATTATATTGCATGAATATGTCCCATTTTTGCCTGATGAAAAAACTGAGTAAAACCACTTTAAAGATCATGCAACCTCTAAGCCAGTGGTTCCCAAACTGGGGTACGTGTACCCCTAGTGGTACTTGAACACCCCCCAGGAGGTACACAGAAACATTTGTCAGTTAATTTTTTCACATCATAGAGTTTTTTTTTTTTTTTTACATGAACAGACTTTCTTCTTGTCCATCAATAATAATTTGTGGCACAACTCTTTAAATTACTAGTGTAATTTAAATTACACTAAAAGGTGAAACTCAAATTCTAAAAACGAGCAAAACATCAGAAATAAATGAATAAAAAGGCCTAAATTCAAGGTTAATGTTGGACGAGACACAGGAAAGAGTTTAAACAAGCCTGCAAACACATATAAATAATATATAACATGAGCTAAGGGGTACTTGAGATAAGAAATAAAGGCTAAAGGGTACATGGGGCAATAAACACTGCTCTAAGCAATGAAGGACAGGGCATCATTACAATACATTTAGGTTGTTTAACAAAGTCTTTCAAAAATTTTGTCAGATTTTGCTGTTCTTTCTTTGAACACTCACCTCTCCTTTCTTGACAGTCATTGATTGGCGTCGATTCGTCATCTCTTCATTAATGCTTGACAGAAAGTTTTGGGAGATCCGCAGAGCGTCCTGCAGGAGCGGGAGGTCCGGGTGACTGGTCGGCGTATGTTTGAGAAGATCCTAGAGTTGATGAACAAATATGTATATGAAAAAAGCAAAAGGATTCAAGCAAAAAATATAAAACATGTCTTCGTCCTACACGTCTCCACAAAATATTTTATTTAAATTTACTCTCTTCTGATTACTTGGCTTCTCACATAACAATAACTTTATAACTTCTGGATATTTGAACATTATAGATTCGCCTATAGCTCATAGACTGGTAAATGGACTTGATTTACCGTATATGGCGCTTTTATGCCTACACTGAACCATTCACACACCAATGGGACTGAACTGGGAGAAACTTAGGGTTGCCCAAGGGCACTTTAAACGCACAGACAGGTAAAGACTGGGATTGAACCCCCAACCTTTCGATCAGAAGATGAACCCTCTACCTCCTGAACCTAACACTGTCACACATTTATGCCATGATCAGGATCACTGATCCAGATAACTGTGAATATCTCAAAAGAGGATATCTGGCACTTGGCAGAAGTTTGTGCTCTCTGAGTGCTCTTGTTGTACATTGCTATGTTTGCTGTATTATATACAATAATATAGAAGTGTGGATGGATAGAATAGGAAATAATAGAACAGAATAGAGTAGAACTTTATTGTCCAACAAGGTTTCAATTTATCTTTAATTCACGTGTCATAAAACACCACAAATAAACAGCCAACAAATGAAGTAACATAAAAACCCAACATTCTCAGTACAAATTAAAGACAGACCACTAAGCACTCCCGTTAAACACAGGGGTGGGTCCTCATAAACATGGACAGTTTTATCTCTACTTTACATCGCTGTCGATGCTTTCACTGAGATGTAAAAAAAAGAAAGTCACAAAGACAGTGACAATGTGACATCCCAACATGAGACAGTTTTTACTTACATGTAGAACCAAAGTGCTTCGAGTCACTCTGTCCACTGGTTTGTAGAGCAAAGCTGCAACAGAAATAAACACACTCAGATTGTTGTGGAGTCACAACAGGGATGTGTGAATATTTGATTAGATGTTATATTTAAATGGACCGAGCATGCGTTAACTGACCCTCCAGAGAGTTCTTGGCTGTGTCTTTGCAGTCCTTTGGACTCCTCACCTTCAGGTTCTGTTGGGATGCAAAGCACACAGAGAAGAATTGGACAAACAGTTTGAAAAGACATTTAGAACATGGTGCATGAGGCCATTTTAACTCGTGTAGCTGTGAGGTCACCCACTTTCCAAATTAATTATGCCATATTCAGCAGCCACACACACACGCACACACACACACACACACACACACACACACACACTTCCAGCATCTTGCTTAGATAGCTCACAGTCATACATCATTACTTAGGCCATTAGCATCCCCCTGTGATGAATTCCCCATAGCATGTTAGCATGCAGACCACCTCAGCGTTGACTAATAGACCGCAAAAAAACATACAGTCGACAAAGACTTATAATGGATCAGAAACAGATTAAAAAAAGAGATGGTTATTATATATATATTTATAGAAAGTGTTTCTTTTAACACAGAGTATAAATTAATCAAGAACTGAATATTAGGGATGTCCCGATACAACTTTTTCATTTCTGATAAGACACCGATATTGCAGCCTTGCGTATCGGCCGATACCGATATTGATCTGATATCAGCATGAATCATAGATACTTTTTTATTATTATTAATGAATTAATTAATCTTTTTTAATTTAATAAAAAAACGATAATTACTTATTTTGTAGTGTGAAATGTTAGAAAAGGCTTGATCATGTGATGTTACTCAAACAGAGAACAATAGTCAGCAACAGTAGGTATGAGAAAAACTGACTCATTTAATATTAAGCAATTGGTTGGTGAACTTTCAACTTAATATCTACAGTATTCTACAATTGAATAAAATAAATAAAATAAAAATTGGGGGAAAAAAAAAGTATCGGAGAATCCAGAAATTTGTTTTCAGGCTAATATCGGACCGATATCGATATCGGATCAGGACATCCCTACTGAATATTTACTTTTTGAACACAATAAATGAATGTACAACATGCTGCAACTTTACTGCTGCTAGCACAATGATGTGTATGAAAGAAGCTGTAACACAGTTAGAGATTTCACAGCGTCCATTCATGTAAGATTGTCTTCATATAGATTCGTTTAAAGCATGATCAAATGTATTTGTATGAGCTTCTGAAACTAGAACCCAAGCACAAGAAACCAAAATATTGTTTTCTGAGATCAAATTAAAGCATTTCGCACTTTGAAATAGTCGGGGGAAAAACCAGATAACCGTTTGACTTCCTTTGGTTTTTGTGCCACAGGGACAAGATAAGTGACAGTTAAAAATATTCCAATAAAAAAAATCATTTTTCTACTGATAAAACTTGATGTAATTGTTAGCTGCAAGAAACCCCTTATGTCAGTCAGAGGGAAGAGAAGTATTTCCTCATGCAGCAGAAAATACTTTTTAAATGAAATTATTTAAGAGGGACAGCCGTGCACTAAAACACTTTTCTTCATAGACAAAAATGGGTAAATCAGATTTAGCGGAACCTTAATTTCCTTCAATAGTCCTTATACATAATAACAAACAGCACAACATCTAGTCAATGTGCTATTCCCCTTACACATTAAACACAGTGTACTGCCATTAGTAGCATTAATCTTTTATACAACATTACATGTGTTTATTGTATCACCAACAAAAATATGTTGCTATAGACTTTGGTAGTGATACAACATGAATATTAATTATTTTACAGAACCACTGAACCACTAATCTAACCAATGAATGAACAGTATTCTATCAGCATCTTTCCTTTAAAGTTTGGAAAACTTATAACTCAATTGCTAACAAAAGCCATTAATACTCTTACATCATTATTATTGGTGATGACTGAAATGAACAAACTCAACATTAAACGTGGACAAAATTATTGAATTGTATGTTGAGCAAGCACAAAGTAATATATATATATATATATATATATATATATATATATATATATATATATATATATATATATATATATATATATATATATATATATATATATGTATTCAAAGTTGGCAAGGAATATTAGGATTCTTAATAAAGTGAAACTATAACTGAACAAATTAGGGGTGTCCCGATCCGATATTGGATATCAGTCCGACATTAGCCAGAAAACGAATACCGGATTTTATCGGACTGCATCTAAAATCTCCGATATATATTGTATTATATTTATTCATTTGTAGAATACTGTAGATATTATTTTGAAAGTTAAAATGTATGTAACCAATTGGTTCATAATAAATGGATCAGTTTTTCTCATCCCTACTGTTGCTGACTATTGTTCTCTGCTTGAGTAACATCACTTGATCAAGCTTTTCTAACATTCCACTCTTCAAAAAAAGTAATAAAAATATGTATGATTCGTGCTGATATCGAATCGGATCAATATTGGCATCAGTCAATACTCAAGGCAGCAATATCGGTATTGTATCGGAAGTGAAAACGTTGTATCGGGACATCCCTAGAACAAACCAGTGTTGTACCCATTATACTGTTCATTATACTGTCATATTAAAGTGACTATTATTTATAATAATGACTATTATTAATACTGAGACTATTGAGATATGGGGTCATAGCTTCACAAACACCTTACAATCAGTATGCATTCGATTCAATTCTAGTATATTCTGCTCTAGTATATTATATTGTAGTCTATCCTGGTCTAGTCTTATAACTCTTTGTCAACACCTCTTTGCACTCTCCTGTCCAACTTGAAGTTGCGCTGACTGTCTGATGGTCTTTTTCATGTGCACTCTCACCTCTGAGATCTCAGCAAACTGAGTGTTAGCTTGGCAGCACTTCTCTGCTGTTTCCACTGCCAGCTCGTAGTTGTCCACAAACGCCCGGTAGACTCCAAGCTGGCTGGCCTGGTAGCGAGAGGAAAGAATAAAACAAAGAGGAGAGGTGAAGATCTCGTTCTGAATAACAAGTGAATTACATAATCGTAAATAAATGTTGTACTGCTTTTTGTCTCGAAGGAATGAACTGTCCTCTGTGCTCGAATCAAAAGTATCTTTACATAAAGAGAACGAACGGAGTTTCAGCTCAGTTTCACAACTGTGAATATACATTATTGCACTGAAGTGCATCAATATCATGGATTTGATCATCAGAATGAAGTCAAATAGGGAGGACAATAACAATTCACACTGAAGGCATTATTATGCAAAAGCACAACACATGGCAGACAGGGAGATATTTAATTATTAAAGGTGTGGGTCAGAGCTGTGCTGATCATCGTAAGGTGGGGACCGTTCCCTGTCTACAGTTCAGTGCCCGACATAAAAGGTGCTCTATCCTCTCATCTCTTTGTTCACTCACAAATGTGCTTTAGGTTGGTGTCAATGTATCTACAGATTGAGTCTCTAGAGTTGCAATAGATCTGCAGATGTTTGGGAATTATCAGATACAAGTGACATTTAAATGTAAACTGTTTTGGAACGTTTTGAATGGAAAGATGTTTGTGCATCCTAAAAACAACAAGAAGACATAGTCATCAACACCCCTCGCCATATTGGTTGTCATTATAAAAATTAAAATTAAATTAAAAATGTTTTTATCACATCAGAATATATGAAATGACTATCTTAACAGTTTCTAAGAAAAGCTGTCCTTTTTGAAGATACCTTGAACAGAGTCCACAAAACCGAACAAGGGCAATTACTCTGGAAAAAATAACTGCGCGCTTCTTATTTTCAAATTCCATCAAGGTATTGATACCCTGAAGCCACACACCAATTTTGGTTATCCTATCTTAAACAATTTTTAAGAAAAGCTTTCCCCTTTGAAGATACCTTGAACAGAGTCCAAAAAAATGGACCAAGGGCAATAACTCCGGAAAAAAAAACTGCACGCTTCTCATTTTCAAATTCCATCAAGGTATTGATACCCTGAAGCCACAAATCAAATTTGGTTATCCTATCTTAAACAGTTTCTGAGAAAAGCTGTCCAATTTAACGGCAAACACTACAGACAATCGAACCGGTGAAAAGCGACAGACCAGCACAACAATGCGTAACAATGGTGGTCCATGCAGCTCATTGCCATGGTAACCACTGAGAGCCGGTCTCCTGTGTGAGTGAGTAATTAATGATTGGTGTAACAGAGACTATGAAAGCACATTTAAGGATGGACTCGTGTAAAGGCTGCCTGCCAGCGCTCTGAGATCTGTCTTCCTGGAGAACAAAAGCATTATCAGTTCTGCCAAAAAAAAAGCCTTTAGAGCACAGAGTACAGTAGAGATGGGCTTTGGGTGCAATGGTGGGAGAAACACACACCTACACAGTGCCGTCTACTGTACCTGTGCACTTTTTCCCTGAGAGCGCAGCACATAAATTATTACCTTGAAAGCTCTTATCATCACCTAAAGCATTGCTATACCTCAGACCTTTTCGCTTCATATGAGACAGTGTGATACTTTGGTAATTACAATAAAAGCTCTCCACCATGAACCCTGTATATAGGAGTAGGTGCGAGTGTCAGAGTGCTTTAGTTGTGATGTAAACTGTGAATTTGTCCTTAAGTGAGCAGCTTTTTCAAAAAAAAAAAAAAAAAAACTTGTACGGTAATTAGATAAAAAAAATATTCACAGTTAAATATTTGTCCTTTAGAGGAAAGTATTCAGATAAAGTATCCATAATTTATCTTTGAATTAATTAACGTACAAAAAAAAATAAAAAAAAATAATCAACATTAGTCAATATACATTTTTACTTAAAAGAGCATTAATAAGCCTCATTGAAATCTTAATTTAAAACAACACTTTGTATCACAAGTCGGTATTCGCAAGAAAAACCAGGGGGGAAAAATGTAATATTTAACAAAGAAAAGAACAAATAGTTGTAATAGCTCATAAATATTGTGTTGTTAATCAAACCTGAAAACAGCAATTGGCAGCAACAGGGGTGTCGTGATTAATCTACCTCATAACAAGAAGGTCCTGGGTCAACCACAGAGGTGGACTCTTGGGTCCTATTTTATACGTTCTTCCCATGTTTGCATTGTTTTTCTCTGGAGACGTTGTTTCCCTCCCATAACGGGGGGTGTTTCCCCATATCAAAGGCGTCTCTATCCAATAGAGATAGAGATATCTGTCCGTGATCAGCGAAAAAAAAAAAAAAAAAAAAAAAGCATCAGATTAAATCGGCCTGCATCAAAAATTTCCGATTGTTTTTATTGGATTTATTGAGGTTATTTTTCAGGATCTTCTAATTTACTTCAATTGTATAATATTCTTATGTTTAAGGTTCAAATGCATGTAACCCATTGGTTATTAATAAATGGGTCACTTATTCTCATACGTAGTCTCATCACTTAATCAAGCCTTTTCTCACATTCCACACTACAACTTGTGCTGATATCGCAACAGCTCAATATCTGTATTGGCCAATACACAGAGCTGCGATATCTGTATATTTGTATTGGAAGTGAAAAAGTTGTATTGGGACACCTCCAAAACATATACATTTAAGTACAATGAGGAACTTCATCTTGGAAATTGGGAAACTAGCAAATAAATAAATAAATAACCCATGATAACAAACATTTTGAGATTCCTTAACTTAGATATACAAAAAAAGTTATGGAAACCCACAAACATGTTTTGATTCTCAACATTTGAGATATTGTGAAGGCGCCAGTCAGCTTTGATCAGGACTGTAGCATCAGCTAGATCAGCGATTCTCAACTGGTGGATTGAGACCTAAAAGTGGGTCGCGGACTTGTACTGGGTGGGTCGCGGACAGCGGGTCAAAAATAAAAAAAATACTTAATATCTCTCATGTTGGACTAGTCTTTTATTTTGAAAGAAACTTTTCTTTTGACAGGCATGCTGTGAAATGCATGTTACACAGGAAAATATATAGAATTATTTTTCCAAAAATATTATATATGTGTGTTTTCAACAGCTATTTTTGAAAAACTCAATTTGGTGGTTGAATTCTAAAAAAAGTGGGTCGCGATTTAATGACCGTGGTAAAATGTGGGCCCCAGGGTGAGACCAGATGAGAACCCCAGATCTAGATGACACGACAATCATTTGAGGACTGGTTTAATTGGAAATGCACACTCACAAGTTACTTCTGTTACATCTAACATTTTAAATAACTTTATATAATGTGCAAATACAACACAGACAGGATCAAATCCACCCATTAAGATTTGTCAGACATAAATCACCTGCCATTATGATGCAGGAACAAAGAAGAAAGTCATTTTTAAAGATCCTGCCGTCATGTTTCCTGCCCCGGGCTACACAATCTGCACCGCAGCGAAAGCCATTCAGAGCATGACTGCTTGGCTGTGGATTGAACCGGGAGCTCCAACGTGTGCCAGCCACACACAGCGCCTTGAAAACAAGCATGGAGTTCATATTGAGCTGCAACGTTGCAGAGAAAACTGGCTTTGGCTGATGAAAAGCCTGCTTAGCTGTGGGATTTGTCCTGTCTGTAAGAATGTGTAAAATAAACTGCAGAACACAAGTTTGGGAAAAGAGCCTCAGAAAAGACCAAAAAAGCTGATATTCTAATAAGTGGTTAAAAGGCAAACTCAAGTTGCTGATTTTTTATTTAAAGATTCATCAATAGAAAAAGTAGCTAACAGTGCAGAACAGTACGGTGATGTAATGGTGGGAATCTGGCAGAATTGGATAGCTTTCATTTAATTTGCAGCCTAATGAAGGAGTCGAGGCTAAATGCGGTGAGGTCTTACAGATGTGCTTTGAGCTCCAAGCCAAAACCAGCCTAAAGCATGGTCACAATGTCTTCAAGCTGGTGGTTAACAGAGTGTTTTCCATTTTAGCCTCCAACTCAGTATGTGACGCTTGGTGGTCTGAAAGGGTGTTTTGGATCTGTTGGTAATCTCGATCCAGGCTAGATTAGACGGAGCCAATTTCCTTACATTTGGATTTAGTTTAGTGCAGAACATGCTCCTGGTTCACCTCGACCTTAGATTTAATGAGGGGAATATATCAGATCTTTCACGTGAACGGAGAAATTCTGAATATGGACTAATGTTATCAAAATACTGCATGTGGAGGTTAAATGTTTGAAAATGCCTTTATAAGATGTAACAACTTAAATAATAAACGTAAAAACCTCAATTGTTAACATATTCAATCATATACAATCTGTTAAATAGGGACATGAGAGATTTATTTTAATACGCTAATAAAACTATTCAAAAAAAGGGTCATGTGATGTAATCATTGCATTTGTTGGGGCTGAGTATATTATTTAAATTATGAAATATAATTTATACAATGATTCCTGTTTTCTCAGATTTTCATTTTTTCCTGCAGGCAAAATTGGATAATCCAAATGGCTGGATTTGGCCCCCGGGCCTTGAGTTTGATACATGTAAGCTGAGGGTGATCCAAATTGTTTTTTGTTTTTTTTCCCATTATATTCTCTAGGTTAGAACCCTGCATTTGGTTCCATATCTTGTCAAACTATTTGGGTCCAAATTTTCTTTTTCTTTTTTGTCCCTTTTTTATTTTACAGTTGCCAAAAAGATATACAGATATACACATGCATTTTCCCTTATATCCCTCCCTCTCCCCCTCTACAATCATAAGTAATGATGAAATGTACATATACTTTAACATAACAAATAAAAAAATTTAAAAATGAAAATAATTTAAAAAAAAAAGAGTTAAATAAATGTAATCAGTATATTAATACAAATACTATAAATTAGGTAGATATAATAATAATAATAATAATAATAATAATAATAATAATAATAATAATAGACGCTTTGCCTCCTCTGCCTCCCTCTTCTTCCTTGTTCTGATGTTTCACATCTCTTACAAATGATACATTTTTTGTAAAACAGCTCCATCAACAGCCAAAGCAGCTAAAAAATCTCCCATCCCTAGTTCACTCCTATCTAGTATTGGCTGGATCCCCCTCCCCCTTCACAAGTCATCATCTGTATCACCTCCTCTCACTCCCGACTAATCTCTCCCTCCGTTTCTCCACCTCCTCCCAGCGGAACGCCTGTCATGTAGCATTCTCCTTTTTCTCCTCTCCGTTAGCTCACTTGCATTGTCCAGAGGGAGGAAAGAACAACAAACGTATGAACATGTCCCAGTTCAATATAAAGATGTGGATGTGACACCACCAGACTCCAGATCAGCCTTTACCTGAATGACGTAACCATCCAGCCAGACAAAGAAACAGGCAAACTGGAGAACCAGTAAAAAAACAACTCACTCCATCTTACAATTCATGCTTCTCTCATGAGAAGAAACGTGATTTCTTCTACTTGAGGGGTTTCCATGAGTTCCTTTTTCACCTTCATTTACCCTTGACTATCAGAATCTAACAGATCTGCACAGCGGCAAGGTCATTACCCCGCTGCAGTGCCATCATCTTTTTTATGATGTCACGCTAGCAGACTAAAGTGCAACGCTACTCGCCGCGTCAATGAATGAAGGATGATGTCATCTGTTCCGAACAAGGTTTGCGCCGATTGTTGATTAAAAAGTGGATTTTTGCCAGTGAATGATACAAATCCTAATGTGTTGGCAGAGATTCAATGGGGGCCTCCTGAGAAAGGCTGCGGAGAGTGTGTGTGTATGAATGTGTGAGTGTGTGTGTGTGTGTGTGTGTGTGTGTGTGTGTGTGTGTGTGTGTGTGTGTGTGAGAAAGAGAGAGATTCCTATTTATAGATGTTTCTTCAAGACACAAAGCACACAGTGCTGTGATGGTCTCAGCTGCCTGAGGCAGAAAGGCAACATTGTGCACCTCCCTCTGAGAGTGTGTTCATGTTCATGTTTGTGCGTGAGTGTGTTCATGTTTGTGTGTATGTGTGTGTGAGAGAGAGAGAGAGAGAGAGAGAGAGAGAGAGAGAGAGAGAGAGAGAGAGAGAGAGAGAGAGAGCATCATTTCTTAATGAACTAAATAGCTCTTGTGGGCTAATTGACCTACTGTGGAAATGATGAAAAAGGCCAAGTGTACATTTGGTTCTGATGTCTTTCTAACATTTTTTGTTCCTTCAAATGATGACATAAGAGCGTGCAGCTGTTAAGTCGGAAATAGCATAAAAGCACCAATCAGCTTCAATTTGAGGCTGAAGGCGGAGCCATCCGGAAAGCTACATTCAAAATCCTGCGAGCTTTCGAAAATCCCCTACCCTTATCTTTAATTTCACTTTTTTACATTCCTACACAGAGGTGACAAGTAACAAAGTACATATACGTACTTTGTTACAAAAGTACAAATACTTTGTTACTGTACTTAAAGCTGATATCTGGAATTTCTGAGAGGACGTCTTGATGTCCTGCCATCAACAGCCTCACTTCCTCCCCTGCCACTACCAATCTACCAGAAGCCACGCCTCTATTTTTCTGCACGCACATCGCAGAACATAACAAGGTCGCATCGGGTCGCATTGATATACGTCTATGGGTCAAAATCATATTTACCTGTTTACTGTTGTGACGCACGGCCTTGTTTCCGTGCACAGTTCCGCATTCACTTTGATTGACAGTCTCAAAAACACAAAGTCGAAGCCTATTGGCTGGATGCACTCGGGGATTGTTTCCATTTGTATAGGGGTCTATAGGACGAAGGAGGGACTTATATACATTAATGTATATGAATGACCACCGGCAGGAGATCATAAGTCAAAAGAATCATACATAAACATAGATTTCTCAGAAACTCCGGAGATCAGCTAGTTTTTTTCTGGTATCTGTACTTTATATGTATTTATTTCTTTTGCCGAATTCATACTTTTATACTTTTGGTTTCTTAAACATATCTGTAGTTGTACTAAATGAGCTTGTTACTTTTAAGACCTCCAAAGATGATGTCATGACGTAAAAAGACGCAAACCAACAACAGCTTGTGCTGCTTGTGAAAGGATTTTCAGCAAAGTCGGACTCATTTTCTGACCAAAAAGGGCACGTCTCCATTCCAGAAACCTGAAGAACATGATTCTCTTGAGGCTAAATGAAACATTTTGGTAGTTTGAGCATTTTTCTGTTAGTTTTATAGTTAACATTTAAGTTTTTAAAGATATTAAACTCAAATCTGCTCTGGGTTTAATTGAGCATTTGAATTATTTTTTTTTTTTGTTTTTTTAAAACATCTTATTTACAAATTGTATCTATAAAGAGTGCTAAATTCTCCAGGTGTTCATAAAGGGTAACAGAATTCATTGATTTCCATGTACCAGTTTTCTACAAGTTTTTTACGTATTGTCGCATGTACTTTTTTTTAACTTTTACTCAAGTAAGGGAGCAACTGCAATACTTTTACTTTCCCAGAGTCATTTTTTTATCCAAGTGTCTATACTTTTACTATAGTACTGAAGACTAGTACTTTTGCCACCTCTGCTCCTATGACTCTAATTTCTCGAGTTTTTTTGTTTTTCTTTGGTTATACGATTCACAAACGTAGATGTAGAAACTTTAAAATCTCCAGAGAACAGTGTTTCCCGTTTTGCATCGCTGTAATGAAATGTACCGGTAACGGAAAGCAGTTGGTCCCAAACTCACTAGTTTCTGGAAGAGGTCTCCGACTCGCTGGTGGTGGCTCCACTGCTGGATGCGAGGAAAGAGTCCATCGTAGAACTCTTTGTGGATCTCAAAGAGCTCAGGCACTTTGAAGAAGATGGTCTCTATCTGGGCCACGGTGAGAACAGGCTGTGATGTCGTCGCCGCAGCCTTCAGAGGCTTCATGGGCTGAGGAGAACATGTGCACAAAGGTGATCAGAGGTCTCATAGTCACACACACGACACAAAACGCTTCATCACAAAGTCTAGATTTGTAGAAGTTAGTAATTGTAGTTTTTGATCATATCGTGTGTGTGTGTGTGTGTGTGCGCGTGTTGCTCACCAGCAGCAGTGCCTCAAGGTGACTGAGGTATGATTCCTCTGTGGCCAAGATCCCAGAAAGGACCCGCTTCCTCATCTCCAAACCCTTTTCCAGGTCACATTCGTTCTGTCACAAACACACAAGCATACGACCAAACATCAACAACGCTGCACGAATGCACAACTAGTTCTGTGCACCATTTTTACCCGTCTGTGTGTGTAGAGTGGTGTAGGTCTTTTAACGCAATACCCACAAACTATTCTCACACCAAAACTTTGGTCCTAATAGGGGGATTCCAGGTAATTAAAAAAACAATTCCGGTCGGTCGATTTTTGACGTAAAAACAGCGTTTTTAAAGAAAGGAAAGGAGGTGGACCATTGAGACCTTGCTGTAAGGTGATATTCACTCAGGGCTATAGATTAGTAGTGCTAACATTTTTCTGATCTGATAATGTTTGGCGAAAAAATTGCATTTTTTTTTAAAAAAAAATCTTTATTTTTGGACTCTATTTTATGTAAATGTGAATCTGAATTCATAACCCAGCAACAATTCATGCATCAAAACATTGGTACCAATATTGAGATTCTAGGTAATGAAGAACATTTTCC
The DNA here is from genome assembly GCF_900634775.1 of Gouania willdenowi. Classification (NCBI taxonomy): domain Eukaryota; kingdom Metazoa; phylum Chordata; class Actinopteri; order Blenniiformes; family Gobiesocidae; genus Gouania; species Gouania willdenowi. Next base: position 15,661,066 of record NC_041055.1, read on the forward strand.
AGTCAGACAATTTTTGGTGAAAAAACTGCGTTAATGAGGATTTTGAAAAAAACTTTGTGGTGGACTGATTTTATAGAAGGAAAGGAGGCGGACCATTGATACCTTGCTGTAAGGTGACATTCACTCAGGGCTCTTGATTAGTGGCACATTTTTTATCTACGTGTTTGTCACAGAAACTGCTACGTAATAAAATTCTATGCATAAACAGGTGAGTAATCATATTTAATAATGTCTTATTCCCCGACTGGTATTATAAATGTAATGTATGAACCATGTGCAACCATAAATTCACTGAAGTGCTTAGCTTGGTCACAATAAATCAATGTCAATTATTTTTCGTGACAGTTAATATTTTGAGGATCTTTCAAATGTCAGGTTTTCAAGGGTAAGGGTTAAAAAATATAACCAAGGAGTGCGTATCTATTAGTTTGTTTGTCTGTTAGCAGGATTACGTGAAAAGTTCTTTGATTTGAGGATTTTGATGAAAATATTACCTAACGGCAGACCTTACACCATGGAGGATTCCATTAACTTTTAGAGGAGATACGGATCAATATATTGATTTTGTTTCAGGTTCAAAAGTGGAAAAATCCTAATCTCTCATTATTGGCCAAAATTACAAAATTATATCTCTGTTCGTAAATGACCAATCTTCATGAATTTTGATTTAGTTAAGCCAGGTTGGTTCCTCATTAATCCACCATGTTTCATCCAGATTGGATTGGGATTGGACATTTTATCACAAATTCTTTAAAAATATGATGACAGTGCCCATTATTGGCGCTTACCTGAGAACTTATTTGATTTTCATTTCAAAATCCTGCAACTAAATAAAAATCTCTCAATATACGTAACACAAGCCTTATCTTAGTGAAATATCAAATACAAAAACATGCTATATGTTTCTCTACATTTGATTTACTTTTTATTTTATTTTCACATGTGTCAGACACCTGCAAAAACTCAGACATCAGTCCATCTTATTTCTAGTCAGAAATACTTTCGAACACTTACTCTAGGTCTCATTCACCTGACAAATAAACATCTTATTTTCAGATATTTAAAATAATTCTGGACTTATTAGTGGCTTTTAGAGATGTCCCGATACAACTTTTTCACTTCCGATATTGCAGCCTTTAGTATTGGCCGATACCGATATCGGCACAAATCATACATACTTTTATTACTTATTTTGTAGTGTGGAATGTTAGAAAAGGTTTGATCAAGTGATGTTACTCAAACAGAGAACAAATGTCAGCCACAGTAGGTATGAGAAAAACTGATCCATTTATTATTAACCAACTGGTTACATACATTTTACCTTCAACATAATATCTACAATATTCTACAGTTGAATAAATATAAGATAATTTATATCGGAGGTTTTAGATGCAGTCCGATAAAATCCGGTATTTTGGCTGATATCGGATTGGGACATCCCTAGTGGCTTTTAAATTCATACAAGGATTTTTTTGTTGCTACGGTTCAGTTGAAAATATGGGATCTTTGCATGTTGAGCTTTTGAAAGAGTTGCAGACACCTTGTTTTTGTCTGTGAAACGTATTTAAAAAAATTGCTCCTTAACTGTTCAACCTTGCCATGGTTTTTAAAATTCATTTTTCTAATCTTGGGTTTGGTCTGGTCTTTGTCTTGGTGCATTCTGGTCTCAGATACTGGTCTTGAGTAGATCACTACCTAGTAGTGTTTTCTTATTTTAATGCTGTTAAATACAACCGCAAACTAAAGAGAACACACTAGTCCCTCCACTTCATCCTTTGTTTTTGTGACTGTGACATACAAGAAGACGTCACTGCCCTTTAGAGGCTCATCCTAACCTCACACCTGTTCATAAAACAATCATATTGCACATTTTTAGGAGAAAATACTTTTCCAATAAGTCTTAAAAGTAGCTTTAAATCCAACAAATGCTATTTTAAGACTGGCCTTCCTGAAATGTATGTGTGAACACAGGAGTTTAAAATATTTATCAGCAGCTACAAAAACCTCCTCCAGGCTGTTTCTGTGCTGCCCAGTCAGAGCCCACATAAGAGCACAGACATGAAGAGACAGACAGATTCCTCAGGCTGTCTTGTTTAACCACAAACACTGAAAAAACTCAAACAGGCAGGATCTCCCACGTGGGGGTGGGGGGAATATCCATGAACATAATAGGTTGGATCTGTGAGTTGAAAAGCAGAAAAGGAGATGGAGAGTGTGAGGCAAACGCAAGGTGATTATGTGAGGAAAAGAAAAAGGAGAGACAAAGGGTGCGACGACATTTCCAGGAACTGTCACGTGTCATGGGTGGAAATTGAAGTGACAGGACATACACATGCTGCCATGTTTGTCTGCACATTGATCCTATAGATTGGAAGTGTTAAAAGCCCTGCAGAAAAACTAAAACAGCATAATGAGGTCGATAGAGATAACTAGTCTGACTGCTGTGGTTATACAATAAGAAACAAGTATTGCCCTGAAAAGCACAAAACGCATGTAGAAAACTAAAAGTCACACATAAAAAGACATGGGTATTTGATATTTCAGCATAATTCTTGTTACACTAATGCTACTGCTCCCATCGGGTGAACATTTGAGTGAACATTTGGTCGTACGACAGGACCAACGTGTGATTCTTGGGACATTTGTACTTCACCAATCCCAGCTTACAAATGAGTGGGTGTAAATCCAATGGCTAAATTCGATAGTCATTAACTTGTTACGCCCTCTTGTTTTGGAGGCCCCGCCCACTGAGGTCAAATAAGAAGAGAAACTTCTCCAAGATGAAATTCGGCATCCTCACATCTGAGGTGGACAAAACTATGATGTGCTTATTGACAGTGTGAAAACTCAAATTAAAGGCACACCGTGAACTTTTGACCTAAAGAGTTGACCCATACAGTATGAGTTATTTTAAATGATTCCTCAGGCCAATATACAGCACTTGACAGTATCAATGCTCCGAGCGGGGCTTCCCTCAGGGAGTAGGGGAGCGCCGCCGACGCGGCAAGGAGGTCCGAGCGCCGGTCTTCTGGCGGCAGAGGCTGCTCCTCCAGCTGCGGCGCGAGCCCAGCCCCGCTTCACACACCAGCCCGACCAACCCAGCCCTTAGTGCCAATCCTTATCCCGAAGTTACAGGTCAACTACTGTCTGCCTACACAATCAAAAGACAAGGGAGGCTGGCTCAACTGACTGTTTGTTGATTTTTGCGACAGTGCTGCGGCGCTTGTGGCCACTAGGGGGCGCTTGACATGAAAGTTACAGGTCTCGCGCCCCTAGTGGCCAAAAGTTACACGGTGTGCCTTTAAAGGAGCGCATTCAAACGCTCTGTGGAAGAGGATCAGCTACTTAGCAGGTGATGTCTGCCCCCCTGTGTGCACTGTGAGCAACACAACCATGATCCCGGAGACACACACGGATATGACGTTTAGAGCAGCTTCAGTCCGCACGCTTTAGGCAATAAATATCACATAAAATGAAATTAACAATCGAAACGGTTAATACTGACTAAATGTTGTCTCTTGTCTGTGTTTATTATGCCTTCAGCCAATTTTACCTAGAATTCATCACATTATTGAAGCGCATTTGTAAAAGTTTAAGGAACTATTTCAAAGTGGTATCAGTCATAACGTGAGGTTTTTGTTTTTTTTAATAATTTTATTTTGTATAATTCATTATAATAATCCATTTAGATCTGTTCATAATGTGTATCTGCTTATGCTCCAATAACAGCTGAGGCTTGTTTAATACTTAATTTTCAGTCAGATTGGCAGTGCTGAACCACAAACCCACTCACTCAGATTTGCGTACACGAGGTCAGACCTGACGTGAGATCTGAACGTAGCGTAACGCTCAAGCCAAATTGATAAATACCGAAGCTTCCGTGAATTTGGTCGAATGCACGTCTTACGCACAGATATGAACGTACATTGATAAATGTTGTAACACAAGTTGCTGATTGAGTATAAAAGGAAAAGCTTTTACCTACGAATCATTACAATCAAGTACTCCATCACTATTTATTAAACTCTTGAGTCAAACGTCAGGTATTTTCAAACCTGCACATGGACCCTGGGAGCTCGACTCACATGCAGACAATGTGCAGTGACGTTCTTGGATGTCTGTGGGTGTACATGCATTTATTTAAATGTTTGCAGTAAATGGGTCTGCAACCTGTTACCATGGTCACTGCATGAATAGATGCTCTAGCATGGATCTCATGGGAGTGTTACAACCGAGAAGATTACCAAATGTTGCAGGATTATTAGAGACTTAAACACATGCAGTAGAGCCTATTGTTAAGTCTATCACTGCTGGGCTGTTTGTGGCTCTATTGTAAGGGCATTTTTTTTAGCCAGTGACGAAATACATAATACAGGAAAGAACAGAGTTTTTATTGTAATTTTGTGTGTTTTTCTCTCATTCTGTCTATGTTTGTTGCAGTCTTGTTCATTGTGAGGCATTTTGTGCATTTCTGTAGTATGTCTGTGTGTTTTTCCTGTAAAATATATGTTTTTTAGAGTCATATTGTGTATTTTTGCTGTCATTTTGCATTTTGTGGAGTAATTTTTGTGTATTTCTGTTGTCGTTTTGCTTGATTGTTAGTGCTGTGAGTTTGCAGAGTCATTTTTCACGTACTTTTGTTGTCATTTTTGGTGATTTTGTGTATTACTGTTGTCACTTTTGTAGTAGTTTTGTGTGTTTTTGGAGTATTTTCTGTTTTTTTGCTCTTGTCTTTTAGCGTATTTTCATGCAATGTTGTAATTCTTTGTGTATGTATTCTTGCTTTTGTTTTGTGTATTTTTCTGTCACGTTTTACATTTACTTTGGGGGCCGCATGAAACAAAATAAAACAAAACATCTCATAGGTAGCTGCAAGCTGCAACTAATTTTGAGTGTACTCTTCAATTATTTAATGTCAATTATTTAAACCAACAAAGAACAAAAAAAAAGATTTTTATTAATTCAGAATTTGGTAACGTACATTGCAACAGGGTTGGTGAAATGGTAAATTTGTGATGTCCCGATTAGATCAGGCGCAATCTTCACCAAATTTTTGAGACAATCACAATCTGATCTTCTCTATAACAGTTAGTAAATTGTTGTAATATGCAATATATTATTATTGAACTGGTTAGAGCGACCTATTTCCTTATGAAGAGTGAGATGGGAAAACATAGAAATAATTTTAAATAAGTTTAAATTTAAATGTGCCTACTGTATCCTTTATTCAGCTTGGCTCTCTGTGTCTACTATCTTATCTTTGTTGCTCAAAAGTAAAGAATAAAGAAATGATTCTGACAGACATGCATTATGCATCACAGAGCTGTGCAAGGGCCTCTACTGTATATGAAATAATGTCTTTCTACAGAAATATGCTGTAATTGCTCCCAATATGCAGCCGCTAACACAAGCAAAATAAAGGCAAAGTGCTTCTCGGTGCCCATCACTGATGTAAATAAAAGGATAGTGTAAGTAAATAAGTAATGTCATTTGGATTCTTGATTGCACTTAAATGCGATCCATAGCGCTGCAGCAGCTTTTAGTCTATCCACTTATTTAAAAAGGGGGAAAAGCCTGCGGCAGCAACCGGGCTTCTGTAATATCTGCAGTTAATGAAAAATGAATGATAATCCACACTCAGTGACAAGTAGCGACACCAGCTGCCTAACTGTGCCGAACAGGGGATCCCTGATGTAAAATGACTTATAAGACATAAGGTTTCTGTTCAAATCTTTGGGAAAACCACCAGGCAGGAACTTGGAATAGAAGTTTAGTGAAGTAGCAACAGGAAGACAGCGTTTGTAAAGCGTTTATTCATCGTTTCGGCTCCCAGACTTATCATCTTTTATTCATCACTGTGGCAACTAATGAGCTCATCTCTGGGATCAGAATAAAAAGATGTCTGCCTGTATTTTTGGTAATCACAAAGTAAAACTAAAGTGCACTCACTCTCTGTTCTTGTTTAAATGTAATTAATAATGTAACCGAAGCTAATATTTCAACATTGATTGTTAACTGTATTTATTTCTCTCTGTACCTTCTGTATTATTGACTTTTCGAAGCTGTCATTTTTCATTTTCAAACTATTTGAGCATCCTCCTGTGATGCCTATCAGCCTCTGCTCTATCTAATGTGATGTACGTGTGATCTAAATGATGGATTGTTTTAAACCAACATTGTCACAGCCAGGATTTTCAGCTACATTGTGCTAAAATGATTTGCTTAAAGGTTTTTACAGTGGCTGTAAAAAGCACCAGATGAGGCTCATTATAAATATTTTAAATATGTTTTTTGACTTTTGAATATGTTATACATGCTGCACTCTTTTTTTTACTATGTCAGTCAACAAATGTATATAAAAAGCTCAGGCTATGAATGCTAAAGTATATATTATTATATATTATTAATAATGTTTTTTTTCTCTGTCTCTGTCAAAAAAAAAAAAAAAAAAAAAAACATTTCTTAATAAAGAATTGTTGACTGAAACCACTGTTGTTTACATGCTGCTGAGCATCTTTGTCATCAGTTTTTATAACTAAGTTCTATTAACGTAAGGATAAAAGACTAATCATATAACAGTGATCTGTAATTGTGGTCTACATAACCAATCTGCACAAAGATCGTCTACACAATGTTAAAGCTTCAGTTTTCCTTGCCTCCTCTTAAGCTTCCACTGCAATTCCCAGATCTTCGGAGAACCAGCGCCGGAACCCAAAATTATACTCCCAGTTCTGCTGATGGTGATGACTCATAACGATGACGTCGTGCAAACATCAGCTCCTACTGAGCCAATCAAAGCTGCTCTGGGTTCTGACTTGTCAAATAAGGAAAAAGGCTGTGGCTTGAGCGATAATGGAGTGGAGAATGATCCAAGGTCAGATCAGGGACGATGGTAACTCTATCCTGATGGTAGACAGAATAGTGTGAGAATATTATAGTCCTGTCTGATAAATATTCATGACCGTCAGATGATGCACTCGACAGATTTGATCTTGTAGACCTTTGAGATTCTAATGAATATAATTGATTGAATAAATCAACCAATATGTAGGATTATCTTTCAGTTGTGCTTGAAACAAAAGGAATCACCAGCAGGCCCCTGTGGCCCCGAACAGGAACAAGCGGGTCAGACGATGAATGAATGAATGAATAAATGAAAGGATGACTGTGTGAGCATGTGAGTGCAGGTTAAAGTTCAGAGGTTAAAGGCCCAGCGCAGGCAGGGGACTGAGCATTTATTGATTGCAGTCATTAATCAGATTGATAACTTACCAGTAAAAGCTAAGACTGGGGTTTGTTAAGCCTCTGATTAAGCTTTATAACCATTGATTTAACTATTCTGTCCATAGCAGTGTTACCGTATCATTTTCCACAATAACTTTAGACTATAAAATATCCCTCATAAAATAGATCATATCAATTTGTCTTAACAACAATGTAAAAAGAATAAAATAATATGGTAATATTTGACAAGGTAATATACTTTAACAAGTCTGTTACCCCTGATCCTTTTTTTATTAGATAAAATCATAAAGTGTGCCTCATTGATCAAGAGTCATACTTCATTTACTCCAAAAAGAAAGGAAACAAGTTAAAATTGCAGCTTAAAGTTTGTTTTCATATCCACTGAAATGTTCACGTACAGCTGGGCAAAAAATTGATTTAAATCGATTAATCAAATTTATAGATAAAATGATTTTTATTTTGCAAATTCGAGTTTAAAAGTTTTTATTATTCTCATTTTTTTTGGACTTTTTCGCATTTCCGTTCCGTCCTTGTGGGTTACCGTAGCGCGATGTGAGCCAGCCCGCTTTTTGTTTACATGTGTTCACCCTTTGAGTAGCTATATGTGTGCCACAGGCACGTTTCATTTTTATTTGCACTATGCTAGGTCGTTAAAGGAAGAGTTTATAATTTTTTTAATTGTAATGTTATGTTGTTTGAGTCTGGCCTCCTGTGTTTAACTCTTGTCTTTGTGTTTCAGGTATTCCTGCTTGTGGCTCCACCCCCAGTGATGTCTGTGTGCTTGGTTTCTGACTGATTAGCCAGCTCATGTTTTCCACCCAGGTGTGGCCTGTTCCCAATCAAGCTTCCCTCACTATTTAGCTGAGTGCTTGGCCATAGTACATTTACTTGATCATTGTGTATTGTCAACTACCCTTGTGTCCTGCTGCATTTGTTCTCTGATTTCTTTGTGCTGCCCTTTTGGTTTTTAGTTTGGAATAAACATGTGCTGGTTCCAGGAACGCTATGCCTGCATTCTGCCTCCATCTCCACACCACCATCCACAAACCATGACAACTGTGAAGTTGCTGTTGCACTTTTGCTTAAACCTGGTATAAAGCTTAAAATTGTTGAATGACAGAGTCTCATTTACTTTTTATTTTGGGATTATTCAATGCATTTTGACTCTTGAGGACAATCACAGCAATAAAGTTGCACTTTTACAATATATCTGATGTCTGCAGTCATTTTTAAGTGCATTGACAAAAAAAAATCAAAACTTGAATTTTTCTTAGGCAAAATCGCCCAACCCTATGTTCATGCAATGCATTATGGGTTGTGGTTTTACTTTATTCTGACACAAAATTGGTCTCAAGCGAACCACTGTCCTTGTCTGGCAAAAAACTGACAACTAAAGAAGAAATCAGAGTAAGAAAGACGTAAAATCACTTCTATGCATCCGTTTACGGGACTCCACATCCCACAATGCAATGAGCAAAAATGTCAGACAATTTTGCCATTTTTCCTTCCTTTTTGCAGTAAATGATGTTCGATTATTGGGACTATCCGTTTTAAATGAGAAACATTTAAATGCATGTATGCAAACCCATGCATTCAGGCTTAGAAATGTAATGCTTGTACACATTGTGCGTGTACTCGTGCACAAGATGTCATAGTTCACTGATTTTCTCACTGCAGATGAGAAAGGAGGAGGGTGCAGGCGGGAGGATAAGAGGATGAAAGCAATGATGGAGTGATGGAGACTGATAGTTAACTCCACATAATACCCCCGATGAGGGAATAAAAAGAATCCAACCCCTTAAGGCGGATGGGCTTCCTCACTGGATGGATGCTTCAAAGGTTATGAGGCAGGAGGTATTGAGCTTTATCAATCCTCTGAAAGGGCAGCATTTCTCAATTGATGACGGCTTTTTGTACGCACAGTTCTTGGTGTGCAGAGAGAAAAGAAAGTTGTAGATGCAAATCTATTAAGCTGATTTACAGCTGTAGTTGATCTCAATTCAACACTAAACATGGCTTGTAGTGAATCCGAGTGACATAAAAGAAACGGTTGTATTTTTTTAAGTTAAAGGAGCACTTTTTAGGAAGCAACAAACATATTTATTAATCAGTAACTTTTCTGACCTGCCTGAGTTCAAAACCAGCAAAACAAAACCAGAGGTGAAAGTGACGGATTACAAGTACTCACGTTACTGTAATTGAGTTGCTTTTATGGGTAATTTTTATATATATGTTTCTAAATCAGTGATTTTACTTGTGTTTAATTAGGTTTTGAAAGAAGCAAAGTCATGCGTTACATTTCTACACCCAACTGTTACTGAGTAAATTATTTTTCTTTTGTTTTAAAATAATCAATGGACATTGTGAAACTCCAAAAATATTCAATGACCAGACAACAATCAAATAATCCATATGTTCTTAGTCATGCCGTTTCTGATCAACGCCCAGCCACTTTGTTGGGTTCAGGTTAGGGCTTCTACCTATTATAGTGTCACCTATTGTGGCACATTTTGCATGGCACTAGGGCTGCACAATTAATCAAATTTTAATAGTGATCACAATTTAGGTTGCCACGATTAAATCAACCTGATCGTCGACAATATTTAAATATAAAATATAGGCTCTGCACTCTGTAATAATGTATTTATTTACTTAGCCTTTGGCACATTTTTCCTTTTTTTAAAAAAAAATTATAATTCTATTTTAAATATTAATTTGGCACTGCAAACTGTACATATTGTCTGTTTAAAAGTAGTGCAATTAAAAAACAGATTTTTCCCTAATATGATTAATAATTGTGATTATAATTGTGATTACAATAGTGATCAAAATAATCATGATTATCATTTTAGCCATAATCGTGCAGCCCTACATGGCAATATTTTAAAGTTAATAAATATAGCTATTAGGGGTGTGTATTGCCTGGCATCTGGCGAAACAATTCATATCTGATACATAGGTACGATGCGATACAATACAATACATCCCGATATTAAAGTATAAGGCGATTATTGGGATTTTTTCTTCTTTATATGACTTAAGAAACAACTAATCTGTAAATGTGTACACCTTCATGAGAACATAATGTATGAAATATATTTTATTGGCATATTTTACACTCAAAACATTGGCTTTAACATGCCATGTGCCAACAACTTAAAATAAAAAATAACGTGCAATGTGCCTGTGGCTTTTAAGCCAACATGACTTTAGTGCAACTTAACTGAGGTATTTATGCCGAGAACAACAAATAAATGCAGAAAGTTAGTACTTTCTTTTTAGATTTTTGTTGAAAAAATACAAGCTGGTCAACATGTCCAGGTTTCAGCACTTCTTTGTGCAGTTACAATGTCTCCTGCAGTGGAAAAGACTTCCCTGGTTAAATAAAGGTAAAAATAAATAAATAAATAAATAAACTAAAAAATTACTTCTTTTTTTTTTTAATTAAAAAAAAAAAAAAAATCGGCAGACGTAATATCGCGATATATTGCCGAATCTATTTTTTTTCAACACCCCTAGTAGCTATACTTAGAGCCTGATCATTTTGACTTGAATTTATTGGTGTTATTTTATTTAAAAAATAATTGTACATTTTGACGAACCTTTTATTTTATACAGATGCCTTTGTTTGTGGAAAATAAATGAAGTTCCAATTGTGCAACATTTGGTCGCTTCCTTATTAAGTTTATACGCAGATATTTACTGTACGCAAGGGAACCGTACCAAGATTTATTACCAAGAATAAACGTGCTGGGTTAAAGTAACTAGTAACTTTTACTTTGAGTACTATTTAATTGAGCTACTTATTACTTGTACTTGAGTATTTTATGTATAACTTACTTGTACTTGTACATGAGTACTTGAGTAGGATATATCAGTACTTTTTACACCTCTGAACAAAACACATTTCCTAATGAAAAATGAGTAGATATGAGACATATTTCATTAAGGATTTTCCTTTCACAACTAAGAGATGATTGTTTCTACTGTACTTCATTTCTGTTTTTAGATCAGTGTGAAACCTCAGAGAGCAGCATTGCATTCTCACCGATTTGGAGGACTCCAACGATCCAGAGGACAGTGTGTCCCGGCTGCTGCGGCTTTTAGAGCTGAGGTGAGGAGAAGAAGACGGTGAGTCATCGATGTACGGAAGGATGTCGTGATGCCTCCGCTGCTCTTCTGCTCGGTCTGCATCGTATCCGTACGATGGAGGAGGAGGAGTCCCCGGGAAGTGACCGTCTGTGAGAGAGAACCAAGCGCTGAGTTAGCATCTTTTACATCCTATCCTACTAAAGTCCCCATACTTCTCACGTCCGCAGTGAAGTAGGTTGACAATTTTTGATTTCAAAATCACAACAAAGACATCAAATGAATGAAATACGTATGAACTGGACTGATAAATCTTAAGTCAGACTCTGCTCTGACAAAGGTAGAAAGACAGACCTCCCGCACAAGCATAAGCTCATGTATTAAATTTACTGATTGCTTTAATCCTCTCAGAAGGTTGCCACAAGCCTTACAGAGTTAATTTCCAACGCTAATTAATGCCGAACAGGAAACTGGGGCACACAAAATGAATTTTTCTTGCTTCTTTGTTCACACGTTCGCGCAAAAACGCAACGCTTAAACAGAAAATAATAAAGGCCACGTTTAAAAAAAAAAAAAAAAAAAAATGGAGGAAAAAAGTGGGTCACAAATAATTTGAGCATGGATTACAGAACCTCCAGAGACTTTTTTATTGTCTTACAGACACTAATTGACCTGTTTCTGTTCTGCAGTGCAGTGGTTCTCAAACCTTTTAGGCTAAAGTTCCCCCATTCTCTTATTTCTGAATCCAAGTACCCCCTTTATTCGACTACAACAAAAACAACTAGAGCATAATGATGGAATAAATGAGTGATAACACATTGTGAAGAGTCTCATTTTGTAAATAAGTGGAATGAAACAGTATTTAGTGTCTTCTGAATAGATTTATTTCTATAGTTATTATCATTTCTGGTCATCTCTTTCCTGATAGATCAACTTTATTGTTGTCACATAAGTAGAGCTACATACATGACATTCTTTCTCTGCATTTAACCCATACCTGAGGAGCAACATCCCACAGTGACGGCCCAGGTGAGATTCAAACTGGTGACCCTCCAATTAGAAGCTTGATTCCTTTACCACTAAGCCTGTGTCATTTGATGTGTTTTTGGTGTCATTTTGTCATATTCTTTGTTGGTTGTCTGTTCTTTTTATTATTCAGTATATTTTTTGCGCGTTGGTTTTATTTAAATTATTGTCTGTGTGTGTTTTTGTTGTCATTTGGTTGTTTCTTATGTTGTTTTGTATATTTCTGTTAATTTTGGGTGTTTTGTAGTAATCTTGTGTATTTTTCTCTCATTTAGTGTGTCTTTGTTGTCATTTTGTGTGTTGCTGGTAATAGTAAGTATTTTTCCCTCTTGCTGTGTTCGTTTTTAGTGTCATCTTGTGTAATTTGTTGTTGTTTGTCTGTTCTTTTTATGGAGTATATTTTTCTCTTATCTTGTGTGTTTTTGTTGTTGTTTTGTGAGTTGCTGGTAATATGTCGTATGATTATCATTTTTAACTAAAAATAAACATATGTTTATTGCTTTCATTTAGGGATGTAACGATTCACTCAACTCCCGATACGATTTGATTCACGATACAATTCTCTCACAATTTATTTTACAAAATGGGACTGCAGACAAATAATGATTGAAAAATATTCCTTTATTTTTTTTGGGAAAAAAACTAAAAAATACTGTACTATTTTCCTTTGATTTTTAATTGTCAAAAGAATCCCTTGATAAACTATTCAGAACAATGCAATTGAATTAAAAATAAATCTTGAATGAAATAAATAAACGAATAATACAAATGAAGAAGAAGCCTATTTATTTAAATTCTGGTTCTATAGTAAACAATGCAAAACTGCATAATAGTTCTTTTTCTTTTTAAAAGTGCAACTGAAAATGTATTTTGTGCCTTAACAATTGGACTTAAAAAAAAAAATAAACAGTCTGCATTATATATACATCAGATCTTTGTTTGGACCAGCAGAGGGCACTGGTAACCCAGTGGTAGGTTGGGATGCAGCTATTTTGTGCAGTGAAGAAGAGATGCTATGCTCGCAGACAGAGCTAATAGAAAAACGTGACTTTTACAGATATTCACGTAATATTACAGATATTCTTTCGGTGCTAAAGGGGTAAGGAATTATTTATGAACATGTTTAAGAGTATAAGGTGGCCAGAAAGAAAGTAGTAGCAGATTCATTTTCCCTCTCTCTTTCAAACACCCCCTGTAGTGACATCGCGTACCCATTTGAGAAACACTGCTGTAGTGGATGCTATCATTCTCTCCAACAGAGAAAAGGGGAGGAGCCAGGGAAGGTAGAGGTCAACAAACAGGATTGAAACTATCTGCAAACTGACCTGGAGTGTTTTCTTAAATTCTGTTACAAGCATTACTCTCTCTCTATGACTTGTTTGGAGCGAATGTGACCAAACAAACACTTACTGTTTGTTAGTAACCAAAGTACAGGGTGTGGAAGGAAAAAAACTGTTAAAATGAGAGAATACCATATCCAGCATCCCAAACTGACATTTAAAGGAAATCATTCCTCCAGCTGTTTTTACCAGACATTGTGAATAACCACGTGGCTTCTTTTTCTCTTCTTCCATACCTTGTTTTAAAACCCACTGCCACATGGAGACAGAACGTGTTGTGCGTCCACAGTCAGCCTGAACACGCTGTCAGCAAAACACACGGAACATCAAGCAAAAAGCTTTAGGCTCACTGATTACATAGAAGCACAATCACTGACATACTGTAAAACCCTAACCAATAGCAATAATGACAGGCTGTGGAGGAAGTAATTACAGATAGTACTGCACTTACTAACATGCTTGGTTAAAAAGGCTGTTGGCAAGGAGTATTGTTAGTAAATGAGAGAAGTCTTCACTCTGGCCACATTGGATCAAGCAATCTAAAGACTAGAAGGAAAACAATCTCATGTTGTTGCCTTTACTTACCCTCGGTGCCACTACTTGAGAACCCTCTGCATAACTGTACTGTATTTGGATAGCGTTACAGTGACACTGCATGATCTGAAAGCTCTTCGGACTTCAAGAACCTTCAATAATATTCCATAAAAAAGCCAAAGGCTGACGACAGGGCAATTGAATTGAGGCAACAGATTTTCTATAATTCCTTTGAAACAATCTTTCGTGTAACAGCGACGTTTCTAGTTTGTAGAACAAGTAACCAGAACCCAAACGCTGACAAACTCTTTAGAAATTAATGTGAACTTTTTTTTAAAGCAAATACACTATTATAAAGAAAGACTGACATGACTGAGAACCAAAACTGTGAAGCAGCATAACTTCATAACTTGATCTACCTGCAGAGTGATTCCGATTTTAATTATTACCATCTTATACATGTGAACATAAAAAACAACCAAATACAGTTAGTTACCTTTACTTAGTAACTGGTGTGATATGAATAAAGTTTAAGGAAAGTCTAAGTATGAGGATCAACAAGTCAAAGAAAACACAATGAATATGGACGTGTCTGACTATAGGCAGACTTTGCAATTGCACAGAGCCTCACAAGCCAATGAGGGCCTCTGAGAATAATGAAATTGGTCTGTTTTTATCCCTAATACACCTAAAACAAATATATATATATATGTATAAAAGGCCTGGGCGATTTTGCCTTAAAAAAAAAATCTCCGATTTGAGTATGAGTTTCGATTCAATTTTCAATTTTTTTTTTATGCACTTAAAAATGACTGCAGACATCAAATATATTGTCAAAAGTGCAACTTTACTGCTGTGATTGTCCTCAAGAGTTAAAATGCATAGAATAATCCCAAAATAAAAAGTAAATGAGACTCTGTCATTCAACTATTTCAAGCTTTAACCCAGTTTTAAGCAAAAGTGCAACAGCAACTTCACAGTAGCTTCAATTTTCTGACTGAAAAATCTAAAAATTTTATAACATATAACATTACAATTAAAAAAATTATAAACTCTTCCCTTAGCATCTCAACATAGTGTGAATAAAAAATTATACATGCCTGTGGCACACATATAGCCTACTCAAAGGGTAAACAAATGTAAACAAAGAGGGGGCTGGCTCACATTGGAACGCGAAAAAATTTAAACTTGAATTTGCAAAATAATTGTTTTTATATAATCAATTAAATATTTTTTTGCCCAGCTCTAATATATATATATTTATTAGAGCTGGGCAAAAAAAAAAAACACATAACAATAAAATACACCATGAGCTGCTGTCTGTGCCCCAACCACTAATAACAAAAGAATAACATACACCGCTATCATAAGATGTGGTTAAAATCAAAATCATTGGACTCTAAAGGTGCACAGTGTGTGACATCAGCAAAAAAGAAACGTGTAGAATGATTGATAGATACCGCTCATTGAGAAGTTTATGGAGCATTTAATTTAGAAGAATCCATTAGGAATCTCCACGTGTAGCAAACTGCCGGCCCCCAAACAGGATTTTCCTACCCTCACCTGTATTGCATTCCTACTTATGTTAATGCATTCCAATGTGTGCATGACCTGCAGCTTCCAGTGGGCGGGTTGGGTTGAGTTTTTCCGAGGCCTTTAATGGGTCACTATAGCCTGTGGTCGTCAAACACCAGGTTTCCATCTGACCTCATCACAGCTCAGACACTGCTTCTAACATTGCCTTGAGTCACTTTCTCTCTTTCTGCTTCTCATGCTCTGTGCTTTTTGTTCACTCTCCCTTTCTTTTGGTGAACAAATGTATTGTGTTTCCTTTTTTGTGGAATTCCCAGCCGCCCTTTTCATCTAAATGACCTCTGACCTGCCTTGCTTTCCTTAAATCTCCAGTGTTCCTAACCGTCTCCTACTTAAAAAAGAAAAAAAGGTACAAAATACAGCTTCTAAAAGCGAGGCAGAAATCCTCTTGACAAAACTGTGAACTCATTGATTTCCACTGGAAGCTATTGGCAAGACAAAAAAAGCCTAATGCTGCCTCTAACCATGTGCTGTAGCACCTACACATTCCTGTAAAATATTTACATGGAAACATTGTATGGGAGGAAAACAGCTTTTTTCCTGCTGCAGGTGGAAAACAACACCACATGGGAATATCTGGTGCTCTGCTGTCATGGCAACATAAAGATCTTTCCAAAACAAGATCAACAGCAGGACATTATCCCATTCACAGGTCAGCTGTTGATTAAAAACCTTTAGAAAACCAAACCAAAACTATTAACTATAAATTCATTAGGGATTGTGTATATGATGTCAGGGTAAGGTTGGGCGATATGGCCGAGAAAAAAAAAAAATCTCCAAAAAACATTTTTAAAGAAAAATTTGAGTTTTGATACTATTTTGGATTTTTTTATTTCCAATGCACTTAAAAATGACTGCAGACGTCAGATATATTGTTAAAAGTGCAACTTTATTGCTGTGATTGTTCTCAAGAGATAGAATGCATAGAACAATCCCAAAATAAAAGGTAAATGAGGCTCTGTCATTGAACTATTTCAAGCTTTAACCCAGGTTTAAGCAAAAATGCAACAGCAACTTCACAGTAGCTTACATTTTCTGATTAAGAAATCAGAAAATGACATATTTTACAACATATAACATTACAATTAAAAAAAATAATAAACTCTTCCCTTAGCATCTCAGCATAGTGCGAATTAAACATGCCTGTGGCACACATAAAACCTACTAATCAAATGTAAGTAAAGAGGGCTGGATCATAGCGCGCTACGGTAACCCACAAGGACGGAACGCAAAAACGTCCAAAAAAAATAGAATAAATAATGATGATAATAATAATAATAATTATTATTATTATTATTATTATTATTATTATTATTATTAATAATAATAATTTTTTTTTTTTTTTAAATTTAAACTCAAATTTGCAAAATAAAAATCATTTTTATCTACAAATTCGATAAATCAATTAAATCGATTTTATTTGCCCAGCCCTACTGTATGTAAAAGGTTTTGGTAGATTTGTTGATAAACCTAAACAATGTGTAATTTTATTCTGCAGGCAAAATGAATTAGATAAAGTAAAGTTAGAACAAGTCTTGATTTTATTCAAATAATAAGGTCAGTGACAAATAACTGTCAACGTGCAATTATTGGTGTAAAACAGTTGTGTCCTATGATACTGATTTTGCTGCCTTGGGTATTGAATGATACTGATATCAATCTGATACGATATCAGCACAAATCATACATACTTTTATTACTTATTTTTTTGTGTTAAATATTAGAAAAGGCTTGTTCAAGTGATATTACTCAAACACAGAACAATAGTCAGCAACAGTAGGAGAAAAACTGACTCTTTTATTATTAACCAATCGACCGATATATCAGCCATTGGTTGATTTTTATTATTATTTTATTTATTTTTTATTAAATTACCACTTTAGAGGAAAAAAGAAAGAACATAAAAAACATCAATTCGGATGTATGAATATACAACAACAACAAAAGTTATATTAATAACAGCACGTGCATGGGAAAGGTAGAAGCCAATAGACTTACAAATACAAATATGATATGGGATAAGGATATAATATAATATAATAGTGTCTGATCAAATATCCTTATCCTGTTATATCACTGTGAACTTACTGGAAGCTTGAAATAGTTTAAACCGACTACTTGCACATTGCAGTCGTGCTTTACTGCTACTTACCCGTCCTGTACTTTTTGTTTTACTTGGTTGTGTACGGGTATATTTAAAGTTCAATCAATGTTAAGAGATCTACTGGTGTATTTCATTTAATTTCTAATATATACATTTATATCATATGAGTGTTTCAATTGTCTTTCATAATTAATGTGCTGATTTTTTTTTTTTTTTTAAATCAGTATCTGCATCGGCCTTTGAAAATCCCATATTGGTCGACCTCTAACGTATACTGTATGTTAATATTCTACAGCAGAATATTCTACAACTAAATAAAAATAAATAACAAACCTGAAAAATAACCTCAATAAATCTAATAAAAACTAAATATGTATCGGGATGCTTATATTAGAGATTTTAGTTGCAAACAATATTTGATCGAGACACCCTTAATGTAAAAGAAAAAATAAATTGAAAATAATTTGGTAACAGATGAGTGAAATCAAGATGTTCACACCAAGGGCGGCTCCAGACATTTTCCTCTGCAGGTGCTATGGGGTTGCTCAACTTTTCGGCGAGGGTGGTCTGAGATTAGGGGTTCCCCCACGCCGGTTACCAGTTTAATTTCTACTGCAACACACACGTGGTAGACACAAGGCTAGCTCATATACGTTCACAAGCCTACCTAAGTAAACACACCTCTGTATGAATATATGATTCAACACACACACAGCAAGCAACTGACACAAGTTTACTTTGTTTGTGCACATTTCAGCCTCAGATTCAAAAATCAAAAACCAATGCTGCCAGTTAACGACACAGCGACGAACAAAACACAGCCCTAATATGAACAAACATCACATAGAGATAACCACAAGGAGTCAGAATTTACTCAATCACCATTAAATTCACAATAGGCTACAGACATATATGACAATTTTTTTCTAGATAGAATCACAATCACAATTTTATCAAGATTTTTTCATTCAAATCATTTAAACTATTTTAAAGTTATTTACCAATAAAACAAACCAATTCACCTACTTAAAACCATCCCCCTCCATGGAAAAAAAAGGATAAAAGTCAGGGTAATTTAAAAAGATTCTTTAAAAATGTATGTAAGCAATTCATCAAACTGGTTCCAAACAAAAAGGCCGACATGTTCTTATAGTCACACACAGTCTCTTTACTTTGTTTAACTAAAGTGGTGTAGCATTAGCATTAGCAACACTTGCTACATAACAAGGCAGCAGATCAGTCTAATGTTTTCTTTTTTTTTTTTTTAGGTAACACACTCATGTTAATAAAATCCTACTCTAAGCAGTGTTTGAACACCTTATTTCACACAGTTTGGACAATAATATCCTTAACAAGATAAAATGTTACTTCTTTGGTTACATTAGGCCTGGGTGATATGGACCAGTATTCATATCTATAGTTTTATTTTTTTCAACATAGTTTTACAAGAAAAACAAAAATGGGTCAAAGTCAGTGGATAAAAATGCCACAAAGACCCTTTTATTATTGAAAGTGTCTATTCGTACGGTTAACGTACGGACAACCCCTGGTGCTATTGGTACGTTTACCAAAGTACACGTACGTAGTGTCTTAGGGTTAGGGTTAGGTCTAAGGTTAGGTTTAGGTTATAACCCTATATCGAAACAATTTTTAGGGTTATTGTTCCACCAATGACTGACCTATCACGTGACCTAAACTGGCCAATGAAGGGCGCTGCATACGGATAGAATGTCAGTATATAGATACGGCAAACGTATGGATAGCCACTGCCTATATTAATCACTAGCAGCACAATATCAACATTTTGAGGCACTTTTTACTTTATTAAGGCTAAAATGTGTGATTAAATGAGCCTTTTCACACTCTCGGAACTCTCGCTCTTGTTCAGTTCTGGCGCGTGAGTTCAATGGTCGCCTTGGCTGACAATGACTCTGACAGAGATTTAGATTATTTTTACTGTTAGAGCGTTGATTCCTTGAAATATTTTTTGCGTAAACGTGGTGTTAGTCTCCAAGGCAGAAATGCAGAGTCAGCTGCTAAAGCTAATGTCGCACACAAGCTGAAAATTCAGGTTTTTCCTGACTTTTTAAACAGTGACCAATCAGCTGATCAGTGCGGTTTCACTTATAGGCCTGTTTAGTGTCCATCTTGTGCACTTCCTTCAAATTTGTAAATTGAATTATAATAATAGCCTAATAAAAAATAATCATGGACCTGGTTAGTAAACGGTGTAGCTCATAAATGAACCTTTTCAAAGTGAGAACTCATACTGTCCTTTTCACACTCGGAAGCATCGCTTGTCCCATCAATAATAATGATACATTTTATTTAGAAGCCCTTTTCAAAAACTCAAACACACTTTACAGTTGTTAAAACCATTACACAAATCAAAAAAAGAAACTAACAATAATAAAGGTAAATAGAGAAAAACTATATATAACAATCACAAGTTAAAAGCTTAGGAGAAGAAATGTGGAAACAGAGGATGTTTGTTGCTTTAATACTGCTTCTCTCATCCGTTTTACAAACGTGCTCATATGTGCACCATTCCCGGGTAGAGTCCGAATTCCACCCGCTGGAGACCCAGGTAGTCGGTGTTGTCATGCACCAGGGGTCACCTGTGTGGAAGCAAGGTGACTGCCCTTGCTTCCATACTGCTGCTGAGCTGCTCCCATCGGTTTTTAAAAGTGCTCAGATCGGCCGAAAGTCGCTTCAGTGGAAAGCCCTGGTCCCTCCTCGAGTCCAAATATGTGTAATATTAATAATATAAACACTATTAAAACACTAAAGATCTCTGGAATAAAATTACAAACACTGTTAAATTGGAAATATTAACAGAGTGAACAAGCTTGTTTACGCTTATATCCCTCTCGACCTAACACCCCCACCCAGGTCGCGCATGCGTAGTTCCAGAGTGTGAAAAGGCTTATTCTATAGTGTTGCTAAAACACAATCAGGACGCTGTCCCTTTAAGAAAGTGTGTAAACAGCCCCGTGAGCTGCAGTAGTTCTACCATCTACACGATTTGGCAGATCGTCGTCGTGTTTTAATCCTTAACGATCTGATATAGTCAGATCACACACCCTTACCTGCATTCGATGCATCACACTCGTCTTGTCCAGTTTTTAATTGAGTCTATGATTCCACTCGGGTCCGTTTAGGGATTACAAAAATGATCCATGTTGTTGTTCCCCTTTGGTAATAACACATTAGTGTTTTGGCTAACATGAGGAAGTAGCCCAGAGCGAAGTAAGGTCAAAAGTTCAATGCGTGCTGTGCTCATTGGCCGAATCACCTTGTGTTGGATTTATGTTTTTAGTCTACAAATTTGTTTTATTTATGTATTTATTCATTTTCAAATGATAGGTAAATTGTGGTAGTCTAAAATAAAAAAATCTAAATAAACAACAGAATTTTTTGGGGGTGCTATGGGCATCCTAGGGGTAGCTTCAGCGCCCCCGAGCCCCTGCTTTGCGCTGCCCATGGTTCACACTATACATAGCCAAGTGCGCATTAAGATGAGGCAATCGGGCAATATTAGAACAATGTAACATGTAGCTGCGACATAATAAGTGGCACCCTGTCAAAGGCCGTCTCAGTGGGCCAATCATTTAAAATCATCTCCAAAGAATAACACCCACTTTCTCGCTGTCACTCGTACTCAAGTAGACGGGCCACACACACACGCCCTGTAAAGTTTGAGCTATGATTAAAACGTCCTCCAACACCCCACACTGAGCAGATGCCACCGCTGTCCTCCTGCATCTGAATGCATGATTCCAACCCTGCCTGTGTAGACTTCATGAAAAGAAGAGCTGCTGTGTGCACTTTTTGATGTGATCATTTAAAATTAATTAAGTGCCAAATGTAAATGTTAACGTCCTTTTGAGACCTTCCATATGGAGCTCAGCCAAGCAAAGCAGAGCCAGTGATTGGCTCTTAGTAGCCCCAGCATACACTTGGTTGCAATATTTACTGTATATAGGATTTATACAGACATTATATGCATGACATGTAGTCTGTTTGTTTACCCTACAGTGTACTGTCTTAATCAAGGTTGCCCGACCTTGTTTTACATTTTCATCAATATTAACCTGTGCACAATTTGAATAAAAGCACATTTCAATTTGACACATCAAGGTACACAGCCTTGATTTTATGTAGCCTACTTTACTTCCCTGCTCTGCAAATGACACAAGCAAATAATGTCATTTTAACTTTTTATAATTCATATATATTAAAGATGGGACGACATATTGTGTCAAAAGATATTGCAATATTGAAA
Organism: Gouania willdenowi; assembly: GCF_900634775.1. NCBI lineage: Eukaryota > Metazoa > Chordata > Actinopteri > Blenniiformes > Gobiesocidae > Gouania > Gouania willdenowi. The sequence goes on from NC_041055.1 coordinate 15,683,282, forward strand.
CAAGACGATTATGAGTGGTATTGCAGGGGGGTTCATATAAATAAATCCACAAAATTTACTACAGACCAGATTTTTATGGTTTGTTTTTATTTTATATATTCTATATTGAGTTGAAAAGGTCCTATCCAGATTAAATATGTGAATATATGTCCCGAGTTAAAGTGGGAAAAAAGACATGACTTTTCTTTTTGTTGTAACTTTTGTTCTTTTTTCACCTTCCAAATATATAGTATAATTATCACGAGCCCATTATGAACTATTTTATGATATCGTGAACTCAGTGTATCAAACCACTCCTCTCATTATTGACTGAATCTCATTGGATGATTTTTGGGTAACACTTTACTTAAAGTTTTATACATAAGGCTGGCCTTACGCTGTCATTATTATGACATAACACCTGTCATTATTATGACATGACATCTGTCATTAGCATGAATGAAGTGTCAAAAAGGCTGTCATTAAAGGAGCAGTATTATGACAAAAATCACTTTATAATGGTTTTGCTACAGTGATGTGCATCCCTTTTGCCCCATTCGAAGGGTCAAAGTTGAAAAAGTTCCATTTTCTCCCACCCTTGTTATTCCACATTCTGTAAAAAGTCAGCTCCCAATGGGCGAGTTGGATTTTTCCCGCCTTATGAGTCATAACGGGGAAACTCCTCCTCCTGACCATCCTGGCACCCTCAGAGGTAAAACAAACATGACGAAAGCAAATTAATATTTCAGTTGATGTCTTTACCTTCAGTATACAGATACTCCAGTATAGAGATAAACAGAAGTGCAGTGTGAGGGCTCACAATCAGTTTCACTTTTAGTATCCGTTATACTGCCTTGTATTGCCTTTATGGGATGATCTGATGTGTTTGTGACCAAATGCGACACGACGACAAATCAATGGACTATCGTCTTAAATGGACTATTTCTGTGGTGAGAAGAGGTAAGGAGGAAAAGGAAGACAGTTAATGATTTACTGCCACTGCTGCTGCTGTGATAAACACACATGCTTAAGCAACATGTGTGTTTATCCCTACTCATGCATATGCATGAAGCCTGTTTTTAGGAGCGCTCTGAAAGTGTTGTTCATTACTAGGGATGTCCCGGTACAACTTTTTCACTTCCGATACAATACCGATATTGCAGCCTTGAGTATTGTCCAATGCCGATATCGATCCGATGCAATATCAGCACGAATCATACATACTTTTGATACTTATTTTGTTGTGTGGAATGTTATAAAAGGCTTGATTATTTAGAAAAAAAAACAGACCCATTTGTTATAAACTAATGGATTACATATAAATAACCTTTTAGAATGAAAATATTCTGTAATTGAATAAAATACATTTAAAAATAAAATAGAAGTTGTTGGGAAAAAATAAAAACCCATAAAAATTATCCTAACCCTTCGTTACCCAACCTATAACCCTAATTTTAACCCTACCTAACCACACTAGATCCTTCCACCTAACCCAAAAGATGTAATATGCCTCCAAAGGAGTCATAATTTAGCAAACAACACTTAATGACAGCCTTCATGACACCTTATTCATGTTAATGACAGCGTAATGTCAGCCTTATGTATAAAACTTCAAGTAAAGTGTTTTATTTGGATTTTTGTTTCTCATCAACAGCACACACGTCTACAAAAATCTAACAAATTATCAACTCGGTTGGGAAACAAACACCTAGCCCACATAATAAGCAGATTAAACGGATATGAAAGGAGTTGTGGGTGACAGACAGAAAAGGCAACTGTTACCTAAAGCTATGAAATGTCCTTGTAATGGCACTGTTGAAATAGAAATAATTATAATAAATTACAAGTGAATGACAGATAATAATAAATACCAATCAAGCCAGAAGACAGTCACCATGCAACCAACTGAGAGCCATGAAATTAAAGAGAAAAGGGGAGCAATTCTCAGAGGAGGCATAAGATATCCTCCACGGTGCTCCGCCTTTCCCTCCCCCTTCAGCCTTTCCCTCAGCATGCTAGTCATAAATCTGCCACGACTGCCAACGCCTTTATTGGACCCAAGAATGAGGGTCGACCCCCCTGTACTGCCAGTCTAACCCCACCTCTTGTTCTTCCTCAATCACACAGACACATAATTCCTATTCGCGCTAACATTATAGCCTCGCCCATCCCCATACGATGCTGACCACACTCAGCCTGCTTTCCTTAATCCAGCTATTTAATGAAAGTGTAATCAGAGGTCAAATAGTGCGTTTCAGTATCTTCACTTACCTCACTGTCCATAATCTGATTGATATACTGTATAGTGTGCTAGTGGATTTAAAGGTCTTAAGCCTTTTCAAGTCTGGGCCCTGCAGATAAAACAGATGCCAACCTGTCTACAAAATAATAGCACAAATCTCATTTCGAGCAAAACCTCCAACTATATTTTCGATTATTATTCAGAAAAGGGGAAACAGCCCCCTCCCCTGAGTTCTCCAATTCTTTAAATATCCAATTTGGAGACAATTTAGCAGGAAAAAAAGGGGCTGAGGCTCAAATAAAAATAGGAAACCGTGAAAAGTTAAAGTGACGCCTCAGCTACAGCATAGCCAGAGGGGACAGACATGCCGGAAAATGAACTTGAGAACATTTCCTCTGTAATTTTCCTATGACGACATAGCCATTCAACGGCAATTAATTTGATAAATGTTGGCATCTTGTCATTAGATGACAGATGTGGTGTTATAAATTGCAAACAGCTTTTTATAGTTAAACTCCTCATTGAGAAAGCGGGCTTGTTGCATTCCCCATTGGAACTTTTCATTTAATCTAGATATGAGAAACAAAACAGACTCTTCTATTAAAAGGATTAACAAAGAAATGCAAATTGATATTGTTTCTGTTTCTATCAAGATGTATGTTTGACTTTCATCCCCGCAGACATAATGCAACCATGGCAGCTTGTTTAGTGTAAAACACTGTAGATTTTCTTTTGTATTACCGAGTAGCCACCGCCTCACACTCCGTGACTTTCTTTGTGTGTATTTTCATTTACCATAAATTTCCTTTGCACACAAGCTCCCCTCACTGAACCAGCAGCCACAATTCAGCAGTTCCTTGTTTCCTCCTTTAAGACACACTCTGACTGAAAAATCATAATAAACCAATTTCTTTGCTGAAAGTAATTGCTTTGCCTCAGCATCTGTAATCTCTGTAGAAATGGATCAGCAGCTCGTTGCAGTTTTTATGCAGGGCCAAATGCCAAATCTGAGATGCTGCTCCTTTAAAAACCTCTCAGTGCCCCCTGCAGTGATGTAATCATCCCTTTGTCTCACACCGGAGGAAATAAAAAAAGACAAATTCGATGAATGAAAACATAAAATGTGCAATCCGGGTGAGGAGCAAATGATGGTGAACAAGAAAGAAATATCAAGCAGATCCTTGTTTACTGACTGGCTTTGTAGTCAACATTTGATTTAATATACTAAAATGTCTCCGTGCTGGTGTGCTTGTTCTCAAATAGCTCACGGGAACAGATGCAAAGTGTGCACGTTTTTTTGTTCCGTTTGGTAAATCACTGCGACAGACAGAGATGTGATATCCAGACTGCTGTTACTCGTGAGTTATTTCACTTGCAGCGCTGCCTGTGGCTGCATCAGCCAGAAGAAAAGCTTTAGTAATAAAACAGACTGCAGGTGGATTCTCCTGAAATACTGAACAAAAGTTGATACGAGTGAATGAAAACGGGGTATTCCACGAAAGCGCTGGGTTTCAAATGAAACGCATCATCAAATGTTTGATCCTTGAGGGGCTATTGAAAGAAATAACGTCAATAATACCCTACAATGATCAACAATCAACCTTTATGGTTAACTGTATATAATCCTCATTTTTGTCATTTTCAATGAGTACTGGTAAACTGGTGAATGACTATGGATTATCCTGTCTTTCTTTAAAGTTATTCATTTTGTTGTAAATTCAGTAATCTTGAGATAGAAAATAGTTTTTTTTATTAAAAGTCCAAATTGACATCCAAGCATCATCGAGGTCAGTGTTTCCCAAACAATACTGCCCCATGTACCCCTTAGCCTTTATTTCTTATTACCAAGTACCCCTTGGTTCATGTTATACATTATTTATTTGTGTCTACAGGCTTGTGTAAACTCTTTCCTGTGCCTTGTCCAACATCGACCTTGAATTTAGGCCTTTTTTCCCCCATTTATTTCTGATGTTTTGCTTGTTTTAGAATTTTCAGCTTTTGGTGTTGTGATGTTTCTGTGTACCCCCTGACAGGTGTTCAAGTACCCCTAGGGGTACACGTACCCCAGTTTGGGAACAACTGATCTAGGTAGAGTAAAGCCTGAGAAGCCGGTTTCCAGTCTAGGGGCTCAGAGTTTCCATGATAGCAGAAAATGGATGGAAACAATGGAATTCACTTCCTGAAAATGGATCTGACAATATTGCTATTATCTATTTATTTATTTATAAGGCAAAATTGTAATATGAATGGGAATATATACCCTCACATGCATGTTTTGGGACGTAATATGACGCGATATGATGGAGTTGTTATATGCAACGCATTAAACCCTAATCGGCATACTGTATTCAGGGACAACATCCTCCATTTAAACACAATCTTTCACCATAAAATGGGTGTTCAAATGTGGAGCAAGTTAGCAAATTTAGCAAAAGAACAGACGTCAAATCTCAGGCAAAATCTTCTGTGATTTCATTGTTTGCATCCAGTGCAAATACAGCGAAGAAATGTGAAAATAATAATTATAGTTAACTCAATTTACCATAATTATTAAGCATGTCTGGCACAATTTCGTGAAGTCCAAAAGCCAGTGATGGAAACCTGATGGAACAAAAACAAAACAGAAGAGGGTAAACCAACGCAGAAATGATGCGGAAATGGGTAATGAATTTACAAAATCCCAGGCATCCGTAGAAATGAATTCAATGGTGACGAGAAGCTAAAACAACATGTAGTACAAGCTTTCAAAATGACTGGTTTGTTCACCCATTCAACCATGGAGTAGAAGCTGTATGTGACGACCAGGAGCTGTATGACACGGCTTTTATAACCAGGACTGGACTAGGAAGGATTTGGCGTGGAAGAGAATCAGTGAGGAGGTGGTAGTGGCAGGTAAAAGTTCTCTCTGTAGCACGGAGCTAGGATAGCATTAGCCGCTAATCACACCGGCTTTTTTCACTGGTGGTTTATGTTTGTGAGAGGAGAAAAAAGAGCGCAGCTCCTCGCTTCAGCAGGAAGTGAAACTCAGCGAGTTGGATGTGCCGCTGGTGGGCGGGGCTTCGCTTCAGACGTGCGTATGATGCAAATTGGGGACATTTTTTGACCCTGCGGTGCGTTTCGTGCGGTAGATGTGTCCGGTGCCGCAGAAGACACATTTGGTGTGAACGCAGCATTAAGAAGGAAGCAAATAACACAACACAATGTGACTGAAGAGCTGTCAAGCTGCCAGGTACTCAAAGTGAAAGTACCCACATTATAAATTATAGTCGAAATAATGACTTAGAAACAAGGATATTGTCACAAGCAGTCATAATTTGGCCTGCGTTTGCCTCCCTCTGTGTTATGTTTTACAACTCCCTCTAGACACACATACTGTACGTTCTCTCTTTCCTTCAGTACCAGCTTTGTCTTCCTCTCTCGCCCTCCTTTCATCACTGAAGGATTTCAAACCAAACGTGCTCCAGTCTCAGCAGACATGGGCTCTGCCAACATTCCCGCTGCTCTTCCCTCATCCTCCAGATAAACCTTTGATTCCATAAGCTCCTGTCATGTATGTTACCCGGAACAGTCATTAAAAAGGAGACTCATTACTCCAACAGAAATATTAAGGGGGGAAATTACACAAGAAGGTTCTCATTAATAATACAGCATGCTAAATTAATAGCTTATGGTGAATAGACAGCAGCTATTAGAAAGTGGTTTTACAAGTATACGTGGCAATGTGTGATAGAACATAAAAGATGTTTGTCATTACATTGTTTGGTCAACAAAAGGTGTGCTTTAGCACGAATGGGTGGTTAATCATTTTAGAAAGTGTCTATTCGTACGGTGGCCGTACGGACAACCCCCGGTGCTATTGGTCCGTTTACCGAAGTACGTAGCGTCTTAGGGTTAGGGTTAGGTTATAACCCTGTATCGTAACAATTTTTAGGGTTAGGTTTACAGTTAGGTTAGGGTTAGGGTTCAGTTATCATTGCTCAGTACTAAATTGCTTTGTTGCTGTCAGAGGTCACAGAACTAAAAACTTCTTTGAATAGATGGAAAAGCTCCACAAACTTGATAACCACTCTGTTGAGTGATTTCAGAACCCACAAAATGTCAAAAGCGGAAGTTTAAGATTAAGAACTGATTTAAATGATCAAACTTTTGGTATTTTGCAGACCTCGGCATGCAAAACCATATATATGTTTCGTTGGTAATGTATAGAAGTAATATCCAACACATTTTTCGCCATAGCATCAATGAAAGTATATACATTTATAGGAAATCTAGTTTCTTGGTGTACATTCAAAATGGGTAAAGTTTAAAAACAAGTGGAGCTGAAATGTTAGCACTGACTTTTTGTCCTAAGGGACAGAAAAACAGGGGCACAAAAAAAAAAATCAAGATAATATCACAGCCCAAGGATTGAAGGGCTGTGATATTATTCATTACAAATGAATACCAAAAGGATTACATGTTGATGTAAACATTTACATGTCCCTACACTGATCATTGGTACACACTAATTTGATTTTACATTGTGAAGCAGAGCCAGTGAGATTTTTATTTCTCTCCCTGAACACAGGTTTTACTGCACGCTGAGCCCCGGTCATAACTCTGGTGAGTGCTGTCCTAAAAACGAGGTGTAGTCAGGTGACTTTCTTGGCACTGCAATGAGTGCAAGCCTGAATGAACAAATGAAACCAAACTGCCTCACAAAGTGCTTTGAATGTCAGTAACACATATATATATAACTCCCAATAGAGGCATGCACACTAACATCTTGCATCAGACATGCACAAATTGTATGTAGAGCTGGGTTCCTGTTCGGTTTAGTGCATGTTAAACATCTAATTTACATACACACACATAGGACACAGAGGTGGGAACCTCTGGGTACCTCGCAATACAATACGATACGCGATACAAAGCTCACGATAAAGATAATACAGCAATTATCGATATATTGGTCAGAAATCAATCTACGATAATCTGACATGACAAGAAAAAAAAAAAGATTAGGTGAAAAAATACAATTTTTATTTTATATCTCTGAAAGACAATAAATTGAAAAAGTGTCCTATGAACAGTGACACCATTTTAGTGCAACATTTCTGTAAATAAGTGTCAACATATCAATGTAAACAAACAAGTATCTCCATTAGTGCTTTCTGTAACAAAAAATAGTGTCTTTCTTACCAGTGACACCATTATAGTGCAATATTCCAGTAAACAATATATTGGTTCCTTCAACAAACAGTGACAACATTTCTGTGAAGCAAAAAAGTAAAAATAAAATAATAAATAAATAAATATTTTTAAAAATCGATACTTAGCGTGAGCATATCAATAATCGATGGTCCAAAATAACATTGCGATATATCGCCGTATCGAGATATCGTCACACTCCTAAACACACACCACACACATTATCTGCTCCTGGTGAAAAGTGCAAATGGAAACGTTTTTTTTTTTTCTTGGAAACATCTTAAATTATAACCAATCAATTTGCACCCTCCATGTCAAAATGAGCTCCATCCTGAAATTAGCACCAATTTGTTGTCTAATGCTGCTTTGCAAGTGTAAAATTTACACTGCGTAAAAATCAAAGAGAGCATTAAGCATGCGACAGTGTTGCCATAAATTGACAAACGTGAAGCAATCAGGTGTATCCATTTGTTTAGGTGTCATTACCTAAAAGATGGTGGCATTTAAAAGCTGAGGGTGGGCCATAGGGTAAAGGTTCGAGGTGAACGCATTAGAAGCGCGGACACAAAGGTCACACGGGGGTTTCTATGTCCGCGCCTTCATGTGTGTGAGCTAGAATAATGGGATCTAAAGTCTAATTTTCCACTTTATTTGACCGCTTCAATCAATAACCTCCATCTTATCAGCCACGGTGGCAACACGAGACTGCTCTGGGGAAGCCATCAAAAGCCTGAAAATAATAAGTGACTGCCTTCAAATAGGAATATATTGTTTAATTATTGGATCTGTAATGTAATACAAGTTAAGCATTGACAGAAAGGGGACACAGCAGAAGACTGCTTGAATAAGAGTCAGCAGATTCCTTAAGGTATTAATTCAATCAAATACTCACAGTATATAATATGATATATTGAATAACAGTTATTCACTATGACCGATCTCACAGATTTCGCCATGTGTGCTCACAGTAAGCATGTCAATCTTTGCATATATTGGTACTTCACTGTTTCTGCTAGATTTACCTCACACACTCGAGTAATGTCAATGTTTTTAATCCCTGTCCAGAAGATCGATAGAGATAAAGATGCATGTGTTTTTTTTTTGTCCCTTAGGTCAGTGTTACTTTTATTACTTTATTACATTAATTAACAAACAAAATGTCATTTTCACTGACAATTGTCATTAAAAGTATACTGCATTTTTTAATAACACAAAACAGACCAAAACAGAACAGAACACAACAAACAAAAACCAAAAAACTATGAAAAAAAAAGACACATAAAAGGAAATTGGGCATAAATAAAAAGTGTAAGTGCCTAACAAGAAAATTATTGGGTGAAACTGGAAATGAGAAAACCAAGGCGGAAAACTGAAAACCGAAAGAAATCATTACGCAAAATATTATTAACATTTAATTTAGTGCTATTTATGAATAATATTCCCTCACCTTAAAGCTGATATCCGGAGTTTCTGAGAAACGTCTCGATGTCCCGCCCTAAACAGCCTCACTTCCTCCCAATGTCTCTACCAAGGTACCAGAAGCCACGCCTCTACTTTTCTGCATGTGCATCGCGGAACATAACAAGGTCACATCGGGTTGCATTGATACAAGTCTATGGGTCAGGTAAGAGCCAAAATCATATTTACCTGTTTGTTGTTGTGACGCGCGACCTTGTTTCCATACACAGCTGCACATTCACTTTGATTGACAGTCTCAAAAACAGGAAGTCAAAGCCTATTGGCTGGGTGCACTCTGCGATTGTTTCCATTTGTATAGGGGTCTATAGGACGGAGGAGAGACTTATATACATTAATGTATATGAATGATAACCGGCAGTAGACCATAGTAAAAGACTAGTTAGGTATTTTTACATAGATTTCTCAGAAACTCTGGATATCAGCTTTAAACTTAAAAATACTGGGCAAAAATTGGTCTGTCTTATGCAGATGGTAACCATTTGCTAAGTTTGTGTTCCTGCCATCATTTCATCACATGATGCTCATTACAAACCCCAGGAGTCCTGTAACACAGGTAATACTGAACCTCCTGCTGCTGTCGCTGAAGCTCTCTGGGAAACCGGATGAGGAATTCCCAACATGCACCCTGCCTGTATGCCAAACAACTCTTTTCGAGCCATCATTCTTCTTTCCCTTTGATTTATATCTATTGCTACAAGTCGTGTGCTGCAGTAACATCTGATTTTTCACCTTCAGCATCTCTTTTGTTGTGTTGTCCCAAATACTGTGGAGCATTTTGGGACAAATGCACTGCTTTTCACTTTGCGACATTAAGAAAATAAGCAATCAGGCCAAAAAAAGAACAACACCACCACTAACCCCAGAGAGTTGTTACTCAGCTCATGCCTGATTTGTGTCCCTCAGCTCTTAAGTCACAATGTGGCCCAAAGCAGCACTTATCATCTGCAAACAGCAGAACGAGCACAAAAGGCCTGCGCTGCCTAATCTCTGGTCAAACACGAGCGTCCGTATCATCGCTGCTTAGGGCTAATGAACTGCTACTATGTGAGAAACCACAGAGATTTGTCAAACCACAGATAAACAAGAAGATAATTAGTGAGGATCCTTGCTATTGTTATCTGTTATTTATACCATCGTTGCTAAGTCCTCCTCGACCGTTTGTCCGATTTTGACAAATAAGCTATCAAAAAATTGAGAAAGCCTTCGAGATGTACTTTTACAATTTGTAACTTTTAAACTTTTTGACTTATTACATTTTTTCATTCCCATTCATTTTCATTCATTTTTTTTTACTTTTAAGCCCTTTATGCCCAGCCATTCTTCCACCCATTTTGATCATTCAACCTTTAAGCTTTAATGTTCAGCTAGCGCCTTCAACAACTTTTTTCAACCTTATTGCTAATATTCGGCTATTGCTAGGTTCATGCTTAGCTAATGCTAAATTAATGCTATTGCTAGACTAATGCTATTGATAGGTGAATGCTAATGCTAGGCTAATGCTGTTGCTAGGAGAATGTTAAGGCTTTGTTGGGGTTAATGCAAGGCTGCATCCGAGTAGTCCCTCCTATCTCCTTTCCTGTCCACTTTTCCATAACCCCGTGGATGACGTCACAGGGTTAAGGAAAGGTGTTAAGAAAGGAGTTAAGCAAAGGCGATCACGTTTGTTTTGACAATGAGACGCACTTCAACAAGGTGATGTAATAATCAGAAGGCCACGAAGGTTAGTGACATCTGCTGGGGATAAAAAACGACAAATTTCCGAAAATGAACTAAAAGCACATTTATATTACTTTCCGCTGATATAATCTCAAAAATCACACGGTTTGAATGTAAATCAAAGGAAAAGAGGCTACCAGGCTACGAGGAACCAAAGTGAAACTAAAATAACGTCACATTGAGAATGGTTGCTTACACTCACCTTCCAATCAGAAATATAAATTATGTTGAATAAAACATAATGTGGCTAAAAATGTCTCTGATCCCTTTTTCTTGAACCACAGTGTCTGTTTTATGTCAGTCATAATCTGATAATATGTCTTACATAACATAATATATGGGTTTTAGATTACTTATTTAAAGATGTTCAAGGCATATTATTGCATGATCTTACTTATCGTGAGTTTCCGTGAGCACTCGGGTGTGCGTTTCCCTTTAAATGTGGGTCAGCATTATCTGGTCTCCTTTGGTAAAGGATGCATCATCAGTGTTTCCTAGGCTAAAGGAGGTAAAGAGAACTCGGACGCCCTTTATCATGGCCACCACTTAAACACTTCCAGGGATGAAGGAACAGTGGATAGTAAAGGAAATAGGAGGGACTATTCGTATGCAGCCCTAGACTAATGCTAATGCTAGCTAATGTTAGTTAATGCTAATACTAGTTATTGTTAGACTAATGCCATTGATAGGCAAATGCTAAAGGTAGGCTAATGCTAATACTAGTTATTGCTAGACTAATGCTATTGATAGGTGAATGCTAATACTATTGCGAATGTTAATACTTTATTGGTGTTAATGCTAGACTAATGGTAATGCTAGCTAATATAAGTTAATGCTGATGCTAATACTAGCTAATGCTAATGCTCGCTAAAACTAGTGCTAGCTAATGCTAGTGCTAGCTAATGCTAAGCTATGCAGTGCGACGCAGGCCAGCACCTGCATCCTCACTTGCATTTTCTTCAAGAAATGCAAATATTCTAGTTTCCTTTCTGATTAGGTAACATGTCCATATGCAGAAAAGGCCTATTTAGGCAGAATTACGACTGTAGCAAACTATTTATTTAGTATTTTGAATTACTTAGCAAAGACAGCTCCAAACACATCTGCCAAAGTAATTTCATTGTTTGACATTTAATAAATTATCTCAACAAAGAAAAACATGCCTTCTTTCCTTCATTTCACGTTCATTCAACAGATTTTTAATTTACACTTGTTTCCTGGAAATTTCTGTGGCTTTAATCATTCCATCTATAATCTCCTTTTTCTCCTCCCACTTTCCCACTGGCAGCAGGCCAGTCCGACTGTCTGCCAGTTTCATGCGACCCAGCATCAATTACCTGAATCAAGCACTCATACATTCCCTCGATGCCTATCAAATCAGCACACGTGCACTAACACACACAAATGCACACACGCTGGGGATATAAAACCCAATCAAATACGGACTTGTGAAATATTAAAGAATAAAGCCACTCTATAGTCCCTAACGTTTACCTTGTTATGTGAATGCACTGTTTGTGAAAGGAGGACAGTGAATAATTAGAGATGAGTGATCGAGCCATTTCAATTATCTCTCCTCCTCTGGCGTTTTAGCTCTTGAAGGTTATGAGCGTGGCTCTCCGGAGTCCTCGGAGACATGGTCATGAAGAACCAGTGTGCTGTTTGATTAGCCACTAAGCACTCAGTGCAGGATCCCACTTCTGTTCTAACCGACTGTGTCCACCCTACTGTAGATGAATCAAACGTGCTTAAAACTCATCATCTCCAACATTATTCTACACGTAAAGCCTTCGTGATGGATTACCTTAGGGACCCGAAATGTACCAACCAACAGGAGCAAGTTGCAAAGTCAGCAGCTTTGAATTCCACAGTATCCTGGAAACTGCACAATGAAGCATATAAGGAGCAGTCAAGTTTACCTGAAGCCCCGCCCCCTCTGCTCCCGCAGTAAAGTCTTTCCAACAGTTAAAGCAATACATTCAGAGTCTGTATCCTCATAAACAGAACAAGTTCAGAGCTGCTGGAAACTATTGGTGGATCTGAGCTTTCCACTGCTTTCCTCTGGCAGACTTCCCTCCCACAATGACAGGACTCAGAACAAGCCATTGCCATTTAGAGTTACCTCCTACACATGAGGCCCAGCCATTACAAAGGAGCACGGCATGTTTGTGTTGTGCAGCAGGTTTGAAAAATAGGACAATGAACCAAACCTAAACCTGAGATTAAGAGTACAATTAAAGCTAAAACCCCAAGAGTGTAAGAGAGTTATCTGTCTGGCGTATACTGTTTTTCATCTGATTTGGTGGTGTTGTGCAAGTCTCATTTATTTCCGCAATGCTGCTGTTGGTTTGGGCTGGTGAGGTACTAACTTTTTTCTTGAATTATAAGTTTTTTGATTTACATATCTATATATTAAATCATAAGGCTCGGTAGGGGTTGAACAGACTAGTCGACTTTAGTGTTGTCTCGCGACTCTGTCCACGTGTCAGGTACTTTTGGGCAAAAGTACCTGATATGTCAGGCAAAAATACCTGACATATCGCTCTTCTTCTCTACCGCTGAGAAGCTGCAGCAGTCACAGATTTTTTCGGGTCACAGATTTTGGCACAACACCGGCTTCGGTGAAGGAAGCTACCGTAAAAACTGCCCAAACAAAGTCTTAACTCTGAGGAAGCCTCGGGGCTTAACAGTTACCATAGACTCAAGTGTTGGGTTTACTTAGCTTCTGTAGCATGTCCCGTGTCCCAGGGGCTGGCGGTGTTAAAGTCTGTGACCCGAAAAAATCTGTGACCACTGCGGCTTCACGGCGGTAGAGAAGAAGAGTGCTACGTCAACTGCGTAAACCTCTTCGTAGCTATTCAGGAGCTATTTACTCCCCCTTAAACATGACGCTCCGGCGGGTGAAGTAAATGCAGACTGGAGAAGAATTACAAACGTGTTTAAGGGGGAGTAAATGTCCACCGAGAAGCCGTAGGGGTTGGAACTGTCACCACCTGTGTTCACAGCTTTTTTCGGGTCACAAAACCCAAAACCATGATGAAGTAATGCACAATTTCTTAACAAAAGTAGCCTATTTTCAAGGCTTGGAGATTGTTTAACCAACGTCTCTAATCAGTTTAAATAATAAAATGCCATTGTATAAGATTGAATATTATGGTTTTCGTGTTTCCTGAGCTAGAAAATCAGGAGGCAAAAGGCTTATTTGTGTTGTGATAGGTGTCAACATGATGCTAAACAACTCTTGAATTAACAAATTAGGTTTACATATATTGCTTATGTGCCAGCATTGTGGAGACTAATTGATAAAAAGGCAAGAAAAAGTCCAATACACACACATGGGTGTCGACAGAAAAGCTGGTGTGAGAAAAACCGAGCAAAGATGAGAGGAAACACGACCTCTCAGAGGCATTAACTTCTTAGAAAGAGTCTTCTTTCTTGATGCCTCGAGAAAGAAATGATATATTCAATTTGGTTTAAAAGAATGCAGTTAGAAAGTAAAGGCTGTGATGAGCCACAGGCTTACGGTAAACACTGTTTGGAGGATTACAGCCTTATCTGTGTTTCTCTGCTGGACAATAATTGGAAGATTCAAGTGTTGAGTTTTGACTGTAGCAGATCACGACTAAAAGCTGTCGATGGAGACTAAAACAAGAGTAAATAACTGTCACTTAAACTGATTTAACAACACATTTGAACCCAAATATGGTATCAAGCTTTAAAAAAAAAAGATATTCTTGCTTCATCTTTACATTAGCTTCCATTCTCTCAATTCCAATTTAATCATTTCATTGCTCTCCTCTTCTTTCCTCACTCCTTTGTTTTCTCCCAGAAGTGATGACTGATATTCAGGTGCCAGTTACATGGCGTGCTGGGGTAACATTAGCTTGCTTATGTAACAAGACACAATAACCAAGAGATCACAGTTTGTAGGGCTTCATAAGCATTCTAATCTGAACACCCATGGGCTTCATTTAGGGTCTATGTAAAAAATTAATGTACACTTGGAGATTATAGTACAGGTATCAGAGCGTCAGGGGAACCACCATAGTGAAAGCACAGCAGGTTTCTTGGATTCACTCAGGTGAAAGCAGATTTCCCCACTGAGCGTGGGCGTCCTCGATCTCTAGAAACGACCTCGTTGAGTGTGAGTGTGTGTGCGTGTGTGTGTGTGTGTAGCAGGTAAAGTAGACAGAGCAAATGCTTGTGGAAATGATGCACAGCAGTGCAGCACACGCTCCTGACCACCAAACAGCTGTGCTCAAAGAGCCAGAGTCCCACATGCTTATTACACACCAAGGGCAGAGCAGATGAACAACAAAGACATATGGATACCATCTACTACGCTGAGGCGTGTTTGTGTGTTTGCGTGCTGCGTCCTCCGTGCCGGTCGAGCCAGATGTGAGTCATTTGTAGCAGCCAAACGACAAATTACCTCATCAACACACAAGAACACAAGCATTAAACTCTGTTTGACCCCCCCCCCCAAAAAAAGACAGACATTGTGTGTGTAAGAAGATATTTAAGTGATTTTTGTCATAATCACACTAGGTGCATGATGATGGATCCTTGCATGCTGACTCTCGCAGCTATTTTACTCCCTTCTGACCTTGGATTTAAGCACTTTTTTGCTTTAACGTGTAAAATGTGTCTTGATTTCTTTCAAAAGCAGAATTTAGCTCTTACACAAATACATTAGTTATTTAAAGCTAAGGATCCTGTTAGATATGCTACATTGGGTATTCAAACGTGATCTGTGCTAAATGACTTCACACTTTGAGGACCTCCATGCTTCCATTTTAAAATTTCACAAATGTCATTTCAGGGTGTACCCATTTGTACAGTGCGTCATGTCCATTTAGCTTGTTTCATCATCTTTCCCTGTTTAAATGAATACACTGACTGTTTATCTTCCCGAAATCGTACCAAACATGGTAAATAGGGTTGATAGAGTCAACTACTGTAATCAATTTCACATTTTGCATGATATGGTTCCAAAACATTATTTGTGAAACAAAGGGTGTAACGATTCATCCATTAGATCAATTAATCATTTCATATTACTACGATCCAACTACATCAATCTGTGCTCGGCAAGTTGGCCTTCCGGATGACATTAATCGATCTAAAATCATTTTAAAAGGTAATCAATCAATTGTATCGATACAAGGAAATAATGCATTGCAGACACAACAGACTTTATATGGATGTGCTTCCAAAGCGCTTTTATTAATAAGGACGTTACTGTGTCTGTGACATCATTGCCATGCACGAGCAGACAACAAAATATAGTACGGTAGAGAAGCTGGCGAACAAAAAATTGATCAATCGACCTTTGGGTTCCTGTGTGTGGAAACACTTTGGCTTTAACACAGAGGGAGATTTCCTAAAAAAGTCGCTTGCTGTGTCCACCGTCGACCTCCAGGCCCTTCTGGCAGCGTTCACTGCAGCAGGAGCAGGGGTGGTTGCGTTATTTTGTTAGCGTTAGCTCTGCAGAAGCCAGAAATAGCAGGTTCAACCACTGCTCATTTAACCTGAACCTGCACTTCATTTTTGACATTATTTAGTATTATTTTTATGTTGGAATAAAAAACAGTCAGGTATACCTAATATCTAACCTGGCAAAAGCCAGATTGGTGTGTAGCCTTCCCTCTAAGTCGTGTTCTCCACATCGATGTGGGTGTGTGTCTGGCGAATCTTTTCAAAACCAGGAATGACATGAACAGAATGCTTGCAGCTGATTGGGCGAAGCGCCTGTCCACGATTTGTTTTAGTCAATCACACGGTAACAAATGATGATGTCGTCATCGTCATCTCTGCTGGTGAAAACGTTCTTTAGGGATAGTAGTTCTGCAGTCATTATGTCATTGAGTGACTTTTGCCATTTTTGCAACAAGAGTATTCAAGTTAAGGGCACGTTAACCATCCTTCTGCGTCGACATCTTTCTATTTGGATTCGGAGCTATGCTAATAGCGATAGCCCAGCTCGTTCCTCTCCCTGCAACTGCGCATGCGCCAGTTTTGCTTTGGCGCTTTTGCCTTCGTCACACCCAGATATCCCGCCCAAAACCGCAACACTGCCTCATGATTGGTTCTAATCGGTTCGGTTCAGTTTCGAAAGGCAAAGGCGGGAACAGTACAAGATGGATCCTAGTGTTTGTGAACACCAGGAAAATCCATCTTGCAGGCAAGGTTACCTAATATCTACTTTTATTGAAAATGAGAGCACAAAAGTTAAACTAAACAGAATCTTTGGTTAGACTTTATTCAAGTAAAGTGTGAATACATTTGCCATTAAATATTGTTTACTCATTTGTTTATATCCATAATAAATGTATAGAGGATTCCCTTACAAGAAACAACAGGAATCTAGGAAAACGCACCAGCACTGTCCAGTATCCAGGTATTTATTTCACAGTCACACTGGTTGAATTATTATTTTGGCAAAAAAAAGTTACTGAATCAATTTTAAGTCATTGAATTGTTCTAAATTAACCAATATCATCCATGAATTGAATCACCCCTCTGTGAAACCTTTAATTACTGCCAAGAAGAAAATCATCCTCACTACTTGGACCAAATCCTGCACCGCCGTGTAACTGGAGGTGCAACGGTTCAGTCGTGACGTGCCAAGTAAACTCATTACCAGTTAAGCTAATACACCAACAACTTAAATGCAGTCATAGTAATCTGAACAGCTTCTTCATCACAACACATTTAAACAGACTTCAGTTGAGGCACTGCATTCACGGTCAGGACTCAAGCCTTAAAGGGGGGGGGTATTATGTAAAATCAACTTTTTCA
Source organism: Gouania willdenowi (assembly GCF_900634775.1). Lineage (NCBI taxonomy): Eukaryota > Metazoa > Chordata > Actinopteri > Blenniiformes > Gobiesocidae > Gouania > Gouania willdenowi. The sequence continues at coordinate 15,700,689 of NC_041055.1, forward strand.
AGATTTATATCATGTTACTATGTCATCCCCTCATTAAAAACATGCTGCCTTGGTTCATTCATGTATGTTTGAGTAATCTTTCAAAACTCTGACGGCAGCCATTTTAGGTGTAAATACACCTGAGTCCTCCTAGGAACGCCGCCACCTCCTGGAGACACCTCGGACCTTTTGTCACCAGCTGAGTTACCGCTTACCGCTCCACAGCAGAGCCCCTCCCCCTCCTAAGTTTTCCTCCTTAGTTCAGCCCACAGCACAGCCCACAGATTTAGCTTTTAATTTACTCATCTTAAATACTTTTGTAGAAAACCCATGGTTTATGTTGTCTGTACTCTTTAAGGTACGCATTAAAATAAAAAAATAAAAATAAAAATGTAAATAAAACTGTGTGTGTGTGTGTGTGATAATCATTCTAATGTATTGTAGCGAAGTAAAAAGGTAGAAAGTAGCCAAATACAGCGCACAGAAAAACAGAAGTGAGCAAAATCCATGCGTGTTTGTATGAGTACTGAAGGGGGCGTGTTCGTGGGCACGTCAGACATGCTTGGAGTTTTTTTTCATATTTGCTGCATTTTCCAAAAAAAATTGGGTAGCATACTGTAGTTATTTGAGTATGCTATAGAATGATACTATGTGCCTGAAAAAACATGATACCCTGCCTTTAATAGATTTTTAATGGGATAATTGGTGGATTTGGACATATTTGTCCGTTTGTCACACTTTCAAGACATTCAATCACCTGTTTTCATGTTATAAATAGCATGTAAACTGTGTGATATTGTTCCAAAACATGCATGTGATCATGTCATGATTAAATGAAGACAAAGAGAAAAAAAAGAAACGGGTGAAATAGCTTTTTCTACTTTAGAACGTGAATTGTGTTTGTTTCCGTCCGTTTTTCACGAAAAAATCAGAGGCCCTACACCTTGCACTAGCCTGTACCATCCAAACAAAGCGCTGAGAACGCTGAGACTAAAGCGTCCATTAATACCAATTTTAATAAAAAGCACAAAAAAAACAACCGTCTTCCGTAAAAAAGTAAACCCTTTCCAATTATTTTTGCTCCGAGAAAGTCATCAAAAGCAAAACAAAGCATAATCTACCGACTGACCCCTGAGTGTGATACATGAGTGTCTCTGCTCCCCCATCAGCCAACAAAGGCAGCCTTCAAACAGCACAACAAGACACCTGTCAGTCCGACAATAAGCAGAGACGCACAGCATGAAGCTACAGCAGGGATATCAGTGAGATGAAGAGGGCAGGAGCCCCTTTAAGGTCAGACACAGACACAGTGTGTGACCCAAATCCTGTATGTGTGTGTGTGTGCGTTTGTCATGAGTCCGGTCAGACAGGCTCTGCGGGAACACATGAGTGAAAACAGCCATTCAGCTGTGTGTATGGAAACCATTACCTTAAATTAGTGACAGAATTTAGACTTGAGGTTAAGTGAGTAACACTTCCATCCCAACGTGCCGCAAAGACAAGCATAACTGTTTCCAGCACGAGTTCCCACAAAGGAGCAAAAAGATTAAAAATACACAAAAACCGGCTCCAGCTGGTTTAATAAGACTTGGTCCATCTGCTGGCATCAGGTTTGGTTGCCTTCTCCACGCTGGATGATGTAAATGTTACTGTAGGGTTATAAAGCTGCTATTATCGTACAGCTGATCTGAATTAGATGTCTCTCTTTAAAACAGAGGTTAACCACGCAGGCATTTACACCGAGAGTTGTGAGTTCAAATCCAGGAACCACTGGGTGGAATGTTTTGACAGAGCATGGGAGTATTTTTTTAAGGGACTCTGGTTTAAAAAGAGAACCTTGTAAGCTTAATCAAGCTTTATATTGATCTTACAACAGGATGCTGTAATGCAATGCTGATTTCAATATTCTAATTATGAGTTATTGATTAAAACATTTTGGCTGAATTTAAATTTACAAGAGCTTTCCATCTATAAAGGCCTGTATTTTAGGTTTTTCATTGATTTACCTTTCATTTGTTTGACTGATGGTAAATAATTAAATGATTACATTAGATTAAGCCAAAAAGCTTGTCTATACCTAGATTATAGTCATTTATTGTAGTTGTATGTGTTTAAAGCTTTAGTTAGTAGGGATGTCCTGATACAACTTTTTCATTTCCGATATGATACCGATATTGATCCGATATCAGCATGAATCATACATACTTTTTTTTTTAATACTTACCTTGTGGTGTGGAATGTTAGAAAAGGATTGATTAAGTGATGTTACTCAAACAGAGAACAATAGTCAGCAACAGTAGGTATGAGAAAAACTGATCAATTTATTATTAACCAACATCAATTCATTTTAACCTTCAACATAATATCTACAGTATTCTACAATTGAATAAAATAAATAAAAAATGAATTGGAAAAAATAAAAAAAATAAAAAAAATATCGGAGAATCCGGAAATTTCAATCTGATATCCGATATTCGTTTTCAGACTAATATCCGATATCCAATATCCGATATCGGATCGGTACACCCCTCTTATTTAGTTCAGGTTTTCTACTTTACTTGACACCTTAACCCTGTCACAGACTGGTACTGGACTGTGCACCATTGGTACCGGGACACAGTAAAATAAAAAAATAAATAAATGTTTGTCATTTTCAAGTATATTCTCATCATTTCATTTCATTTTTGAGCCCACAACTTCTTTAATTGACTGCACAAGATTAGGCTCGCAGACACGGTCAGAGAACGCACCTATTTCGCAAAAAATGCAACAAACGCACTCGGCACGTGACCCCTCATCCTGATTTATGCATTTTTATATACAAAGAAAAACTCTGAACTTCCTAATGTTTAAATGTGGTTTATCAAATAAATATGTATACTGTAGTGTCACACTATAACAGCAATTGGCAAAACTAGGAAATCTAAAACACTGCATTGTTCTAACCTTAATGAGTCAAGTTACGTTTAAAAAAAAAAAAAAAGATGTCATCTTAATAAGTGCATTTAACGAAATATAGGAGAAACATCCCCTCAGGGACCCTGTAACCCTAAAGTCTGGACTTTGGCAGGAAGACTGAGACACTAATGCTGAGTCAACCAGTGGCGTTATAGAGGCATAGAGGGGGTACACATTATCTATTGAGAGGTGAGACAAAAGACGGTGGGGCCTCAACACACTTGAATGAGAACAAATAATACCAAAAAGGAAAGACAACTGTCTCCACTGACCCAGTTTTTTCAGTTCAGGGACCTGGGATACTCAGAAATGCTCAGTGTGTGTGTGTGTGTGAGAGAGAGAAAGTGTCACAGTGGGAAAGTATAATGTGCTTCATTTCATCCTCAGTTGTGACCATTTATATGCATTTAATTGGATTTTGATGATCTGCAGATAAATATAATAATCATTCCCTATCTTTTCTTTTGTGTACACACTTTTAGCCTTTTGTGGAACCATCTAACACAGGGGTCTTTGACTCTTTTGCAATGACTCCCTATCAAAAATATTGAAATTAACAATTATTTTTTTACAGACGGTATTAATGATTAATGATTTTGACACCAACTAGAATCACGATATAATGATTTGTCAACCTAAAAATAAATTATATTGTGCAGTCACTCTTCCACCTTCCTACTTCACCTCCTGAAACATCTACAGACTTGTAAACTTTCCTTGCACCTGTGATTAACCTTAAGTTTTAAATCCATGGTAAGATAACTAAATAAACTAAAAGACTATTCTGGAAGTAAATATACATTTTAATTGTGTGGGGACAGATTAGTTTAACTGCCAACATGCCGGCTAAATATGCATGCTTGATATGTGGCAAGAAATGAGCAATAAGCATGTGTTGACTGACATTAGCCACGGTTACGTGATGTTTTTAATTCGGAATTAGTTATTTCGAATTCAATCATTCGGGATTAAAGTGTTCTGCTTCGCGTTTACTTGGAAATAGCAATTCCCGAACTGAGGTTTACATGGAAAACCGGTTTATTCGGCTTTCGGTAATTACGCTTTAGGTCTGGGGGTTGGGAAGGATCTGATTGGACAGGGGGAGAAATGTGACGTGTCACGTCTATCGGGAGAAACACACAACAAACATTTTATTGTCGGCTGTAGCACAGAAGACCACACATGAGAACTGTTTTCACCTTTATTTTTACTGTAGTTTTGAAGCAGCAGCTCAACAATAACACATTTTGGTCCACGAAGCAGAAGAGCGATAGGAAGTAATCACCAGTAAATAAAGCGCAGTAAAACTCCAGAAAACAATAACCAGGACTGCTGTGTGCACATGAGCAACACATGCATTACAGAGTTCTAGTGTAACAATTACAAATCAAACATAATGTAAATGAAGAAGCAGTAATTATCTTTCAAGCAGAAAAGTCACCAATTCCATCTTCTACTCCTCCAGACCATACATTGTCCTTACATAGTGACAGCTTTAGTGAAGTTACTTTTACAAGGGTTGCAGACTGCATCTTTAAGTGTTGTTAACTGTTTACAAGAAAGAGGAATTATTTAATTCGGAATTAAAAACGAAATATACCATTTACCTAATTCGGAATTAACTTTAATTTGGAATAAATTAGCATTAGGAATCATGTGTTTACAAGGTCACATTAAAGAGGAATTAAAGCTCCCATGTAAGTATCATGTGTTATCAAATTATCAAGTTATTTTTGGTACCCCTTCAAACACATTATTTTAAAAAAAAAACTGTATAGAATTTTAAACACTATGTTATCTTCATTAAAAGATAATTTTTTCAGCTCCAGAAGGAATTTAATCGAGGTGACGTGAGGCAAAATTGTTCTTTTGAGAGTAAAGGTTGCAGACGCCTGATCCAACACAAAGATATCTAAATGAATACACAATCTCATTGCTAATATTCCCACAGCACAGAAGAAAAATGTCAGTCCTGAGCTTGTTTGTTTGGTCGATTTTCTACTGCCTCAGCAAACTTTAACACTCTGTACCAAACCAGCCCCCCTGAGAACTATGTTACTCATGTGATGTTCATCACACACCATTGACCCTCTGTGAAGCGGATGGTGAATCCTTTGCTCACTGGAAGAAGGTTGATCGACCAGTCGGTCCTGGTAGACGATGTCAGTCTGTACAACACTCCTTACTTTGGTAGTGATTGATCAAACTGTGCAGCCATAATAACCATTTACACAGCAATAATTACTATACATAATAATAATAATGACAGACACATTTTTCCTCTCCTTGTATCTAACCAACATCTTCAACTGTAAGCGTAAATTGGCTTTTTAAGTAGTAGACAGAGATAATGGTTATTTAATGGCTGACAGCATCTTCCTTCAGGGTTCTGGCCTTGGATGTAAAACCGTAACAGCAGCCACTCATCAATACGTACACGCTCAGAGTTGGTTATAGTCACTTTAACATTCAGTTTAACCTCTAAGGCTCCTCGTTTAGTGAGTTTGATGGATTTGATGCTTTCTGTGGTGACATGAGAAAAGTGCTCTGCTGAGCGTCCTTCAGACCTCCTGCTATCTATTTAATGTGTAATATTTGAGTGGGGTCACGCACACAGACACGCATGACTAAAATACAGGATCTGAAAAACAGCCCAAGGAAATGGAAGGATGACAATGCACTTTGCTCGTACAAATTTATTAAAAGACCTAGAGCACTCAAAGTAAATTTTTAATATATTCTACTCGGGGGTTTTTTTGACAGATAAAATGTACTGCAATATAATGTTCTCTTGAATTGGGTGATATAAAGAGACCGAATAGGTTATTCTTATGCTGCGTTCACACCAAATGTGTCTTCTGCGGCACTGGATGCATCTGCCGCGGCGTCCGCAGGATCAAAAAATGTCCCCAATTCGCTTCAGACGTACGTAAGCACCGCCCACCAGCGACACATCCAACTCGGTGAGTTTCACTGCCTGCTGAAGCGAGGAGCTGCGTTCCTTTTTCTCCTCACATAAACATAAACCACCAGTGAAAAAAGACGGTGTGATTAGCGGCTAATGCTATCCTTGCTCAGTGCCGACTTTCAAAGATGAAAACTACAGAGAGAACTTTTACCTGCTACCATCACCTCCTCACTGATTCTCCTCCACGCCAAATCCTTCCTAGTCCGGTCCCGGTTATAAAGACCGTGTCATACAGCTCCAGGTGGTCACACACAGCTTCTACTCTATGGTTGAATTGGAAAACAGACCAGTGTCCATGTTGACGGCCTGACTCTGATTGGCTTTCGTCATCCGAAACAGTCGCAGGAGTTCAGTATTTTCAACTCTTGCGAATGTGCGGATGTGTGTAAAATCGGGAGCATGGCCAACGCTCTTGACGTGAGGGTCCGACCGCACCGCCGCACAGGAAAAATTTCGCATCTGGGCTGCATCTATCCATTGACTTTGTGAGTAATCTGGACGTACAAATATTTTGTGACGCTTCCGGCGTGAACGCAGCATTAGATAGTGGCCATACCAGCCTGTCACTGCCCGATCCCCTTAGATCTTGGAAGCTAAGCAAGTCTGGGTCTGGTTAGTAGTTGGATGGGAAACCACTGAGAATTCCAGGTGCCACAGTGGGGTGGCAGTCACCCCGGTGGTATCTGTCATTGTGTCCTCGGGCAAGGCACTTTACCCGCATTGCCTAGTATGAATGTATTGTGTGAGTGAGTGTTGGTGGTGGTGGTCGGAGGGGCAGATGGCGCACTTTGGCAGCCTGGCTTCCATCAGTCTGCCCCAGGGCAGCTGTGGCTACAACAGTAGCTTACCACCACTAGGTGTGAAGTGAAAGAATAATTCCTTAATTCTGTAAAGCGACTTTGAGTGTCCAAAAAAGCGCTATATAAAATGTATGTATTAATTAATTAATGAATTATTAGACTCCCTCCTTTGTGAATATTGTTGTTTTCCTCTTCACTTTAAAGGAACTGTAGCTTAACAATGAATGATCTTGTTTTTGTAGGATATAAAAATTCATCGTAACATCTAGTCAAAACATTTATCAAACTTAATATGTTTAAACCTACAGTATGATGCATATTTATTGTTAGCTGCTAGCATGATGGGCAATGAGGGTACAGAAAGTAGATGTACAACATTGATAACACTAAATGTTTCCTATAGAATTTCACAACTTTTTTTGTGGTAAACATTGACAGACTTTTAAGTGGACAGGCGTTTTCGAGTTTTGTTTCATTCCGGATCCTCACTTAGCCCTGGCGTTATATTTTCTTTATGCTACATACAGTTAGCCAAGTCATTTTTTCTGAAACATACTGAAGACACAAACTGCATAAAGGTTTATTAATCCCCAGCAGACTTACCGGTAATGTTTAAGTCTTCTTTTAACTGAGAATGTGGCAACATAAGCTCGGTGTTCTCTGACCGCATCAAAAATGAAATGCTACATTGCCAGCTCATTCGCTTACATAAGAGCTTCAGCTAAGACCTGAATTTTAAAATACAGTGAAAGCACACACTGAAGCATGCAGAATGGGGACAGTGAAAAAGCTCACTGCTGTCTGTCTAATAGGAGTCTGTACATTTAAATGCCTACAGTTTAAGCTGGAAAAAGAATAATAATGCACAAAACAGAAACTACTACACAGCCATTATTCTCACATATAATGAGTGTTTAAAGGTTGTTTTTTTTTTTTTTTTTTTTTTATCAGGAAGCTTTCTAATCCTCACACAGACACGTTCAGAGGCAGCAGAGATTTAGTAACCGTGCTCAACACTTAAGCTGACAAAGAAGACGTGTAATTCTTCTATATTTTTGGAAACGCATCATAGATGGGATGGAGCCAGACTGTTTTTGCTCTTCCTCTTTATGTGAACAAATGTTTCCAGAATGTCTGTTTCTTAGTCTGTCTGTTGTTGGTCGGAACGACACCCGAGAACAACAACAGTGTGTCCATTTAGATGAACTTTTCAGCTGAGTCACTACGGGTGCAGTTGTATATTTGGCCTGTTAGTAGAAGGAGTGACAAGACAATCGACAGCATGGCTAACAGCATTGACTGGAGCTTGATAGATGGCCATCACCTGATGTGTACGCACATAAAGAGGAAAGTAAAGCGGCTCCAGAGGCTCATCGGTGTCTCACATTAAACTCTTGGGCAGTAATAACTCAACTTTTTGTCAACAAAGGTTCATCTATCAAAGTGCTTTCATCCAAAAAGAGTTATGTTACATCACGTAAAAGAAAGATATTTCATTTTTCGAAAGAGACATTTAAACACACTGTGTGTTATGTTTTGTATTTAAAGGTTCAGTGATAGTGAATCAATTATTCAAATAGTAGACACATAAATTCTGAGTGTTTGGAATCCAGTACCTCACATGGAAGCTTTGTTATGACAGTATTTGGATTAATGTTTTACCATGACGCCTTTGTATGTGTGATAGATAGTTTAAATGGGATTTACTACTTAAATAAAGATTAGGTTTAGAAAATGTAAACCCTTTTTGACAGTTTTGTGTTTTTCAGTGCACCTTCATTTTTCAGAGGTGGTGACACCATTTTTCTCTTGGACCAGAAAAGTTTTCCCCAGACATCCACTATCCTTCCCTGGGATGGTGACAAAGGAGTCTTTGAGGCGACATGTTTGCCACTTGTGAATTTCTTCCGGTTCTATTTTTCACTGAATCAGTCGCTACCTCGACATGATAACTTCATTAATTACAGATAATTCTATCAGTGTAGCTTCCACCGTGTGAAGCGCTGTATTTTCTGGAAGTCATCCCTCTACTAAATTGAAAACAAAGATGACATCATAATTTTTATGTGCTCTGTTGATTTAAACAACAGATTATTTGAGGCTTAATGACTCGTAGTGTTAGATGCAGGAGTTACGCAACAAGGGAACATTTCAGGAAGGACTAAATGTAGCAGCTACTACAGATGTAGGATGGCTAAACTCAAGACATAATCAGACAATGCATCAACTATTCCCTTCTGAAATATTTAACAAGGTCCTCTCCTCCGATGTTGGCCCTGACCATGAGTTCACTTAAGTAATCGATGTGGTTATAAATATCTCTCAGCGTAGTGCAACGGTAATGAAATTATTCCACTCTTTGTCTGGCCCAGAGAGCAGATTGTGGGCACCACATGTCTTCATATAGATCACTTTGTCTTTGATGCAAAGTCACTCTGCAGATAACAACTAAATGCACAAACACACACGCACTGATAGAACAAGAAATCACTGTAGTTGTGCCCACTCATCATCGCTTATTGGCCAATGGGATGTCCATAAGTCACACTGAGTCATACGACAAGGCCTACAGGGTGTGTGAGTGTGTGTCTACTGTAAACAGTGAAGGGTGTGAATATTTCTGTGTTGTTTTTATTGTTGACACAGTTACAGTTACTTATGATGACTCGTCCTCTGGCTTAGTTACAGATCACTGCAAAGTCGGGATTGGAAACGATGTCGAGCATTTATGGCTTTACAGTGACTCTGTGAACATCCAATCAGGAACTGCTGATCAAGCTGAGAAAAATGACTGCAGACATCAAATATATTGTCAAAAGTGCAACTTTATTGCTGTTATTGTCCTCAAGAGTTAAAATGCATAGAACAATGCCAAAATAAAAAAGTAAATGAGGCTCTGTCATTCAACAGTTTCAAGCTTTAACCCAGGTTTAAGCAAAAGTGCAACGGCACACAGTAGCTTAAATTTTCTGATTACGAAATCAGATAACTACATATTCTGTCATATAACAAACTCTTCCCTTAGCGTCTCAGCATAGTGTGAATAAAAAATGCCCAGTCCTAATATACAATATAAATGTTTCCAAGTACCCTCTGCAATATGCTCTTGTACCCCTACTGATGTGTGTACCCTTCGTTGGGAAACACTGGTCCAGATGTTCATTGAAATTTGACCACACAATAAAAAGAACATGGACCTATCTTCTAGTGACAGGCCGAACCCTGAGCATACAGCCTGTCCCTTTGGCTCACCGTGCTGCTGTTTACACTGACGTGAGTCCTGCTCGTCGACTGCTGCTCAACACGTTTTGTGAGCCTTGACAGAGGCTGAACTGTGGGCTTAAGAGTGTTTACAAAAACTCTTAAATAGCAGGTGGCCGCCCAGGGGCGGGATCGGTCTGGTGGCTGGCGTGGTGGGCTGGGTCCCAAAGCGGGGTGCTGCACAACACACAGGCTTTGGTGTAATGGGTAGTAAAAGTAGTAAATGGTTCAATTTGGGGTTATTCAGTAAATGTATGATAGGGAACGAGAGCGTACTGCACATTTTACTGATGAGGAAAATACATTTTTACTCAATTTTTATTGATCCCGCGATTCTGGGATCAATAAAAAAATGCGTCCATATTGATTTTTTTTCTTAATTTAAAAAAAAAAATATTTATCATTATTATTTTTTTATTTTTTATACCTTTAGTTAACAAGGAAAGTCTTTCCCACTGCAGGAGACATTGTAACTGCACAAAGAAGTTCACTGAAACATGGGCATGTTGACCAGCTTGTGTTTTTTCAAAAAAATCTAAAAAGAAAATACTAACTTTCTGCATTTATTTGTTGTTCTAGGCATAAATACCTCAGTTAAGTTGCACGAAAGTCAAGTCAAGTCAAGTTGGTTTAAAAGTCTTTTTTTTTTTATTTTAAGTTGTTGGCACATGGCATGTTAAAGCCAATGTTTTGAGTGTAAAATATGCCAATAAAATATATTTCATACATAATGTTCTCATGAAGGTGTACACATGTACAGATTAGTTGTTTCTTAAGTCATATATTTAAAAAAAAATTGCAATAATCGCCTTATACCTTAATATCATATCGTATCGTGACCTACTGTATGTATCAGGATACGAATCGTATCGCCAGATGCCAGACAATACACACCCCTAATGCAGACTGCTCACTGGGCCTCTCTGAGAGAATTAAATTCTGAATACTCTCGTGTAATAATTAAATTAATAATAAATGCTCACGATGCCCCTCCCCCTGCCATGACTGGATGCTACAAGTACAAAATATTCCGCTGTGCAGTTACTGACCATCTAATCCAGTGATTCTCAACTGGTGGGTCGGGACCCAAAAGTGGGTCGCAGACCTGTACTGTACCTGTACTTAATGTCTCTCATGTTGGACTTGTCTTTTATTTTGAAAGAAACTTTTCTTTTGACAGGCATGCTGTGAAATGCATGTTACACAGGAAAATATAGAGATTTATGTTTAAAAAAAAAAAGATGATATACGTGTGTTTTCAACAGCTAATTGAGAAAAAAATTAATTTGTGGTTGAATTCTACAAAAAACTGGGACACAATTTAATGACCGTGGTAAAATGTGGGTCCCAGGGTGAGACCAGTTGAGAACCCCTGATCTAATCCTTTAACTACTTACCATGTTTACAGTTAGGAATGCTATTTTTATACTAGAAAAAATATATGAATATTATCTGTAAGTGAATAAATAAAGACAAAATAAACCTATAACTCTGTACAGTCGAGTGGTTTATTAAAAAAAAACATGTAAACCATGAACATGAAAAGTAATACTCCTCGTTTTGAACCTTTAAATTCTATGACATTATTTCTGACATATTGTTTAATAATAACGCAAAGAAACTCTAACATGAGATCAGTTGGAAACTTTGCTGGATGAGTTTTGTAAACAAACATCGACTGTTCTATGAACACTATTCCTTCCTGCTGCCTCCTTCTCTGCCTCCCCCCACCCCCCACTCCACCACCACATGGGCGAGATAGAAAATGACGTAGCGAGATGCTTGAAACCCTGTTCACAAAATCTAACCATTTCTTCAGCCAGACAAGTAAAATGAGACATTTTCTCCAAAAAGTTGTGCATTTGTCCATCTGTGAAAGAATAGCAGTGATGCACAACTAAGACATGCATGAGTACACCATATTGTTTTTGGGAAAAAGAGGTTTAGTCATGAGAAATCCTACTGTGAGTCATAAAGCCCCTAAAATAAATCAGCTTTTCTGAACATGGGAGTCTCTTTTTCTGTGGTTGTTGTGTTTAATGGCTTTATGGTTTGGATGCAAACTTCTACCCATTAAATAAATACATGTGTTTTTCTAAACTTTCACACATCATTATATCTTACAGGCTTACGGCCGAGCGTCAACCCTCTGTGGCTCCATTTCATGCCAATTCATACAGTTTAGTACAAAGTAACTGTTGATTAATTACATCTCAGTACAAACCAATCAGGGAGATATTTGCTACTTTTAACCAGCTACTGTGTTATTTCAGTGATAGCGAATGTGCGCCATTGATCTGTCACTCCGAGCCTTTCCTGCAGACACTTTGCTCTAAGCATGCTCTGCCATTTATTGCTCCTTTAAAGTGGGCCAAGTGAGGGGGAGCAGCAGTGACAATGACACAGGATGATATGTACAACAGTGAATCTGGATCAGTGAAAGAAAGATGAGGCAAATGAAGCAAAAGACACAATCCATAAGCTAACGAAAAATAAAAGTCAGTGTAAAGCAAATTCAGCCATTTTCTTCTAAATACATTAAATAGGTCATGACTGTATTCCTTAAAACATGTAAAAAGCCATTCAACCATTTAGAATTTAATGGTGGCGCTAGGCTTCACAAACTGTGCTTCCAATTTCTGTGTTCAGGATTTAATGGGCAGGTCAGAAATCATAGCCACGTTACGTAACGGAGCCGTCGTTAGCATAAATCCGACCCTGCTGCTGAAGAACACCAAACTTCCGCGGCCTCCGGTGGGCGTAATTTGGCCCCTAACCGAAAACAAACCACATATTCAAACTCAGGGGAATAAAACGCGTTCGCTGGTGCCACACTTTCAATGAAATTTGCATTTTTTTGCAACCCGATTGTGTGTTTCACCTCTAGCGGACGTAGTTCTGACTCTACCTGGGAGAGATGCAGCAGACCTTTCCGCTGACACCTTGTTTGGCCTGGGGTGAGTATTGGCAAGGATGTTGCAATACGATACGTATCACGATACTTGGGTCACGATACAATATTATCACAATATATTGCGATACTGTACCCAGTTAATGAGATGATGTAAACTCAAGTTGCTGTATATGTTCATCAGAAGATATTGATCATTCAGAGGACAAATTTATTATTATTATTATTATTATTATTATATCTACCGGAGTGGAGGTGTGGAAGTGGCACAATTTTCAAGGTTTTTATGTAGGAACAGTAGCTGGTCAACATGCCCAGTCGTTAGGCTGCTCCGCTGAGAAGTGACAATGTCTCCAGCAGTAGAAAACACACATCCACGAAAATGTGAAAAATACGATAAGAAAAATATTGATTAAATATCAGAAAAATGAAATAATAAATAAATCAAAAGAAAAAAAATACTGCTCTCTCCCACAGACAGTAAACAATGGCGGCGCCCTTCCCGTGCGTGGGCGTGGTTTCAGCGCCTCTAACTGACACGCTCCCAGCGTCTCAGAGCAGAGAGAAGTGCTTGTTCTATTTCTGCTTTACACAGACTTTAGACAACAAAGCTACATAGGCAGAATCTAACTGAACATAGCTATTGTTAAAGGTCAGATCAACTCCCCTTGCTATCATGTCATCAACATTTACACAACCAACAGACAAAGAATCCGATATGATCAACCTTCCTAATCTACATCTTTGTTTACCTAAAGTCAGGACTTTTAGGACAAGCTCTTCTATAGAAATTGGCCTAAGACCTTAAAGGATCATAGGACAGGATCTAGAAATCAGACTCCATAGTGACAGCACGGTTGTTAGTGTAACTGCAGCCATCAGCCAAGCCGCCGCGGGGGCGCGAATCAACTCTTTAGGACTGGAGCACAGCTGATTAGATACTGTAATTAGAGGATGGATACCCGACCAAAACCCGACAGGATCCGACGGCACAGGACGGGTCGGATTCGAACATATTTAGAACTGGTGGTCGATCGGGATCGGTCACATAGTGTCGTTTGCACGCAGCGTTCTTCCTTTTCTGCAGCTTCAACGTTGAAACATTCCTTTTTCTGCACAATAACATGGATTATCCTTATCTTTGATACATGGATTATGTAAATAGATCTGATGGGTCTCTTGCGCGCCCCTGTTTGTGTTTGACGTTCGCTTGATCCCCGTGCGCTGATCTGATGTCAACATTAACAGTTATTTGTTAATAAAATCGGTGCTTATCACATAAAAAAACGTATATATGTCATTTCTTTGAGAAAAAAAGTGAGGTTTTCACTGTCTGGTCGGACTCGGACAAGAAAATGCGGCCGGATCCGCACTCCAACTGTGACACGGTTATTTATTTACTCGCCGTTCATGTGACTGTTTACTGCAAGACCTGCGCACATGCACTTGCATTCATCTGTGGAACCAAACAGTAGTTTAGTCCAGCGTGCTTGACTTCTTTCAGTCTCCAGGTCGTCTTCTTCACATTCTTCTTTATTTCCGGTATTGGGACGCCTCTCCAAGCCGTCGAGAACGTGCACTAGAGTCATTTGACGTCACCATCAGCATCATTTGACTTCACGTCTGTAGAACTGCACGTGAAATTCGTACCAATGTATCACATGCATCTGTTTAAGGCAATAGGTAGAAATGTGTGTGGACTCTTTCTCTTTGGTTTTGAGCGCTCCATCACCCATTAGCATTAAAAAAAACTTAAAATGAATGTTTATTTTTTCACAAATCCTGCCCTATGCTCATTTAAGTGTTAATAAATCATTTTTCAGCCCCTAAAAAAAACCACTCGTGTTATGTGCTTTGCTAGGTTTTCTTGGTTGAGCGAGGAAAGCTTGAGAGTTGGATTTCTTATCTCCAATTTGTTCTGGTGTCTGTAGGTAAGAAATAGAAATCAGTGCTGAGGTGCTGGCTTGCGTTTCTTTCCCCGCACCCGCCTGTCAAGAGAAAAGATTACTAACAATAGGAAAGATATAAAAGAACAATGCGGCTAGGGATAAAAGGATTCAAGTCTTGAAAAGACTCAACAGCAGACATTTAATAACAGATTTCTACAGATAAGTGATTCACATTTCTCAACACCTGTCTGCGTACCCATTTAAACATATTCAGGAATCGTAACAAGACATTTGATTTCACTGATACAGACTGAAATATTAAAAGCCACAATAGTAGGTGCTGCTTCGGCATATTCTTGAATACAATTGTTCATGCTACAAACTTAAAAAAAACTGTTTTCATGACCGTGTCGGGCTTTAAAACACCATTTAAACCACCTCATGCACCCCAGGCTGAGCAGTACTGAGGGCAGTCAGATGGAGAGAGTGGCCAAGAGGACTAAAGAGGGGATATTAAGTGACATAAAAGGGATTTCACAGAAGGAGCGATGTCACTCAAGGGCATTGAGGGAAAAATGGAGGAATCAGAGGAGGCAGATCGCAACATGAAATGCAATCCTCCCCAGGAGCCGACACTCCCACTGCAACAAATGCACAACAAAGGAGGACCAAAGACAAGAGAGGAATAACGATATCAAACCTGGACATCGATATCTTCAAATATTTATATTTCTTTTTCCATGTTTTTTGTGTTTAAATTTCTACTCAAAAGAGATGCTGCCTGTTCTTATTCTGATTGATGCATAACACGCCCACCTTGAGAAATCTCTGCCTTTTTATGTGTCGACCATCCTAAGCAATAACTAAAGTGTTACAATAAATAAATACATTCATTTACTGTGCTACAAACAAGAAGGGGAGAGACCTGTGCTGAAAAAAATTAATAACTATTCTTTTTTAATATTTTATTATAACAATTCAAACTTCTTTACTAACTTATTGTTAGCTTCTTTAATCATTGTGATTTTGATTAGTGTGTAAATGAAACAGCAAGATGGTTACTTCTACCCTTTTGGGATTAAACTACTACCAACAATAGCGGTGGGAACCTCTGTGTACCTCACGATACGCGATACAAAGCTCACGATAACAATTATCTCACGATACGACAATACTGCAGTTATCAATATATTGATCAGAAATCAATCTACGATAATCTGACATAACAAGAAGAAAAAAAGATTGAGTGAAAAAATTAAATTTTGATTTTATATCTCTGAAAGACAATAAATAGAAAAAGTGTCCTATGAACAGTGACACTATTTTAGTGCAACATTTCTGTAAATATGTGTCAACATACCAATGTAAATGAATGACTATCTCCATTAGTGCTTTCTGTAAACAAAAAATAGGGTCTTTCTTACCAGTGACACCATAATAGTGCAATATTCCAGTGAACAATATACTGGTTCCTTCAACAGTGACAACATTTCTGTGAAGACCTATCTGCACATTTTAGTGAAAAAGCAGAAAAAGTTTTGAAAAAATAAATTTTTTTTTTTTAAATATTTAAAAAAGCAATATACTGGTCTACTGACCAGCTACACAAATGTCTAAGAAATTGCAGATATTTGATAGTGTAGTAGCCTACATGTCAACTCTATCTCATCCAGCTGCTCATGTTTTGCCATCAGAGCTGTTAGCTGTGGCTAACAACAAAGCTAACATTATACAGCTTTCTTGTGCGTCTAAAACTATCATTTTATAATGTACCCCTGCTGCTTTTGCAATGCTTTCTTTTTGTTTCAGTATCGAAGAAAACAATGTATGAATACACAAATACATTACAATTAAAAACTTTCTCACACAAATCCATCTAAGGCAGTGGTTCCCAAACTTTCCACAGTCATGTACCCCTGAAGACATTTAACCTGAAGCCATGTACCCCCTACTACTGCACACTTAATAAAACATAATAATGTAATGTCATCTCCAATGTAGCACTACAGTGAATTTCACCTATCCTGTTGAGGAATAATATATAATAAAAATAACAAGAATATTTGCATTTCCTGAAGAAAATGCAAGTGCTGGCCCGTGTTGCACTGCATTAGCTATCATTGACATTAGCATTAACTTAGCAATAGCATTAACCTAGCATCAACATCAACATTAGCATAGCAATAGCCTAACATTAGCATTAGCTTAGCATTAAAATTTACCTAGTATCAGCTTTAACATAGCACTATCATTAGCCTAGCAATAGCGATAACCTAGCATTAACATTAACAAAGCAATAGAATTAGCCTAACAATAGCATTAACCTAACATTATCATGGACCTAGCATAAGCTTTAACCTAGCATTAGCATTAACCTAAGTTTAAGCTAGTAATAACATAATAACCTAGCATTCGCATTAGCACTCACTTTGTTGCATTAGCATTAACCTAGTAATAGCATTAGCTGCTCTATTTATGTTCTAGTTTCCAACGTTGTCATTGTTTTTAATTTTCATTCACATACCCCATGACAATACGTGTACCCTGGGGGTACACGTACCCCACTTTGGGAAACTAGGTGCTAAGGAATTCCCAAAGATATGATGTTACTCACTAAGTAACTGGAAATATGTGACACGTTTGGTTTTTATAGCGTGATTTATTCCAACTTTACTCAGTTTACTCAGGAGCCAGAAAAAGGCAGTTGATCAACAGCCAGTGACATTTCGCTCATTACCTTGATGATGGTGTGCTATTTCTTTTTCATAGCTATGTGTGTTGAAATCTCTGTGCAGTTTACTGGCAGAGCAGGTTCATTTCACTATAATGTAAAACACAGATACCTGCTCCTTAAACGGCCTTAACAAATGCTGGAAACTTGGGTTTGAATCAATGTTTCCATACTGTATCTGTATATATTTAGATCTAAATCTAACAGATTGAAATACAGTCAACATCGGTAGGGTTTTGCTAGTGTACAGCAAACGCAGCAGACTGGGATTTCCTCTGCTAGCCTGAATCCCAGAGATTTTCTTTCAACTACTTTTTGATAACACTCTATAGCCCCGCCCAGAAGAGTCAAAACAAATTGAAGTCAATTAAATAAATGGGTAAACATAGACTTTTTGAGGTCTTGGACAACTGAAATCTGTTAAAACCAATAATATAAACTAGATATTTCAAGTTACCTTAGTGACAACTGCCAATTACCCAAATAATTATATTTTTTATAATACAATGCAATCTTAGCTACACTCTCTGAATACATTCAATAGCTGATCTAATACATGTTTTTGAAGTAGTTGAGTTTATTGTGTACAATAAAATGCAAATTGCAAAGATTAACTAGCATCCCTCATAGATTATCAATAAGTCGTGAGATTGGCAGATATACAGATTTGACAGCTTGACAGACAAAAATAATATTTGGTCTGGGGATTGGTAAATGCTTTATATAGAGTTTTTTGTGAAGATCTGGCAAAGTATTACATTGTATTTGTACAGTTTCAGTTTATTATCTAAATCATTTTTTTTAAATAGGTTGTTAATTGATTGAAGTTGTATTCAAGTACAAGTAAGTCATACATATAATACTCAAAGTGAAAGTTACTAGATACTTTCACCCCCTTTTTTGTTAATAAATCTTGCACAATTGGAACTTACGTAACTTTTTTTTTTTTTTTTTTAAACAAAATAACACCAATGAATACAATTCAAATTTTTTAAAAGTATAGGAAAATTTATGAACTCTAAAACTGAGAAAATAACCAGCATTCAATACTATTACATTTAATCTGATTGGTCGGCTATGATGTGATGCATTTGATTGTTGTCTGGTCATTCTGTAGTTTCACAATGTCCATTGGTATTGTTTTTTTATATGTAAATGGCGCTGTTATATGTTATTATGTAGTTGCATTTTTCACTGTATGTTTCCTGTAATTTGTGTTAGTATTCCTTTTGGGTTACAGAGTAGAACATTCTGTCCAGGGATTGCAGATAAAAAAATAGCCCTTTGGCTAATTCTAGTATATTTTCAGTATTGACATTAATGTACACTGTCCCTGTTAAATAAACCAATAAATAAAAATAAAATAACAACAAAACAAGAATAATATATAATTTGTTCAGTAACGGTGTCGAAATGTAATTATTTATTTTAATTATTTTAAAACGTATTTAAGTACCAGAAAAATTACTGATTTACAAATTTACTCAAAAAAATACAAGTACCCATAAAAGCAACTCAATTACAGTAACGCGAGTACTTGTAATCCATTACTTTAACCTATGCTTGTACCATGAACTTGGCATGTCTTTTCCTTCAATATTGCAATATTGTATCATAGCCTATTGGTATTAGCTTACAGCTAACATAAAGATATTCATAGTTTGAATTAGTATTTATAAAATTCTAAAGCTAAACCAGAAAGTTATGTGGTAAAATGTGGTTTAAGCAGGATTTTTTGCCTGTATGTCCCTTGTCTAACAGAGGAAAAAGGAAGAAATTGTCTCAATCTTCTTTGTTGTATCTTGTGTGGTTTGAGAAAACACTAATTAGACATAAAGCACTGCCAGCCTCTGGCTTTAAACTTCACAAACAACTTTCTTTTTGTTTCTGAGATTAGCTGGAAGGTTTTTCCTAAAGAAAATGTGTTATTTCTCACTGTGGATTACAGTTTAGGATACTTTTCCTGGGTGTGCTTAAAATGATTCCACGTACTAAAAACACAAATGTTAAGCTATTAATGTTAGGCTATTCATTTTACTTAAAAAAAAAGCTTGAAAGGCGCTTTTAAATAAAATTAATTATTACAAATATTATTATTATCATTATTATTATTATTATTATTATTATTATTATTATTATTATTAAATGTTTTTAACGGGAAAAAAAGTGATTCTAGTAGAGTCAGTTGTGCAGACAAACAGAGTTAGACTCTCTAGACTGTAACAAAGGTGTACTGCTGGCAGTTGGTATTGATTTAGGTTTTATTTTTATTTTTAATGGGGATTCTTCAGGGCAGGCACTCTAGGACAATTTAGCGAACGGGCGGTCCTGTTGTTGCAGTAAAAGGAGAGCAAGGGCAACTTTGAGCCCTCTCTGCTTTTCTCTGTGCTCGGTAGAAAACAAAGAAATAAATGTGACGCGTCTCTACTTGGTTCCAAGCAAAAGGCCACACTACGCAGCTGAGAGAATAAAACATTACTGGGAAAGAGTTTAGGAAAAGCAGCACATTGGCACAAAGTCAAAAGTAAAAGAAAAGAAATGATTTAGGATAATGATTCGCAACCACTGGGCTGTGGAGCAGTATGCATCCTTGGACCATTTGGTGCTGGGCTGCACATGGTCCAGTAATTTTATTTTGCAAAAATTACCACCCTGGTGGGCGTTAGCTAGAGTTGCTAACTAACTAGCTTACTATGTGATTGTCACGACGGCAGTCACCTATTGCCCTATTCTCCAGTCTGGACTTAAGCGCTTTTTTACGCAACCTGCAATTACGCGCTTCTCTCCTGCGCGTAGTCTCCGGTCCAGACTCTTGACAACGCGTAAGTCGACCAAAAACGTGTAGTCTGTAAATGAAGGCGGTTGTAAATGTCATTGAAAGTGCACTTTTAATTTGAAACGCCTTCATTGATAAACAATGTAACAGGTTGATTTGATCAGATTACTGATCAGACTATTGATCAGATTATTGCAGGGTGAGGATCAGACACATTTTTCTGTCTGAACTACAGTTAAAATCTCTCTTTTTCCCCTCATATTAACGCCAGATTAACGTTTGTTTGTGTGGAAAGCCTGATTTTATTAACTCTTTACATTCCTGCATTCAGAAATGATTAGCGTGCATTAGTCGTCATCATCATCATCTGTCATCAATGTTTCACTTGCTATTTACTCTTGTATTGGATCAAACTGTGGCTTTACGTTGTACACAGTGTTAAAATAGTTTCATCAGTCTGGCGCCTGTCAGTTTCATAATAACGAGCCGCAGCAGCCGATGCGCGCACACAGCTGATCAGCGCCACAGTGATGTCATCGGGGTTCCAATCAAACTGATGATGCCATCAACAGTGTTCTATTCTATGCTAAAGCTAAGCTAACGCAGTGCGACGCTGTTTGTTTGTACACAATAACTTGAAAAGTTAAGAACAGATTTTGATGACATTTTCAGGAAATGTTGATAATGGGTCAAAGAACAGCTGATTGCATTCTGGAGATGTTCTGGCTCCTAAAATAAAATATATAGATATATACCATATTTTCCCCATCCACACTGTGGAACTCCTGTTAATGTCAATATGAATACATACCTCCGACGGGCACTGTACTAGTTAACTATAAAATCAGATGCAAACATCTACTATAACAAGTAGCAGAGAACAAAAGAAACACCATCTATCTCACTTAACTTAACTGTTGCAGTGGTATTCGCTAAATGCATATAACCTCTTTCCTTTGTGGAAAACACAGATTTCACCACTTGTTAGAGACAAAAAGGGATGTAGTGATATCATCCTGACAGCCTCTCGCACTGATCCTCATTTTAAGGCAGGAACTCACTTTAAATACATTGAGATGATTTCAAAAGAGGGTTATAGAGGCATATAGTTAGAAAGATTATGGTCAGTACAATGTACAGTAGGTGCATTTACAGGAAATTTTACCAATGGAGATTTTTGTTGAGCAGCTTCTACTTTCGCAATTTGAAGAGCTGCAACTTTACTTGAACTAAAGAACTGGGATTCAGTTGTTGTTTTTATCCACCACTGCCTCTCCTGTCACCATTACGAGCTCCTGTGTGCCTGTGGAGGTAACCAAGGCTTTCCCTGCCAACTTCACTCAATTACACACATTCAAACCCACACACACACACGCACACGCACACGGACTGAAGGAGCCTTTTTTTTTATGAGCTACAGTCACTGCCCACCCCATGTGAGAAAAAGAAGGTCATTGTGCCAAACCAGATGACCGTAAAGCCCTTTCCATCTCCCGTCCTCTCTCTGCATGTATGAGGAAATACATGACAAATCACATGATGCTGTGGACGGCGTCGCACAAACACAGGCAAACGTAAAGCTCGAGATCTGTGGGAGCCGCTTCCCACTGATGCAGAATCTTATCACCCCTGAACACGCTTGTTAAAGGATTTATGTCTGTGCCGAGCAAACCTTCTGAGAGCAACTCACACACTGGCAACAGGCTGAACTGGGATTCTCAATAGATACTTGTGTTTGGAGATCACCTCCGTTTTTTTCACTCTTGATTTTTAGCAGAATGTGAGTCACACATTTTCCCAAACATCAGCAGCCGTGGTCGGGGCTCTCTGTGTGTTGACCCAGGAGGCGTTCAGCCATGGTGGATCGCTGCTTCAAAAGCACACAGCTCAGTGCACAATAACTGGAGTTATGCAACAAATGCATAAAAAAAAGATTATATCATTAGAAAACAGTCAGTCATACATGCAAACAAAGAGTGCTTTTGTGCTGATAATGTCAAATGTTTTATAAATTTCCACTGTGATGCATTAAAATGAAATATGATATTATGCACTTTGAAAAATATGAAACCGTTGGGTTGCATCTAGGACTGTGCAATTAATCGAAATTTGATTATGGTTTCTATTATTACACCCAACGGTTACAAAAATAAGATAACTGAAAACAACCAATTCTTATTTTTGATTTTATTTTTTATTTTTTATCTTATTTTACAACTTTCACGATTTCGGACATCTACAAATAATAAAGTTCCACGCGCATGCATGCTCCTCAGCCCCGCCCCTCTCAAAGCTAAAGCTAAAGCTAGCCTGCGGGCCAACACAAGGAAAGTTGTTTCTAGGGATGTCCCGATACAACTCTTTCACTTCCAAAATGATACCGATATTCTAGCTTTGCTTATCGGCCGATACCGATATTGATCCGATACAATATCAGGACAAATCATACAGAATTGTATTACTTATTTTGTAGTGTGGAATGATAGAAAAGGCTTGATCAAGTGATGTTACTCAAACAGAGAACAATAGTATGCAACAGTAGGTTACTTTGTTGGAGTCTATATGGATAGAAGTGCTGAAAATTTTATCGAAGAGCTTACATCGGTGATTCGATAAAATCCGATATTCGTTTTCTGGCTGATATCGGACCAATATCCGATATCAATATCGGATCGGGAAACCTCTGGTTGTTGCTAGCGGTCTTGAAACAATGCAGCAAAAACGCTTGGTAAACAAATGGCAAGTCAAAATCTCTTATATGTGAACACTTTGGGTTTGATGATGAAAACCTAGAGCAAAGACACATCACTGATTTGTTTTGTGCAAAAATGAACAGACTGGATTTTAATGTTTGAAGGATTGTATTCATATTTAAAATCAATATTTTATGTTGTTTTGGTCAAAAAAGGAATAAATATTTGGTTGACAAAAAATTGTTTGAATAATCGTGATTTCAATTATGACTGAAACAATCGTGATTATTATTTTATCTACAATCGAGCAGCCCTATATCTTAATTATAATTAGTCATGATGGTCATACATATAGGCTGCACAATTATGTCCAAAATGATAATCATTATCAATATTGCAAACCTGATTAAAATTACAATTATTTATTACGTTAGGAAAAAAAAATCGGTGTTTTTATTACACTACTTTTAAACAAACAATATGTGTACACTAGTTCACAGTGCAAAATTAAGCTTTGAATAACAATTATACTAAAAACATAATAGAAAAAATTAACCCAAGAACTAAAAATGTACCAAAGGCTAACTGAATAAATACACTGTTATAGAGCGCAGAGCCCATATTTTACATGTAAATATTGTTAACGATCAAGTTTGTGACAACAAAAATCCTGATCACGATTCAAATTTGATTAATTGTGCAGTCCTACTATATGACAAAAGTCCAGCCATGTATACAGATACTTTACAGCTTTGTAACGTGAATTTATTAAACTGTAAACCTGCTGAAATATTTCAGGGTGCTGGAGCAGCGTGGATACAGTATATTTCTGTTTGTTCTTATTCGTTGTTTGACAGGCGTCCTGACTTTGTCGACAGTTTTCTTTAGCCTTTACTTCACTCCATTATTATGATGTCATAAACACAGTGTTCTGCTCGCTGTGTGACAAGTAGTCTTACCCTGAAAATGCCCCTGTATTACATAAACAGAGAAGATCTCTTCTTTGACCTCGTCAAAAAAAACAATCCTCCACAGCTTCGACATAGAAGCGTATACTGTACTCGCACACTTGGTACTACAGGCAGAGCAGCCTCAAGGTATGAGAGTAAACATCAAACGTGTGTGTGTGTGTGTGCGTGTGTGTGAACATTAGTCTGTGTGTTTCTGTTACACAACAGGAGAGTTCATTCCCATCTGTGTCTCTTCGCAGCCCCCGCATCCCTGACCAACGAAGCGAAAAACGACAGCTCTGCCTGCCTCCGTCTTCTCCACCTTCAACATTAATATGAGCCACCCACTGAAGACACACCCTCGACATCTCTTCCTTCAGTGTCTGTCTGTCTGTCCATCTGTCCAATCTCAGCAGGACCTGGAATGATGCATCCACTTCCCTGTCAACATCCAGCCTGTTTTTAAATCCCACAGGAAACAAAGAGCTCTCTGCAGGGTATCCAGACAAACATTTTCCTTCTTCAGCTTCAAATTCCAGATTATCCCACTAAATGCATCTGTCGGCAACATATATACCCCAACAAACGGCACCCACTGGCCCCCTCCCCTGCTCCATCTCCATCCCCGCCACTTCTGGCTCACCCTCACTTCCCACAGGGCTCATTGTTGTGGAAAAGATGGTAAAACAAAGAGGGCAGAGAGTGCAGTGATAATCCGTAACATAGCAGCTGGATCCTTCGCAGGCCATTGGCTGTGGACTTCACTTGTTTTTTGGGCTCGGAGGCAAAGTGCACACAAAGTTGATCAAGGTCTGATAAAGGTCGAAAAAGTGTTACCAAATTTTAAAGTTGAATTTAAAGCACTTGTTCATCACTTTGCATTGTATTGTATCATTAATGTATAGAAATGTGATCACTAATGAAAATATTCAGGCAATAGTGAGTTTCAGGTTGAATTTGGAAAGAATGGAAAAGAGAAATGTCAATCAGTGAAAGAATGATCAATATTCGACGATTGCACATGTAACACTCAACTGTCCCAATGTATTTTCTGCTCAGATTTCCAATGTTTAATTTGTCTATTTTATATAATGTTTAGGATAATACCTAATTGGTCCCTTCATAGGTAGATTCTAGAGGTGGGAATATACACTGAGTTCACAATACGATACGATAGAGGACAATGGGCTCGCGATAACGATCCGATACAATATTTTTGAAAAGTAAAAAAATAGAAAATATTGCAGTTTAACTATGAGTATGGACATACACTTACTCTGGGTATGACTTTTCAACTCGACAGGAATATAAAAAACAAATCATAACAATCTGGTGTGTAGCAGATTGTGGCGTTTTCATCTTGTGTTACGATAACAATTGTGTAAATCACAATATCGTCCTACTTTTTTCATCATTTCTGTACGATATGAACCGAAAAGCACTATTTTGTGGATTCGTTTCTGATAAAGCATTGCACAAGTTGTTCAAAGCACAAATCAATTAGCCACTCGTAGCTAAAAGCGTGAGATAACCAAAAATGCTATGATCCAGAACCAGCAGTCTGTACTACATACAGTACATACTTGAATGAATGAATAGTGTCACAAATAGTGAATAGTGTCGTGAATAAAACCTGTTTGTAATCAGCAAACTGTATGTTCAACATCTTTCACTACCTGGAAGGGAAAGATGTGGAAAGGTAAGAGAAGGTAGTCAGATAGGTACTGGAAGTTCCAGTACCAATCCGACTACCTTCTCTTGCCTTTCCAGTTCGTCCTGGCACTGAACGAGGGTGTGTGCAAAGCTAGCTTCCTGATGTCAATCAATATATCAACATCTGTTACATTAAAGAGTTCAAACACAACTCCTTTCTGTGTCACACAACTGCTGGAAAAGACGACCAGTAAAGTTGCCCAAGTGATTTCTGCCTCTTGGTGCAAACTCTGAAAAGGAAAACAATGCAACACAATTCATTGTCGCTGTGTATTACAACCTCACAGGCAAACACACTTACAGAATAGTGCTCCATGTTTAACCTGGAGAGATAAGTGGACTCCAAGTCTTTGTTTCAAACTAGTAAACAGCATCCATTTGTTTTCAATTGCTATGTTTCTACTGTTTCCGAGGACAACAAAGCAAGCAAACTACCTGAAATTCAACCCTCGGAGCCACTGGAAGTGTCTGCGAGAGGCGAGACCTGCAGTTTCAGCCCAGACTGACCACATTTGTTGTTCACCCACCCGGCTGACATTCCAAGAATAAGCAGAGGTGGATCTTTTATCCGTCTCCCACGCAAGGCCATTCAGAGGACACACAAGCCTGTGTGCTAGCACGGAGTACTACTAGTAGTAGGAGGAGGAGTATCACAAACATTCAAATGTTTGTTTTGTTTTTTTTCAAGAAATTGAAAAAGGTGTTAAACATCTAAGTGTAGAAATATCAATAGTTTCTACTCTTTCAATCAGGCTTTTCTTTAATAAATGGATTGCTTCTCTTTCAATGAATGACATCATCTGCACTTTGTTCAGCCTCCACAACAGCACAACATAGACATAGTAGTAAATACACAGCACTCACCTAGATGGTCTCCATGGTAATTGTTGTCATGGGATGTTCTGCCGTGGGGCATGAGGTCGTGGTGAGCAGCAGGTGGCCATATCTGCCCAGTCTTGCGAACACTTACAATCGTGGCCTCAGACATGACCACATGGCCTCCCTGCTGCCGGTGGTGGCGCTTCTGAGACTGAGGCGTCGGAGGGCTGCTGCTGTCGAAGGAGTGCTGGGAGTTCTGGGAGTTCTGGGATGGGGATCGACTCTTCTCCCTGAAAGGTCGACGGAAGGCTGTGGTAGGGCTGGGGGAAATGTGACTGGACTGGCCTGAGGAGAAGTCCTCCTCACTGGATGTCAGGTTCTCATTGGAGCTGCAGTCGGGGGTGTAGCCGCCACCACCCACGTCCTCAAAACTCCCGGGGGAGTAGGATCGACGTGGCCAGGTCAGAAGGTGATCATCACCTGCACCGTGGTCTCTCATCATGACTCCACCTCCACTTCCACCTCCACTACCACCTTCACCCATCATCACCCCACCCACGTAGACGCTGGAGTAGGCCTGGAAATCAGACGGCTGCCAAGGTGGGGGAGGAGGTTTGTTCCCATTTGCCCTTCCGGAATGCCGTAAGCTGGGCTCTCCATCTTCATATTCTGCATCGTAGCCACAGTTGCTGTCAGTGGATCGTCCTCTGTAAACCGGCCGAGCACGAAGGTCCCCGGCCACTGTAGCCAGGTTACCAGGTAATGAATGCAAGGATCTCTTTCTCTCCATCTGCATTGCTTGGCTGCCCAGGGAGCTGATCTTGTCTGAGACTTCCCGATCGTTGACTCTGACCAAACCTCTGTCGTGGTGAAATTCCATATTGGTGTAGAACGGCGGTGGAGGCAGGGGCTGCTTTTCCTGACCCTTTACTACATCACCTGCAGAGTGAGAGTTGGCTCGTTTAATCCTCTCAAAGTTGGATCTCAAAGCTGCCACACCAAGTCCCATTCCAAGCTTGTCCTTGGGGTCGCAGGGCAAGTCCTTGTCAGGGGGTGGAAGTGTGGGCCTGCGAGGTGACACTGTGACACCACCTCTGTGCTTAGATGGAGAAAGACCGTCTAGGTTGTCGCAGGATGTGGACTCAGCTTGTGGAGGCACCTCAAAAGCTGATTCCAGGCCGTCACCGTGGGAGGCAGATTTCCTAGCTGGTGGGGGCCTGGGTTTAGATCTTCCAGTTCCATCACTGGGAGGTTGGAAACGACTCCTGTCTGCAACCCCACAGACCCCATATCCTCCTGCACCAACCACACCAGTTTCCTGCACGTGGGGCTGCTGGGATAGGGACTCTGTTCCTTGTGTGGCTGCAGGGTCCACCCCTTCATTCAGGGGGGTCTTCCTGAACCCCCACCTCTGCTTGTCATAGCTCTTTCTTTCTTTGGCCAGGAGGGTCTGCAGGTAGATCATGCGAAAGCGCTCCTTGTTCACCTCTTGCTCCAGGCGTCTGATGGAGGCCTTGCACCTTTCCAGCTCCTGCTCGATTCCTCCAACTGATCGGAGCTCCATCTTGGGGGGCTCTGACTGCGGAAACTGTGCTTTCCACGCTTCAATGAACCCCACCGGCTCCACCATATTGTGCCTAATTTACCTTAGTGGCAGACCCTGGTTCACACAGATGGAGATGGAGGGGAGGTAGGTGTGTGTGTCTATATAAAATGGGGTGGGGGTGGGGGGGGTAATCCTTTTTGATACAAAAAAAAAAAAAGAAGAATACCACAGACTGAGTCAACAATGGTTGGGTTGTTGTTTCCGGTCAGAGGTCAGTGTTTAATTAAATGAGGCTTGAAGGTACCACACACAGTCCACCTCCACAGCCTAGGCGCTGACACTTGCTGTGGGTCCCATTCTGAAGGAGAAGAACCGGCTGCTCAGTCAGAGGAAATGTGCAAGACATCAATGCACGTTTAAGGCTGGAGAAAAAAAAGCTCATTCCCCTCATGCATTACTTTTTAAAAAAAAAAAAAAAAAAAAAAAGGACACTTTGAGAGTCAGGTTTGTAGAAATCATCAGCCTCGACACGATGACATAGTGTCCTAAAGGTGGGGGTGGGAGGTGGGAGTCGTGTTCCCAGGAAAGAGGAATAAAAGAGGAAAGTGTCCGATTCCAGCTCGGGTTACTCACTGTCTGAGTGTGACATCCCAGCTTTGACCGTGACAGCCGGTGTGCACTGCTCAGCGCTGCCCGCTCACAGAGCCTGGATCCCGGCTGCTGCCGCTCGGCACTGAGCGTCTTTGTACCAGCAGCCACTGCCACACGGAGGACGGATAAAAGGCGCAAACCGAGGAGCGCAGCTTCGGACTCCACCACACATCACAGGACAAAGCAGCCGCGTCCACAGGGAAGTCCACGGACGGACACTTTCGTTATCCCATTGTCCTCCTCAGCGGTTCCGATGCAGGCTTGGCTGGAGGTTCTCGTTCCCACGTTGATGTGCGGCCGTGATGGTGCTGCTGTGTGAGAGGATGGGAGGGACCACAGGGACAGTGAGTCTGCTGCTTAAAGAGACAGAGCCCACCTCACCTGATGCTCTGCTCTACTATTAACAATTACTCTCATTTCATAAACATTTACAAATACCTTTATTTAAGTTTTTTCATCATATCACGTCTTTCTATCCCACAGTCTGTGATCATGTATAAATATCACAAATATCACTGTTTGTCCATAAAAAGCATTTAAAAGTTTTTTTTTTTTTTTTTAATTATTTTTTCTAAATATATAGAATTATATAGTTTTAATCCACGTGAGCACATTGTAAAAAGATAATTAAAAAAAAAAAAAAAACTTTTAAATGCTTTTTATGGACAAAAAGTGTATTTCTGTTGTCAAACACTGCCATCTGGTGGATATTATTGTTGTTTGCCTCAAGTTTGACAGGCAACTGGTGGCCCTCGGTTTATTTATTTTTAAAGCACAAAATTACTCCAAAAACATAGAAAATGACAGAAAAACAGACAAAATTATCTATGTCATATTGGTATATAATTTGTTTATTTGTATTATCATTATTATTAGTAGAAGTATCCATTTTACTTTATTTGTTACTACTGTAATGTGCGTGTATCTGATCCTTATTTTTAACAGTCTTTTACTTAATTATACACTTATTTAACATTATTCTTTCTTTCGTCTTTGTTAAACATTTTATTCTTTTATTTGTGATTTTAGTTTTCATAAAGTAGCAAACAAAAGCAATTTCCCCCTGGGATTAATAAAGGAATTCTGATTCTGATTAAAAAAAAGTGTAATAAATGACCATAAAAATACAATAAAATTACCTATATTATTCACAACAACAATTAAAACATACTGTAATGAGACTAAAACTAAAATATGCATAACTACAACAAAATACAAATATCTCCAAGAACACACAGAATGACAGTAATATATATATACATATCGTAAAATGACAAAAATAAATAAATAAATACACAAAACAGGACAAAACACACAACAATAATACAAAATTACACAAAAATGACCCATAGTACACAAAACAACAATAAAAACAGAATCAGAGAAAAATATACAAAAAATTTAAACAAAGTTTAACTCCAAAAACACAAAAATGACAAGGAATACATAAAACACCACAAAAACACATAAAGGGACAACAATAAAACACAATTAAGGCAACCACAAAATTGAAAGAAAAAAAATGTATTTACATATTTTTATATATCCAAAACATCAACAAAAATACACAAAATGATCACAAAACAGCATAAAACACACAAAAAATGCCTAGAAAACCTACAAAACGACATCAAAAATGATTTATTTGACCTAGATTCATATTCGAGAAAGTGAAAGTATAGAAAACAGTTGTTTGAGATTGTATGTGGTGTTTTAATTTGAAAAAGTTAAACTATTTAAGCTTTCTACCCCTTCCTGCACTATTTATCTATTTATGTGATATTATTGTCACTATTGTTTTGTATATCATTGTATTATTATTGTACATTTGTATTATTTTGTATATATTCTATAAATGTCACTGATGTTTTTTTATTTTTTATTATTTTATACTAATATTCTTTTATTCTACTTATTTTTTTAAGGGATTAACGGGGACCTTGGGGATGTTATTTTATTACGTACATGTTTATGCACATAATGACATAAAAAGATCCTTGAATCCTTGAATTATGTATTGTTTTTTTACTGTGCAAAATATAATTTTAATCAGTAATTTTTTACATGTTGTTAAACAGCACCCAGCAATACTCAGTGGTCCTATACAGTAATCACGTTATGTTATATGCGTCTGTATATTGGAGGATATTACTAATAATTAGAGCTGTCCCGATATATCTTTTTCCACTTCGATACCGATATTGGTTCCTTGAGTGTTAGTCGATACTAATATTGATACATCAGAGCGGACCATAGCATACATACTTTTATGACTTATTTTGTACTGTGGAATGTTAGAAAAGGCTTGATCAAGTGATATTACTCAGAGAACAATAATCAATCAAATTGACCCATTCATTATTAATCAATGGGTTACATACATTTGAACCTTAAACATAATCTACAACTGAATGAAATTAATAAATCATGAATTAGAAAAGCCCAATAAATCTGATGAAAACATATGTTATATCAGAAATGTTATTGTGTCAATATTTTATATGGGAGATCTTAGACGTATGCCGATTTCTTTATTTTTTGCTGATATTGAACCGATATCGATATTAGATTTAAAAACACTCTCACTAAAAATGTAAAATAACAATTTCAATGATAATCTGTGCTGACTTGGAACTTTAATGTTTTATGAAGAAAATACAAATATTTTAATGCTTTAAGTTACTAATGTGCAAACTTTTGACACTACGTGTTGTTTTTCTCTATTTATTATACAGTATTTTATATTTGTGAATTTCATTTCTATGTTTGAAATATCCATGTCTTATATAATATAATAAATACCTGTAAAGTCTTTTGTCCAGGTATTTTCTACTAAATGATAAAAGCTAAATAAAACCACATTAGATTTTGTATCTGTGCAGAGTACACTGACTGGTTTAAAGGACCAGCTTTGTAGAACAGACTAAATGCAAGGGTTTGAGTTGAAATCATTCATTCAGGAAGGAACAGTCGATAAATTTCATCTTATTACGGAACCTTAAACCATGAACAAGCAGAAATAGACTCCACCACACTAATGTCCCAGTTCAAGAAAACAGGTTATTTATTCTCAGCCTTTAGGAAAGTCTAAATATTTTATTGAGTCAGGGTCATCATATGTACCAAATTGTATTTTGTCATTTTATTTGGCATTTTCTCATGCAGAAGACCAACTCCTTAATTGCAAAGGTTTTGTTTTACAGCAGTTTTCCTCAGTATTTCCCCAATGGGAAAGTGTAAAAACTTATCATTATTTAGTTTTACATTACCCCCCCCCCCCAATCAGTGAGTGAGCCTCTCTCAAGCCTCACCACTTTATATTTCTAATTTTATACATTTTTAATATGTTGCTATAAGCATAAATGTATTAAGCATTGAATTAATCTTAGAATGTACACCAGTAAAAAATAATAACGACTAATAAATGACCAACTCAGCCAAAGGCAGTGGATGATGTGAACTCAACCCTTTGAACATCAAACAAACCCAAACCTTTATTTAACTAACAAATAAACACAGCAGACATTTTAAATACTATATAATTTTATTTACCTGAAACCACAACCTCAGTAATGCTTGTGCAATCATTATTAGTGGTCACTAATGATTGCTGTATACTTTACATATGGTTACTGTAGTTCCTCGACCACGTGTCGCTAAGGAGACGGCGTTAAGTCGCCTTATTAGATCACAGTTTTACAGCAGTTGATGAAGATGAGGATGAAGATGCAAACGCGTTAAGGAAACAGAGCACTGTTTGTAATGTAGGGTTACAAAAGCATCAGTGTTGTTACACTCATTGCAAGGAACTAAATCATTGAAGTGGATGGAGGAGTGACCACCAGCTTTTGGCTGTTAGTGAAGAAAGAAAGAATTAAAAATAATAATAATTAAGTCGAGCACAGTCAAGTTCAGCATGGGTCATTTTTACACAACTACTCTTGTTTAAATTACCCAAACTGTTACATTAAAAACTGATTTCTGATACATCTTTATCTTGACATCTTAATGTTACTAGAATATTATACATTAGAATCTATTGATACAAATTGCAAAGCCTACATACAGCTGAATGGCATGCATGGATGTACAGTACTGTACACCGCAGTACAGCTAAGATCTTTAAACCAGAGTCTGAGTGACGATCTACAATGGAAGCCAATACGAAGTTGTCCATGCAAGGTTTACAGAAGACCTAAAAAAGACTTTGTCCTGTACACGCATTAAAGGAAATACAAAAAAACAACAGGATTTTGAAGGTTGAACATCTGCACACAGAGGTATAAATGTGTCGTGTGTTTGAGCCGAGCCAAATGATTTCCTGTAGGAGAACATGTGTTTATTGCATCTTCTCCTATGTACATACTGCTGGTCGTCATGACGTTGGGAGGTGTGAGATGCAGCGGGCGATGATGAGGACACAGTTTTCAAATTTAGGGAAAGCTTTTAAGAGAGCCAACCTGGAAGGAAAAGACACGACAAGTTTAAAAAGTGTCTGAATATTTACACATTGTTGCCTAGAAAAAAATAAAGGTGATTTAAAGCAAGTGTGAGGGGGTGAAGAGAAGAGCACACAGTGACATCCATAGTCTGCTTTCCCTGACTGACTGCTAATAAATCATCATCCACCTTTACCAGATCTAAGGACCTGTGGAACATCAATACTGCATCATTTAAACCATGTTCATCTAGATTGATAAAGGGTTGCTTATAATTTAAGACAGTAAATATATATATATATATATATATATATACATACTGTGATTAATACATTTTAAAAAATAAAAAGAAATTTGGATTAATAATTCAATTGTAAATTAATTTAATTTGTAATTCTTAAGTACATGATAATTAAATTCTTCAATTACATGCAAAATTGGAGGAAATCAAGTTAATTAATTTTATGAATCCATTATGCTCGTATTTTTGGGTTTGATTTTACAGTGATGCCAACCGGAGGTGTCCCGATCAGCTGTCAGCCTGAAAACGAATATTGGATTCAATTTTTTTTATGCAATTGTAGAATACTGTATATATTATGTTGACGGTTAAAATGTATGTAACCAATTGATTAATAATAAATAGGTCAACCTACGGTTGCTATTGTTCTCTGGTTGAGTAACATCACTTGATCAAACCTTTTCTAACATTCCACACTACAAAATAATTACTTTTTTAAAAAAATAAATAAAATAAAAGTAATAAATGTATGATTCATGCTGATATCGCATCGGATCGGATCAATATCGATATCAGCCAAAACGCAAGCAGCAATATCGGTATCATATTGTAAATGAGAAAGTTGTATCGGGACACCCCTAGTACCAACAGACGGCTTTTGTCATTTATTTTCAGGGCCTCGTTATAGATGACAATGCTTGAGCCCAATCGTACCATGCAATAGCAAAAAATTGTGAAAAAATAAATAAATAAAACATTAGATGTGCCACAACAGAGCTGCCTCAGTAGTTAAGTAATTTCTAATCTAAAATATATTATGTTTATAATTAAATTGTATGGCATTTACTCCTAACTTTACTTTTGTTTCACATTAGCCCAAAATAACAAATTTAATTTATTTCACGCTCAATAATTGTAATTAAACATAATAGAATTTTAGTAATTTGCTTGTAGTTATAATACTTTAAAAAATAAGAATGCCAGTCACTGTAATTGAACATTGTTACATTATGCAATTAAAATAAGGTTTTTAATTATTCAAGCCCAGGCCTGATGCTCATCTCTTCACTTCACTGATGCACAGTATTTATTAGAGTAGGTAAGACCATTGATACTCACAGTAGTGACGGAGGGGGGCCAGTGGAGGGCATGGGGAAGAAACACACTTGTTAGTTGGACCACAAACACACAGTGTGCAGTAACCCATGCTTCAGACAAGCGGATGGTTTTTCACACACGGCCAACGATGCTCCAGATTAGTGACACTATTACTAACTCTCCACTATTAACTAACCACACTAGAATCCATCAATCATTCCTCCGCCAAAGAAAACTCAAGCATTCATGTCTGAAATGATCTGTATTCAAGTATTAAATGCACATACAAAACAACACTGGATATAAATGCTTATAACCACAAGCTTTAACTGCATTAAATAAAGACAGAAAACACTTGATTCAAAGGGTTCAGACGTGTATTTTCCTGCCAAGTTAGAAAAAAAAAAGCAAAACATTTGGGAGGATTATTTGAAATCCAACTTTGTTTGGATGGTTTTAATGAGGTTTAGGGATTTTATTCATTACTTTCCTTTGAATCAAACGCCATGGAGATGTAATGATTATACAGCATCCCCACCCAGTTCTGTCTCCAAGACAACACAAAAGTCATTGTCAAATCAACACAAAAAAAAAAAACATCCCTTATAAAACGTCAGAGGCAGGGAGAGATTTTGTTCTTCGTTTTCTGCACAAGCTGAAAGTGGGCACACCTCGATGTTAGGCTTTAGCAAGGCTGTACAAAGAAAAGCATCTAGACTTTGGGAAAAACATCTTTTTATCACTTTGAGGTAGCTGTGCTCTGCCCAGTGCAGATAAACGGACTTTGTTTCAATCATTTTAGGGGGCAAAACAACAGGAAACACATTTAAATTAGAAATGAAGATACCACATACAGTTCATGCTTGGTCACACAACATGCCACTTATGTTAAACAGGATGGGTTTGTTGGTTTCTTTTTTTTGAGCTGAGCAATCACAACGTTTCACTTTGAGTCCCAAACCTTTCCCCGTCCTGGTCTGCACCACATGGAGCTTGTCCTCTCTGAAAGAGTTCTGAGTTTATACTGAAGACACAATGGTAAACATTAAAATAAAAAACAAAACAAGGCGGTATGTCTTAGCCACGCGAGCACTGATCTAATCATTTATATAGCCATAAAAAAAGGTTGCATAAAATAGTGTTGAATCTCTGTACAGATCAAATGATTTCTAATGTTGGGAATTTCCTTTTCATCAAGAGGGAAGTGAATCTAAACTGTAGTGACAGAAAATAAAAAAAGGTGTGTCTAACAGAGTTAAAATAGAAACCTTAAAGGCATCATCAACATGGACAAAAAGACTGGCAACAGTATTCATCGTTCAAACCAGCGACACAGTCCGCAGCTATGGGAGTGATGGTGTTCTAACACTCAGAGTGATGGCCTCACCCACGCAGTCCTATTCAACTTCTCCAATGTTAACTGATAATATTGGTCAGGTTTCACGTGTATAAGTTGGTCCTTCTCGTACAAACGCACAATCACACACAATAACTCTACAACCACACGCACACGCTAGCTATGCAGATGTAAGGAATGCAGACAGAGAAGGAGAAGAAGAAGAGAGTGAGGTGATGGCGGGGGGGTGGGGCAGGAATGAAAAAGTCGAGGTTGTGCTCAAGTCAGTCAGGACCAGAACATGTCGGCCATATTAGTGTCAGTGCTGTAGATCCAGAGGACCAGGGGGAGAGTGATGGACACGAAAGGCCAGGAGATTCCCTCCAGACATGCAGACAGGGCACAGCCCTTGGAGCCGTCGGGTTTCTCCAGCTCTTTACCGGGCTCCAGGTAGTTCCTGGCTGCGAACTTAAGGAACTCGTCCAGGAGAATGACAGGCAGCGAGATCTTCAGCACCACGAGCCACTGCGTCAGGTTCAAAGGAGTGATCTGGAAGATGATCTAAAAGGAGACAAACGGTTCGTCAAACTTATTATTATCCTAGAAAATTCATTTTAGACTCTTTTTGAAATATGTTAAGGTTTTGTTTTCTCAGACAAGTTTTTTTCAGGGAATTTGATCTACCGACATGTTTCGACTGCAAACTGTCAGTCTTCCTCAGAGGTGATTGCTTTGATTTGTCGATACGAGGTTGGCCACGCCCAGAAAGAACACATGAAAGCAATCAGTCACTGCTTTCCTTGGGACACCTCAAAGCAATCACCTCTGAGGAAGACTGACAGTTGGCAGTGGAGATATGTCAGGAGATCAAATTACCTGAAGAAACGAAACCTTAACACATTATTGTAAAATGATCAATGTTTAAACTTTGACTGTCCAAGAATTAAGAAACGGCACAAGAAAAATAGTTTGTTAATCATCTGTAGTTATTTGATACAATCAAGTGCACGATATGAAAATGTTCCACCAGATGCTCTGATCACCCATAATCCTTGTTGTCGTTTTATTTAAATGTGCTTTACTTGTAGTAGACAGAAGCAGTGAGCATGTGTGCGTTTGTGTACTTTCTGACAGTTGATCATTAAACGTGTAATAAAAAGCATTTCTTACAGGAAGAGGCTCCACATAGAGAATGAGGAAGTGAAGGGACATGGAAAGGCAAATGGCTCCCAGCAGCCACACGTTCTCCCAGGGAGGCATCCGCAGTAAGGACTGGTTCTCAGACACGCTGGAGCAAAGACGAACACACCATTACAGACTGATTTAGAAACTCAACCAAGACAATGATGAGGATGGCCTGTTCAAACCAACCTGTTAAGGGCATTGCACATCTCGATGGTGACCAGCACTGACAAAGCCATGGTCATAGGGTAAGGAGACTCAAAGACCTTACAGTCCAGATCAGCAAAATCTGGAGATTCTGGACCACATTGGAGGAAATGACTCTAAAAGGGGAAATTAAAAATGTAGGGTAAATATATATATATATAAACATTCCATTTTTCATGTTAAAAGCGCCTCTGTGGTAAATAAAGCTCTACCAGCTGATAGAAGGTAATCCTTGGTCCATCATCTGCAGCAACAAACCACCAGGCAGCAGCACCAACAGTCGCAGCTCCCACATAACCTGGAGGCAAAACATATTCACACATGATGCATCATCTCATTAACAGAATGATCGTTAAATACTTTAATTATCCAATTAACTACTTCACTGTGCAATCAAAAAATCTTTAGCATTTTACGATTTGGCTCAGACTGTAGCTGTGTTTGAAATGGGCACACTCCGTCCTATACACTACACATTCACCGAGTATATACTGTCTACTATATACTCAAAATATGATTAGGATGATGAGCGTTCCAACTGAAGTATACTTCCAAGTTTCCTAAAATGCATTTCAAACCTACGACAAACACCTGAAGCATATTGAGGCTAAATATCTGTCGATTTGCCACCTATGAAAGTTCTGAAAACATATTAAGCCAGAAAGTGACCAAGTACAATATCAAGATGTGGGTATTTGATCCATAAAACTCATAAACACATTTCATGCCAACATTTGTGCTACTGACAAAACTTCTGCTTAACTTCAAAACAAGAGCCCTATTTACAAAAGGGTTAAAAACCTAATGGAAGACAAGAGGTGCTTTTGTTTTGAAAAGCGGATGTTCGATTTTTAAACTTGAATGCGTTGTCATGTACCAAGAGCGCATCGTGCTGAGATTGTACATGCACATATATGCGCGTGCGCGCAACCCGAAAATGATTTTTTACTTAAAAAAATAATTCATTTTTGTTTATTTTTGTTTTCAAAGTGAAAGGACACGTGTTTTATTTGTTTATTGGATTATGTTAGGGTTATAATCTCAGTACGGAGGTAAACTTAGACTGTGACACCGGTCCCAGGACCATTTTACATTCTGCCCTTAATGCATCATGGGGCAGTTGAGTACGACTAGTGTGCCCAGTATGCATACTTAAAAAATGTCCCAATATAGTATACATCTGGGTATTTCTCACATACTCAACCTTTTCATACCATCTAATATGAACACACGATATACTGATTTTGATGACAAATTTAGTATGAGTAGTACGTTAGTATGACATTTCAAACACAGCCTCAATGTAAGGAGTGTCTTGACTCACATCCAATAGCGAGGTATCTGAAGAAGAGCCACCCAGAGATGAGGGGCTCTCGAGCGTTACGTGGAGGTTTGTTCATGATGTCCAAGTCTGGAGGGTTGAAGCCCAGCGCTGTGGCTGGAAGGCCGTCCGTCACCAGGTTGACCCAGAGCAGCTGCACAGGGATCAGAGCTTCAGGGAAGCCCAGAGCTGCAGTCAGGAAGATGCTAGAGAGAGAAACCAACAGCAGGTGTGAGGCCTGTGTGCACACGTCAGAGCTCGTCCTTAAGGCTTCACACCTACCACACTACTTCTCCCACATTAGAAGAAATAAGGTATCTGATGAACTGCTTCATGTTGTTATAAATGGCTCGCCCTTCCTCCACCGCTGCTACGATGGTGGCAAAGTTGTCGTCAGCCAACACCATTTCAGAGGCCGTCTTAGCCACAGCTGTGCCAGAGCCCATGGCGATGCCGATCTCAGCCTTTTTCAGAGCAGGGGCGTCATTCACTCCGTCTCCAGTCTGTGACGAGAAGAAAATGTCACACCAATCATTTAGTGTTTGTAAATACAGCTTCTAAGCATTTACCATACATAATGCTAATTATTCAATTAATAAAGGAAAAACTACAGATTGTTTTCTCACAATAAGTACAATACAAGGCACTTACACAGGCTTGTCTGGGACTTCTCAAGCTTTCATTGTGACAGAGCTTTGACATAATGACAATGTTTGCTTCCAACGAGTAATGCACAATATTAGATATTAGCACGTTATCTTTATCAATCGTTTTTTGCTTTAAAATTAGGTATTGGATATTGGCAATTTCGCAGATATAATTAACCAATAAAATAACAGGATTTTCTTAATTGATCAACCCATAGACATCATATATGCAGATGCCTCATCGCCAGTGGAAAGGTGTGACTAAGCGTCGCCATCTTGTGAGTGTGCAGCAGACTGCAGCAGTGCTTGTAAATAAACGGAGCTAGGAGACAAAGTGAATCCTTTACTGGATTTACTTGTCAAATACAACCATGACACAAAATGCTTGGATCTTGTAAAAATGCAGTTTTTACCACTCAAATAAAAAAGTACGTAGTAACTGCTTAAACATAAATGTCATAAATAAATGTGACGTGTTTCTATGCAATATAATAAATGTATTATTTTAATATATTGCAAGAATATAATACGCACAGCTACTGCATTCAGATTGCACTACATGTTGTGTTCACCTCCGAAAACTACGGAAGCGGATTAGGACCAATTTTGATGGAGAAAATAATTTTGGGCAAAAATAAAGTTGAAAATTCGAGAATAAAATTGAAATATAATGTCGAGATTAAAGTTGAAAAGACAAGATTAAAGCAGAACTAAGTAACTATTTCACCTTCTCGTTGTCCCTCTGAAGGCAATACAAATGTATTTTACCGCTTTTACAAGATAAATGGTCAACTTAAGGAGTTACTAAAGGATGTGTTCACTCAGAATGTAGGCTTATTCAAGAAAGTAACCGCTTTAATTTTGCCCTGGTACGTTTAGGAGGCCTCCCGCTGCCCGTCTCACTGTAGCGAGAGGGAGGAGCTGCTGCCTTTGGGGTGCGGAGTGTTACAACAGTGACATAACCAAAAGGGACCTTTAGGGGAATGCTAAGCGCAAGTTACTTAGTTATGCGTTAAAAATCTAAATTTCAAAAATGAACTCAAAATACAATATTGTGGAAAACAGTCGAAGGTTTGCTAATAAAGTATAGTTTACAGAAGCTGACGAGGGCCAATTCACCATATGACGACAACAAACAGCAGATTGTGGCTGTCTACAAAATACTGTGTGTTGATGAATGTGTATTTTGAGTTCATTTTTCAAAATTTCAACTTTAATCTTGAGTTAATATTTCAACTTTATTCTCAAAATTTTATATTTAATCTCGACAATTCAACTTTATTCTTGATTTGCCCAACATTATTTTCCTTATCAAAATTGGCTCGAATTAGCTTCTTAGCATCTCAGACATGCTGTGTGTGTGTGTGTGTGTGTGTGTGTGTGTGTGTGTGTGTGTGTGTGTGTGTGTGTGTGCAATCTTACCATAGCTGTGATCTCGTCGTAGGACTGCAGGTACTCCACGATCTTTGATTTATGCGATGGCTCAACACGAGCAAAGCACCGGGCCTTGACCACGGCGTCTCTCTGAGCAGCAGGAGTGAGGTCATCAAACTCTCGGCCAGTGAAAGCCATGCTGGAGACGTCGTCCTCTTCCCCAAAGATACCGATGCGTCTGCATATGGCTACCGCCGTCCCTGAAAGATGCAGCAAGAGTCAGTTTGTCTGAAATGCATTTCCTGTGATTACATATTGAGTCATGTTTACATACCTTTGTTGTCACCAGTGATCATTATCACTCGGATGCCTGCGAGACGGCACAGCCTGATGGAGGCGGCCACCTCTGCTCTGGGAGGATCCAGCATGCCCACACATCCCACAAACGTCAGATCAGTCTGGAGTATAAAAGAACAAAAAAAAAAAAAAAAAAAAGAACATTACCAGATTTTTTAATACCTTCCTTCACAAAATACTAAAATAAATCAAAAGATTAAAAACCTCACGAGACTTACCTCGTACTCAATGAAGCGGTTGGAATCCTCCAGAACCAGTTCGTCTTTGCTCACAGGGTTGTCGCGTGTGGCCAAAGCCAGACAGCGCAGAGTGTCTCGGCCCGTTCCGTACTCTCTGATCACAGACATCAGCTTCTCTTTGATGCCAGGCGTCAAAGGCACTTTGTTTCCACCAACACGAATGTGTGTACACCTGTCAATCACCCCCTCAGGAGCACCCTGGAGCACATTCAGAAGAGAACTTCAGTTTTAAAAAGAAAAAGACCATAAACCATGAAAAGAAAACCCATCAATAATCATTGTGGGCGGGGCCTACCTTTACAAACATCTTGCCAGCAGAGGAACGAGCTTTGTTGGGAGTGCAGTACACAGACATAGACTTTCTGTCTCTTGAAAACTCTAAAGTGAATTCTTTCTTCATTAGCTGCTTGATTACCTAAACACACACAAAACACAAGCATTCCACATATTTATTTTAGTACAATGACGTACATTAGTCGTTTGATTTGCTTAAAAATTTGCATACAGAGTTACAAGCGTTGGCTCGTTCAATCTTTGACAGGCCTTTGACGTCAGTATCAAAAACGTTCATCTTTTCCACCAGGCACGTGAGAGCCGTTTCCGTGGCCTCGCCCACTTTCTCATAGACACCTTTGGTCTGTTCAAACATACAAAAAACTCATTAGGTCAATTATTATCAGGCAGTTACAAGTGTTTCAACACTGAACATGTCCTGTGTGTAAGTAGATGGAAAGAAGAAGCTGATGGTACAGACCTCATTGTAGTCTAGTGAAGAATCATTACACAGTGCACAGATAGAGGCCAGCTCCACCAGTGCTTCGTACTGGGAGCATCTCACCGATTTGCCATCTTGATATCTAAAAAAAAAAAATCAAGTATAAAACAATGCTATCCACTTTTGAAACATTACAAAGGTCCAGATTCCACCTGATACTCACACTTCTCCATCTGGGGCATATGTGGATCCAGTTACTGTAAATTCTTTCAATGAGCACTGATCTCTCTCTACCCGATCAATGATGAACATCTGAAAAAGAAGAGGAGATAATCATGAAACTTCCATTGCTTAAGGTAAAACTTCTAAAGCACAACAATCCATTCCACTTCATTGAAAAGATAAGTTGCACATATGACTAGAGATTTATCTAGAATATAGCCAGCAGGAGGCAGCAGACTACACTTTATTTAGGAGAACCCTCCACTGAATAGAAATAATGCTCTTTAACACTAAACAGCAAATAGGATTTAGATGCTGATGTAAAGCAGATATGAATCAGAGGTAGAAAGAACCAATTAATGTCACCTTTGAACCAGTGAGAACACACTATTTAGGAAGAAATACGATCCAGAAATAACTTAACTGAATGTGACTATTTATACTTCTAAAGCGCAGTAGTTAAAATATATA
Source organism: Gouania willdenowi (assembly GCF_900634775.1). Taxonomy (NCBI): domain Eukaryota; kingdom Metazoa; phylum Chordata; class Actinopteri; order Blenniiformes; family Gobiesocidae; genus Gouania; species Gouania willdenowi. The sequence continues at coordinate 15,743,183 of NC_041055.1, forward strand.
TCACATGATAAAAGCTAAAAGAAAAAAAAAAAAAAAGCAGGGTAAATAAAAGCATTTACATTAATGTACACATGCATTTCAAAGGATTAAAAAAAATCCCTGAAAAGTTGATTTCAGTAAGTAAATTAAAAAAAAGAATCTTGATATATAAAACATGGATACAGTTCACACAGGGTGATTTATTTCAGGCATTATCCATTTCAAATCTCTGATATTTGCTTTGTGGAAAAAGTCTAATGGTTTAGACTCATGGGACCAGTTTCCCATACAAAGATTTAGCCTAGTTCTCTAAACTAAACATTTTAAAGCAGGACATACTGATACGCTTTTGTCAGACAAAAGAAATTGTCCTGGTCTCGAAATAGATCAACTCTATTCTTTAAAAAGGACTATTCAATTCAGGTCTAAATAAAGACTTAAATTAAACCTGGCCGGAGGCAGCTTTTACGTCAGGTTAAAATGTGGTTTGCCTGATTGCCCACGATGAAAATGAATTACCTCGACTACGTGAATGAAGTGGAACGACGAAAACAACCATGAAACAGTGGATTTATGTGTGAATCAACTTTAGGCAAAAAAGTCCATAAAGCAAAATAAGAACTGGGAATGATTCCACCAAGTTCCCTAAAACCATTGATGAAACCAGAAGTCGATGAATAAGAAAGCCTCCCTACTGAACATGGCTGAATGTTACAATGAGCCACCCTGGAAGAGGTGGACAATGACAACTGGACATATTCGTTCCTCTTTTCATTAACAAAAGAAATGTAAAAAAAAAAAAAACAAGAGGGGATTGATACATTTGAATTAAGGCACAGGGAGTTTCAAATGCAATACATGAATGTGTGTAATTCATATTAAAAAAACATGCATTTTAAATTGAGTGATAAGTACAATCACGCCACCACAAATGACTAATGTTGTCCTTTTTTCCATTTAGTTATATCTATTTTACAATTGCACTCTATATGTTCCTTTTTTCTTTTCATTGCTGAAGCTCACCTATAATTATGACATTATACACCAATTAAAGTAAATATTTTCCCTTATAAGTGTCTTATCACTTTCAGTACATGCTTCTTCTGCCTTTCCCCATTCAAGATCAGAGGTCAAACTCCAGTTCCACACAAACACACTGCTGAAATATATACCCAAATATCCCTTCATTAACCCCGTCTTAGACTGTGTGGTCTGGAATTAGTTCATCTGAAGTTAGAGGGCAGAGGGCTGTTAATGGAAAGTTAAGTGGGAGTGAAAAGAGTCATCAAAAGAGGCGCACAATCAAAAAGGATGAACGCTGCCTAGAGAGGATTGGGAAGTTAAGTCTTTTCAAGAATTTGTGGGAGATTCACAAAAACTGCAGCAGGAGTTAATCCTGTAAGAGCCTCCACACACAGAGAATTCAAGGACAAGGGCTGCAACAGTGCAACGTCACATTTCCTGTGTCAGGCCACTCCTGAACCAGAAGCCTTTTAGGACTGGACTGTTGCTCAGTGCTCAAAGTCTTATGACAGTCAATTTTATATTTAATTTAAAAAGCAAGTTCCAGCTTCTGGAAAAAATCTAAGCCGCTGACGACCAGTTTGAAGTTTCCACAGATAGCAATGGCTTGACAAGGCATGACATCTGCTGTGGAAGGTCCACTTTAAGAAGTCCAAAGTGAATGCAACTACCTCTGCTGATGGGCTTTAAGGAGATGCAGATTTCATTTTCCAGCAGGGGGGCAGGATCCACTGCCCCCACTGCTAAAAGCACCAGTACCTGCATTAATAACCACATTCCCACTGCGTTTATTTAACAAGGAAACTCACCAGACCTAAACCTGATCAATGAAATAACTGAAAATATTACTTTTTAATGATATTCATTCATTCTTGTGCAGTGGAATTTATTATAAATGCAACAGTACAACCATACAAATGGGATACCCAAGGTCAAGGCAGAACAAGAACCAGGTCAGAAAGGCTAAAGAGAAATCTCCAAGTGAAAACAAGTCAAAGATGAGCCATTATATTGCCTTAAAATGCCCAGGAAACCAGTAAGACTAAGAAAACAGTGGTATCAGTGAGAGTCTTCTTTAAAACCTGACAAAAGGCTTAACAATAAGAATCCACTGGTAACATTCTGTCATTCATTGGGTCTAATTTTTGGAGCACCCTATTTGGGCAGAACCATCTTGGATGCAGAGTATGTAAAAAAGATCGACAAGCAAGAAACGAAGAGCAAGAGAGAGAGAGAGACAGCAGAAAGAGACACAAGGTCAGTTATGCAACCCTACAGGTTTTGCTGCAAGTGACTAACTGCTGCATACTGATCAGCATCCTGACACAGGAAGGAGAGATGACGGAGGGATAAAAAACAGATATATTGGATTTGCTTCAAAACGATTAGTTCTTAGTGTGCACTTAGTATTCAATTATCAGCATCTCTGTATGTTTATGAAATAAAACTTCTATCAATTAACCACTAAAGTGTCATCTTGGTATAAAGAGCTTCCATGAAGGATTGGGACGGGCCACATTTAATACTATTAGAAGCACTATATTGCTCGTGTCAGATACACATCCAGTTCTAACCCTAACCCCATGGGAAAGATTAAGCACATCCTCACAGGCTTGCTTACCTCCCTTGGCTTGCAAAAATTATAACAAATATTTTTGAGTTCCCTAATTAGGAGCGCAGTGCGGTCTCAAGTTGTTAAGCCTTTCATCATCATGCAAATGATCACTCGCTCTTAGCAAGCACAATGATGTGCAATCCATCAAGTTTATAGACAGACACGGATCAAAACACTATGGTTCCATTAACTGAGAGCTATGGACATCGTCCAACTGTAATCAGAATTACAAATGATGCTGAATGTAATCATTTGCAATTCATCACGTGGTAAGCAATTGTAAGACAATTAAAATCTGAATAAACATGTGAGTCAATAGCTGTCAAAGATATTATGTTGCCTAAACCTTTACTATACTAGACATTTTTTAATAATACAAGCAACTCATCCCTAAATAAAACATTGGAGCTTTTTATACATTATTTACTGCATCATAAAACATTTTTTTAAAAGCTTGAACCCTTCAAGTTGCTCATATTTTCCATAAAACATGATGATTTTAGTGATACTGTCACAAAAACTTTACAGAGCTCAATTTTTTTAGTACCAATAAGATGCACAAAGAAATTAATTGCCACATTTCCAAACCCACTGTTCTCTTACCCTGCAAACGGACATCTGATTGGTTGTGAGTGTGCCTGTCTTGTCAGAGCAGATGACAGATGTGCAGCCGAGCGTCTCCACTGAGGGCAGACTGCGGACAATAGCGTTCTTCTTGGCCATACGGCGGGTACCCAAAGCTAAGCAGGTAGTGATGACCGCCGGCAAACCTGCACCGCAGCATCAAAATAACACCAACAGAAAAAACACATTAGGAGTAGAAAGGAGATTGGCAATTTCACTACAAGGTGGAGGTTTACAGAATACTAAGCATGAATTACTGACAAATTGAATTTAAATGATTGGGTTTCAAGGACAAGGCATTCTTTGTGTTGATCCTCTTGCTCACCTTCAGGGATTGCAGCAACCGCCAGAGCAACAGCAATTTTAAAATAATAGACAGCGCCTCGGATCCAAGAACCCCCATGGACAGGATCGTTGAAATGGCCAATGTTGATGATCCACACAGCGATGCAGATCAGAGTAATAACCTGGAAGTTTGGAAGCGAGGGACATACAATGTCATGCACAAATTTAAAAAAAAAAACTTAAAGATTGCACACAAACGGCTACCAAATCAAACACTATTAACCTTTGACAACTGTTGCCCAAACTCATCCAACTTCTGCTGCAGAGGCGTGCGCTCCTGCTCTGTTGCAGCCATCTCATCTCGAATTTTGCCAATCTCTGTGTTGCCGGCGGTGGCAACCACAACGCCAACAGCCTTACCAGCAGCAATGTTGGTACCCTGTGACCAGCACAACATAAAAGGGGTTCGTTTCAAGCTTTACTCAAACAGCATTTTAACTTCAGTTCAACAACTACTCCAGTGACAAACTTAAACTAATGGGGAAATGTTGGCTTGTATTAAAACTTGTTTTCTTACAATTTATTAAAATATACTAAATGATTAAATTTTAGCAGGCTATAGAAAGCAATGGTTTGGAGCATCTAAGGAACTTTTATGAATTGTGTTTCACGTAAGTAAGCAGGCGGCTGCACTTTGTGTTAAACAACTCCCAACAGCCTATAAAAAGGTCCTTGCAGACACTCACAGAAAAGAGCATGTTCTTCTTATCCTGGTTTACAGCACGTGGGTCGGGCACTGGGTCTGTGTGCTTGATCACAGAGACTGATTCTCCTGCAGGAGAGAAAAACACAAAGATCAGAGAAGGGGAGGCAGCGGGAGTCTTTCCACACAGCCGAGCATGTAGATGGAGTTTATGTTTGGCAGACACGTTGGGCTGATGTGTGGAAACGGCTGAGCAGATGACTGAACACACCACACTACCATCCAATACTACTTGCTACCGACTTTCAAGCTCCTCATCTTGTGTGTTATTTTAGCATGTGTGTAATCCGCTGAGTGAGACTCCACACTTCTGAAGGCAGTGGGGCATATGACAGGCTGTACAGCCATGAATGGGGAAGGGAGGGATAAAGGAAAATAACTCAAACACTAAAATATCCTGAGGTATTTGCTACCAATTAAGGCAGCGCAGGAAGAAAGGAGGTTTACGGATTCAATTCACAGAAAGCGCTCTTTCACTACTCATTATCCCACTGTCAATATTGTCCTTTCATCCAGTTTCCATTTACCCATACTCTATCATTATACGCAAGCAATAACATGTTTCAACTGAACACATGAGTAGGTTACAGAGACTGAAGGAAATGTGCTAAAATCACAGCACTTTGCTAATGAAAACACAGCATGTAACATCTTAACAAGGTAGATTTGAACAGACAGAAAATATATTTACCTGTAAGAATGGATTGGTCAACCCTCAGTGTTGTTGACTTGATTGAGCAAAGCCTGATATCTGCAGGCACTTTATCACCCACTGTAAACACACCAGAGACACTTAAATACCACTCAACAGTTCAAATAAAGCACATACAAATGACAGAAGGGCAGATGCTTTAATCATGTAAAGCACAAGAGGCATGCAAATGGTGAATTCATGTATTAAACTAACAAATTGGGTGAAATCGCATGTATTTTCTCATGATAAAAAAAGCCCATCTTGAAGGTGACGCAGTAAACAAACACAAAACACTAACTTCTTTATCCCAGCACGTAACCTTCCCATTAACAAAGATTTACAAAAGCTTGTCATTTTCAAATTTTTCTATAAAACATTAAAAATCAATGAGATCAGACTTATTTAGACAGCTTGAATTAGGGATGTAACGATTCACTCAACTCCTGATACGATTCTCTCACAATTTATTTTATAAAATTAGACTGTAGACAATGACTGAAAAAAATTGTTTTTTTTCTTCGAAAATAACAATACTGTACTATTTTCTTTTATCTTTCATTGTCAAAATAATCAATTAACTAATTTACGGTAATTAAAAATAAATCCTGAATGAAATAAATAAAGAAATAGTACAAATGAAGAAGAAGCCTATTCATTTAAATTCTGGCTCTACAGTAAACTATACAAAACTGCCTAATAGTTCTTTTTCTTTTTAAAAGTGCAACTGAAAATGTATTTTGTGCCTTAACAATTGGACTTTAAAACAAATCCCATATCAAAGAAATAATATAAATAAACAAACTATGGCTTTCATTCTCTCTTTTTCAAAAATGCTTCCACACTTCTGATTTAAAACACGGTGGTGAGTTCTGAATTTCAAATTCTAAATAGATAGCGCCTAAAGAAAAAATAATATATATTTTTTAAGTACTGCGATTCAATTTCAGAGTATTGATGTACCTTGAAACATTTGAATCGATTTTGAACTGCCTCACGATTAATCTTTACATCCCTAGGTTGAATACATTGTATGGGTCCTTCTATTGTTGGGCCAGAACTACAGAGATAACAGTCATGATAAATTATTCTTGGCTTTGTGATTTGATCGCAGAAATAAAATTCATTCAATGCATAATTTATCTTGAATGCAGGAGCTTCCAAGTGTTTAGGCTGTAGTTTCCTTTACTAAGCAAATGCAAACATGTCAGTTATATTGCATGTATTTTCTAGGAAATAGCATTCATTTAGTAAACAGGTTTAGTAGGTGGATGACTTGACAATCATCCAGAGCAGTATTTCATTTAATGTATGTGGTAATTTTATTTTATTTTTTTAAATGGTCATCTCTGCTTTTGTGCTTATGTCCCTTCACTTGTTATTACACTGAACTAAAGGGTATATATTCATGGTTTTGGTAAATTCTACTGTTTCATACAGTAAATATTTTTAAAATCAGTTAAGTTTGTCTTTACAAATGCAACTTTTCCTAAAGAATGGCTTCTCATCTTTCTTAATGTTAAATGCCAGTGCTGCTGAGGAAAAGCTACTTTCACACGTATGGACACTGCAGAGTGCTGACACTGACAGACACGTAAACCAAGCCATGGGACCTCTGCTGTGCTCTTTACAGTGTGGAGAGAGAAACGCAAAGGAGAGGAGGACACAGGATGAGGGAACAGATGAGTACTGCTAAACGCACGTCCAAAAATGGGAAAACTATTCTCATCATTTGAAGACATGCCGCTAGATTCGGGGGAGGGATTAAAAACAAATACTTTGAAGCCTGGAGAACCCAAACTACGTCACGGGGGTCACGAGCTAAAATAAGAATACATTCTCCTCCCTGTGCTGTTTCACTTTTGACAATTCTCATGATTGTTTGATCGATAGCCAGACCACTGCACAAACCGACTAACTCCATCTGCACATGCAGAACCTACAAAACCTCATTCGAAAAGAGAGTTTATTCTTTCTACTAATGCAGGAATCTTATTTATTCCGGGCCAACTGTACAACCAAATTAGGCACTGTAGTGTGCTGCAGTAGATCCACCAGATGCCTGTCTCTAAATTAGATATTCACTAACCTTAAAGCAAAATACAATAAACAGAATCAGCTTTGCATGAGGAAGACACACATGCACAAAAAAATGGGGAATAAGGTATCTCGGAATATAAAGCCTTATGGGAACGTTCCCACAAAAAGTCACTGATTATAAAACTTCCAGTCTTGGAGTAATAAAAAAAAAAAAAACACACACACAGTGTGTTGGGAATAAGGTCACCACAAGTAGACTACCCTAATTTCATTTAGTGATGGGAATAGCTTGGCAGGAAACAGACAACCTAGTTCATGTTTCAATTATTCCATAAACGGATATTAAGTGTGATATTACTAAGCTTGTATGTTAATATAATGTGTGTATGGGTGGCATTGTGTGTAGGGATGGGAATTGATAATTTAGTGATTCCGATTCCATTATTGATACAGCTCATCAATTCGATTCCTTACCAATTCTCGTATCGATTCTCATTGGGTGGGGGAACGAAATAATACAAATGGATTTGTTTGCTTTAACTCTGTTATATTATCTTTGTCTCTTCAATTTCCTGCAAGAATATCAGCTCTCTTTTAATCCACCAGGTGTGTGTTACTTTGTTTCCAGTGCTCGTGTCCTCCTTTACCGTAATAACATGCATCAGATCAATGGTGATTAATTTTATTTTTTTACATCTATTGATGAGCTTCTTGTTGTGTTACAACAAAAGATTTCTGGATTCTTAGTCCCTTAATACAGCCAAGATATTTCTGATTCCTCTTAATCAACAGCAAAAGACCAAAACACCAGTGACAGTGAACGTCCGGTGTAAGTTAGAGCAGGTTACAATAAAAAGAACAATCCTTCAAACCCTTCAGAGCAAAAAAACATGACAGAGGATGACAACACACAGACTTCCCTACACTGTTAAACACGAGCAAGGATATCAAACGAGTGTAATTTTCATGCAACATCATATCTCGCTGTCCTAGCTCAAAGTAAACAATAATATTATTGACTTTGTCCCTATGTGGGATGTCACTGTTATAGATTTTCGAAGTACGATTACTGTCAGAGAATTAATTGCAATTATGACGATTATTTTTGCATTATTCAATAGCACACAACAATGAATAAAATAAAATCACATGAACACTCCACATTGTATGAGGCCATTATTGTAACAAAACTATTTGTGTGTATGTAATACAATCCGTGTGTCTGTACCTTGATCCGTGAGTGTGTATTTCAATCTATGTGTGTAGAATTACGATTTCTAAAAGAAGTTGTCTGTGTGTAAACCATCCTGTGTGTCTGTATTGACATCCGTATGAGTGTGTCATTGAACCAGGACTAATTTCGATATAATCGGAATGTTTACTACTGCGATTAAATGTGACAATGGGTAATCGTGATGTCCCTACATGGGTAAGAAAAGACAACAAAGGGCAGGATATTTATTTTTGTTGAATTCCAACAAAGTTAAATAAAGGCACAAAGTGCAGGCACCGTCCGGATTTTAAATTGAACCTTGCTATAAACTAGAGGTTAAGAATTCCCAACAGCTCTAAAAGAGGTCATGGAGTCTTTTTGTGGACAATATAGATTTAAGTTGGGGTCCCAGGTTCTAAACGTGATCAATCATGAGTACTCCTGTCGAATATCAGTTTTTATTTTAATTACTTTTATTATTTTTTTAATTTCTACACAAGTTAAATGTTTACAGGTTTTCAAGTTTACAAAAAAAATTTGATATTAGTATTAGCACTAGAAATGGGAATTGATAAGAATTTAGCGATTCCATTATCGATTCTCATTGGGTGAGGGAATGAAATAATACAAATGGATTTGTTTGCTTTAACTCTTTAATAAATCATCTTTGTTTCTTTAATTCCCTGCAGGGATATCAGCTCTCTTTTAATTCACTGGGATTGTTTTTACTGGATAAAAATATATACAAAAGCACTACATAAAATTGATGAATTATTATTATTACAACATATGACACATTTTGGCTACAAACATTTGAGAATATTTACAGTGCTCCTTTTGAACTTGAACAACTTGATCCAAAATTAATTCAGACATAAAACAAATAATTATTGTGTAAAAAAAAACATATTAACCAAAATTACAGCTGCACTTATAGTTATGTATTTAAATGGTAAAGCTTTAGTTTAGCCTTTGTTTACATTTCTATAAATGGACCTTCAGAGACGCCGTCCCCGCTGTTTGAACGTGTGTGTGAGCAAACTAAAGACAACGATCAGTACCAGTCCATCTCCCATGTTTGATTACTTGTTATGAGGAATAAACTGGCGACAAGGTGTGTGTTTTTGCTGAAGTTTGTTGTTTTTGATGGAAAAGCCGCGCAAGAAGCAACTTTAGCAGGAGTGTACAGAACCCAGAAGTGAGTAGCGTAGCAACAGAGATGCTATAAACACAGCACGGAGGAGGTGGATTCTCTGCGGTGGACAGCAAACAACTATATGGTGGAAGGAGCATCACTTGGTGCTAGCATAAACACAATATACAGCACCTGGAGGAGTTTATTGCTACGTATTTGCGACGCAAGAGGAACTGATAAGCGGAATTGACAGGCAAGCAAACAAACGATTCCTAGGAATTGGATTGCTGGGAACCGGTTCTCAGAAAAACGGTTTTTGATTCCCATCCTTAATTAGCACTGAATTGTATGTGCATTCTGCAGTGCAGGTTCAGGTTGAACTTTACACATGGTGGTAAGTATAAGTTAAACTGTGTGCCCAGGTTTTCATAGACCACTCAGTTCTTTATATTATAATGCACTGACAAATGTTTATTTTTCATATGTAGTGAAATTTTCCAGTTTTCATAAAACAAGTTCATTCTGCTTGTTAAGCAGCACTGATGTGTCCATATTAACAGAGAAGTTGATAACACTAGCACAGAAATTACTATTTTCTGTATTAGTTTTGTTTTTAATGATTTAAAGTTAATTTGCACAAATATAATTAACAATATTTTGGTGAAGCATTATTTTGTGTCAGTCTTCCCTTAAATACTTAAGCATAACACAAGGACATATGACTAGCTGTGGTCAGTGTGTGTTCAGAAGAGCCACTGTGCAGTAAACTCTGTTTTACTTGTCTGTCATTCATGTGAAATTGATTGACAATGTTTTGTAATTCCTGTGAAATGGATTCAGTGCAGTCAATAAACTAATAGTTATCACTGGTGACCACAATTTCTCCTGCTTCACTAGATACATGTATATTTCTATGTACAATATTTTTTACCTTCTGTAGATGATACTCACTAAAGATTTAACAACCTGTATTTACTATTTTGTCCAGGTGGATCCTAGGTTATATTTAGAATAGATCATCTTAGAGCTGTAAATATACAAAAGTTGGAAGATGTGGTCCTTAGAAGGATAATGCAGTGCATGAGACCAACATCATACTGCAAAGCAAACAGTTGGGAACAGACAAAAATCCGATCAAAGACAAATGAGCAAACACAGCTATGATCCTCAAGGCCAACACAAAGAAAAAAGATGTGTTTGTGGGACTGGGAGAACAGGTAAGGGAGTAACCATCCACGTCTTTCAACAAAACTGACATTCTTCATATACGGCAAGAATAAATAAATAAAGTAAAGCCTAGCATAAGTTACACTTAGTGCTTGATGACAGTCTATTTTACCCTAAAAAAGAACACTTCTGAAAGAAGCCATCAACTGTCAACAGAAAGTGCAGCATCATCCGTCCCAGTCATCTAGTAATCAGACAAAAACCTTTTGACGAACTGGCTCAAATCTCTACGCTCGACCTGTTTTCATAAAAACCTTGCGTAGAAACTATTTACTTCCTTTAAGTAACAGGGAAACAAGCAGAAAAAATATGCAAAGAATAATAAAGTATCTTTGTGAACAGACAGCTGATAGGAGATCAAATCAACAGTGACGCAAAAGAAAAGAAAACGTGTTCCTCCAAAGGGGGGCGGGGGCAAGCCAAGATATGTTTAGAAATAAACTGGACTTCTGCTTCTTGATTACACATGTACGACATTCTCTGTACAACCAATATTTAAACATTGTCTAAAGAAATGAAAATAGGCAATCAGTTCACTTTTTTAGTAGCTTCGCAGATCAACATTTGATTAATTTGGGAATCAGAATATGTCATTCTTGGACATTAGTCAAATCTATCTTACCTGCCACCTCCACAATGTCTCCAGGCACGATGTCCCTGGCCTTGATTCTCTGAACACTCTTCCTGTCTTGCCGGTACACTTTTCCCATTTCTGGCTCGTACTCCTTGAGTGCTTCAATGGCATTTTCTGCATTTCGTTCCTTTCAAGCAAAAGGTAGAGAAAGAAATATAAAGAGGCTATTTTGACCCAAAAATATATTGAAAAAATAAACAAGCCTTTTTAAATATAAAAAAAACAATGGTGCCTGCCCAAAGTTATATTTCAGTCCGTGTTTTTCTATTCAAAGCCACACATTGGACAGTGGAGGATTATCTTTAGACAACCCGAGTGACAAATCATAAGTACATTTCCCATGACATTGAACCAGGATATGCAGAGGCGTGGGATTGTGTAAACACTAGGGTGTGTTGTAAAGCAGTAAAATAGTGGTCACGTGTTATTACTTTCAGAAGGAAAAGACCGTAACTACACAGAGATACCATAACCCAGGCTTTCCTTACATACAAACCTACATAAAAGCACTGGAATCTCAATGTTCCAAAATTCTCCTAATGGTTAGTTAGGTTTTGTAATTTAGTTTGGCAGTCAAGACATGAGTAAACAGGACCAGGGATGACACATCCTTTATAAATAAATCATAGTCCATTTAAAGGAGAACAGCAAAATTCAAAGCAATAAATCATCACTCAGAAACATTATGACTGACATGGTTAGTGATGGTTTGAACTTAAGTAAACTGTTCTACACATTACCATACTTAGCAGCTAGAGCTACCTTTCTATATATGCACATACGCAACAACAAAAAAATCAGGGTGTCATTTACCCCATTGAAAAATTCAAAGAAATTCTTCCCAACACTTAGAATTCCATCAAAAGATACACATTAAACAACTAAGTATTGGACATTCAATAGCCTTTAAAATGTGACATTTTTAGAACATCAGGACCTGTAGGCAATGCAATAGGCTAACTGTACAATTCTTGGTCAGGATCGCACAGCGCATTGATAAGCCAACAGGCTGCATTAAATTAAGCAGCAGTCATTAGCTGATTAACGGAGATTGAGGTTTTTGCTGCTGATAGATGAATAAATAAAGTCTGTGAGAAAAAAAAAAAAAACGCTCAAAACATTAAGTACAACCACACTCACACAAGCTAAATAAAAAAAACAAATGAATCTTAGCATGTCGCTTTTATTAATTTTAACCTGAAAGCCCCAAAAGCTTTAGATAACCACTAAAATACCCTAAAAAATGATGCGTCTACTTCCTGACCTATTAGTGTATTTAGAACTGAAAGGTAATAACTGATGAAAATCAGTTAAAATGTTATTACTTCTTATGATGGTGTAAAGAAAAGAATAGTTCTAAATCTACAGCTACTATGTTAATGAAATACATGTTAGTCATCCCAATGACTTGTGAGATCATACTGAGCTGCAGACATGACATCATCAAGCCCTTACCTGCCACACGCCAACAATAGCATTAGCTATGAGAATAAGCAGGATAACAAAAGGTTCCACGAAGGCTGTAATGGTTTCTTCTCCCTCCTCAAACCAGGCCAGAACCTGCACATGATACAAAGGAAAATTAGCTTAAGTGATTTCACATTTAATCAAGTTGCTGGATCACAAGAATTTTGTTTGGAGATCTGAACAAAGTCTTGGGGGAAGGGGGCGGGTTTAAGACACTTCCTGCCAGTAAAACCCACCCAGCAAAGAATTGGCTTTGATGCAATGGGTCCGTAACCCTAAAATTAGGACTGTTTAACAAATAACAGTCTACATCAAACACTCAATGTGTGCCACAGAGACACAAAGGCAACACCTTCTCATTCTCCAAATGACTGGAACAAGCTGTAGGTACAGAAGGTCAAAGCTAGTTTTCACCAATTCTCCATTTAACGTCAAAAGAAACACTTCCTACAAACTACAGCTCTATCAAGTTCATAATTACACACCTTTCAATAGGAATATTATGGATTTTTAGCAACTGTAGCTAAAAGGATGTTAATGTTAAAAACAGAATATGCATCATTATTAGTTTGAGTAATTGAATTTTGTGAAAAATGCACTTTACTCTCCATTTATTTGTAATTAATGCAATAAATGATACCCAGTGTGAGCAACTAATAAATCTGAACTCTCCTGTATAGACAAATAAGTGTAATTCTCATAGTTTTTAATGAAAAATGTTATTGGTCCTACATCATCTTTAATCGTGCCTCCTTCTGACAGAAACACAAACTGGGCCGAGTGTGTTGGGAGGAGTGTAGTAACCACTCTGTCTTCTATTAGAAACTGTGCCAACAGTAAATTGTGTCACAGGGATGAAACACCCCCTCCCCCTCCCTTCATGTCATCTTTTGAGGTCCTACTTTACAAATGTACTCTAGGGCAATCAATCACTTCTTGTGCTTCAAAGGATTAAACCACTATTGTGGTCACACTTTGAAAAACTGCACCTGTATTCTTTGCTCCCAGTTTAAAAGTTCTGTATCAAGATCTAGTTCTTCCTACAGGAACTTCCTCAACAATATATTCTGAGCTAAAAGCTAATCCTAGAACAAAAGCAGAGTGATGAGAGAATGACCACACACACACTCTCTGTGGGGTGATGAGAGCATTAAACATCATACGTTGACTCACGTCTAAATATTTCATGAACATTTGGGCAATAAATTATTAAGCATTGATTAAATGATTAAATAAGTTAATGGTGTAATATTTATTCGCGAGAGGAACACATTTGACTGAGATTTGCTGCATTAAATACACAGGCAAACAGAAAGCTAATTACTTGGCATACAATAATAAATATTATGTCAGGACAGTCATCTGTCGTCAGATTTTTTTTTTTAACCACTGCAGTCATAATGATGGCAGCTTGGATTACATAACACAAATTCCACAAATGACACTTGAGTTTCCATTAAACTACTGCAAGTACAAATGCTGAGCATGATACACAAAATATGTCCAACAGAAAACACAATTTGACTAAACACTACTGAAATATTTTTAAAAAAAATATTTCCTGTCCTGTTAAGTTCAGAGTGTGTTTAAGAAGTGCAGTCCACATGTTCACATGAAACATGAAGTAAGTTAGATATAATGAAGAGGTAAAGCCGCAGATTTGTTTGCTTTATTGTTGTAATCTGTGCTTTAAAATGTATATTTTATATTCATTTTAAGTTTAAATAAATCTGAAATGGTTTATTATGAAACAGACTGATTTATTGCTTGAGTTCATTGAAAACTACATGACAAGAGGCCCTTGAAAAAAGAAAAAAAATCGCAATTTAGTTTGTAAAATCGTTCAGCCCAACATGCCACTCACTGGGAAAAATCGCACCCCTTCCCATAATTCTCTGAACTCGTAAATAACATCAATACTACAGTAAATCAAGACCAAAAGAGAATCTCTGCATTAAGCAAGACAAAAAAAGTGCAAGTCAGATCCAAGGCGCCAAGTCATTCAAGTTATCTCAGTTTGCTTTGGTTAAGTTTAGTATTGTGCAAGACACGTGCAAAAGTATCAACACGTGGCTTATACTTACAAAAGAAATGCAGGCAGCAAGTAGAAGAATCCTCACAAGCAAATCCTCAAATTGCTCAACCACCAGCTCCCAAAGGGATTTACCTATAAATGACAAGCTGTTCATTTAAAACGTTTTTTTTTTTTAATTTACTGAGTCATATTGATAAACATAAATCGAAGTCTACTCACCTTCCTCAGCAGGCAGTTCTGTAGGTTATCACATTCAGAAAGAAGAAAAATAGGAGAAAGATACGTCAACATCTGTACATGGTGAACACTATATATTACATGTTGTCATTGCAGCAGGTAGGGTGTTAAGCTTCAACTGGTGATTATTTTCACAGCTAATGGACTCCGTCGTATGTTCCTAAATACCGATGTTTATTTTTTTTAATAGTTTTAAATATGTATTATATTATTTATAAATGTCTGAAACAATGTTATAAGCGACCAGAAGCTTCGTTTCCGCAGTGACGCATGCGAACAGTCCCTAGTATCAGGTTTTAGCGGCATTAGATGTCACAATAAACATATAAATGCTAAATGGAACAAAAACACTCTAAGCACATTTAAAAACTTTATTATTGGCCTATTGTCTACAAAATGACTTTTGAAAAAGCCCCAAAGCAAAGCCAATGATAGCGTTATTACCGACCACCGGCGCAGCAGTCGGAAGTTGGTCATTAATTAGTACAGCCACCAGATGAAGCTAAACACCGGGACAGCGTTAACATTGCATACTGGCATATTTAGGTGAAGAGTCAACATACCGTTTGGCCCATATCGCTCCCTTTGTTTCTTGACCTCCTCTAAACTCAACCCAGTGCTTTCATTTACGTTGAAAAAGCTGTAGACCTCTTCAACCGTCTTTGTGTGCGCGTTGTCCATGGTGAATGGCCACTTCAGGACAACGCTGGTTCGTCACGGTTCACACCGCACAATTTAAAATTAATAATGAGAATAAAATGTCCGAACAGAGCTTCGCCGTACGAAATGGTAGTGGCTAAGCTGTTTTAGCTCAGGGCAGGTGAATGTCGATAGCGGGCGAATTTGTTAGCGTTTTTTTGCTAATGTAGAGCTAACAGGCTAAGTGGCTAACTGGCTGCTTCAGGCTCTCCTTGGATTCACCGGCTGTGCTCCGCTACCTTTCTACGGACACGGAAACTGAAAGACTCATTCCAATGCCACAGTTTCAATCATACGTCACTCGCGTCGTCTAGTAGATTTTCAAAGATCCAGATCCTGAAATGGTGTTTCTTAAAAGGATGAATTAAACATGTGGCTAAGTTGCGGTTTCGTCCTCTGCTCCTGCTTGTCCGTGTGTTGCGGAATCAGCAGCGTCCCGCTCGGCACCAATCGCGTCTCTTCTTCGGATGCGGCGTTCAGTGCCCGCATGTGGAACCAAATGATTGGACGACGACACCGGAAGTTATTTTCCCCCTCTCTCCCTTCTCTCAGCGTCATAGCCACATTAAAGCTTTTTTCTATTTTTTTTAATTATTATTATTTTAATTTACAGAAATATTTGCAGTGTACAAACAATATTTACAAATTAAATACATACAGACAGGATGGCCCCATCAACGCAGTTGATTTTTACAGTCTATCGTCGCAACAACGGAAGTTCAAAATGCTTGGACGTCACGTGATTCATATAGAAATGGGATTTTCAGTAATTTGTCGTCAATAATTGCATTTATTTACAATATTTATACAGTACACTAATAATGCACACGTTAATGTGTTTATATACGCTGATAATAATAATAATAATAATAATAATAATAATAATAATAATGATAATAATAATAATAAATTATGTAATTGACCATTCATTACTGCTGTAACATAATTGTAATTTTGTTATTGAGTTCAAATCTGTTGCCGTTGTAATCATAATTAAATTGCAATTAATTGAGTCAAGATAATTAACTTTTCAATTGTAATTGCCATGACAATTCTTTAAACATATATTGTAATAATTATAATTTTAACACAAAACTGGGGAACCATGTTACAGTTCATAATTATTAAAATATGTTTTATATCAAGCCTTCCCACATTTTACCATTTAAAAAATGAATTGAAAAAAAATTGATTAACAATGTAACCAATAGATAGGAAATAAATTGAATGATAGATATTTTTTTAGTGTATTTTACAGATGATTTAGAACTTGTTTTCATTAGAGAAGCTAACACAAGAGGAAGGTTACTTTTATTAGGTTTTTTATTTCAGGCTGAGTAATTGTGAATATTTGTAATTCAAATTTTGTAATTTAAAACTAAAATTATCATTGACTTTCTGAGTGTAAAAAAACAATTGTAATTTAATTGTAATTGGGGAAAATACTGGTAACTGTAATCTTAATTGAATTGTAATTGAACATGTGTAATTAAAAATGTAATTGAGACTGAAAAATTTAATTAACCTCAACCCCGGCTGTAGTCGAACGATATTAACGCACACATTTTACAATGCTACCAGTATCCTACATTACATAATGCACTCTTTGACATGTAAATATCCAAATGCAACTTCCAGCTCGGTAGTAGGCGAGCAGTTAACAGGTAGCCTGTCTATATCAGTGTTGGTTAATTTCAAAATATAATATTTAAATATAAATCATTATTTAAAAATATTTGATGTCATAAAGCCAAAGTAGCATTTCCTATACAGCATCATGTAAAAAGTCTGGTACCTGACATGCTTTCCTAAGCTACACTAACACACATTCAGCTAAATGTTTGGCTTTTATGTTTTAAACACCTCCGATGTGCACTAGTCTCTAGAAACCTTGATGCTGTCGGTTGTATATGGTATAAGAAGTCCTTGTTAAAGGTGAGATTATTTTCTCAGGCTTTTTTTTTGTGTGTTACTTGATTAAATAAAGTTTAAACTCTCAGGGGTTTATTTCTGTTCAGTTTTTGTTCATCTGCCTGACATAGAATACTTATACTTCCTTATTTTGTGGTCATGTGACTGCTTTTGGATGTGATTACCAAGATAGTGCAATGGCTTTTCTTAAATCACTATCCCAACTTATTACTTTCTTGCTTCATTTAGTGAGAAACTCTTTAAAAAAACACACGTCATTGACCTGCAGTAATACAGTAAAAATCAAATTTAAAAATGAATATTTTGTATTTTTTACGGTAATGTCCCGCCTTTATGTACTTAATAACATAATGTATACATCAAATAAAGCAAAACTGTAAACACCTTATGCTCAAATGTAAAATCCTTTTGTTAATTTGATTTAAGAAACATAAACAAAGTCAAACCCATATACTTTAATTTCCTGTTTGTTTTTTTATCCAATCTGTTGTAGATAATCAACACTTTATAAATAGTTTTCAAGATAATTAGTTATTTTAAGCCTACATATCCACCAAATAATTTTTCTACAATAAATGGTATCAGTAGAACTGTAGCATGACTAAATGTGGAACATGTTAAAAGTCAAAGCAAACAGAAGAGATCAGAGGAGTCTGCCAATGTGAAACAACGTGTAATGTTGATGATGATGTAATGATACTTCTTTAATCTTACGTAACACCGAAAACGCATTTTAGCCCCAAAAAAAAGGCAGCTCTTATTTTTATACTAAAAAACAAAGAAACTAAGTTTCTACCACTGTTCAAGAGGCGGGCCGGAACCTTTTCCCAGTTTACATAGCTTCTATTCTCTTATACATGTCAGTGGTCTTGGAGTTGTCTGAGACAAATCCCAGTCCATGTTGGTCTAAAAGTCAGACCAAACCTGTGCAGCGCTATAACAGATTTGACCTTATCTTTTGCTCCCTGCCCTTTAATCACAGCGTCAAAAAGAGTTTATCTCTCAAAGTGCTCCTAAAAGCAGCCGTTCAGATGATAGCATACAGTGGTCAATGCCAGGAGTAACCTAAGTGCTCATGGGCTAATGTTCAACAAGAATAACCACAACTTAAAACATCTGAGTAAAGAAAACAAGTCTTTCGTCAGTTACACCTAAACATGTTAAAGATTGTGAAGTTTTTGGTCAAATGGAATAGATTCACAGCCAGCAGGCTGATACTTGCGGTCTGTGTGAAGGACTATTTTCAGATGCTGAGATTAGCCTGCCCCTTAATCCCTGACTACAGTGCAAGGGATAGACACGTCTGTGTGATTGGTGTGGCAGTGGAAAGTCAGATAAAAGAGGAACTCAAAAAGGTTCTGTAATAAGCATTTGTCAATCTACTCTGCACACACATAACAAATGAGATAATGGAAATAAGTTCCAGAGAGAGAGAAATAGTGAGGTTTGTACTTGTTTCCCATGTCTGGGCACTACTTTTTAAATACATTTTTGTATAGATTATACCTTAATGCACTTTGGGTAAAAGTTCTCCGCATAATATCCTGCAGTTTTTTGTTACAAGCCATAAATCTATATAAATATAGATTTAAACAACTAAAATTCCATGGTGCTAGATAAACATTCACTTTAGCAACACAACATTACTCACAAATTGACATTTACATATGAATGATAACATAATGTATGTACATAATGGCTGGATGATATTTTTGTTCAATGGATAATCATTTTTAGAGGATGTTTTACGGTTTTTTAATGCGTCTAATCATCTCCATCACTGTCAGAAACATCATCCCATGTAAATAAATCTGTGTCTCATGAAGCACAATGGCCTAGTCTAATTAGTGGTGACACAACTAATGATGAACCTGTTAGATTGAACAGTTTGACCAAGACACAGAGACTTGGGTAAATTGACATAACATGCTAATGTGGTTTCCTCTAAAGCACCTATGACACAACCAATCAGATTATAGTTTAAGTGGTACAACACATTTTGCTGTAGTCACATTTAAATCATCAGATGTGGGGGGCCACAGGCATGTCATGCCATGGGAGTCACATAGGAACCTTTTTAACATCAGTGCTGCACAACAAAGTGTCCTTGTGTCCTCATGAGTTCAGCAAACATATTTTGTACTGTTTGTTTTCAGTATCACTTCCTGCTTGGTTTACTTCTGTATGTGACTCTAGATTCAGAAACCTGATGGCTAAGGTAGTCAGTGTATCAGCTTATCAGCAGCAAGTGTCTCAACTAAAGCCACCTCACATATTCTGTATTGTGCTTGCTCAAGGAGTGAAACACAAACTGTGGGAAACCAAGGGTTTCAATCTATCCATCCTGCAACATATCAATACAATGATATTTGATTAGAGTATTAACACATAAATATTCACCAGTAGAAGACTATTTATCATCAGACTTTTTGAGGGTAATATTTACAGCCTTGACATCCTGATTTAAGCAGTTATTATTGTCATAATAAAGAGGCAAAAACAATATTAGCATGGAGATTGGTTCAACATGTATCTAAATTGATTTCTCTATTATTTAGAATTGCTGCAATGTTTTTTCTCCAAAGCTAACAAAGAAAATATCACTATTTCAGTATATATACACATGTATAGATTTTTTTTTCTTTTTTTTTTTTTTTTTTGGAGCGATAATGCAGTTCAAAGAGTTTCAATTCAAACATGAATCTGATGCACATAGAGTTATAGCAACAGCTAATTTTCAACTTATGTTCCAGCCATCTTGGTAGTTTGCACTCTCCTATTGGACCAGCAGGTTACATGTGACTCAAACCGCAGCACGCATGACAACAATATAATTACGCAAGTAAAGTAAGTAGTACCGACTTCAAACACTCATTTCATGAAAACTGCAGGACTGCAAACGGAGAACTTTTAATATGTCTCTCAGGACCAATATATCTTTGTAACCGAGCAAAAAGATTGTAGTGGCCCATATGTCGAAACGGGTTTTCACCTTACGGCCTACATGTGGCCTTCAGTTTAAAACACAGAACTACTCTAAAAACACACAAAACTGCTCGAAAAATACACAAAATGACAACAGAAATGACAGAAAAAGACATAAAATCACTCCCAAAACAACAACAAATATACACAAACCTCCACCAATGGCCAAATATCGTCTTCAACAGATATTGGCAGTTATCTGGATCAGTGGTCCTGATCATATTGCCATGATCATTCACACTTTAAAGACTTATAAGAAATATATATCCTCATTAATAACAATATAGTAGGTCCAACTGTATGGGCGTCCCCATTTTTTCCAAAATGCGCAATCTGGATCTGATCACGATTAAATTCGGTGGGGCAGTTCAGAAACCAAAATGATATAAGCAAGTCAAATTTCATAAAGATCTGTCAATTACAAACCAAATGTATTCATTCAATTTGGCCAATGATGAGAGACAGGGTTCTCTTTTTCATTTTTGAGTCTATTAATCAAAATCCCTCAAACATTTAATGGAATCTTCCATGGCGTGAGGTCTCTTTTTGGTGAAAAAATTGTCAAAATCCGTCAAGTGCTTCTGACATTATTCTGCTAATAGACAAATAATATTGATACACTATATGAACAAACTAATAAATAAGCACTGGTGAAAATGTGACCTCCTTGCCAGATGTAATGGCTGAAAAATACACAAAACGACAACAGAAGCAAACAATACCCTTTGTTCTTGCCTGTGTTATTGCTCATATTGGTCATTTTTCTAAACTCTGAGAAGAGTATTAATAATGTGAATCCTTGGATAAAATGATCTCTTTTTTATGGCCCCTACTCTGATAAAAGTTCCCCATCCCTCGTACATTGTGATAATTTAAAGCAGACCTGGTCCCTTCTGTAGTGATCACTGAGATTACTATGTGCGCCCAGTACAAGACGAAACCTTGTCTGTAGTGGTAGCATTTCAGAGCATGGTGTTTAATAATAACCCAACCACTAGGAAGGAGTGTATCATGTTTTTCCTGCAGTCTGTGCCTTCTCCTCGCCCTCCGAGGGCTCTCTTTGCTGTTTCAGATGTCGCATGGTTTGCAGGTCAACTAGCCTGGAACACTTGGGTGGACTGATCATTGGTTCATGGCTCAACTAGTTTGGAACACTTGGATGGACTATCCTTTTATCCTATACTGTTTGCCCTACTGTTCACTAACCCCAACCAATCGAAGCGGATGGCTACCACCTCTGAACCTGTAAAAAAAAAGGGAATTTTTTCCTTCCCACTATCGCTAAATGCTTGTTCATGTGAATCTTGTTGGGTTCTTTCTCTATCGATGGACTTTATATTTTGTTAAAGCACACTGAGAGGACTTTGTTGTAATTTGCACTATATAAATAAAGTTGAGTTGAGTTGAGTATAAACACGTGAAACTCAAACCAACACGTGATAGACCAGCTGTGGCTTTGATGAGTGCAGGCTTTAAGGTGTTAGCTTCACTTTTTGCTGAATGTTTGGAGCTTGGCGTCATGTCACAGACGTGATGTTGGCGTTGAAGAACTGGTTATATAACTTAGCTTACAGGGTAACAGCTGTGAGTTCCATTGGTGACAGGTACGGTGGTTGATTATTTTTGTTATGTGTGGGAGCCTGTGAGTATCAGGGCTATCTAATAAAGCCTGGAGTTTGCTTTCTTAGAAATATGCACGAACAAGCGTGAGCCGCTTACATGATGGATGACTTCAGGTGAGCTTTGATAAAAGATTCAGATCTGCTTTTTAAGAGCTGCTGTGAGGATGAGGAATTCTCTTTGGAGACTAAACATCTCTCTTTTTTTTTTACAGCTCACTGGTGCTTTTTAGGTTTGTCACTCTTCTGACAAGATGTTACAAGACACCATAGATTAAAGGACAGCTCTTTTTGTTTAACACAAAGTGCAAGAGATAAATGCATACCCCTGTAATGCTTTTTACACAAACAGCTATGACAGTAAAAAAAACACAAGTGCTTGCCTCTGATTCATTGTTAGGACACAAGATTTCACATTAAAAGACAACATTTCCTATTGGGATGTCTTGTTTGACCATTCAGTCATTTAAAGAAAACCTGATTTCTGATCATTACCAAATGTTTCAATCGAGAACTATCTGTATTCATGTCCATGATTTACACCATGAGGCCTTCTAGCTACCATGCCTAAGTTAGGTATTAAATTTCCAGTGGAAAACTATAGTTGATCCCTTATAAGGTGCTGTGAAAAAGTAAAATTGAAGAAGAACTTTCCAGGATGAGAATGGTAATGAACCAGTGTGGATCTTGAGAAAGACATAAACACCATTCCAAAGTGGAAGTGCTAAAGTGGCTGACAGCATAATTTAGTGTTTCCTCCTCACATGAGTCACACCTTTCTACCATGTTTCTGCAGTATAATTATGAATTATTCATACAAAGCAGACTACTGTAAAATGCGCAGTGTGAGAACTGGCATTAGCGCTAATAGTCACAATGACATTGTTTGTAATGCTTATCAAGGGTAAAATTCATGAGAAAAAAAAAAATCTGTATTGTTTCAGATGAATTTTCAATAGTCCTATTATAGTAAGATCTTGTATATGTGGGGTTTTGCTGCATTCAAGTGGACAAAGTTTGAAACTACATTATTTTGGTGGAAGGGTAATTATAGATGTTGGCAGACAAAACACATTTTAAAAATGTATGGTCGCTTTAGTACATTTTTTTTTTAATCATCCTTGTCAAATTTGCACAACAGTGATTTCTCAAAATAATTTGTACAAATAGCAAAACAACATGAATCACCTGCAAAAGCCAGATCTTGCTCAAAATCCTTCATTGTCCTCTCAAAAGTAAAAATCTGTGTCAGTGAACATGTCAGCATCATCAACATTTCACTTTGTTACAGCTTTTCTCAGATCAAAATGAAAATTCTCATAACTATTAGTTCAACCTCCACAACATTTAGTCATTTGTGCACATCATAGTAGCAATTTATCCTTCCTCTGAACAAATTGCAAATGCTTTTGGACGTGTATTCGTTGCATTCATACAATTATCTGCCGTTTTATACATTATCATTTGCTTATGTCATGTCAGTCAAAATGAACTATACTTATGGATGCTGAATAGTCGTTTTCAATAAAATGAATCGTCTTCATTTCATTGCTTGAGTCATTACAAACAAAATTGTTGAACAAGTTATCAAATTCTGCCAAACAAATTTTATACCTTTCTCTATCATTTTTTCCAGGAATTGTTTCCTAAATAGAACAAGGGATGATATCCATTGTGATGTAGATGAAAACATGTGGTCAGACTGACAGGAACGCCTGGATGTGCCAGAATGATTTACCTATGTTCAATTACAAAATGTACTGTTACAGTATGTTGTTCACAATTGTGCACGGCTCTACCAAAATGATGTTTTTTTTTTTTAAATGTTTGTTCTAAATAAGTGACTGTAGTGTATTTTTCTTTTGAAAAATGGACTATCCATTTTCAGCAAGTGACGTGCTTTTGCAGGTTATCCACTAGGTTTTGCAGTTTGCAATAATTGTTTTGAGAAATGCACTAACTGCTGTGCAAACGTTAATAGTGATTTGAGAAAAGCACCAAAGCGACTGTGAATGAAGTCATGATTCACCTTGGAGCAATTCACCAAGTCAGGACAGATTTATAAAATAGAAATGTATAGAAAAATGCTTTACATTGTTGACAACATGTTCAACTATTCTCAATGTGACATAAGGAAGTGATAAAGTAGGAAACAGTAGAGAATTGTCACCAATCATTTGCATGGATGTACCAAGTATTTGCAACTTGTTCAAAGAAACGAGTAATTGCTTTTTTGACGTGCATAAATGACACGATGAAGTGACCATTGAACAAGTAGTTTTGAGAATTTCAATTCTGAACTGAGAAAAATTCCAAAGCGACTGAGAAAAACAGTCATTAATTTGGACTTTTATCCTCGCTCTGTTTTTAAACTGTTTATTTTACTGTTCTGCTTTAATTGTTGAAATTATTATTATACCCATAATATGTATCACATATTACTAACTATGTAACATGATACACATATTTTTTAAAGCAACTTCTTTCCTATCCAAACTGCTTGCGCCGTATTAGTACTAATTTAGTTATAACACTTATATCTGTAATTCCTCAGATTTATTCTATTTCATATATTCCAACAATATATTGACATGACATTATTATACAAAGTATAAATAAAATGTGTTAAATCAGTAGCTTTAATGTCTTTCGACCTCAGATAGATAGATAGATAGATAGATAGATAGATAGATAGATAGATAGATAGATAGATAGATAGATAGATAGATAGATAGATAGATAGATAGATAGATAAATAGATAGATAGATAGATAGATAGATAGATAGATAGATAGATAGATAGATAGATAGATAAATAAATAGAATGTGGGTTGTCAATTGAGCTTCAGCACGAAATGCAATGAATAGTGAACTCTCGCGAGAATTTGGAGTAAGGTTAGAAGTCACTTTGGACGTTGCCAGATTGGGTGAAACAGAAACACGTAGTTTTTTTTTTTTTTGTTTTTTTAAATTAATTAATTTTTCCATAAACATATATTTATGAACTAAAGACACAAAAACACTGTCTTTTGTCTTCTACATGCGATCACTAAATATTTGTTTGGTGTTTTGGTGTTTTGGTGTTTCTGAGGTACCAGCCAACAGAGCAAATTGCATCTTCCTATAAGCAACCGTATTGATTTGAGAATTATACATGTTATGATGACAATATTTCTATTTGAAAGGCCTTATCTGACACATTATATTTATTTGGTAACATCACTAAACATTAAGGCAAATTGAGCCTCCATCGAATTAGGATTTTCTCATTGGTACAAAAATGTTTTATTTGAGTGGTCATCTCAAATTACAAAGACAGGTAAACTAAGAGACTATTATATGTGAAATGTACTAGTAAGAATGAGAGGAAATGTAAAAGCAGCATTATGCTACAATTTAATTTAAAAAGGATGTGCTCACTCTACCTGTTATCCATGTATTTAAAAAATATATGGTTGTTTCACTTTGATCTTACCAAAAATGTTATTTATTGATTTTAGGAATAATAATAATAAAAAAAATACAGGTAAAATTTCAGCTCCATGCTGTACTCTGCTGTATTCACCTGAATCATCTGCCTAAATACTGTAATACATTATTTCGTTTTTCATTTTACAAATTCTAAACTAAATTCCACCTCACACTACACAAAACCAATAACCAAGCACAGAGTTCCAAAACTACGTGTGAAAAAAACAAAACAAAAAAACATAACACCGTACTAAAATATGTGGGCGGGACATTAGCAGCTGTATCTGGCAACGTAGCCATGTGGGTAAACCGGATCCAGATTAGGAAGCATGCTTTGTGAGTGTGGGAATTTAGAAACGGTGAATTATGTCCCGTTGTCGTGTAGAAAATACGTTTTCTGTTGAGTCTATCTTACCATTTAGTTCAAATTCACATTTAATAGATCAAGTTGTCCGCTTCATTCGCCTCACAATAATATAGTTTAATATAGTGTAATTACCGATGGGGGGCAGCATTGCGATTAACACGTGCACAGCCTGCCGAAAATAATCAGACGAAGAAGAAGCAGTAGCATCAGTGAAAGAGAGAGAGTCGCTCTTAAAGCTTTAAACAAAGCCATTCCATCGCTTTATTTTCACCCTCCACACTTTGAGGACTTTTTCTTTTAATTTCTTGAGGTAATTTTTGTCTCCATCTTTCTGTTGGAAGATTTTGTCACGATGGTTTATTAGTTTGACATGTAACATGTTACTAGCCACACAGCTGCTCAGAGCTTTGCACAGACCGACTCAGAAAAGATACGGTAAGAAAGAAATCGCGATATCATAACATGTACCGACAAGAACGTGGTTTCCTCACATTGTAGTGCATGTAGCTTCCAAGTAGTTCGGATAGTTGTGGAATTCTTCAACTATAATTCTTCACCTGACTAAATTAATATCGAAATGAAGATTACCAAACTATGAATGGCATGTTTTTTTTTGTTTTTTTTTGTTTTTTTAACATAATAAAACGTGATATTAATGCTCGCAAAGTCATTTTATCAGAACTAATATTTTTCATAAATTTAAAATTAGACCGTAGTTTGTGTTGAACAGTAATTATGAACCAAAGGGGAAAAAAATACTAGTTGTAGATATGTGTAGAAGTAATTGTTGTCCAATAAAATCGTAAAGAAGACGTTTTATTACTAGAATACTGTTAATAGTTGACTTAAACAAGACTAAATCGAATAAGAGTTCTTGTGAAAAAGTTCATTTACCATCAAATTTTATGCTCATCGAAGCAAATGTGTTTATTTTTTTGAAAAATAAGACTCAGAATGTCTTATGCACTTTGCAGTCAAGTGTTTATTGGCTTAAAGTCTCCAAGAAAGGTGTAAACAGGCCCTGTTGAACCCATCACCTATTTCTTCTTCTCCTTAGGAGGTCTTTTTAAAGTTCACACCATGAATGAAGATGCCAAAGTTCAGCAGACGGCAAAGGTCCTGAAACGAGCCAATGAGGAAAGCGAGGACTGTGCTGAGAAGCTGCAGAACAGCAAAAGAATAAAAGCTGATGAAGATCACAATGAAGAAGAAAAAAAATATCCAAAAAAGAAAGTGGTCCTGCTCATGGCGTACTCTGGGAAGGGATACTATGGCATGCAGGTGTGTTGTCTAGTTAGTCTCACAGCTTCTATAAATGGTGACATTTAAACAATAACTAAACCCCAAGCCCACTTTTTTCTGCTGAATACATATGCATTTGTGTATAAGTAGTGCTGTTTATTAAGCCTACTCCCACTCTTCGCATTTTAGTAAAAGTATTTTAATTTAGTTGTACATGTCAGAGTTACTAACTTCTAAGCGTTGAACGCCGGCTATTACAATTGGCTTGTTGCTAGGGCTGTAGTCAACCAAGGAAATGGTTGGTCGACCAAGACTATGGCTCACAAAGCGATTAGTCGACCAAAAAAAAAAAAAATGGAAAATGAATGAGCAGGTGCAGAGGAGGACGAGGAGAAAGAAAAAAGAGACAAATATTTTGTTTTGGCTTTTTGTGGTGACGATTTGCTTTTAAACACGGACCATTTATGATATGAAACAGAAACAAAAGTGAAACCTACAGGTCCGACAGACATTTGGTATTTACATCCATGCCCAACCTGAAACCGACAATCAAAATCTATTTTTTTTTTTAGATCAGCGCACAGGGAAACCAGCACGTCAAACATAGGTGCGCAATGTGCCAGCAGTGACAGAGACAGCAGTGGATCTATTTACATAATCCACTTATCAAATATAAGGATAATCCATGTTCTTGTGCCAAAAAAGGATCGATTCAATAGTGGATGCTTGTGCTTCAAGCCCGTCTTAATTTTTTTTTTTTTTTTTTGTTTTTTTTTTTTTTTAAACCGTTTTGAAACTGATACTATTGCTGATCGACTAATGAATATCTTAGTCGACCACGACGGCATCGACCAATTAGTTGATTAAATGACCAAAATTGGCAGCCCTACTTGTTGCACCCGGCACTGAATGTTTATGGAGCTGTGTAGCAACTTAGCTGCAAGGGCGTCATGCTTCCCAAAAAAATCTAAATATGATTCATATTTATTTCTGTATTGTATGAGTTGAAACGCTGACTGACAAAATACAGAATATAAAATGCAAACTCCCCTGGTATAATGGTGAATTTGGTCATCTGAGCTAGCGAAGCGCTCCAGACAAAAACGCGTCCGCAACTGCAGCCGCTCTATTTGACTCAGAGCCAGCTCAAGTCATCTCCGCAGGTCATTGTTTTCAGTTTGCAATTTGTTGGCCAGTACCCCATTTGCCGGCGAAACACAATAATTGTGGTCAGGAGGGCTCTCCTGCCGTGGCCTACGTTCCCACACACCAGGGTCTTGGCTCAGGCAATGAGTAGTTGCTCCACTCAAATAGAACTTCCACAGACCCCCTTTTTTAGCAGCCTCTTTCCCCGTGGTGTAAGCACAATATCACTGGGTAAGAAATGCCGGCTACATACTCTTGTGTCCCTACTTGGAGTGAAGTTATCTCTCCGGATTTTGGCTAGCCATTGCTGACGCGCTGCATTATCAGCAGGGAAGCAGCGGAAGCTAATACAGGAATCTAGGTAGACAACAGTGTAATGCTGAACCTCCAACCCAGTGATTAGCCAATCCCCTCTTTTGGACACCGAACATACTCATTTTTTCCACCGCTCGCTGGCTTCGCTAACAACAACAGCAACAATCCAGGTTTATTGGCAGGACCTTGGAACTGGAATTCCTCGCCCACACACACTGTGACCGGAAGGTATTGGACACCATATTGTGCACGTAGCCAGTTGAATTTTGCTATTGGCTGAGATTGCTATTGAATTCCCTTGCGTCATCAACTTTCACTGTTGGCCCCGCCCCTCCTATAAAATGTGAGTGGAAGGAGGAGGGTTTT
Organism: Gouania willdenowi; assembly: GCF_900634775.1. Lineage (NCBI taxonomy): Eukaryota > Metazoa > Chordata > Actinopteri > Blenniiformes > Gobiesocidae > Gouania > Gouania willdenowi. The sequence continues at coordinate 15,772,293 of NC_041055.1, forward strand.
CTCCAATCACAGCCTCAGTGAGCATTGATTGACAGCCGTAATGAGGAAGTCCGCTGTGTTTCGTGTGAAACCGCTGCCGTAGCGGTGATGTTTTTGACTCTGTGCTTCTATAAAGAGCAGATTCTGATCTAATCAGAGGGTTCATCAAGCTATGTGTGTATTCACAGACACATCTAAGCTATGTGTGTATTCCCGTCTGTCTCTGTGTGTACGTCTTATTGCTATGTGTGCGAGGTGGTGGGAGAGTTGGGCTGTTTGCCCCAGAGTGGTGTCTGTAAGGCTGTGTGAGCTTCACATCGTGATTGTGTGTGTGTGTACAGACACATCATTGTGTGTATTTAAGTCTGTCTCTGCACACTGCACTGGGCTTCCTGAGTGGGTGTGTCTTACTGCCACAGGTAACACCCATAATCAAGGTTGTTTTGAATTTCTCTCCTCGTGGCAGCTCAGCAGAAAGCAGGGCTTCAGTTCATCTTTAAGGTCTGTTTTGTTGCAGAGAAATCCTAAAAACTCTCAGTTTCGGACCATTGAAGATGATCTGGTAACGGCTCTTATTAAATCAGGTTGCATCCCTGATAACCACGGTGATGACATGAAGAAGATGTCTTTTCAAAGATGTGCTCGAACAGACAAGGTGGGTTATATTTTTAATGCTTCTCCAGTTAGTAGCTTATTCTCACCTATAAGACAGGAGACCTTTGTGGCAGTTTTTTTTCATATTGTTACATAAAACATATAACGTGCTCTGGGATGATTCTCTGTATGATTGCGTGTGACGAAGAAGATAAAATATGTTTTATAGCTGTAGAAAAGTCTGAAAAAAGCAGAAAGAGCATCAAAAATCAAAGTTTATGAAAATGAGTGACCATTACACACAGATTTATCATTTCAAAGCAGCTCTACTGGAGGATCTATTTAAAGCATCACACTTACCAAAGGGTAACGACAGGTTTGGTTCATCATTTTTCATTGGAAAATGTTTTATTCTAAATGAAGACATGTTGGAGCCCGATATGTAACAACGACCCAAAACGTTATGATTGTAATAAAACTAGAAATGTAATAACTGGTCAATAATGTAACAAAAGTGCTGATCTCAAAATGTGATTTTAAAAAAGTAATAAAATGCAAAATGATACAACTGATCATTACTGTAACAAGATGCTGAGACCAAAACGTTTTTCATATATATAAAGTTTTTTTTTTGCATTTGTATATATAAAGGTAAGGAAAAAAAGTTACCAAAAATAACGAATCACAAAACTTTTTATGTTTTTGGCTCAGCGTCTTTTGTTACATTATTGACCAATTATTACATTTTGGGTTTTATTTCTTTTTTTTTTAATAACAATTTGGGCCGTTGTTACATATCGCGCTCAAACAAGCCAGAGTTACACCTGTAAGTTTGGGTCACAAATGACAATGCATGTAACGTAAGTTTGTCTATTTAATTGCTTATCAAAAATCAAGCCATAAATAGACTCTCAGGGGCAAAGAATCACATGTAACCTCTGTAATTTCAAACGTTTGTTTAAAAAAAAAAAAAAAAAAAAGTAAATGTTTTGTCGATAAAAAAGAAATGTAAAAGATTTTTAAAAAAACCCCAAAACAAACAAACCTCATTTTAAATCTACAGTAAATGCACTGTTTAGTGAAACTCTTTAGTTGTGTTTATTGAAACAATTTTGCTTTTAGGCCTTTATTTAAACAAAACCTGTTTATTTTTGTCATATTCTCGTGTTTATTAAAACTCAAGGATTTTTGTGTCACATAAAAAAATGTCTTACTTATGGATGATCAAGAAGTATAAAGACTGCAAAATGTTTGATTTACCTTATCTGATAAATCGATTAATTGTTTAAATTAATAGAATAATATATTACTTACAGAATTGTTTGCTGATACCTTTTCTTTTGCTCCTTTGGGTTTTTGTGTTCTATTCAACTTCTACTGCTATAGTTTGACCAGTAGGGGGTGCGTTTTTACCTAAATATTGTCAGAAAAAATATCAAATTAAAATGAAATCTCCACTTTTAAGGAGTATTCAGCTATAGTTGCTGTATGTTTTTAATTATTGATAATAAATGCTGTTCTGGTGTTTTCTAATGAGGCATGAATAGCTATACCTGAGCAATAAAAGCAATAAAAGTAGATAAAAAAAATGATAATATAGACATAGTCTGATGAAATAGACTTAGGGCTCTGGGGTGTTATAGAGCTCATTCATTTCTGGATGACTTTCTTTGGCTGTGAATGTAGTGCCTACTAATATTATTAGCCCCTCTCACAAAGTGTGGAGGGGGATATAGGTTTGAGCTCCGTCTGTCCGAGTTAAAGGGAACATCTTTTCTCAGAAACTGTTTAAGATAGAATAACCAAATTCTGTGTGTGTGGTTCAGTGTATCAATACCTTGATGGAGTTCAAAAATGAGAAGCGCGCAATTATTTTTTCCAGAGTTATTGCCCTTGTTAAGTTTTTTTGGACTCTGTTTGAGGTATCTTCAAAGGGGACGGCTTTCCTTGGAAAGTATTTTAAGATAATTAGTAATTTTATATTCTGATGTGATGATATTTTCTTATGTATACATCTAAGTTCTTAGATTTAGGACATTTAGAAAAAAGTTGTGAGTTATAATGAGAACCATTTTGGCGGGGGATGTTGATGACTGTCTTCTTGTTAGAGAATGTTATGCTTGGAAATTAAATACATGTTGTTTGTTGATGACTCTGGGTGTGTTTTCATGTGTAGGGCGTCTCAGCTGCTGGTCAAGTGGTTTCGCTAAAAGTGCGATTAATGGAGGATGTCCTTAAAAAAATCAATGAGCATCTCCCGGCCCAGATCAGAGTACTTGGTGAGGCCCTGGTTAAAGATGTTTTACTGGACTTGTAACAGAGTGGCAGATATCAGGATGATTATGTTTACCACTTTATTTTATCCAAAGGTGTTAAACGAGTGACCCAAGGTTTCAATTCGAAGAACAACTGCGACGCACGGACCTACTCGTACATGATTCCAACAGTGGCCTTCTCTAACAAAGACTATGACGCTAACCAAATGTCAGCTTTTCGCTTGGAACCCGAGACCATTCAGAGGGTGAACCGTCTGTTCACTTTTTATAAAGGGACTCACAACTTCCACAACTTCACCTCCCAGAAGGCCTTCAGTGACCCCAGTGCTCGCCGATACATCATGGAGATGTCCTGCAGTGAACCGTTCATCCGCAGAGATTGTGAGTTTGCTGTGATCACCGTGCGAGGTCAGAGTTTCATGCTGCACCAGATCCGTAAGATGATTGGCCTGGTGATCGCCGTGATGAAAGGCTACGCTAAGGAGGATGTGTTGGAGCGGAGCTGGGGGGCGCAGAAGGTGGATGTTCCCAAAGCTCCGGGCCTGGGGCTGGTTCTGGAAAGGGTTCACTTCGATCGCTACAACAAGCGCTTCGGAGGAGATGGGCTGCACGAGCGTCTGGAGTGGGACGGAGAGGAGGAGGAGATCCAGGCGTTCAAGGAGGCGCACATCTACCCCTCCATCATTGACACAGAGCTGGAGGAGCACTCCATGGTCAGCTGGATGGCCACACTCCCCATTCACGACTTTGAAGCTTCAGCCGTACAAACAGGAGGCGATAAAGAACCAAAACAGGTGTCTGAGAATTCACATTAGAATCATTTTATAGTTTATTTAAAGCACTTGTTCTTAGCTTGGAAATGTGGTGTTGCTACATTATTTTATTGGTAGTTTTCTCTTCTTTCTCCAGGACAATGCAGATGAAGGGAATGGCTCTGATTAAGATGCTCCGCCCACCGAGAGAAGATACTACTTCCTGAAATATGTTATTCATTATGGAATTATTTTATTATGAAAGTGCATTTCTCTTTTTTTGATTTTGATCAAACTTTGGTTTTCATCAGGATTGGTATAAAACAAAAAATAATTAAAGCCTCTTTTTAATTGAAATTCAACTATGTGTGTCTGTGTCAGGGTTGGGGTCAATTCTAATTCTAATTGCGTAACTGATAATTAATTACAATTATGGTGTAATTAAATTGTAATTTTCAAAATCTGTTGCTGTCGTAATCATAAGTAAATCGTAATTCAGTTTAAATGATTGACTTTTTAATTGTAATTGCCATGAAAATTCTATGAAAATTGTCAATTATAATTTAACGCTAAACTGTGGAACCATGTTACAGCTTTACACATATGTAGGTAATTATTTAAATGTTTCATATCAAGCTTTCTCACATTGTAACATTTAAAAAAAGGGGGTGTACTGACACAAAAAAGGCTCAGACACCCACACCAAAAATATTAAAAACTATTTTCATTGATTAGGAAGCCTAAGAAGGAAACCAATAGATAAGGAAAAAACTGATAGTAGATATTGGTTTTTAGTGTATTTTACAGCTGATTTAGGACCTGTTATATAAGAGATGCTAACACAGGAGGAAGGATAACTTTGATTCCTGTAAAAAGTCTAGGAGTTTCTTTGAAAATAGCTATATAAAACTTTATTATAGTATTATTATTATGAGGTTATTTATGCTCACTAATTGTGATTCATTGTAATTGGGTACATAATTGTAGTTGACTCTCTGAGGCTTTAGAAAATTGTAATTGGAGAGAATGCAGGTCACTGTAATTGTAATTGAACATGGGTAATTGAAAACGTAGTTGTAACCGAAAAATGTAGTTGACCCCCACCCGGGTCTGTGTGTCTACCTTCTTCCTGTGGCTGTGGGTTAACTTCCTGCATTATATGATGCTATTTAGCCTATATAGTAGGGATGTAATCGATTCTGCAATATATCGCCATTATTCACCGTGCGATTATCATATCGGTCCAAAAAAAATGTCAAAATCTATTTTTTTTAAATCCGGATTTTTAACCAAAAAATCATGTACTTGCGCTAAAATATGCATAGCACACAAATGCCCAGTCACTAGTGTCAGTGAACCACATAAGACCTTGTTTCCTCACTACCCAATACGTTTTAGCTTGGAAGTTGATTTTGTATCCATAAAACATACTGTAGTTTGCACTTTTATAAATGTATATGGTTACTTAAAAAAAAAAAAAAAAAAAAACATTTAAGAATTTAACAGAATCAGAATCTGTTGTAGAAGCTAAAGTTAATCTTTTTTGAGAAATATAATTAGACAGTTTGGTAAACGTATCACTTGTTTTTGATATTTGTACTTGAATTACAGTGTATGTATGTAATACAAACATGATTATAATATGCATTGCAATAAATAACAGGCAACCTATTGTCTGACAAGACAGCACGGTTACAAGCTTACCTCCGTGCTGAGATTATACAAAATCCAATAAACAAATAAAACACGTGTCCGTTCACTTTATAAACAAAAATGTTTTTTTTGGGGGTTTTCTAGCAAAAAAAAAAAATAATGTTTTGGTAGTGCGTATGTGCGCGCATGCGCATTTACAATCTCAGTACGACGTGAACTCAGTACATGACACCGGTCACTAGATGGCAGTACAACAAGAAAGTACACACTAGTGAAGTATTCACCAGAATGTGTTCATTAAGCTAAAACCAAAACTAATGATGCTTTCCTTTTTCCCACAAGTTTTTAATAACCGTGATTAATATATTTGTGCTTATAATCAACATAATGATCCTGCACATTAAGTCTTAGCCTTACATAAAGAAAAGGGAGTGTGTAATTTCCATTTATTGAAAGGGTACGTGAAAGCAGCACCACAGTCAACATGGCGCCGGCCAAGAAACGCAACGTGAAACCAGAAAAATCGCAAAAAGGTGTCAAAACAGCTAAAATGGACCCTAATTCTTGCGTTGAACGCATATTAGAGAGTAGAAAACATGCCAACGACGTTTTCGACTTACTGGAGCTTCTTCAGGTATGAAAATATGTACTTAAAGTTGACATTGGAACATGAGGCAGAGACATTGTTTCACTGATACAACTTTGCTGAACTTTCAACTGGTAGTTGTTTTTTGGGGTGATTTTCAGATTTTTATTCATTTCTCTTTACAGTCAGAAGATGAAAAGGTTTTAATCAGCGCCATGAGCGCGTGCACGACATTGTTCTGCACGTTGTTGGAGAGGAAGGAGTTGTTTACTGGGAAACTTCACCCAGAGGACGAGGCTCTCATTGGTGAGAAAAACAAAACACAGTTATTTACAGGATAATAAATGAGGCCGTGGCTATTGATACGGAAACATATAACATTCTGTTCATACCCAGCGCCCCTCAATGGCCAGTTTAGGTCACGTGATAGGTGCACCACGTGACTTAGTTCCGTCAGTTTTAATTTAGCTCATATTTATTTTTAGCTACCCCGCTAACCCTTTTATTTTAGCCCTAACCCAGGAAATACCTTAAAAATGTTTAAATATACAAAAAAAAATTTGTATATGTATTTTTAAAGGTGGAATTTGCCGTGTTAAATGTTAAAATGTAAAAAAAATACATGAATGAAGTGGGATTCGAACCCACGACAGCACAAAGAAGAATTTTTGAGTCGGACACCTCAGTCATCCTGACACGGTGAAAAAACACAGGCACATTACGCTTGTGAAGGAAAAAGTCCGTCAAATGTACCCATAATTCCAGGGGGCTATGGGTACGTTTACGTATCAATAGCCACTTTCTTATTGTAATGTTTTTTATAATCTCACTACTGTAATGGTTTGGTCCAGGTGGTTTCACTGCTGAGGAGAAATGCCAGATCTTTATGCGTCACCGTTACAACAGCTGTGTGGAAATGCTGTTGGAACAACTCAGCCATGAGGAGTTTAATGTCAAGGTGAGTAAACACGTGGAAGTTTAATCACTGTGCTGATAAATGTTTTAAGAAATAATCTAATGTTTAAGAAGATCACATGTAGTCTGGGCTTTATTTCTTTGAAATTCTTATCCGTCCCATGTCCTAATTAATCCCATAGGATTTATTTCCAGGTCATGTGCTGCTAATCTGGAATATTCGCTTTGTCCAAATTCAAATCAGAAGATAGACTTTCCAGAGCTATTAAAGTTATTTTCCCTTAAGAAATTGTATTGGCTTTGTTATTTTTTGAGACTACTCACTGGTAATGCACATATGGAAGGAAGGCGACTGTCCAACTCTTAACACTAAACTGGTTTGAATGCAGGAGAATGCTCTTTGCTGCCTCATCAAGTGTGCTACAGCACAGGGACGGCATCCCCTTGAGGACTTGGACTGGAGTGAACATTACAGTTTCCCACGGGAACTAATCCAGGTCAGATTTTCACTGTTAGTCTTGTGATGATTGAGTTTTGTAACATTATCATCTTTGTAAGAAATAACATTTTTATTAGCATGAGTAGGCGATATCTTCAGATGAAGTTAGGGCTGGACAATATATCGAGATTCAAGATGTGCTGAGTTTTCTTTTTTGGCAAGAAGGAAAATTACAATATCTCCTAGATATTCAGTTAGATGATCACTGAGTCTAAACAAGCCACATTAAAGAACTCACTCACACATGCTGTCCCGTACAGGAGAAAAAGACTAAAGTGGCACATTGTGCAGCTATTTGTTAATACATGTTCCATTAAGTTGTTTTTTTGTGTATTTTTTTTTTCCTTTTGTGTCTTTTGTTGTCCTCATTTATGTTAGTTTTTTTTTAGTATTTTTGATGTTCTTTTGCACATTTTTCCTCTTGTGTCCTTTTGTTTATTTTGTTGTTCTTTTGTGTATTTCTCTGTTTTTCTGGGAGTATTTGTAGGTTTTCTTTCTGTTTTTTGTTCTTTAATGTATTTTTGTTGTCCCATTGTGCATTTTTTTTCATCCTATTAAGTATTTGTGTTGTTCTTTTGTGTATTTCTCTGTCTATTTGTGTTTTTGTTGTCATTTTGTGTATTTTTGCTGTCATTTTGTGCATTTACTTTTGGGGCCGTAGCTGCCCATGTTTGTGATGCACGCACAAGTTATTTATTTATTTTTAATCATTCTTGAAGCACTGTGATGTTATTTTAACATGTGTGGCATTGTGCATCAGCAAATTTTACCCAGAATTGTCTTTCTGGTAAACTCTATTTGAATTAAAATGATCCAGATTCATATCGTATATTGTTATTGTGAGGAAAAATGTTGAGAGATGAATTAAGGTCCATATCGCCCAGCCCTAGACAAAGTGTTGTCTTTTTTCCTCTCAGGCAGTGGTGGAAAATCTTGTCTCTAAAACCACAGACAACTCCCTGCTGATCTCCAGGTTCCAGCAGTTCCTTGAAATGGAAGACCTGCGCTTTTATGTGATGAGCTCCATTCGTGAGAGCGTTGGCCAAGTCATGGAGAAAAACAAGGGGGTGAGCAGTGAACACATGCACTTCATCTCCGCTAGGGGTGTTGAAAAAAAAAAATTGATTCGGCGATATATATTGCGATGTCGCACGATTCTCGGATCGAATCAAAATGCATCCATATTGATTTTGTTTTTTTTTTTTTTTTTAACCTTTATTTCACAAGGAAAGTCTTTTCCACTGCAGGAGACATTGTAACTGCACAAAGAAGTTCACTGAAACATGGACATGTTGACCAGCTTGTGTTTTTTTTAATAAAATCTAAAAAGAAAATACTAACTTTCTGCATTTATTTGTTGTTCTAGGCATAAATACCTCAGTTAAAAGTTTTTTATTTGAAGTTGTTGGCACATGGCATGTTAAAGCCTATGTTTTTAGTGTAAATTATGCCAATAAAATATCTTTCATACATAATATTCTCATAAAGGTGTACACATTTACAGATTAGTTGTTTCTTAAGTCCTATATATATATATATAAAAAATTGAAATTATCACCTTATACTTTAATATCGGGATGTATCGTATTGTATCGGGATACGAATCGTATCCCCAGATGCCAGGCAATACACACCTCTAATCTGCACGTTCTGGAGGAGAACATGTTGCACGGTGCTCTAAATGTTCCCTGTTTCTGACCTCTCAGGCTCTGATGCCCGTGTACCAAAACAACGTGTTCACCCTGATGACCAACATCAACATGCCCAGCCAGGAGTCAGAGCTGACCAGCTTCATGGTCCAACAGGAAGGTGAGGTTCAACCAGTATTTTCATATCACAAATGTCTGGCACCCACAGAGACTTGACTTTTTCAGACATAACTTTATGATCATGTTTGTGATATAGTGTTATGTGTAGTGACAAGATGCACCAGCTCACATATTTTTATACTGTATTTTTTTTTTTTTTACTAGATTTATATTTGAGGAAGTGAAAATATGGAATACAGTTATTTGAAATTGTGTGTGATGTTTTAATTTGCAAAAAGAATAATAATAAAAAAAAAAAAATGACAAAAATATAATTTTAATCATAATTTTTTAAAAAATAAATTACTAGACATTTCAGGCGTGACGCATCTAAATTCCAGGGGACCCCATATGTTTGAAAATCATGTGTTTTTTTGAGATGATAAAGAAGTGATTCTTGTTTTCAGCGAAGCACAATGACTGGAAAGCTGCCAAACTGACTGTGAGTCAAACATTTCAAATCTAAAGTTGATGCTGATGCAGAGAAAATCAAAGCGTTTCCTGTAACAGTTTGTGTGTGTGTTTTTTTTTTTTGATGATGAAAGGAACACAAACGTGTGTTTGAGAGGATGTGGCTCGGGTTCCTAAAATATAAGGTATTTATCTACTTTCACGTCTGTTGTGTGATTGTTAGCGCATCATTCAGATTTCAGCTGTTTCCTCCCTCCTGCAGTTGCCCAGTAACATGTATAAAAAGATCCTGGTCATCCTCCATGACTCCATTTTGCCGCATATGAGCAAACCAACGCTGATGATTGACTTTTTAACGGCTGCTTATGATGTCGGTGAGTCATGCACGCGATCTGATCAAAGTTAATATTCATTTACAGCCATATAAGGGTGTCCCAATCTGGTATTAATATCAGATATTGGCATAAAACGAGTATCCGATCATATCGGCCTGTATCTAAAATCTCCAATATATAATTATTTTTTATTGAAGTTATTTTTTTTATGTCTTTATGTCTTCTAATTTCTATTTAATTGTAGTATATGCTTATGTTTAAGTTCCATCCATTTTCAGACGCGTTTGTTTTTGTTTTTCAGAGTCACTGGGATGTTTAAGTTAAACTAGTGGTTATTTTTGCTCTTTAAAAATAGAGATTTTTATTTATTTATTCAATTTCATAGTAAAATATTCCTATGTTTAAGGTTGAAAAAGTGTCCTGTGACCAGTGACACTATTTTAGTGCAACATTTCTGTAAATCAGTGTCAACATACCAATATAAACAAATAAGTATCTCCAATAGTGCTTTCTGTAAACAAAAAAATAGGGTCTTTCTTACCAGTGACACCATTATAGTGCAATATTCCAGTAAACAATATATTGGTTCCTTCAAAAAAAACACCCACCTGCACATTTTAGTGAAAAAGCAGAAAAGTTTTTGAAAGTAATAAAGTAAATCTTAAATTAAAAAAAATCGATAGCGCGAACAAATACTGCGATATATTGCCGTATCGAGATATCGTCACACTCCTACCCCCATCTGTGATTTACCTAACTAAAGAAATTGAATAGAATTGTTTTCACCATTGTCTTTAATGTATAACACAACATGTCACATAATATAGATGCTTAAAAAATGAGAAATAACAAAAATCTGAAATATAATATCAATCTCTTTACCACAAAATAAAAACTCTGTGAATAAATAATAATAGCAATAAAATATAATACATACAACAGTTCACGTTGAATTTAAATAACCACACTGTTTGCAACAAAAAAAATCTACACATAAGCTACATTTGTAATATTCAATAACTATATACAAAAGCTGTACAAAATACTGTACTATACAACTATTTGCAAACTGGAAAAAAGGCATTTTACAGGCTTAGAGACATCTAGTGGTGCTTTTTAGTACTGCATCCACTAATGTGATTATTTTTGCCATTATATACTCAACCTCACCTCTCCGACTACAGCTGTGCTTTCCTACATTTTCCATTGTTATACATTATTAGTGTCTGCAGGCTCGTCTAAACTCTTTCCTGTGTCTTGTCCAACATTAACCTTGAATTCAGGATTTTTTTATTCATTTATGTATTTCTGATATTTTGCTTGTTTTAAAAATATAATTTCAGCTTTTGGCATATTTTAAAGAGTTGTACCACAAATTATTATTGATGGAAGAGAAAAATGTCTGTGCGCTTGTAAAAACAATAAAAATAAAAATCTATGATTTTAAAAATAAACTGAAATGTTTCTGTGTACCTCCTGAAAGGTGTTCAAGTATCCCTAGGGGTACATGTACCCCAGTTTGTGAACCACTACGATATACAGAAATCTCTGCAAACATTTTTAACCTAGGGAATATATATATATATATATGTATATTATATGTTTTTATTTATATAATATTTACCTGGCTATCAGTATGATTTTTTTTTTTTGTTTTGTTGTGAAAAGTCCTACATATTATGCCTATTTATATATATTTGCTATATTCAAAGATGAGTTCGACTGGATCAGTTAATCATCACATTCTTGTCATTTCATGAACAGGTGGGGCCATCAGTCTGCTGGCTCTCAATGGCCTTTTTATCCTCATCCACCAACACAACCTGTAAGTATCAAACATAGCACACACACAATGTAATAGTTTATGAATATGTCCCAAACATGTCAAAACTATTGCATGTAACACAATATAAACATACAAAAGGGGAAAAAGATGTACACAAAAACGTCTATATAATTATTATTAATTTTTATATATATATATATATATACCCGCACATGTCCTCTTTTCACGTCTTGCCCAGCAGGATTTTACGAACTCCTCAAATTGTCCAGGTTTCCCAGGGACCCTGAACGCATCAATGGGAACACGTTAATTTAAATGGCCGGTGTCACGTTCTGAGTTTACATCCGTACTGAGATTCTCTTACAATCCTAGGACGTGACTGCTACATACTGAAATGTACGCATGCTGGATTAGCTATGCAGAGATTGTTGTACTGATTTTAAAAAATGCTTAAAACATCACATCAGTCGACCATCGATTAAAAAATCGACCAATGATAATAAAAAAAAAATATGATTGTCATGATCACATTTATATGAATACAACAGCTTATTATGGTAAAGTTATATTAGGTTGACTGTTATTTATTGCAATGTATATTATACTCATGTTTTTTTGGAAAATAAATTACCCTTCACCATGAAGAAGACGAACTTGTCGATCCTTTTTTTGTGGCGTTGGAACCGCTCCTGCCTCGTATATTGACCAGTTGTACATTTTTGTAGAAGGAGCCATTCAGCACTCGTCAAATAACAATTGCTTTGAAATTGAATTTTCAATCTCAGCACGGCGGATGTAGCAAAACTCACAGCAGAACTAGTAAAAATTCATTTTCTGGTAGTGCGCATGCTCATAATTGATCTCAGTACAAGGTAAACTCAGACCGTGACACCGTAATATTTGCTTTATCTGAGATAGACGTTTGCACACATAAGAATACATGTATAACACTATATCTTGTATGACATTTTGTAATGTAATGTAAAACAAACCCGAGAACAAACACAATATCCAGACCTTTTCTATGAGTGTTTGATCTAAAAAAGAAAACAACAACTTTGTAATTGTTTTGTGGTTGTGTGCAGAGAATATCCAGATTTCTACCAGAAGCTGTATAACCTTCTTGAGCCGTCGGTCTTCCATGTCAAATACAGAGCTCGTTTTTTCCATCTCGCCAATATTTTTCTCAGCTCCAGGTAAGAACGTTCATCGTCCAGTTTCCCTCCTATCACTATTCCTCTAAGACCTCCTACTTTAGCGATTTGAAAAGACATATCGAAGACAAACAATGTTTTTTTGGTGATGAGACGATTTTTTTTTTTATCCCCGCCACAAAGTGTGTAAAAGGGGATATAGGTTTGAGCTCTGTCCGTCCGTCCGAGTTAAAGGGGGACAGCTTTTCTCAGAAACTGTTTAATTTAGGATAACCAAATTTGGTGTGTGGCTTCAGGGAATCAATACTTTGTTGGAGTTAAAAAATGAGAAGCGCGCAATTATTTTTTTCCGGAGTTATTGCCCTTGTTCTTTTTTTTGGACTCTATTCCAGATATCTTCAAAGGGGACAGCGTTTCGTAGAATAGGATAACTAAATTTGGTGTGTGGCTTCAGGGATTTCAGTTCCTTGATGGAATTCGAAAATGAGAAATGCGCAAATATTTTTTCCAGAGTTATTGTCCTTTTTCCATTTTTTTTTTTTACTATGTTCAATGTATATTCAAAGGGGACAGCTTTTCTTCCAAACCATTTAAGATAGTTAGTAATTTTATATTCTGATGTGATAATATTTTCTTATATATACATCTAAGTTCTTAGATTTAGGACATTTAGGAAAAAGTTGTGAGTTATAATGAGAACCAATGTGGCGGGGGATGTTGATGACTGTCTTTTTCTTATTCCAGTCACCTGCCAGTTTACTTAGTCGCTGCGTTTGCCAAACGTCTGGCTCGCCTGGCACTGACAGCTCCGCCCACAGCGCTCCTCATAGTCCTGCCTTTCATTTACAACCTGATCCGACGTCACCCAGCCTGCAGAGTACTCATTCACAGGCCCAGTGCTGAAAGAGGTGAACGTTCCTCTATATAAACAACTGTAAGGCTTTAGTTGGTATTAAATCTTTATCATTGTGGGTTTTTATTCTGACAGAACTTATTAAAGATCCGTATTTGATGGATGAGGAGGATCCTGCCATGTGTCATGCCTTAGACAGCAGCTTATGGGAACTTAAGGTGTGTTTTATTTATAACCCAATTTTAGTAGTCTGTTTTCCATTTTTTTATTATTTCAAATACAGAAAGTCTGAATTTACAGGAGGGGGTTTTCTTTTTTTTAAATTGTTTCTAGACGCTGCAGAATCATTACCACCCAGATGTTGCCAAAGCTGCGATGCTTATTAACACGCCTTTGTCAGGACAAGAAGACGACATCAATGAAGTGCTGGAGATAACAACACATGAGGTGATTAGACGCTTCATAAACAAGTCACCCTCTTTCCCCTCTTTTGTCTTTTAATCAAGTCCCTTTCGGACTCACTTGAGCAGGAACAATAATGCGTTGCATGGCCTCGTTCACAGATGATGGAGAGAGATCTGAAGCATTCCCAGAAAAAGAGCGTCCCACTTGAGTTTGAAACGGCGACACAGTTACTGAAAGGAGGAGGGAATGTGCTCGGCCAACACTTTTGTTTGAATTAAAAGCAAATCTTTCTGTGACCAGTGTCGTCTGAGGATTTTCATAAGCAGAACTTTTAGTGAATGTCTAAGATTAAAGACTGTCTACAATGTGAACAAAATGTGGGTATTTTTCATTTTCTCCTGTATGACTGTTATTGTTGCTGTTAGACTGAAGTACACCAATAAAAACATTTTTATTCCCTATGAATGATCCCACTACCTAATTCAAGTTCACTTGCATGTTTCAAAAGTCCATGACCTCCTAAACTGGTTTTCAAAGGCCTGCTGTAAGTTAAGATACTGGATAAAGACAATGCAGGTAATCCTGTAGCTTCATATCAGTTAGTTTGGTCAAACAAACGCAGATTTACCATTTGTCGCTTAAAATCAAACGCACTTTTAACTATATTTACTTTAGGTAAAACGGTTTGCTTGAACTACTCACTACAGCAGTAATTCTCAAACTTTTTTGGCTCAAGCACCCCCTTTCTAATTTCTGAATCCAAGTACCCCCTTTGTCCAATTACAACATTTTTCCTTATAAAACTATTTAAAAACAATTATAGAGTATAATGATGGAATGAACAAGTGATAACACACATTTTAAATAATCTCTTTGTAAATAAGTGGAAAGAAACAGTATTTAGTGCAGTTATTCCCAACATTTTTTGAATTGTGACCCCATTTTATGAAGAATTTCTGGTGATCCCCAAAGACATTTTTTTTCCAGAAATAGTTTTTGATCATGTGTTCAACTGCTCTTTAGTTTAAAGAGATTTATATTTCACAAAGTAAATGTATAGAAAAACTAGATTCAATATTAAACTGTTGTTTAATAGTTTTTTTTTTTTTTTTTAAATTGATTTTTTTTTTATTTTTCAGAAATTTCAGGCGACCCCACATGGAATCCTGACCCCAAGGTTGAAAAACACTGATTTAGTGGCTCCTGAATAGATTTTGTTTTATCATTTGGATTGACACCATTTATTTTTAGGGATGTCCTGATACAACTTTTTTATTGCAGCCTTGCGTATCAGCCGATACCAATATTGATTAAATCATACATACTTTTATCACTTTTTTTTTCTTTAACAAAAAAAAATATTATTTTGTAGTGTGGAATGTTAGAAAAGGCTTGATCAAGTGATGTTACTCAAAACAATAGTCAGTAGTATGAGAAAAACTGGCCTATTTATTATTAACCAATTAGTTACATTTTAACCTTCAACATAATATCTACAGTATTCTACAATTGAATAAAATAAATTGAAAAAAATGAATTGAAAAAAAAAATCGGAAATTTGAATCCGATATTTGTTTTCAGGCTGATATCAAAGTGTGTATTTTAGTTTAATGCGTAAAGTTATTAAAAGTAGAACTAAAGCCAAGAAGCATTGTGGGTAATGGTAGTTAGCTAGCTAGTTCCAACATAGCATTGAGAGCTGTAGAAAAAAGACAAATATATCATTGACAAGAAATGCTACTTTTAACTTAATCATTTTGAGTTGTTTCCTCAACAAATAGCAAAGTGGTTGTCGTCCCTGGGGGCGCTGTTCTCTGTGCTGCTTCCGTTCCGGGTCCTTCTGGCCTGGGGTCCGACCCTGCTGGCTCTGGGCCCACTGGCTGCCCGTTCCGCGCGGCTCTTGCCGTCTGCTGGGCAGGGGCCTTGGCTCCTCTGCTGGGGTCTCGGGCGGGGGGCTCTCTGGGCCCTTCCCTCGGGGGGTTGGGTGCTTGGGTGTGGGTGGGTGGGGGGGGCTGGATGCTGGCGGGGGGCCTTGGGGTTGGGGGTTGGGGTCGGTGGGGGGATGCGCTGGGTGCTCGGCTGCTTGGGGCTTCCTTGGATGTGTGTGTGGGGGGCGGTGGCTGCCTCTCGGCCTGGGATCTTGGGGGCATCTGGGGGGTTGCTCGGCCGCGGGGGGGTTGCCTGGGGCTCCCTGGCCTCCGCTCTTTCTGCTGGCCTGGCTGCATCTGCGGGCCCAGGGGAGTTCCTGGGCTTGCAGTAGCGTTTTTTTTTTTTTTTTTTTTGCACATATGCTATTCTTCTATTCTTCCCCACCTTTTCTATTTCCTGTCTTGAGTCTCTCCTCCCTGCTCCCTTTCCCCTCCCCTTCCCCCTCCCCCTCCACTTAGGTGTAACACTGCTCTCCCTTTTTATATCCTCCCTATAATAAAAGATTTCTTACCCTTCCTTAGGGAGGGCTGGTGATGGTCACAATTAAGCAATAAAATAAATCAATGTATTTTATTGCAATAACAAAATATGCATTGCTGTCTCATAATGATTGCACTTCCTGTGGTGTTGACCTTTGACAGCATGTGCAGACAAGATTAAAAAAAACAAAAAACAAATAGAAAAGAACTCCTTTTAACTTATACTCAAAAGGCTTTTTTTAAATTCTGCATTTGAGGATCTTTAACCAAAAAGTTCTGCTTCTTGTAACTGAAAAAGGACCTCAAAATAGAACAACGCTGTCAAGGTTTGTTAACCTTTATGAAAATACAAATGACTTCCAATGAGCCTCGTAAAGAAGGAGATATAATAGTTTAGACCAGCGATTCTCAACTGGTGGGTCGGGACCCAAAAGTGGGTCGTGGACCTGTACTCTGTGGGTCGTGGACAGCTGGTCAAAAATAAATAGATACTTAATGTCTCTCATGTTGGACTTGTCTTTTATTTTGAAATATGTTTTTCTTTTGACGGGCATTATGTGAAATGCATCTTGCACAGGAAAATATATAGATTTATATTTGAAAAAAGATTATATATATATGTGTGTGTGTGTGTGTTTCAAAACCTAAAAACTAAATTTGGTTGATTGAATTATTAAAAAAAGAAGAAAAATAAGGGTGTCACAATTTAATGGCTGTGGCAAAATGTGGGTCCCAGCGTGAGATTAGTTGAGAACCCCTGGTTTAGACTATAACTACATAACAGCAGAAAGGCTGCATTTCACCTTCAGGGGAAGTTGTTTTCCTGTAGTATGGGTAAAATGTCAGCCTAAAATGAACTACTTTTCTATTTCATGATCCTCAAGTTGTTCAGCAGGCCATATGGTCACTCAGTGGGCAGCCTCGGATACATAAACTCACTGGGAGAATATTTTGAACTGCAGACTGCGTGCTGCTGGAAAAGAGCAAATCACATCCAGTAGAGAAGAGGCGACAAAATCGTAATTGCAGACTGGCAGCACAAACACATTCCAAACCATCAAAGCCACAAAGTTGGAGCGATTTCCCTTTAGTTTTGTATTTTTTTAGATTTTTTTTCGGAACTAAAAAATGGATGGAATGAACCTGCCAGGAAGAGAAAATGGAGCAGCCAGGACTAAAAAAAAAGGATCCAAAATCGACTGTAGGATTCATTAAAATGGTAAGTACCACCAATGAAGTTTTGTCATTTTTATGTTCAAATATTTCCAGTGTATAAGTTACATTTCATAAAAAAAGGTGAAGTCAATAGCATGTGGTTGGACTCCATCATGGCATGCAACATGCAATTATTAAAATTAACACCAAAAACTACTACTTTAAAGTCGAGTATCATCTGCATAAGTGTGCATAACGAAACCAGCCATTGATTGGAGGAAGCTGCAGTTATGCAAAAGAGATCATAAAATATTTGATCTGTTTTCATCATCGATAAGTGAAAAGAGGACATGGGAGTTGATCTCTGTTTTGAATGAACCAGTCACTACTTACAGTATCACCCACACTTTGACACATCACTAATGCTGTTTTCTGAGGCTGTTCTGCAGAACGAGGCACTTCTGCATGAAGCTGCGGGTTTTCTGAGCTTTGTGTTGATGTTGTGTCTCTTCCCTCCGCCTCCGTACTTTCCTGTCAGGAAACAGCAGCTGTCCAAGGTGAGTCAGCACACAGAATCTATAAACATTTGGACGAAACAAAAGAAGCAGCCAATTATTTTAGCCTTTCCTCAACCAAAATGTCAAGCTTTTGTGATGGCACTCTTTAATAATAGATCTGCTTTGTTAACAGTCAAAGAGGGATTGGCACATTTACCTCAAATTCTGATTATTTGTATTTATTGTCTTAGATTTTTAATAAGATAAATCCAGCTTTTTGAGCCCTGAGAGATGCTGTTATGGTAATGAAGGAGAAATCGATAAAGATTTCAGCAGCATAAACCAATCTCTGGTTGTCAGCACTCTCTACTCTCAGAAACACCTTTTCTAATAAAACAACTTATGAAAGCAACACATTTCCCCCCCCAAGCTTCCCCAACATTCTGTGGCTGTCTGTGCAGTAATCCTCTCTTATGCAACTGAGTGAAGCTTTCTCTCCTTCTCCAGATATACACACATTACACACTCACACACACACACACACACACACACATCTTAGTATATCATTTTGGTCCGCACAAACATGTAAACGACCTGAAAGAGGACGAACAAACTGGAATTATCTTTTTTAAGGATGGGGAAGAAGAAATTGGACCATAAATTCCACTGGTTTGTGAAATTTTGTTCTGTCTTTTATTAGGCTGTCCTTGTACAATTGTGTGATTGAAGTTTGCTTACAGGAAATGGCTGATGTGAAAATGTGTTTTACTAAAACACAAAATAGCTGTTTACATAATGTAGTAATGTGGATTTTTTTTTTTTAATCGTTTCTTTATGTGCGTGGTAAAATGTAACTAAAATGAGGAAGGATTTCATAGAATGTGTAGCTTAAAGACATTTTGAAACACTCAAGCCGTTTAGGAAATTAAATATATTTTTATTGACTCTAAGAATATATAGAATAAATTAAAGTTTGAATATATAAGAAAAGTCTGAACATATATATCTATATAAGTTGAAATATATATACATATATATAAGTTGAAATATATATATAAGGTCTGAATATATATATATGTATATATTTACATACATATATGTAACTCTGAATATAAGGAATGAAAACTGATGTCATTGATCCGGCAGCCATCTTTTTTAATCATGTAATCATTGGGGCTATATAATAATAATAATAATAATAATAATAATAATAATAATAATAATAATAATGCATTACATTTTATGTAGCACTATATAAAATGTAATGCATTATTCTTTTACTCCACATTTATTCAGAGTGTATTCCCACCCTTAACTTTTCTTATATACATTTATGTTTTCATATATATATGTATATATCTTTTATCTTTATATATACATATATATACAGTATATTAGGCTTTTATTGTATATTCAGACTTTCATTCAGACATAATTATTATTGTCAGTCAATAAATATATACTTTATCTAATTGCCTAAACGTCTTACAGTATGTATGTATATATATATATATATATATATATATATATATACTGTATATTATATGATCATGTAAATCATGCAGAGATACATGCATGTATGCATATTACAAAAAAAAAAGTATTTAAAGTGAGTTGATATGTAATGCCTGTGTGAGTTTGTTTGAGTTTGTAAACTCTGCTCGTGTTTGCAGGTGATAATGCGGGATCACAAACAAAGTGCCAATAGTGAAGATCTGTTGCGACGGACACAAAGTGAATTAGAGTGGATTCAGGGACAGCTGGATGTGATAACAGCCAGAAACATACACCATCATCATCATCATCAACCATGCTCCAAGAGTCAGGTATACAC
Source organism: Gouania willdenowi (assembly GCF_900634775.1). Taxonomy (NCBI): domain Eukaryota; kingdom Metazoa; phylum Chordata; class Actinopteri; order Blenniiformes; family Gobiesocidae; genus Gouania; species Gouania willdenowi. The sequence continues at coordinate 15,792,193 of NC_041055.1, forward strand.
ACACACACACACACAGAGCAGAAATAGCACTGACTGATGACGAGGCATTAATCTCTTCTTAATCTTTGGTTGGATGTAAGATCTAAACATTAGATTGGAGCAAATGCTGTTAAATCTTACTTGATCTGCAGTCGTTTATCAACCTATCACTGAGTCACAGCCTCACATTTACAATGTTTCAAAAGGTGAAGCATTTGGAAAGTGAAAAGTCTTATTCAGGGGTTTTTGCAGGGTTGCTCCTTCCGTCTTTTAAGGTATATTTGAACTATTCCTCATTTTAGATTGAAACACAAACTGTTTAGTTAAAAAAGTTATGTATTGGGTTTCTTTTTCACTATTTTTAATCACATCCTTACTAAAAAAAACAAACAAAAAAAAAACATCCAACACGATTTAAGTTTTTCTTTCAACATTAAACAAGTCAGCACAAGTAAAAATAACCTGACAACCTTCATTATTTTAGGGCAAGTTTAATTTTAAAATTACATTAAATAGAATGATTCTTGATTTTCTTTCTATATATTTCTATGGGTGCAATTCTTAAATATTTTAATCTTTTTTAAATCTTAAAAAAACTTATTTAAAATGCTTTTAATTTTAATTTCCATTCTTGTGTACTGTATGTAGTATATACACATCTGCAGGTGTTAATTAAATGTTTTATCATGGAATTTGACATTAAATGTGTAACCCTGGCTTATATTTTACATTATGCAATAAACTGAATTTGAATAAACCATAAAAACAATCTGGACTATGAAAAACCTGGGGATTAGGTGGACTTTCATAAATAGAGATTATTGATTATCTGTCACCATCAACAACCTTTAGCTTATATCTTTGAGGACACCGCTGCTACGAGCGTTTAACATTTATGGCCAGAAGAAGACAGCTAGCATCTGAGAACATTTAGAAGAGAGACAGTCAACAGTGTGTTCTAATGTTGGCTGTCAGTGTAAATAACCTTCAGCTATTTGCATATTTAAAGTTATTCTGCCCGTCCCACTTTCAATCTGCTCCCGAACCCTTGTCTCGCAGGATATCGTGCCATCCCTGCAAGCCAACTCACGGGAAGGATAATGCATCCACGGCAACAGTGGGAGTAGATAGTGAGCAAAGGTTGCTAGGCAACAGAGTGTAAAGGAGCTTTCCCTTTCTATACTTCCACTCCATCCCTGTCAACAAAGCATCAAGGAAACATATCAGTTTATTTGAGTTCAGGTGTTCAGGCGTTTTCAGGGGTTCATATCGTACATTGTCAGAATAAGGATATTCTAACAATCAATTATCAAAAACATTGTGATTTATTTAAGACACTAATCATGTGAAGTTAGTACACTCATTAAAAAAAACTGTTTAGTGGACAACTCTCAAACAATTTAAAGAAGTTAGGTTTTTATTAACAACATTTTGTATTCAGAATTTGCCAAAAATATACTTTATTCTGTAATTCTTTGTCATTCAATTATTTAACAATTTTAATGTTGAATTTCAGGCGATCCAATAGCAGTTTGTTTTTGTCAATTGTTGATTACATGTTGAAATCTTTTCACAAATACTTCTCTTCATTAAAGTCTTTATCTAGTTATCTAGTTTCTAACTCTTCTTCATTCTGATTAATTCCATTCTATTCATGTTTATTAATCGGCATCATCCTTCTTCGCCCTGTTGGCATAGCAACAAAGCCTCTATTCTAACTACCTACGCAGAGAGTACTTCTGAATAACTTTTATACACAGATATTTCATATATTTTAACGTAATATGGTACATTTTGGAACAAACATTTCAATAAACAATAACAACCTGAAAAACCAAAGTTATTAAGTATTGGGTGTACTGGTTTTTTTTATATCTATCGCAATCTTTCAGCTTCTTAAAAACCTTAAAAATGATGTCAGAGCTCTTTGTTGGTGATGTTAATGTAGGTTTAATGTCGCACTGATCCTATAGGCCTACAGTGTTTGGACGAAAGCCCACAAATGCACAGAAAGCTACATGTGTATTTGTTCTGGATAATCTAATAATACATCCAGTTTAACTAAAAAACAGGGTCGTGGGATGGTGAAAAATTGTCACTTCAAGACAAACAATAAAAGATTATTTTATTGTCCTTTGATGTCAAAGGTATTACCCCTCGGAGTCAGTATAACGGTCAATAATTAGTAGCCGTTAAACGATTTTCCTTAGTAGTTATCTGCATGTTGGGGTACCCTGATTGGTCAAACCGGACTAAATATGGAGATGAGAAAAATAATAATAAATCAGTGTATCATTTGTTCATTTGTTTTTCATTATGTAACAAAAACATGAAAAATGAAAAAAACACTAATTGTTTGATATTTGTTTTCAAAACCAAAATGAAAAAACGGAAAACGGCTTGTTTTTCAAATTCAAGCTCTTTTGCTTCGGTACAGAAAACGGAAAAACGGAAAACAAACACCTTTATTCATTTTCTCCATTACGACACTAACAGCTATGCTAACGGCAGTTCGGCATGACAAGATCGCTGCTTCCAACTGTGCATCCGAAACGTGTCCTTTTCGCTTTAGCTGGTGATGGGCACAGAACTTCCTCACGGACATTTCGGAGGATTTAGAGACTCCTAAGTGTTGCAGAGCTAAAGATATCGCGGAATGTGTAACGCTTCACTTCCGGGTCACGCACTTTGGCCAATCGGTAATGGAGAAAACGAATGAAGGTGTTCGTTTTCCGTTTTTTGTTTTCTGTACCGAAGCAAAAGAGCTTGAATTTGAAAAACAAGGCATTTTCCGTTTTTTCATTTTGGTTTTGGAAACAAATATCGCATAATGAGTGTTTTTTTCGTTTTTCTTCATCATCATCATCATCATCATCATCATCATCATCATCATCATCATCATCATCATCATCATCATCATCATCATCATCATCATCATCATCATCATCGCTGTAAAGCGTGACCGAGTTAGATGAGCTGGAGATATGAGGAAATAACGCCACCACAGAGCGTCCTGCTTTATTACAGATGAATGTTTGCAGTGAAACAGAACTATTGGCTTCCATAATACACAGTTTTAAATATAAATGATTTAAAGTGACCTGAGCTGAGCCTCATTAATATATGTGTGGGAACAGTTTCTGGTCTATCCTCATCTGCATATGACAGCTTGTTTCACTCTGTGTGGATCAAACTGTGACTTTACGTTGGACGTAGTATGATAATAGTTGAATCACTGTGACCAACGTGGACAGAAGTCTGCGTCTGTCAGAGTTTTAATTAATCGCGCAGCAGCAGCTGAGTGATCACAGCTGCTGCTGCGCGATGCACGTGTCCGTGGGGCTTCAAATGTAACTAAGTCCATATTTTTAGTGCAATATAATGTTTCACCTTATGGGGGCGCTGCACTTATTCCAGGTTTAGAAACGCGTAAGAGGAAAAGGAGTTACACACACCGGAGAATGCGAGTAAAGCCAGATTTGAATATGAACACCCACATTTCAGGGCTGCTCCACCCACAGTGCGTAACTGGGATGAAGGCGCGCAGCGACTGACTTAAGTACAAGGGGAGAATAGCAGGTAGCCAGAAACAGCACCGCTGCGCAGATTTTTGGACTTTCGCACATGGGAGAGTAGAGCCCTTTGTGATGCTAGTTACAGACCCATTGGTATTTTCAGGGTAATTGTAAAAAATGTGGAAACCGTATTGTTAATTAAGGATGCATCGCCCAAATAACAACCAAAAGAATAGCCATCTAAATATGCTGAGGGCATTCCATAATAAACAAAATAGACAAATACAATAGTTTTCTATTACTAGGCATTGCCGTTATATCTTCTGCATTGTCCTTGTAAGTGGAATGGTACATGTCCTTTGTGACTTGTTGAAAAGAAAGAAAAAAACATTTACATCATTCCTAAAAGGTGATGTAGCAAAATGTATTGGATTCTAATTGCAGAGCAGCAAAGTCAGAAATGCCACTTCTGAGTCATGATCTGCACTATTTGGGAGTAAAATGGGTGTGATGTAATGATTTAGACACCAGTGCTCAACAGATTTACTCATCCTGCTTAATTGAAAAGCTGCCACGCCTGTCTGTTTTTGGTTTGTTTTTCTGCCCATGTGATGAGTGTTAGTGGTCAGTTGAACACTGTGTGCATGTGTCAGCAGATGAGTGGTGCTGATGATGGAAGGATCAGGCTCCGTTAACACATTCAGGGTTGGATCTGCTGCACGAGCGTGTCAGTAGGGCGGTTCCTTTCACTCCCACTGTTGGAGTGACTCTTCTGCGTGCAAACAAGGGTCGCTTTGAAAACGGCTCAAGTGGAAAAACCTACAACTGCTGAACAGAACACACAGTAGACACTACAACACGCCTGCATACGCATGGATGGAGAAAGGGCATCATGCACCCATTAAAAGCTAATATCAAAGCTTAGACTAAAAAAGAATGAATTGAAAAAAAAAGGGTCTTTGAATATGATTCACTTGTTATAAATAAAATGGTATTTTGTTTTAAATTTGTTGACTGGTGTATTTAGTGCACCAATAAACAAAAAAATAAATAAAATTAAGTCAAAATCAAATTAATCCCTGTAGCATTCATTTAATGAGAAACCTAAGACAGTTGTTGTTTTCACATTCCCGTACCCCATCAGACATTAAACCTGAAGCCATGTACCCCTTACTCCTGCTCACTTACAAATATAATAATGTGTAGTGATATACAACATAGCCCTAGAGCACAAATCTGGCCCTTAGACCATCAAATTCTGCCTGCAGGAGAAAGTTCAAATGATAGAAAAAACAAAAATTATTGTCCAGATTACCAAATACTTAAGTTGTAGATAAATCAGCTAGGATATCACAGATATATAAATACACACATTCAATGTATATTCCACAATATTTGGAGAATCGCAATTTTTTCATGCTTTTTTCCCATGAGTTCAGTCATTTTAAATTTAAAATTGTTCAAAGAAGTACATTTTCCTGCAATTATTTAACATATCTTCATATGATTTTGGTTAAACACACACACACACGCACGCACGCACGCACACACACACACACACACACACACACACACACACACACACACACACACACACACACACACACACACACACACACACACACACACACACACACACAAAACACATTCAAAATTGTCACACAACGTAATGTGAATATATTTTTTTTGTGTTTTTTGTATTTATTTATTTATTTTTTTTAAATGTTTTGATATCTGTACACTCTTTAATTTCCATTGGTAAACTGTTCCAGAATGTTATTCCACACACTGATATACAAAAGCTTTTCCTTGTTGTCCGCACTCTCTTTAAAAAACATGTATGTTTCTGAAAATCTGATATTATTATAATGTGCTGCCCTAATAAACCCTGCAGTAGATGGTAACACAACAATGTAATTAACTGAGTCAAAACATAAAGATTTGGGTTACGTTACATGAAGACTTTATTAAGTGAGTATATCCTACTTAACCACAGTGTTCTTGGTTTGAGTCAAGCTGCCCCAATGCTGTTTTTTTTTACTTCTCCTTTTTTAATTAATCAAATAACATGGGGCGACTCCATAAATCTAGCAATATGACTCTTCCTTCTGCCTACCAATGAAATAAGCCAATATTTGACTGCGTCAATTAAACAGATAACTATTAAGGGAAAGTGGGTGGAAAGCCTCACTGTGTGGTCCATAAAGTCAGAAAAGCCTCCATTATGTAATTATACACTGTAACATCTTAATAGCTACCCACATTCTGTGGTTAATAAACAGCCACTCCAGCCATTTAGCAGTTTTATTTGGATTAGTCCATGCACTCCTTCTCCATCATTTATGTTACTAGTTTGTATACTATTTTACAACATTAATATTCTTTTATTACTTTTCCATTGAAGTAGTAAAATTGTATCAGCAGCTCTCTTTCTTTCTTCGTTTTTCTTTAGCATACATTTCACTCATAGTGCTGCTATTGTTTATTTGACAAAAACAGCAGACAAAAAAAAGCCTCTCAGTTGTTTATAGACACATTCAGTAGTATTTATTTGTATTGACAGTATATATTTACAAGCCTATGGCTGTGTTCCAAATCACACACTAAAGTACTACACACCACACTCAATGAGTATATACTGTCTACTATATACTAGTAGTATGATTAGCATGGTGACCGTTCCCACTGAAGTATACGTCAAAGTTTCCAAAAATGCATTTTGAAAATGCATTTGAACCTACCGATCTGTTAATTTGCCACCTTTGAAAGTTCTGAAAGCATTTTAAGTGAAAAAATGACCAAGTAGAATATGAACACGTGATCATTTCGTCCATAAAAACTCGCAGAAATGGCGACATTTTGGACATGTTCGGAGACCTTCCGTTGTGCTAATGCCAAAACTTCTGGTTAACTTCAAAACAAGCCTTATTTACAAAAGTGTTAAAACTAATGGAAGACAAGAAGAGATGCTTTTGTTTTAAAAGGGAGATGTTTGATTTTAGATTGAAACCGGTCCCAGGACGATTTAACAACACTTTAGCAATGTGTCATGGGGCAGTTAAGTATGACTAGTGTGCCCACCGTGCATACTTAAAAAATGTCCCGATATAGTATACATCTGGGTATTTCTGGCGTACTCGATCTTTCCATACTATCGCATTGGAACGTGTTAGTATGAGTACGTTAGTATGAGTATGTTAGTATGAGTATGTTAGTATGAGTAATACATTAGTACAAGTACGTCAGTATGAGTATGTTAGTATGAGTAGTACGTTGGTATGAGTAGTACATTAGTATAAGTACGTTAGTATGAGTAGTACATTAGTACAAGTATGTTAGTATGAGTAGTACGTTAGTATGAGTATGTTAGTTTGAGTAGTACATTAGTACAAGTACGTTAGTATGAGTAGTACGTTTGTATGAGTACATTTGTATGAGTAGTACGTTAGTATGAGTAGTACGTTAGTATGAGTAGTACGTTAGTATGCGTAAAGTAGTTTGCGTATGTTAGTATGAGCAGTATGTTAGTATGAGTAGTACGTTAGAATGAGTAGTATGTTAGAATGAGTAGTATGTTAGTATGAGTATGTTAGTATGAGTAGTACGTTAGTATGAGTACATTTGTATGAGTAGTACGTTAGTATGCGTAAGGTAGTGTGCGTACGTTAGTATGAGCAGTACGTTAGAATGAGTAGTACGTTAGAATGATCAGAACGTCAATATAAGCAGTACATTAGAATGAGTAGTACGTTAGTATGAGCAGTACGTTAGAATGAGCAGTACGTTAGTATGAGTAGTACGTTAGTATGAGTAGTACGTTAGAATGAGCAGTACGTTAGTATGAGTAGTACGTTAGTATGAGTAGTACGTTAGAATGAGCAGTACGTTAAAATGATCAGTACATTGGTATGAGTAGAACATTAGAATGAGTAGTACGTTAGTATGAGCAGTACGTTAGTATGAGCAGTACGTTAGAATGAGCAGTACATTGGTATGAGTAGTACGTTAGTTTGAGCAGTACGTTTGTATGAGCAGTACGTTAGTATGAGCAGTACGTTAGTATGAGCAGTACGTTAGTATGAGTAGTACGTTAGAATGAGTAGTACGTTAGTATGAGTAGTACGTTAGAATGAGTAGTACGTTAGAATGAGTAGTATGTTAGAATGAGTAGTACGTTAGTAAGAGTAGTACGTTAGAATGAGTAGTTCGTTAGTATGAGCAGTACGTTAGTATGAGTAGTACATTAGTATGACCAGTACGTTCGTATGAGCAGTACGTTAGTATGAGCAGTACGTTAGAATGAGTAGTACGTTAGAATGAGTAGTACGTTAGTATGAGTAGTACGTTAGTATGAGTAGTACGTTAGAATGAGCAGTACGTTAAAATGATCAGTACATTGGTATGAGTAGAACATTAGAATGAGTAGTACGTTAGTATGAGCAGTACGTTAGTATGAGCAGTACGTTAGAATGAGCAGTACATTGGTATGAGTAGTACGTTAGTTTGAGCAGTACGTTTGTATGAGCAGTACGTTAGTATGAGCAGTACGTTAGTATGAGTAGTACGTTAGAATGAGTAGTACGTTAGTATGAGTAGTACGTTAGAATGAGTAGTACGTTAGAATGAGTAGTATGTTAGAATGAGTAGTACGTTAGTAAGAGTAGTACGTTAGAATGAGTAGTTCGTTAGTATGAGCAGTACGTTAGTATGAGTAGTACATTAGTATGACCAGTACGTTCGTATGAGCAGTACGTTAGTATGAGCAGTACGTTAGAATGAGTAGTACGTTAGAATGAGTAGTACGTTAGTATGAGTAGTACGTTAGTATGAGTAATACGTTAGTATGAGCAGTACGTTAGAATGAGTAGTACGTTAGTATGAGCAGTACGTTAGAATGAGCAGTACGTTAGTATGAGTAGTATGTTAGTATGAGTAGTACGTTAGAATGAGCAGTACGTTGGTATGAGTAGTACGTTAGTATGAGCAGTACGTTAGTATGAGCAGTACGCTGGTATGAGTAGTATGTTAGTTTGAGCAGTACGTTAGAATGAGCAGTACGTTAGTATGAGTAGTTCGTTAGTATGAGTAGTACATTAGTATGAGCAGTATGTTAGAATGAGTAGTACATTAGTATGAGCAGTACGTTTGTATGAGTAGTACGTTAGAATGAGTAGTACGTTAGTATGAGTAGTATGTTAGTATGAGATTTTGAACACAGCCTGTGTGTATTTAATTCTGCTGATTGTGCAGAGCCTTCAGCTAACAGGGATGTCCTTATGTTTGAGTGTTTTATTACAGATTAGGTGTTTTGAATATGTTTGCCTGCATATCTGTTTAGAAAGCAGACAGTGCTGCTTGGCAGCTCTGTTCATCTCTCTGTTACTGGAAACTCCACCATATTACACCAGTGGGTGTATGGTCTGCTTGGCACGTCTGCAGGTGTCTTTCTGTCTGTTTGGCAGCTCTGTCATATTGGCTTTGCTACCTTGCTCTGTCTAAATAAACTGACAACTTGTACACAACTTTGAGCATTTCAGAGGGTTTTTTTTGGCTCACAGTCAAATAAATCTGGTATTGTTGTATCTGTGCAGAATTTTTTTTGTCTGCCAGATAACAAATATTCTGGGAACATTTTAATAGATATGTCAGAATGATGAAAATCTGATGTCGGAGCATCTGTTGGCTGGTCTGTCAGGAATACCTGAGTGCTTTAAAAAGAGCAGTTTTCTAACTATTTACCTCTTTCATATTTTCCGACTAAATGATAAATATATGTTCAGCTGAGATCAGAAGTACACAGTGAAAAGATAAATGTGAGTAGTCAATTACAGGTGATGATGATGTCAAATTCCTAGTATTGTTCTAAACTGTACCTGGCAAATAAAGCTGATTCTGATTCTGATTCTGATTCTTTTGTCACTTTAACATTTTTATTGTTTAACTTGTGGAAAGAGAATAAACTTCTTCAGATAGATGTTGATTTCTAACATGTTTTTCATTTCTTACATTGAGTATTAACATCAAATTTATTACCTTAAAGCATTCTCACAATCCCACAGCCAGTTGAATTTAAGCAGGACTGCAGAGTTTACATCTACTTATTAAAATCAGCTTCTGTCCTGCTTCAGCCCACTGCTGCTTAATTCCTCTGCTCTATGTCAGCTTTTCTCTTAGCAACGCAAAATTTAAAATCACAATATCCACATTGAAAGAGGCTCTCGTCCTTGACTGTAAAGCAACATAAATGCCGAAAGCCTCCAAATTGTACAATTAGAAGACGTAGCTCAGTAATACGTATTGTATTCATTTACATCCACAAAAAAATCAAAGCAAGAATTGCATACTTGAGAGGAAAAAGTCTATCAAATTCTAACTAAATTGTACAAGAACATTGTTTTCAGGCATAGTAATAATCTAATAAAGACTTATGAATAGCCTTTCGTTGTGGGCAATTAGTAATGGCAACTTTATACCTCCTTTTCTCTCTTTGATCGATCTAATTTTTACACTATAATCATGTAAATAAAACTACTAGACACTTGTCTTTTGTTTACTAATGAACTGCAAGTCTTGTAAATTCACTATTTTTGTATCTATTCACTTTTACAGTTGTTTTTACTGTTTTAGCTTAAATTTGATTGTGGTTTTATACTCAGCTGTTGTGGTTTTATCATGTACTGTTATGTGACCTTGGGCGACCTGAAAGGCGCTGATGTTCAAATAAAATGTGTAATCTACTTTATGTGGACAGTTTTTATGTACATGTTGAGCTTTTTATTCTGAATTTATATATATATATATATATATATATATATATATATATATATATTTTATTTAACCTTGTCAGCCCGTATATATTATTTTTAATTTGGGGCGATCATGGCTCAGTGGTGGAATGGGTCGTCCAGTATCCGAGGGGCTGGGGGTTCAAATCCCGCTCTATCCAAGTCATTGTTGTTGCGTCCTTGGGCAAGGCACCACATTGCCTCAAATGAATGGGTATGAATTGTGCATGAATGTTGGTGGTGGTCAGAGGGGCCGTAGGCACAAAATGGCAGCCACGCCTTTGTCAGCATGCCCCATGGCAGCTGTGGCTACATTGTAGCTTCCCACCACATATGTGAGTGACTGGTGTGAATGAATAATGGTTTCTGTACGTGCTTTTAGACTCCTTGAAAAAAGCGCTATATAAATCCAAGCCATTATTATAACTTATATTTACATTTATAACATTATTGCAACTATATAAATAAAGTTTGATAAGATTTGATTGGTCATATGTCTCATATGTACATTGCAGGTTGTTCTTTTTGACAATAGAAGAGTATAAAATGTTTTTAGTATGTTAATGTATATCAGATGGTCAGGAAAAAAAATACCAAAATGACTCACCTTTTTTAATGCTGCTTTTTTTTTTCTTGAATAATACACGTAGCTTTATCTTGTTTGCAGCTTTTAATTCTAATATTTCCATAGCTACTAAATAGTCCGTGTGAAAGTGTCTGTATTTTCAGTTGGAACTTACAATAGATGGGAGTCCAGGGTTGGTCTTTTATGTGTATCACTGATATAAACTGTTGCCATTCTGTAGCTTTATAATGATGTTTTTCTCTTGCAGTTGAAATATGAAGTGTCCTTCCAGCAAACTCCAGGACATTCATCATTCTACTACTTGAATCGCTATCGACTGCTGGAGGAAAAGAATCGGGCTCTGAAGCATGAAGTAGCCATGCTTCTACGAGAGAAACAGCAGTACAGGAAACTGGTAAATGTGTATTTCTACGATTGTGAACACATGTAGTGGCTATATATAGATGTGTATGGAGAAGGTCTGCGTGCATGATTGGAGCTTTTATTCCTTTAGGATGCATGGTCCTCTGCACATATTATGTTCTCCACTGGCTAAGCCAAGGTCATGCATGGAATTTGATTTCTAAACAAAAATGTAAAGGAATTTGTGTATCTCAATAAGCAGGTGGCACCGTGTTTGCACAGTGTGTTCGTGCGGGCATTTATGTATTTAGTTCATTTATCTTTTCGGGGGTCGCCTTTAGGTGGTCTCAGGTGGCAAGGTGTGTGAGCTGTTATCTGGGCGTCATGCCCATCTGAAATCTGGCATCTGGTATGAGCCTCAGTGATTTGAAACCAGTTCCCATGAAAATAACAATACATTACAATACAATCCACATACCACAGCTGGAATTGGCAAAATCTACATTGACAAAACTGCAGCAAATATGGTTTTAGTTTGTTTGTTAGTTTGAAAACATAATGTTTTTGCCCACAAACCGTAATCGCAAGATGAATTTGTATAAATTATGGTAATATGGTCACTATATGCATGTTTTGTATGGACTTCATTTTCTGTTTTTCATTTCTAATATGAGAGATAAAAGAGCATCCGGCTCCCTGATGGTTTTTCGCCGGCGTCAGCTTCACTCAAACATGCAACACCATGGTCACCATGGTCACTCATGCAAACACAGTCAGCTATGGTTCAGTAGAGCACAGATGGAGAGAGAGAGAGCTTCATGTTTGGCAGCTGTTTTATTTTTACTATTCAATTAAGAGATGTAATATTAGACATGGCCATTGTATTTATCAATTGTTAATCATTTAATAATGTTTGAAAACAAATACAATCATAGAACAAGAGCACTTAGAGAGCGCCAAATCTCCTCTTTGCCAGATATTGGCAGTTATCTGGATAGGTGATCCTGATCATGGTACCATAATCATTCACACTTGTAAAAAATGATATCCACATTAACAATACAAAATAACAAATAATATTTAATAATAATAAAAGGCAATAACAGTGCTAAAAAGGTTGTTGTGTTCGAAGACGCTGAACTATAACAATATAGTTTTTGTGAATGAAAAATTAAATAAATAAAATGTACTGTATATAGATGAAAAAGGTAAAAGGTGTATCTGCGTGAACTATGTAGTAGGTGTTCTTAAGTAAGTATAAAATGACAGGAATATACATATAAAAATAAAAATAAAACTGTTACATATGAGATTTTGACAATAGATTGTGATCTACTATCTTTTTATATATTTATATGTGTATATTTATAAGTTACTTCCTCCCACTGCCTTTCAAGTTAATGAAAGTATGTTAATTTGAAAAGAGTCATGTGTATATGTAATTTACTTTGAACTCGGAATAAACAATCAATCAATCAATAGGTCTTTTTAGAAAATCGCAATGGAATGCTCAAATCAGATTACCAGATCTAATCTGGATGAAACTTGGTGTGATAATTGAGGAACCAACCTGACATAACTGGGTTAAATCCTGTAACTCAATTACAAAACAGGATGTGAATTTTTTAAATTTCACCAATGATGAGAAATTGCGATCTTTGATTTTTTTTAAACTGATCATTTCATTTTTCATTAAAAAACGACAATATTTAAGGTGCAAGCAGGAAACGAAGCCCAAAGTGCTTGTATAAGAGCTCCACCCCTTTAAATCTAGAACCATCATTAATATATTGATCTGGATCCTCTACAAAATGTAATGGACTCTTTCATGATGTAAGTTCTATTGTGGGTTGAACTTTTGTCCAAATCTATTTAGCACTTTTGAAGTAATTCTGCAATAAGATGTGAACAGTGGAAAAATGTCCTCTTTTGTGGAGGTAATAATAATAGTAATAAATGTACCTATGCTTAAATTCACTAACTGCCTAAATATTCCAAATGCAATCTGATCCGTAATCAACAAAAACACTGAGTTTTGTAGTTTTTGGCTTAGGGATGCAACGATTCACTCAATTCCTGATACAATTTGATTCACAACACTGGGTCCACGATACGATTCTCTCACAATTTATTTTACAAAATGAGACTGTAAACAAATGATCACTGACATGTATTCAATTTTTCTTCAAAAATAAAAATAAAAATACTGTACTATTTTCTTTTATCTTTCATTGTCAAAAGAATCCCTTGATAAACTATTCAAAACAATGCAATTTAATTAAAAGTAAATCCTGAATGAAATAAATAAAGAAATAGTACAAATGAAGAAGAAGTAAATTGCATAATAAATGGTAAATGGTAAATGGACTTGATTTTATATAGCGCTTTATCACCACACTGAAGCAGTCTCAAAGCGCTTTTACATATCAGCTCATTCACCCAATCACTCTCACATTCACACACCAGTGGGACAGGACTGCCATGCAAGGCGCTAGTCGACCACTGGGAGCAACTTAGGGTTCAGTGTCTTGCCCAAGGACACTTCGACACATAGTCAGGAACTGGGATCGAACCCCCAACCTCTCGATCAGAAGACGACCCTCTACCACCTGAGCCACGGTCGCCCATAATAATTCTTTTTCTTTTTAAAAGTGCAACTAAAAATGTATTTTGTGCCTTAACAATTGGACTTTAAAACAAATCTCATATTAAAGAAATAATATAAATAAACAAACTATGGCTTTCATTCTCTCTCTCTTGTTTCTCCCTTTCCTCTCTGTTCCCCTCTTACCTTGGATTTCACATTTTCTGTTTTCTCACCTCTTTCATTTTGTCTTGGGGAAGCCAAATTGCTTCCACACCTCTGATTTAAAACACGGTGGTGCGTCCTGAATTTCAAGTTTTCAAGTTTTAAATAGATAGCGCCCTATATATATATATATATATATGATTAATCTTTACATCCCTATTTTGGATAGCAGTAATCAACATGTTCATATAACGAAATATAAAATATTATGTATTTCAAACAGACAAAAATATTTCAAAAGTCCCACACAACTCCATTGCTATTAGTTGCTAATTTGAGTTTGTAAAAGTAAAATTGAGATGGACACCAAGGTAATGCAACATATATAATACAGTGTACTACTAGAACTGTGGGCGACCGTGGCTCAGGTGGTAGAGGGTCGTCTTCTGATCGAGAGGTTGGGGATTCAATCCCAGTACCTGACTATGTGTCAAAGTTGGGCAAGACACTGAACCCTAAGTTGCTCCCAGTGGTCAACAAGCGCCTTGCATGGCAGTCCTGTCCCACTGGTGTGTGAATGTGAGAGTGATTGGGTGAATGAGCTGATATGTAAAGCGCTTTGAGACTGCTTCAGTGTGGTGATAAAGCGCTATATAAATCAAGTCCATTTACCAATTAGAACATTATATACACACGATATAAATGTCTCTTCCAAAATCATAAGAGCCAAAGCTGACCATAGTGCCTGGACTATATCAACTATTCATTTCTTAATATAAGCAACTTTAGAATCCAAGAAATGCAAACTTTATCCTGCATTTTTTGATCCCAGAGCTGCACTGTTACTGTTAGATATTTAGTCATCCATTTGGCTAAACATAACTCAATAATGTCATCTTAAAATATAACAGTCATCATCTTCTCCAGCTGCGTTTACCTTTAGATAAAAAAACTAAAGTTGAATTATTTTTTTCCTCTACCTAAATCGGACAAACAGACTAAGACGGTAGGTTTATTATTATTTTCCTGATTAAGGAAGAGAGGGAAAAAAGCTTGAAATGTGTTGCCTGGCAACAATCTGATGGACAGTCGCAGAGAGTTACCCTAGGTGAGAAATGACCTTCTGTGTGCTTTGTGGCTGCTGTTAAAAGGCCACAGCTGCTTCCCTAGACACAATCCCTATGGCAACAATTGTGTTTGGTTAGCAGTGGTTTCACTTAAATGATAGAACTGACTGCAGCGTGACCTGTCCCAGAGCAAAGGGGGGCGATGTCTGATCGATAATCCATAATAGCGTTGTCTTCGCTGACCCTGTGTCCACCTTTTCTGTTGCTCTAATCAAAGTTACGCAAACAATATTGATGATCCTTTTATAGTATTGCTTAAAGTTTGACACTATTTTGTGTCAAAAAGGTGGTTAAAAGTTAAAAGGGGCCCGTTTTAGTTGCCTTGTTAAAAGGTAACAAATCAAGACATTTAAATCTGGATGTAAGCAGAGTTTTTGGCATGAAATGGTTGATTTGTTCTCCATTTGTTTTTTTTGGAGTACACAAATAAAGAAACACACAGCACACACCATACACACACTTCCTGTAGTAACCTCATCAGTGGCTATACTTCCAGGCAGAGAGCCTGACTGAAGTCACCAGTGCAGCCTGTGCAGCTTCATGCTGGCAGTAATCTAAGCTGATATGATGGATATCAGGGTGTGTCAGGCTCTGACCAGAATACATTCACCAACATTTTCAAAGAGTTCACAAACAAGAGAAAGCAACAAGGACACGAGCTGCATGCTTAGACACTGGACAATGAAAACAGTTGATTTCTCATTACACCAGTGGTTCCCAACTTTTTTTGGTTCGTGAGCCCATTTTGAAATGTCTGGCGACCCCAAAGACATCTTTTTTCTTCTTCTAGAATTAGGTTTTTAGGCTAAAGGTAGGTATAATCTATGGATGTGTACACATAGACGCTCGGAGCCCGATTTTCAATTTGGAGCCCCAAAATAATAAAAACAAAAAACGAAAGTCGATTTCTCATTCATTTGCGAGTCAAATATTACGACAGTTGGTGGTATCGAATCATTGGCACATACAAATATATAAATGGGTCCCATTACCCCGTACATTTTCAAATGACTACTCCTCCGTTGGTTCTTGTTAGATCAGAATGCAGTTTAGCATGAATATGATGAGACGCTCGGAGCCCTTTTTTCTAAATGGGGCCCAGGGGGCCCACCCCCCATTTCCGATAATTTCCAAATTTATGGGAACATAATCATGTGATATATCGTTTCAAAGGCCTGGGGACCCACCCCCCCTTTTTTTGGGCAATTTCCATTAAAGTCATTTTCTCATTTATTTGTGAGTCAAATATTGCGACAGTTGGTGGTAACGAAACATTGACACAAACCAATATATGAATTGGGGCCCAATACTCCGTATGTACCACGGGGGCCCCTTTTGTGAAATGACTTCTCCTTTGTTAATGCTTGTTGAATTGGGCTGTAATTTGACATGGATATTCTATAAGCGGATGTCAAGAGCCTCTCTGAGACCTTTTTGAAATGGGGGGGAACGCGGGCCCAGGGGCCCATCCCCTTTTCCGATCATTTCTAAATTTACCGTGTGACTTATCGTTTCAAAGCGTAGATTATGATTTCATTTGTTTTATTCGGTGGAACAGAGTCATTTCACTGGATTCTCGGCTGGTCCTGTTGTAGTTCATCTGAACTTGTTTAACATGTTTGTTATATTGTCTTACAAATATACAGTAGCTAGGATTAGTGCAAAAAGTGATAAGATGCGCCAGCTCAGATATTTCACTGCATTTTATCTGACCTATATTTACATTTGAAAAAGTGAAATAGAATATATGTTAAAGATTGTGTGTTGTGTTGTAATTTGAAAGACAATATTTAAAGTCATTTCTTTTTGTCAATTAATATACAGTTCAGGCGACCCCATTTAAATTCATGGTGACGATCCCAAGGTTGAAAAACAATAGATTATACAGTAGAATGGGTTTGTTCTTCACAAATTTTCTGACTTTACTGATTTTCAAAAGTTTGACTTTGTTTAGTGAAATGTACCTTTTTTTTTGGTACAACTGCTTTCTCATCAGAATCAGAATCATTTCATTGTCATTATGCATACACACAACAAAATTGTGCACACAAATCTCGGCTTAAAATAAATAGTCAGGAAAAAAGTATAAACACAAATACTGACTAATGATGTGTCATTATCAATCTTTACATGTGAAAAACAATTTTTTTTACAGTGTAAATTTTAAACTACGTTTTGGAGGAATTCATGGTTATTTAATCAAATTGCTCTCCTTCATGAACTTATCTACTTACTTGCATGTTCTCCCTGTGTGGGTATTTCAATTTACTATATTCAAGCCATTAAATCACAACCAACTTTATTGTGGTGATTGAGGATTTTGATCAAGGCCTGTACACTTTAGTTCTACCGTGCTTTGGTCTGAGTGTTCACTGCTCTACAGGGATGGGGCGATTGCAGAAATGGACGTTAATATGCAATACGTGCTAAATTAAGAAGGGTCATTCAGACTTGTACACATCTAATTGTGTGTTTGGTGTTTACTTGAGCCTTTTAGATACTTTTTGTGGTTATGTTGTGTATGAGTGCGTTGATATGTTGTTTTTGCCTCGTGCTGTGTATTGCTAAGGTTATATAGTAAAGATGTGAAAGTTTGTGATGCATCATTTAAAGTTCCCATAAAGTCCTGTCAAGCTGTCAAACCTTAATGACATTTGAAGACGCTCACAATGCAGCGCTCTCAGTAATTGCTGCTCCCCGTGACTGCCATTAAATTTGATTGATACATTGACAAGTAATTACATAAATGATGAACATTGCCATGATTTGTGAGCCCAAAAATCTAAAACACATTCCCCTAAAACCACATTCATTCTGCTAGAATACAGCTCTGTAACAAAACACAGCCCTCCAGTGTTAAAATAAACCCCCTGAGTTTACCCATTTTGGGGTAAAATCTGCATATAGCCACAACACACACACTCAGTGGTAAAATGTGTGCTTGTTGTAGTTAAAGCTGTGAAGCTGTGATGGTTGTACTTGGAACAGAGCAAAATTGGAAGACTGGGTTATGTCGTGAACACATTTTTGCCAATGTTTTTTTTTTTGTTTTTTTAACTTCTTACCAAAGCCTTCAGGAACTGATTAATACGCTCTGATTATAGTGAATAACTTAAACAGATACTTCAGCAGATTATGCTAATTGCCTTGGGATGTTGCTATCTTCTAATAGGCTAAATCATGCCAAGAATCCCAGGAATTGGATACACTTTCTAAATAAAGTTATTTTGCATTTATCCTCATTTAAATGAGGAACTTTTAAATGTCCTCATAGAATCTTGGTCTTATGTGTGGGATAGAATGGATGACTTCCTGTCAAAAGTAGGCTCAAGAGAAATCAGAAATGTTTTATTGGCCAAGTACAGTTTTTAGGTCAGCACAAGAAATTTGACTTGGTAGTCGATGCGCAAAACAAAAAACATAGAAACAAGCCAGCAATAATAATAATAATAATAATAATAATAATAATAATAATATAAAGGATGAGGGATAGATATAAATAAAGTTTAGATAGAGAATAAAGGATAAATATGATAAATATAAATATATACATATACATTAGAGTACATAAACTATGCTAGCATGGGACTAATGAATACACTATGACACATTTACTTTAATTAGTTATTTAGTGCAACCAAAACAAGCCAGTTAGGTCTAATTTTAAGTATAGGTTTCTGTTAAACAATGTGCCTTTATGTTCCGTCGCCAATTACAGCTGTAGTTGCCACAACAACAGCGGCAGTGGCACGAGCTAGAAATCATTAGCATCTAAGCTGGAGAGTTTCAGTCTACCGTTCGACTTAAAGAATATGTGTTAACGCCTCCTCTTAGCATTGTTTTTATCATGGTTACCATAAGGCCATGATGACTGACAGAAAGGTTATCCCCCAACATCTATTGGTGATTTATTAAATGATAACCTAACATAATGTCTCTACATGTCTTTGTTAAACTCTATGTATGTGTTTGTCACACAGGAAGTTGGACCCATATACAGGAAGTAGCGGCCCTAGTAGGACTTATGCTTTATGGTGAAAAACACATCAAAGGTAGGAATACTTCTAAATGAAACAATACATATGGTTTCTACTAGAGATAAAATAAATTCATAAATCCAAATGAATACCTCTAGCAAAGTGTGCCATAGCTTAAATATTAGATCTTGTAGAAATCTATTTGTGTAAACACAGAAAATTACCAGAAGAATAGACAGAAAACAGCAGAAATACACAAAAACAGCAAAAAAAAAACAAACCCAAAATCAAAAAAGAGTCCAAAGAAACTACCCGTTCAAAATTACAGAATATTATGAACAAAGGACAACAAAAACACACAAAAATACTCCTAAAACCAACCAAGATAACTACTAATCAATAAATGGAAAATTTACCACACAACATCAAAAAACACACAAAAATGACAACACATAAAACAACCAAAATATACAGAATGACAAAAAAAGACACTCTTTCCTGTATTAATGCTCAGATTGGTCATTTTTCTTAATACTGACGCAAGTATTGTTAATTTGGCCCTCGGATCAGGCAATCAGAATTTGTGATAGAAGTTGCATTTCTCTACGTTAGATGCTGGTAGGTGAGGTCTATTGGTGTCCATCCCGGTCCACACTGGGATCAAGGGTGACGCTTTGGGGTGACAGTCTGGAAATTTCCCATATGCAAACACAGGGAGAACAAGCAAACTCCACAAAAACAAGTCAAAGGTCCACCACAGGAGTCAAGCGTGGGGCTTTTGTAGAAGCAGAATAAAGTAGATTCATAAATAAATAATATTGATTCAATCTTGGGGCAACACTACATGGGAGAGTTCCTGTTGTCACATGATACTTTAAAGAGTAACTGAACCCCTGCTTTCACTAGGAGGGAGATTCCTAAAGAAAAGCCTTGATTATGGGCGGGGCTCCCGGAGCAGTTAAGAAACACCCAGTCTATATTATAAAGTCTCCAATGAACGATCTATCCGACGTTAACTAGCTACTCATTACTCAATATACCTCTCTATTCACTCTTCTCTCACCACAGATTGTAGAGCCCACAGGTGCTAGTTTTTATAAAAGGGGCGGTGCTAACAGTGCTTTTTTGTGACGTAAGATGGATCCAATTGTTCTAAGAACCCCTACAACATACTGTATATTTGCTGCTATGCCGCTTTCTCCTCCTCCTCACCTCTACCGACCACAGGAATAGTTCATTTAAGATGATAGTCCATTGTTTTGTCCAACCGTTGCTTCGCATTGGGTCACAAACATGTCAGCTACTAAAAGTGAAACTGATTGTGAGCGCTCTTCGGTTTATCTATATTGTGGATTGTCTATATACTGAACGCAAAGATATTAACTGTGATATTACCTGTAATATAAACCTGCCTTCACTATGTTTGTTTTACCTGTGAGGTAGTTTTAGAGGGAGGAGCTTGCATTCTTATAAGATAGGAAGCGCCAGGATTGTCAGGAGGAGGAGTTTCCCCCTTATGACTCATAAGGCGGGAAAATCCAACTCGCCTGTTTGGAGCTGACTTTTTACATAGGCAGTGGCTATCAGTATGGTTGCCGTATCGACATTCTATCCGTACGCAGCGCTCCTTATTGGCCAGTTTAGGTCACATGACTAAGACTAAACCTAACCGTAAACCTAACCCTAGTCCTAAGAATTGTTGCGATAAAGGGTTATAACCTAACCCTAAACAAAATGTTCGTGCGACCAGATTACATATAAAGTCAATGGATACAGTAGATGCGTCCCAGAAGAGAAATTTTTCCTGTGCGGCGGTGCAGTCCGATCAGCGCGTCAAGAGCGTTGGCCCTTGCGAGCTCGCTCCCGATTTTTTGTCATATTCACACATTCGCAAGAGTTGAAAATATTGAACTCCTGCGACTCTTTAGAATGACAAAAGCCAATCAGAGTCCTTGTTGACGATGAAGTCAGGCCGTCAACATGGACACCGGTCTGTTCGCCCAATCAACCATGGAGTAGAAACTGTGTGACCACCTGGAGCTGTATAACACGGCCTTTATAACCGGGACCGGACTAGGAAGGATTTGGCTTGGAGGACAATCAGTGAGGAGGTGGTAGAAGCAGGTAAAAGTTATCTTTGTAGTTTTCATCTTTGAAAGTCGGCACTGAGCTAGGATAGCATTAGTCGCTAATCACACCGACTTTTTTCACTGGTGGTTTATGTTTATGAGAGGAGAAAAAGCACAGCTCCTCGCTTCAGCAGGCAGTGAAACTCACCGAGTTGGATGTGTCGCCGGTGGGTGGTGTTTCGCTTCAAACAAGCGCATATGAAGTGAATGGGAACATTTTTTGATCCTGCGAAACCTGCGGAACGTTTCGTGCGGCAGACTCGTCCGGTGCTGCAGGAGACGCATTCGGTGTGAGCGCAGCATAAGACGCTAGGTACGTGTGTACTTTGGTAAACTTACCAATGCGGTAACTGTACTTTTCTTTTACAAAATGTAGAATAGTAAGGGAGGGAGGAAACAACTTTGGCCCTCTGAATGAGGCTAAAGGAATGTGTATCACTGTAGCAAAACTATTAGATATTGAATTTTTCTTTTACAGTACTGCCCCTTTAAGTTTCAAGACTAACTATTTTATAACTGTGTGTCTTACTGATGTTGTTGCTGATGCTTGTAGCAGTGGAGCTGGCTGATTAATTCAACAGAGTGGATTTCTGCAGTTCATTGCACACGCATGCAGTTTGTGAGAGAGAGAGAGAGAGAGAGAGAGAGAGAGAGAGAGAGAGAGAGAGAGAGAGAGAGAGAGAGAGAGAGAGAGAGAGAGGAGGAGGAGGATCCTCAAGGGTGGGGAGATAGTGAGAGGAAAGAGAGGAGAGGGAAGAGTGTGTAGAGACGGAGAGGGGGGCGGAGGGAAGACACACTCATTTACAGACACACACACACACACAGGTCTCAGAGCTGCTTCTGATGCTGATGCTGCTGCATCCGTCTGACTATTCCCCACCCATAGAGAGCAGAGAAAGGGAGGGGATCAGAGCAAAGGAAGAAGAGGGAGTAGGCGACACCTCTGTGGACATGTTCCTGTTCTAACCAGCACACACGGTAAATAGCAAGCCTTTTCTCTACACTCTGCTGCTGTTTGTCTCCATCTGTGCTCCATTAGCTCCAACGTGTTTGATTTAGCTCTGCTGAGTCCTATTTATAGTGGAGAGGGTTAGCATAGCCAAGCAGCTGGGAAAACCTGTGTGTGTGCGTGTGTGTGTGTTTGCTGCTGCAGCAGCAGGAGGAGGAGGAGACAGATGTAAGAGAAGGAAAGATAAGATTAGTTCGTTTTTTTTTTGTCTCTATTCCTAAACCTTCATTTGAGGAAGGCAACATTGAACATTCAGCTTTCCACGTTTTCTATGAAAAGGAACAGAGCCACCTGTTTGGAAGTGTGTGTGTGTGTGTGTGGGGAGGGGTTAAGTTACGATGTAAAGCTCAGTCTATTCCGTGAATTTTATATTTATGTTAATTCGGCACGTGCGCAATAATCTCTCATTTGGTGTTTCCAAAGCTGTCATACATAGCTGTAAGCTTATCAATAATACATAGCCTTTCTATAGGAGATGTGTTCTATATACTACTACTAGATACAAGGGGATAGAGAGCCTGTGTGTGTGTATTATTGGTTTAGGTAACCTGAGCTTTGAGTTGCCAGGTGTTGCTTATGATTATTAACCCATTCACTGATTGCTCGTCGTGTCCTCACGTGGTAAACTGAACTCCATTAGCTTGTAGGTCAGCGTATGTTTCCATTCAGAAAAAGAATGAAACGAGAAACAAATAATGAAATTATTTCAGTCAATAAACTTGTAAATAAATTCGACTTTATGCAGGAATACTCAGTAATTATCAGTTTACATACATGCAACAATTAAACCAAAGAGACCTGAGATCATGGGTGTTCAGCTCCAGTCCTCGAGGGCCGGATTCTTGAAACTTTTAGATGTGTCCCCGCTCCATCACACCTGAATCAAATGAGTGACTCGTTATCATGCTTCTGCAGAGCTTGATGACAACATATTGGTTTCAAGCAGGTGTGTTGGAGCAGTTAGACATCTAAAAGTCTCTGGAATCTGGCCCTCGAGGACTGGAGTTGAATAGACAAAGCAAGGCAAGGTAACTTTATTTGTATAGCGCATGTCATACACAAGGCAACTCAATGTGCTGTACATTATCAAAAAGTACAATAAATACCCCTGCCTTAGATCATGGAAGATTTTCATTAAATGTTGGAGTTGAACCGGATCAATATGCTTTATCCTGGATCAGTTTCAAAAATCGAAGAATCTCTATCTCTCGTGAATGGCAGAGTTTCAAAAATTGACCAATCTATCACCAGATATTTTTCACAACCTCGGGGATTGTGTGGCACGCAAGCAAATGCCACCAGTGCAGAAAATTTTGAAATTTATAGTAAAGTAAAGCTAAAGTGGGTTTTTTGTTGTTGTAGTTTTTTTAAAATCTTTGTTGCAGCCTTACTTTAAACCTAAAAGTTATTTGTTGAATTGGTGAAGGTTGATGATGAATGTAGTTAAAGAGTTACTCATGTTCATCAACCCGGAAGTCGCCATTTTGGAGGTAAGCAGCAGGTTTACAAATAGCACACACACACAAACAAATCCCAAATTTTGAGAGGAAATGGTGAACTATTGCCATGTTTTTGGCTGTACTAATCGGTCAGACTGTGAACAATGTGGAGTTTTTTAGACTGTCAAAAGTTCTAACAAATCTAGTAGTCCAGTTTGTTCTCCAGGGAGTGGACATTAGAACACAGGATGGAAGGAAGCGGCGTTCACTGAGGATTAGCTTAGCTTGGTTGCTAGCCCCGCTCCTGCTTCTGATCTCACTGCTGGATGTAGCCGACGTAGCAATCCGAGGCTCGCGATCCAGAGTAGTCGCATCTAACGGACTGTTTGATTTACCTAAATTTTAGATTGCCTGGCGGTTGTATACGATTTTAGAGTAACTACGCTGCAGGTTCACTGTGAAATTATTAGAACTGACTGAGTTTTCTGCTGATATATATCTGTTGCTAACGCGAGCCTCTACCGCTGCAGCCGACCTCCAAACTTCTGTAAGATTTAAGGTCTTCTGCTGTGTATGGGCTTTATGAAACCCAGGTAGTTGACGATATCAGGATACATAATAGACAGAAAACTCTCCGGGTCGTCATTGATCCAAGACGAGGGAGCGACTCGTATGGATCTGCACCACCAATAAACCGTATTTTTGCGGACCAAGTCCTTCCCTGTATGCCTTTGCATCTATAACGCATTTTGAGGAGATTTTTTGTGATTTATTCATCGCAGAGTAGACCTCTGTGAGCCTCCAACATGTAGTGTCAACATCTGCTTATCTCCAACATGGCCGCGCATTCGGGTTACTGCCCAGAAAGTGACGTCAGTGGAAACCCCTCAATAAATACTCACACACACTGTAGAGACGATAAAATAACATTTTATTCAAAAGACACACACACACACACACACACACACACACACACACACACACACACACACACACACACACACACACAGTCCCTTTTGTGTCCAAGTGTGTATTATTAAAACGGCACTGATTAAAAAGTGAAACTGAAAATCCCCCCTACGCTGCTGAAAATGCACCGTAGGAGGCAACATCACTCCTTAGGGGATAAAAATTACAACATCATGTGCCCCTAAAGCCCCTAACGGCACTAAATTTACCTTAGTTATGTTGGTTTGGTTCCCAAATTGCCCCATTGAATTTAATTTGGGACGAATCCGGATTACATATTTCATCACAATTAGAAAAAAAAGGGAGGTATTTGGACTTACTATATCATTATTAATGGGGAATATAAGTTTATTCCATGCCTTTGAAGCGTGACTTATCATGGTACCATGATCACTGATCCAGATAATGGTGAATAACTTTAAAAGAGGATATTTGGCTATTGGCGAAGGTTGGCGCTTTCTGAGTGCTGTTGTTGGTTAAGTTACGTGACTCAAGCAGTTTCTTCTTGCAGTTGTGTATTCCTCAGGCTTATGCATTAAGTGCCTGGGCTTGTACCTTGACTTCCAGCTTTTTGCCAAACAATAAATTTTATTTTAATATTTTTTTCGCCCCTATTAAGCCAACAATTACTATTACAAGGCATGTGGGAGATGGACTAGTGTGCCTGCCTTCACACTTATGTGCGTTTTCATTTCAGTTCTACATTAACAGGATTATGGTCATTAACACAACAAACAATTATAAACTCTGTTTACTGCGGATTGACAGTTGAACTATTTTGTCCAAAGCTAATCTCTGATAAACACACAATCAGTTCTTGGGTCATGGTGTTCATGTGTGGGTTAGCCTTTTCCGTGTATACGTGCATCTACACTGACAGTAAGTGTGTGGCTGTGTGAGTGGGTGACAGCAATGGTGAAACAGTGTTTGCCTTAGGATAAGAAAATGATTAATGCACATACTGTATGTATGTTTTTGTGAACCTCTGAGTAGGCGTCTTTTCATTGTATGGACAGAGAATGTAAAAAAAAAAAAAAAAAAAGAAAATCTTGAGTATATCTCATTGTCATAATGTTCTTGCACAATTCACCTCGCCTTTCTTTATTCTCTACTTTATCATCTCCACCTATGAAAAATGAGCAGAAGTAAAGAGAATATGAGAAAATGAGACATGGCTTTTTTTCAGTCTGATTTTTCTTCAGATAGATTTTTGCAACTTTTGGATGATATTTGGCCTTCGAATAACAGCCTGGATAGGGTTGGGCGGTATATGGTTCATACTGAATACCAGTATATATTTTTGTTATGACATACATTTTTAATATACGGTCATACCGGTGTATTTGATTATACAACTTTCAGAACGCTACGCTGCGCCGCGTTTCAGACTGGACTCTTTTCAACATTGCACTCCTACATATGAAGGTAAACAGTAGTTCTCTGGTGTTAGTTGCGGTGTAAATCATACATGTAAATGGATAAGAAAGCTCTGAAGCTACATGTGAGCATGTGCCTGCGTGCGCATGCCTCTGCTACAAAGAGAACAACACTCACGGACACGGAGGCATGTCGGCAGTTTGGCAGTAATACACAAAAAAAAGAGAGCAAAGGATTGCAATTTGTAATTCCTATAATGCGGAAATAAGTAAAAGCTACATTATTCACCATAAAAAACCACCACACCAGTGAGTATGCAGCATTTAAAGCTAGAAATCAAGCTAACGCTAAAGCTAAGCTGCTGCGGCAAAGAGTCATTGGGCTGCTGTTGCAAACTTGTATTACTACTAGTGTGGAATGATTCTACAGTATTCACCCATCATGACTGTAAAATAGACCATCCTAAGTCAATCTACTGCAGTCATTCCTCTCTCAACCAGTAGAAACTGCTGTGAACACCTGATTATGCATGAAAAAAAAAAAAAAAAAAAGTAATATACCGTGATATACATTTTTGGTCATAGGGCCCAGTCCTAAGCCTGGAGGTAGCCAAGGTGTTACTGGGTTAAGTTTTGGATGTTCTTCTAAAGCAGGAGTTAGCAACCTTTAGCATCAGATGAGCCACTTAAGCCACAATTGTTATAATACCCCAAATATAATTCAAGACAAAGAAAAAAAACAGGACCAAACTGAAATAGGAAAATTTAATTAGTAGCTCTGTCAACTAAAGGACTTTCAAGGCACTGATAAATAAGAAAAGGCAAACATGTGCAAACTGTATTTATGGATTGCTGAAATCGCAAAATGTTACTGTAAATAAAAACAATGAACTAGTGCCTTCTCCCAGTGTTGTTATTTTGTAATCATTACTGCTGATTCAAAAGTGGCATCTTATAATGCAGAGAGCACAGCACAGAGTCACAGAATCACCACACAGCAGAAAGTTGCATATTAGAGGCCGACGGATCAATCGGATGCCAATTTTTTTTGTTTTGTTTTTTGTTCTTTATTTGCCCAGGCAAATTAAGAACAACTTTATTATTTACAACCATGGCCTGGCAAAAGGCAAGGATGTTGTTTAATAAGAGATAGCTAAACTCAGTGCTGCTGATTAATTGGTCGGGCTCTAATAGAAAATAGCGATGGTACAGTTAGCAAGGGCTCGGTTCTGAAATATATTAGGTATTGATTTTAATCCTAATAAATGTTTTTTTAAGATGCATTTTATTGTTCATATTGAACTTGAAGTATATTTATATCCTATTTCAGGGGCTCTTATTGATGAAGTTGTCATTCTGTGTCTGCACCACTTGACTAAGTGTACAATGATAAATGAAAAATATAAAGAGGGTCGAGTTGGTCGTTTGTTCTATTTAAAGAGGCATGTTTTAATTATTTGTTTGTTTTTCACACAAGAAATGGCATCAATAGTCAGGAAGTAGCAGCTGCTGGGAAAATGGGAATAAAAGGCTGTAAGTGCTCCAAATTTGCTGTTACTCCATGTTTATAATGTTATACATCAAATATAGATTATCCTCTCCATTCAATTAAAATTCAAGAAGGACCAGTCAGCGAAAAGTTCTTAAAGCACAGCTCTTGAAATGCGGAATTAATTCAGGTTTAACCAAAGTACAACAGCAACTTCACAGTAGCTTAAATTTTCTGATTAAGAAATCAGATAACTACATATTTTTATAACATTGCAATTAAAGAAAAAATAAACTCTTCCCTTAGCATCTCAGCATAGCGCAAATAAAAAATAAAACATGCCTGTGGCACACATACAGCCTACTCAAAGGGTAAACAAATGTAAACAAAGAGGGGGCTGGCTCACATCGGAACGCGAAAAAGTCTGAAAAAACTGTGGTGGGAAAAACGAAAAACATTTAAAAATTAAAAAATAAATAAATGTTATTATTATTTTTTCAAACTTGAATTTGCTAAATAAAATTGTTTTTATCTACAAATTTGACTAATCGATTAAATCGATTTTTTGCCCAGCCCTATCTATTAATAATGCGTATTTTATATTTAAATAATCTTGTAGTTATATTAACATCTAACATCATTATATTAACATTATATTAATATGTTTTTATCCCCCACCACAAATGTGTGGAAAGGGGGATATAGGCTTGAGCTCTGTCCATCCGTGCGTCTGTCCATCAGAGTTAAAGGGGACAGCCTTTTCTCAGAAACAGTTTACGATTGGATAACCAAATTCAATGTGTGGCTTCAGGGAATCAATACCTTGATGGAATTCGAAAATGAGAAGTCCGCAATTATTTTTGCAGGAGTTATTGCCCTTGTTCTTTTTTTCTTTACTCCTAACGAGGTATCCTCAAAGGGGACAGCTTTTCTTACAAAGATTGTTAGTAATTTTATATTCTGATGTGATCATATTTTCTTATGTATACATCTACGTTCTTAGATTTAGGACATTTAAGAAAAGGTTGTGAGTTATAATGACAACCAATCTGGCGGAGGATGTTGATGACTATGTATTAACGTCATTAACTGACAATTCAAATGAATTCTGTACAATTCAAATGTTTCTGTATTACCATTTTTAAGGACACGTAATAGAACTGAACATTTACATAAAACTAAAGGCACAATGTTCTCCCATTTACAAATAAAAAATAGGCCTGCGTTTCAAATGTAGAGAAAAATAGATTAAAAGTAAAAATTGTTTATGTTTTTAACAATCTGGACTAATTTTACTCAGAAACATAAATTAGTCTGTCCTTTCTGAATTAAATGCTCTTTTTTCACCGTCTACTTTTTGTCCCGTATTTTTAATCAGTGCTCCGTCTCACTCTCGTCTCTTTCTCCAACTTTCTTTGACGGTTTCGTCTGAGTCTCTTCTTTCTTCAGTTTCGTCGTCTGTCACTTTTACTTCATTTTCTCTTTTGATACTTTCCTCTCTGTCTTTGTTTTGATTCGTAATGTTCACAGACGGATATGCACAAACCTGATTGGTTGAGCCGTTTCACGTGGGACGGAGGACCTGCAGTGTTTCCTTGTCGGCTAGAATGCTACCGTAAAGACTTTATTAGCTGCAGAGGCTAAAACTCCTGTTTTGTCTGTAGGTTCAGATCCACCTGGGGTCTGTCATTTGGTGACCCCCACTCTACAGCTTTACAGTGACTATACAGTCATCTGCCTGTGAGGTTTTTTTTTTTTTTTGTAATAACAAACTCAAATCTTATTGCTTTTCTTTCATTTTCTGACTATTTATCTATCCTTTAGGGTTTAAAAAGGCAAAGAAATCCAGTGGCTTATGATGGTCGACTGCATGCAGGCTTACATCCTAACTGTTCAAAGGGCATCAGATACGTTTCATATGAGACTTCATTGCTACTTCTTATCATCCTGGCACACCACACCTGAGAGAGAGCAGTTTCTATGGCAACCCCATCACCCCTCCCCTCACCACTACGCTGATGAGTCGGAGTGTGTGCATGCAACGCACAAATACAACTCAGAATGTGACGCAAACCCAAGTACGAGTGAGCGTCCTATTGATTGTGAATGTGTGTGCCATAAGCGTCGTCACTTAGTCGGCAAACGGAGTAGAGCTAGAAACAATCTGCATCTTTCCTTACTGGCAGCTTATCAAGAAAGATAACTTATATTGATGGAAAGATTCTGTAGAGAGACATAAAAAGAGGAAGGAAGAGGAAAGGGTGTGACGGGGAAGGGTTTTGAATTTGAGAGGATGAAGAGCTGAAATTGGATGCCTGGTTGAAACCTAAATTCTAAATACTATCCTTGAATGAATGGTAAGGCTGTGATAAATGATTATTTTTTTAAACGATTAATCTAGCGATTATTTTTTCAATTAATCGATTCTTCTAACAATTCGTTTTTTCCAGTTTGATTCAATTTGAACACAAACATGCACATTTATTAACTAACAGCTGTACAATATGTCACCTTTGGCTTTTTCTCCTCTAAGGGACAGCACGTGTGAGTGAGTTCTACAGTGTGGCTTGTTTTGGGGAAGGTCTGTGTTAGAACACACTCAGAAATCCACGTAACGGTGCTTTTCATGCTGTTCTGAAAAGTAATGAAAGCAGCGACTCCTAAAACGAGTATTTTAAAAAATAAGCTATAATATATATCTCCAAAATGTGGAAAAATTGTAAAGAAGGACACTGTTTGGCTGTGCTCTTTGAATAATTTTAAATACGTGTATGATGTAATTTGTATTATGTGATTGTATAAATAAAAACAAGTTAAAAAAATATCCATATACACTACCGGTCAAAAGTTTTAGAAGACCACACTTTTACCAGTTTTTAACTGAATATTATTCAGTTTATTGTGTCATTGCACTCTGAAATGAAAGCATAGAACAAACAAGCAATTTCGGTTGAAAAAAAAATCATACTGTTCATCTGAGCCGCATCCAGTGGAAATTGGGGTACCACAGTGTGTTCCAACCCTGCTTTTATGCAAACAGAGGAGGTTGTAAGTCACCAAGAAAAGTTGGAACACCTGTAGAAATTAGTAGCACCAGTTTTCAAGGCTGATTCAACCTCCATTGCTGCAGAACAGCTTTAAATTGTTAACACACTTGGTAGGGGTTTGACGAGATCTCGTGACACGAGATAAATCTGTCTTGCAAGATTTATTTATTTTTTTTATTTTTTTGTGAGTGATTCAAACTTCTATTTGTGACCTGTGGGGGCAATAATGGCCTGCCAGAACCTAAAGCAGGAGAAGTAAAATAAGAAGAGGAGGAGGAGGAGTACATTTTAGTTCTCGTTTCAATTTGCGGAAGAAGTAGTTTAAAGAACATGGCTGTGTAGTTGCAGCATGACATACTTGGTCAGGCTCTGTTTGCACTACTCGCACTCTGTATTGACAGAGTAGAACTTTGATTTGGTTTTGCACATAATATTGTTTGCATTTAAAAAAAGAAAGAAATATATTTTATTTATTTTATTTGAACTTTTATAAGTTTTAGTTTCAATTTGCGGAAGAAAAAGTTTATTAAAAGCTAATGCTTACATCATGCATGTAGAGAGTTATAATAAAACATTTAAAAATGCAAGTGCAACTCTGTTAAATAAAAGTCTGTTGGTCCAGTCATATATTTTGTCTTTGTAGTTTTCTTAAAATCGTCTCGTCTCGTTCCCGTGAACGCAATATTGTGTCTGGTCTCGTGAGCTGAGTGTATCGTCACACTCCTACCACTTCGTGTTCCCTGAAAAAGGCCTATTTGTATATGTCTGAAATGTACATTATTTTTAAGTTTTGGTTAACCAAAGCTTTTTTTTTAACCTCTGGCTGTTCAGTACTTACCTTTTTACCATTTCAAGCTATTCATTGGACTTAAAGTTATTTTACTATTTACAGGTTGACTCACAAGGAGGCTAAATCCTGTTTATATTTTTGGCTGCGTTGGACATTACCACAGCTTAACGTAGACTCTGAGTGTCTTTCTGTGATCTATTTGTGTCCTTACAGAGACCTAGCATGGCTTTGCCAGCTGAGGTGAGCCCTTTGGCAAAGAAGCATGCTGATAAAAGCCTGTTCATTCCAGATCACTAACGGCCTCCCACTGTCTTAACTAATTTCTTTTTTGTTGTCCTTCTTCTCTCTCCTTTTCCCCTCCTCGCTGGATGACTTCCTCTCCTTCTTACACTTTCCTGTCACGTCCTGTTTTTTCTGTTGCTCTGAAGAACATTCTGATGGCTTGATCTTTACCTAAGCCCCCCTCGTCTTGTGACTCTGCCACTTACTTCACATCTCTTCCTGCCCGTTCCCCTCTCCATAACTTAGTCACTGTATTTTACATTTGTAAGTCCTCTAATTCATAAAGATAGGGTTAAACCAATAGATGAATTGATATGACCCAGTACTGACCTTTGTCTGCTGTGTTATGTCACTTAGTGCTCAATTATTTAAATCATGGCCTGCTATAATAGTGCATGATGCAATAGAGGTCAAGAATTTATGTATAAATTGATTTTTTTTTTTAAACTCCTCTGTTACATGTTTTCAGTATTTCCTAAAGTTTCAAGCTGAGCATGTTTTGTATGTTTCATGTTTTTTTAAATCTATCTCAAACAACACAGTTAAACAGTGGCATGCACACAGATTTCTCACTGGAAAAACTGCTA
This sequence comes from Gouania willdenowi, assembly GCF_900634775.1. NCBI lineage: Eukaryota > Metazoa > Chordata > Actinopteri > Blenniiformes > Gobiesocidae > Gouania > Gouania willdenowi. Next base: position 15,824,370 of record NC_041055.1, read on the forward strand.
AATAACAAAGAACAAACTCAAAACTATTATTGTAAAAAATCACCAGCTTTTTAGCAGCCTGGGTGAGTTTAAAGAACAACTTTTTTGGGCATTTTTAGTAATTAACATTTTTAGAAAGTAATTTAGAAGCCATATCCTTTTTTTATTTTATTTTTTAAAAAGCTCCTATTAAATGTTAAATGTTATTGTCGTTGTAATATTTTGTTATACAGCAGTATTTTTCGAGCATTCATGATGCAATGCAGTTGGTGTGCCATGGATGAAAAGGAATTTATGCATTATTTCACCTTTATTGTGCTACCTACCTCCACCTACACACAAGGGAAGCCTCATCACCAGCACTGTTGTTAATACACATACAAGTAATCTACTGAGATGCACGAGTACTGAATTATGGTGGTAGAAGCTCTGATTTTCCATTTAAAATAGATGACCCATTTTCATGTAATTTTTGCCTCAGTTAACACTTTTCCTTTTCCTTTCTTTTAAACTTCTTGAAATGGCGCCAAACATGCTTAATATGGTTAATAAGCCAAATCAGCATTATCAGTACGCATTTGCGATTCCCGGGTCAATATATCCGGGTCAGAGTTCACGACTGCCCAGCGTGTCAACAAAGCCCCTGTCTAGCGGAACAACCGGCTACTCATACGGACTTTTAGGCATTTACTTTGCTTAAGGTTGTTTAAGGCAATATGCCAGGGTCCCATTGCTCAGTGCGTGGCTGTTCCAACGGTACACGTGGGCTTAATACGTGGATGAAAGAGTTTTACCCCGTTCACGAGTGCAATAAAGGAACCTCACGATGTATATGCGACCCGCCATACGTACTCATCCCATTTCCTACTGAAAGAAAAGATCCAGAACGTCGTGCCGAATGGATTAAATCAGTAAGTTTGACATATACTGTACTACATTAAAGCTAACTAGTAAACTAGTATATAAATATTATATTGTGGTGTACATGTTAGAGAGGTGTCTCTCACCCAGCAGGTTTCGGGGGTTTGTTGGCGTCCTTTTCTTTCTCGCCACAATATGCCCGATCCCCCCAGGATCAACTGTCAACATCGATCTCGAACAGAGATTTATAATCAAGGTTGACAGCCTCTCGTTCCTGCTGTTTTGTCAAAACTATAGGCGCTTTTTGAAATGACGATGCCCAAGCGAGGGCCACCAGTTCTTTCTTCCTCTTCCCAGTAACAACGTGTTCACGTCTCTTACAATATTCTTTTAAAACATCCACTTGACAACGCTCAAAATATTCAATGTCTTTGTCAGACTCGGCCATGTTTGCGTTTTATGATACAAGCTAGGCGGGAGCTGGGTAGTCCTGACCTTTGACCCGGACCAGCACGCTTTGCGCGCAGCGAGATGCCGAATCCGCTTATTGAGTGAACTATTGTTTTTCATTTTATATTTCTCTGCTGCACTTGTGCCAAAGGCAGTTGCTGAAATCATGCAAGATTTGTTTTGTTGTCTGTCTGTCGGCTAAAGTTGCTACACATTGGGCGACTCTGTTCACGGTGGAAAATTGCGTGTAAATGCACGATTGTCCAAAAACATGACAGCAAGGGTTTAGTTCATGTCATGAAGCTATTTCCATTTCAGAAGGTTGACCTATGTCATATTGCATATGTTGCGTCCTGTTTAGCGCTTTGTCTCTTTGCCCACCAGTTAACTGTGAGAAATTGCTTGTATGTTTGATATTTTCCAAAAACTTGCATTTGATTGTATATTGTACACCAGGGGTGTGTTCTCTCCCCACTTCTATTCTCCCTCTACACCAATGACTACACCTCAGGGGACCCCTCTGTGAAATTCCTGAAGTTTGCAGACGACACCACCGTCATCGGTCTCATCCGGGACGGGGACGAGTCTGCCTTCAGACGGGAGGTGGAACAGCTGGCTCTGTGGTGCAGTCAGAACCATCTGGAACTGAACCCGCTCAAGACTGTGGAGATGACAGTGGACTTCAGGAGGAATCCCCCCCCCCCCACTCCCCCCCTTACCATTCTGAATAGCAAAGTGGCTACCGTGGACTCTTTCAGGTTCCTGGGATCCACAATCTCACAGGACCTGAAGTAGACCTTCCACATAGACACAACCAGAAAAAAGGCACAGCAGAGGATGTACTTCCTGCATCAGCTGAGGAAGTTCAACCTGCCCCAGGAGCTGCTGATAAAGTTCTACACCTCCATCATTCAGTCTGTTCTGTGCACCTCCATCACTGTCTGGATAATCAGGACTGCAGAAAAGATCATTGGTGTCAATCTGCCCTCTATCCAAGACTCATACGTGTCCAGGGTCAGGAAACGGGCAGGTAACATCACTGCAGACCCCTCACACCCTGCACACAATCTGTTCAAACTCCTCCCCTCCGGCAGACGTTGCAGATCACTGTACGCCAAAACTACCCGCCATAAAAAGTTTCTTCTGATCAACGCTAAACAGTCAAAGTGTCAGCCCTGGTTCTGTGAAATAACCATGGAACTAAACATAACAACCCTGGATCAATCTGTCACTGAGAATGTTCATGCACATACTATTTAATTTAAATGTTCACCTGCACTACTGCACTATTATTATTATTATTATTATTATTATTATTATTATTATTATTATCATTATCATTATCATTATCATTATTATTATTATTATTATTATTATTATTATTATTATTATTATTATCTTGTTATTGTTATCTTGTTATATTATTTTATTTAGTTTTGCACATATTAGTCTAACTACTTTTATATTTATGTTTATATTTTCTAGTTAATTATTATTTAATGTTTACACTATTAGAGAGAGCACAGTTCACCAAGTCAAATTCCTTGTGTGTATAACTTACATAACTTGGCCAATAAAGTTGATTCTATTCTATTCTATTCTATACTGCAATCTCTCCTTGTTTTTTTTTTTTATAAAGAAGAAGTAATTCAGTAATATTAACAATAACAACATTATTACTTCTGTTTCAGGAAGTTAATTTCATTTTCCCACCTTAATGTAAAATCAGGCCTCTGTGCAACCTATAAACATTATAACACTGACTGCATTTTATTGCTAAACATTTGCTGAAATAACCAAAATGAAACAACCTTGGAACAACCAAAATTGTATGAGAATGCATTATTTCACAGTGAAGTCAAATTCAGTAAAAACAATTTTTTTTTTTTTATTAAAGGTCCAGTATTTTGCTTTTTTATGCTATTTTTCAATCATCTCCATTTGTTCTAAGAACCCCAACAACATCCTGTAGTATTCCCTAAACTTGTCTGTTTTTTCAAAGTTTTAGCGCTCTGAAAAGTAACTTTCTGAGCAGTTCTAAAAACAGGCTGTTTTGGGGCCTACTTATGCTTATTCATGAGTAGGTGTGTCTGTAGATGCTGACTCCACAGAGCAGCTGCTCACGAGCAATTTTCTTTTGCTATCCACACACTTGTTAATGTCTTCAGCCAAAAAAGTGCATATTACAGTAAAACACATGGCTATTTAAGTATCTATTGTGATTGTGAGTCAGACAAACACTGTTTCAGGGTGTGTGTGCAGAGTCAATCACCTGAGTCGGCTGTTTCTAACACTCACTGGAGCTGCTCCATCGCTTTTTTGTCATCCTCTCCACTACTGATTCCAGGAATAATCCATTCAAGGTGATAGTCCACTGTTTTGTCCAACCTGCTGCGTCGCATTGTTTCACAAACACGTCAAATCATGTCAAAGGAGATACGAGGTGATATAATGGCTACTAAAAATGGAACTGCTCCGTGTGCTTTAGCGTTGCTGCCCTCTGCTCCTCATGGAGGGGTTGAATGTAGAGAACACATTTCATGTATGTAGCTTTACATACTGTATATGACAAAGTATAAAATATATTCTTTATAAAACCGCAGTGTTTGTTTTAGCTGTGAGGTAGTTTGAGAGGGAGGAGCTCACATCCTTATATGGGGAGGGGGAGCCAGGATTGTCAGGAGGAGAAGTTTCCGTTAGGTGACGTCAAGTAGCGAGAAAAATCCAACTCTCCCGTTTGGAGCTGACTATTTACAAAATTAGGAATAACAAGGGAGGGAGGAAACAGAACTTTTTCCAACTTTGGTCCTCTGAATGAGGCTAAAGGGATGTATATCACTGTAGCAAAACATATATTATTATTATACTTATAAAGTGAATTTTTCATAATACTGTACTGCCCCTTTATATACTAAGCTCAGCTGCCAGTGAAAGTAACCTTCTGGTCACATTTCGATGCATCTGTTAATGAGTACGGATGTGTTTTCTCAGATGTTTACTATTGCATAAGCCTATGTATGGAAATATGTGTATAAAGAACATGCCATGAAGGGCTTCACCTGTATGTGATGAGTGAAAAGCAGTGAGGAGACGGAGATGAGGCTTCGCTCGTGTGTCTCCAGCTTGTACTTTACATTTTAGCAACTGTGCAACGGGGTCAGATATAAAATATTTAGCAATTGTGCAGTGAGTTTTGCAGTGGATTGGGGTCATTCCAGTCTGTATCTGTGAATACTGTGCGTCTCTCAATGAACACATTGAAGCTTTGAAGCCTTGCATCATTTCAGAATGTGCGCAAGCTTGTGTTGAGTTTGTGCGTGCTTGAGATTTTATTGACTCAGTTGTCAGTGTGTGTTTGTGCACTTGTGTATTGTGAAGACGAAGGTCCGTTCAAGCACATTTAATCCTGAACCAGCCCTCTGGCTTCTCATTAGCATAACACTGACCCTCCTCAGAACTTATTTTCCTGCTCTCTGATATTCCAGTGGCCCAAAGGAACAATGAGTCCAGTTCACTTCAAACGTGTTACATCATCAGTGTGACTTTAAGCTTTGCTGCTCGTGTCAAGTCAAGCTTGATTTCATATCATACTCTTGTGCGTAATGCACACACACACACACATACACACACACACACACACACGGGCATACACACACGCGGTTGTTATGTGAAGGGCTTTTCCTGAAGAGACTTCCTTTATAGGTTACTTTAACACATTAGTAAATCACATACACTCAGTCATTGAGCAAACATACTGTGGCTTTTTCACTCTTTTCATGACACGTTTTTTCAGAGGTGTGATTGTGGATTTTGGATACTGGATTGTCACAAACTACAGAAATGGGCATGGGAAGTTGTGTTGCTGGGGACGAGGTGTGCACTCTTCAGTGATAGGCAGTGTTCACTGACCTACTCATAGAGGCATGGATAAAAAAGAAAATAATAACGTCAGCATTTGAGTTCTGTTTGCTGTGTCGCACGCACATGGGTGGACACTCGGGCCATCGCTGTATACATCATGCAGCTGCTCAGCAGCGTTTCGGGAAGAACACTTATTAATCAAAATTCGATTACGATTTTGATTATTACACCCAATGATTACAAAAATAACATAATTGAGAAAAATGATTATTAGAAAAATAAAAATTATTATTATTATTTTTTCATACATATGTTTTATTCACTAAATAAAACAAACCCACTATTTCAGACATCTACAAATAATAAAGTTTGGCACACACATGTTATTAATACTAACTTTGAGTTGTTTAATCCACCCACATGCAAACTCCTCCCCTCAGCCCCGCCCCTCTCAATGCCAAAGCTAACCTGCAGGCCAACACAAGGAAAGTTGTTTCTAGTGGTCTTAAAACATGGCAGGAATAACGCAGCAAAAACACTTGGTAAACAAGTGGAAAATCAAATTCTTTTATATGGGAACACTTTGGGTTTGATGATGAAAACCTAGAGCAAAGACACATCACGTGTTTTGTGCAAAAGTGAACATACTTGATTTTTTGTGTTTGAAGGATTTTATTTATGTTAAAAGAATATATTTTGTTTTTTTGTACAAAAAATAAATAACTTTTTGGTTGACAAATAATTGTTTGAATAATCGTTATTTCAATAATAACTAAAATAATCGTGATTATGATTTTTTCTATAATTGAGCAGCCCTAACGCTGGCAAGAGAAGTTGATGTTGGTCTAGAGCGCAGGAGGAGAATAGCGCACAGCTGCAGGTGCACACAGTGCAGCCTTTAGACAAAGGAAAGCACCAGTACCAAGTGTGAAAGAAGGAAGTAGTGCCACACAGCTTATTTAATTTTCATTTCTAATCTGTTCATTGTACCTCACACACAATTTACACTGCTTTTTCATTAGGTGGCTGTAACAATAGTTTTTATCTGATTTTTTTTTTTAAACACATTTTTTTTTAACCCAAGCAATAAACATCCATTCATTGCGTCTTGTTGTTGTAACATTCACTGCAGCTGCCATTTGTGTGTAAATCTGTCCATTACCAGCTGCTTGTGAAATGTGCTCAATTTATTTGTAAAAACAGGCACCGCAAACAGTTCCAAGTGAAATAAATCTGAGTGCGTATGCTACGTTAATGTATTTGTACCATTTTGAAAATTCCAAGAGTAGGATGAAAACCTGTCCTGGGGCACACTGACGTGGCTGCCAATTAGTGCTTACGGCTCCTCTGACCACCACCAACATTCTTGCACAATTCACACTAGGGCTGGGCGATATGGACCAAAACTCATATCTTGATATTTTTCCTCAAAATGACGACATACAATAAGGCTGAACCATTTTAGGAAAAGATCCAATTTCAATTTTTCTGGCAGATATTGCGATTTTGATTCGTTTCACGATTTTTTTCAAATCAAGTTTCAGTGCAATATTCACAATGTAGAGTAACATTTCCAAACATTACAGAAAATTACATCATACACCATTACTTGTCTCTAATGCAAGAATCTAATATCACTTTTTAACTTGTGTGAGGAAACAAAATAGATAAATAAAAAAGAAAACCATAATTAAACAAAAAAAATGTATGTAAAAAATAAAAATGTAATTTAAAATAATGTGTAAGCTACAATTCAAATGTAGATACAAGTTGTACTGACGTGGATTATTTATATCATATAAAGATGTATGAGAGCGGCATTAATGTCACCCAATTTCCCCTCAGGGATCAATGGTTTGCTGAATCTTAGCAGGTTTATTGATGAACTTTTGATGAACTTACCTGTAATTTAAATTAACCTAAGCCTTAATATACGATATAAATCTCAATATGTATTTATTCAAATACATTTTGGTTAGATGTGCTGATGTAAAATGCCACAGAGGCACATTTATTAACAAACAGCTGCACAATATGTGACACTTTTGGCTTTTTCTCCTCTAAGGGACAGCAAGTGTGAGTGAGTTCTGTAGTGTGGCTAGTTTAAGAGAAAGTCTGGGTTAGAACACACTCAGAAATCCATCCAACTGTGCTTTTTATGATGTTCTGAGAAGTGGCAAAAGCAGTGACCCCTTAAACAAGTGTTTTCATACAAAATAAATTATAGTATAAAAATATTTCATTATATATATTATATATATTATGATATTGTTATTTTGTATATTGCCAAAATAGAAAACTCGATATACAGTATCTTGATATATTGCCCTGCCCTAATTCATACCCATTTATAGATGGCAATGTGGGTCAAGTGCCTTACCCATGGATAAGAACCACTGGGACTGACCGGGATTAAAACCGCCAACCTTTCGTTTCTTGGACGACCCAGTGTAATAGTAGAATGTAGTAGTAGAGCTGAATGATTAATTGCATTTGCGATATTGTCGCACTATCATAAAATGTGATTTTCTAATTGCAAAGGCTGCAATTTTTTATTTAATTTTTTTTTTTTATTGTCCTGTCTTGTACTGTCCTGTTAAGTTCAGAGAGTGTTTAAGAAGTGCAGTCTACTTGTTTACATGTTTCATGAAACGTATATAGCCACAGATTTGTTTGTTTTATTGTTGTAATCTGTGCTTTAAAATGTATAGTTTATATTTATTTAAAGTTTAAATAACAGATGTGAAACAGATTGATTTATTGCTTGTGTTCAATGAAAAATACATGACAAGAGGCACTTTTTTATTTATTTTTTAAATTTAAATTTTTTTTAAATTAAATTTTTTTTTAAATTAAAATTTTTTTAAATTTTTTTTTTTATTCTTGCTTCTCTCGACGAGGACAGTCGCACTCTCTGTTTCTCCCTCCGTTCCATTCTTATCTCTCCCAGCTGCTGCTTTGTCTGGTCTTGTGAGCCTAACAAGAGCCTCTCTCTGCAACTCATCCAAAACCGGAATAATGGAACTAATTAGTTGGTCTCTCAGTGCTATCGATCTGATTTTTTCGAACCGGGGGTGGTGAACCCACATGTCCAAGCGGGACGTTTGCGGCTGGATACACACTTGACCCTTGGAACAAGTGGCGAGTTGTGTGTCTGTCCATCCTTTCCATGGAAGACGTGGAGGACATCTACATGATTGGAATAATGATAGTAGGCATGCTGCTGATTGGAGCTGGTGGTTTCCTAATCTATCGAAAAGTCCGTACTACGCTGGCGACTGTTTTGGAAAAGCTGCCAGTGATTTCTGAAGGATGTAGCAGGGCTCTGAATACTCAGACTCATGTGTTAATCGATATCAAAAGCAAGCAAGAGCTGCTTTTGGATCGTCTACGTGTTATGGATAACAACTTGGAGAAGTTGGAGACGCGGCTTGGAAGTGGAAACTAGGCCACTCATTGGATTACAGCAGAGAGACCCAGGACAGAAGGCTATTGGAAATTGACATAGCCTGTATCAAATCACATTGCTTATCTCCCTTTCGGCTCCCCAGCTGCCAAGGCTAAAGCCAAGGTTGTCTCATCTCTTATCACCAGGAAGGTTCTGCAGACGGCGGCTCTTACCCCCACTCCCTCCCCCCGCTCCTTCCCTACACTCCCACCTGGAACTGCTGATGCTGAACTTTTCCACACGTCATCTGGTTGTCAGTAACGCAGCTACAGGTCTTCAACTTCAAATGCCTCGTCGGCCATCTTTCCCCACCTCCCATCCGCAGCTGCATGGAGGCGTGGTTGCAGCGCCCATTGGCAGCACGCCCATGTCACCAAACGGCTGGAATCCTGCTGTTCTTCCCACCCGACCCCCTCCCCCAGCCAACCTCCCACCCAACCCTTCCCACATGCCTTGTCTCGAGTTGTTTGACTGTGTCATGCTTACATTTACGTTTGCGGAGGCGGTTTTTTTGCTGGTTTCACACTGCTTTCTCTGTTTAGGGAAATCAGTTTCAAACTGGCAGTTTTTTTCCCCTCACCCCTCCTCTCCTCCTGTTGTTGATCCCTTCTTCTCCTAAATATGTGGGCGCCACAAATGGCTGCTCCGGTGTGTTGATGTGTCTTCTTTCACTGCAACTACCAAGTCAGATTTCTTGTATTGTTCTAAACTGTACCTGGTCAATAAAGCTCTTCTGATTATGATTCTGATTCTGATTGATAAAATAATTGCATATTAAATCGCAATCACAATATTGAGGAAAAAAAAAATCCCAATTAGATTATTTTCCAAAATCGTTCAGCCCCAGAATGTAGTGTAGTATCAACTCAAGGTCTGAGTAGTGTGGATTTCAATACTAAATGTGCATGGTCAATGGCTTTTTGGAAAGCATTTTGTGCGACACAAAGTAGGCAGATGAGCCAAAATATAATTGTTTGCCTTGGGATGCTTTTCGTGCAACTCATTTATAATTGCACACGTGCACACACAGTTCTACTCATGCTTCAATGTACAGTGCTGCTATCGCCCTCTGCCATCTGTGTCCACAGTTTAAGCCATGAACAAACGATCTTGTCGCTCTTACATCTGTGAGTGCATGACGTCATTGTGGAAAATAAAAAAGAGAGGCACTTTTTTTTAAAGTAGGAAATCCATGCCTGTGACTGTAATGGTTTTAACACCTGGGGTGACATGCGAGTGGCATAAACAAGTGGAAAACTAAAACTGACACATAAAGGGCAATATATGATCACATTGATGAATAATCTATGGGTGACATTTCCAGTTAGCGGAACATTTATTTCCATGAGAACACAAAAAAGAAGTCAAAGAAAAGGGTTAAAGTCTTTGCTTGAGGGCCAGTTTTTCCAAACAAAATGAGACAGATGAACATGGCTTAAAGGTTAACGGGTGCTTAATATGAATGTACTGCAGAGCTTTTGGAAAGCCTACAGTACATTCAGGGGTAATTCCTACAGTCTGTTGTTAACCAAAGGCTGAATTACCGTCATTATAAACAATTGATTAAAAATGCCCTTGGCTGTAAGCACAGGCGACCAAAGGCAGCTCATGTTTGGCTGCAGATCAAGTGCACGGCTCCACGCTGGGCACATGTGCTCCTAAAGTAAAATATTTGGGAGATCATTTTTTTAATTAATAGACATAAATGGCGGCACAGTTTATTTTCTCTGTGACCTAAACACAAAGGGTATCAGTAGTCCAACTGCTTTTGTTGTTCCACCGTAGGAAGTGGATGGAACTCCTCAACAGAGGGACCTTCAAGGCTGATAGTTATCAACTCATTAATTCATATGTGTAAAAAAATAAATCTGCAAAAAAAATGTTAAAGGCAAAGCATTTCTACACAATATAGCTACATTACTAAACAGGAAACGAGAACCATCCTGTTCCTCTTCCTTCACCTGTGACTTCTCTCCTGATACCTCCTCTTCATTGTCACCTGACGGCTGACTTCATTCTGCTTTCTGTGCTGCTCTCCATTTTCTTTATTTTTTGTTCTGTAAAAAATATTTTTTATAAGATCCAAGCATTCTGTCAGAGATTTATTTGAGGAAAATATAAAAACCTCAAGGAAGCAAAGCCTGCTATTATATCGGTTCGATATATCGGTTCGATATATCAGCGGAATGGCCGATGTTCGACACCTAACTATAAAGCTGATAATGGGCAGATAATATTGTGCAGGGTTCTCGCCAGCGCTGTTGAGCATAGGGCCCCCCCTACGTTGTAAATTTGATCCCCCACGGAGTGATGTCACCCCTTACGGTGCGTTTTCAGCAGCGTAGTGGATCTTTTCTGTTATTTTTCCCTTTTTTAAATCAGTACTGTCGTAATAATTGTTGCACACTTGGACACAGGCTTGCACGGGTTGTTTAAATTCTCTTTTTAATCTGCATAACTGAGAAACACGTACGTCAGCCGCACCTTTTTTTAATACAGGCCGTTAGCGTGGATGCTCCCGTCTTCAGCTGAGGACCCCTGCAGCCACTTACAGTAGCTGCTCCCGATGCTGCCTGTGTGCATCCTCCGCTTTGTAACCGTAATCACCATCCAATGTGAACAGTGTGCTTCAACTGGGACACAGCGTGTAGCGGCACACGAAGCTGCTCGTCATGTTTATAACTCGCAACGCATCATTCTACATGCGCGCGCACGGATGTGAATACCATCGTTTTTAAAACTTGTTCAGGCTTAAAGAGACATCGGCTTCATTCGGGTCGTGCGGGTTCGGGCTAGGGCTGAACGACTTTAATTGCGATTTTCTTCCCCAATATTGCGATTGCGATTTAATATGCAATTATTTTTTCAAGGGCCTATTTTCATGTATGATTTAATGAACACAAGCAACAAATCAATTTGTTTCATAATAAACTATTTCAGATTTATTTAAACTTTAATTAAATATAAAATATGAATTTTAAAGCACAGATTATAACAATAAAGCAAACAAAACTGTGGCTTTACCTCTTCATCATATCTAACTAATTTCATGTTTCATGAAACATGTAAACATGTGGACTGCACTTATTAAACACTCTCTGAACTTAACAGGACAGTACAAGATAATAAATAAATGAATAAAAAGAATTGCCTTTTATGATATCGCGATAATATCGCAAATGCAATTAATCGTTTAGCCCCAGTTCTGGCCATGTTCTCTCAGGCCGGGTCTTCTTCTTTCTGCCCAATTACAGCTCTCTTGTGTGTATCCTCTGCTTTTTCACCCATAATCATCGTCCAATATAAACGGTGTGCTTCATAATCTGTGTGTAGGGGGCGTGTCCATAACAGTCCCAAATTACTGCAGGTGTCACATAATATTACCTCATTTAAATTTGAAAAGCACATCTTGGAATCAGTCTTCTGAATAAAATGTTATTTCTTGTCTATAGTGTCTCTGAGGATTTATACTAGGGCCTTATAAAATCTATTTTTTTTTCTTTTCCAAATTCCGTTTTTTCCACTTTAATTTTTTAAATTTAGTTTTTTTTTTTAGAAATTTTTTAAAGAAATTATTAGTTTTTAACTCCTGTGAGGAAACAAAATAAATACTAATAAATAAAAAAAAACTCATAGTTAAACAAAAACGCATGTCAAAAATAAAGTAAGATAGAATTAAAAGGTAGACATAAGTTGTAGTGACATGGATTATTCTGACTGCTCCTTTTTAATTATTTAGATGTATCAATGGTTTACTGAATATGATCAGGTTTATTGATTAAGTTCTGATCAACTTCTGTAGCTCTGATGAGATGTTGTTAGAATGTAACATTCTAATAACGTTGCTCCAACGGACTTTTATTTTGTAAACCGGAAGTTCCCACTGAAACGGTTGTACTTGAGGTAGCTTACTGACTGTGAATGTGAGTCTACGAGGCTGGAATAAAAAAAACTAAAGGACAACACGGACTGAGTTATTCTTAATTAGCCAGGCACAACAGTTCGAACACTGAGCAGGTGAAGATGATTAAAGCTGATCACGTTCTTATGGAGCGCCGCTTCGCTACACAAACAATGGGCGGAGCTTTACAGGCACAGCAAAGTTAAACGGGCACTGGAAGCTCTGTATTTAGGAGTCAGTGATGATTTGCAATGTTTTAAAGGGTGTTTGTGGTTTAAGATGAGTTTAATGCAGCCTAGACAGGAGGAGGGAAGGCGGTGCACCTAATAAATGGTCCTCGGAAACATTTCTCCATTAAAAAAAAAAAAACATTATTTGCACCACTGTGACGGACTTTCGTGCCGATTTTGTCCATTTCCGAGTTTAACCGTTTTTATTGGTCGATTCCGTGATTCCATTCGCGATTTTGTTAACTCGGATTTCATAGGGCCTACTATATCAAGCATGAGTAACTCTTTAACTACATTCATCACAACCCTTTACCAATTCAATAAATAACTTTTCGCTTTAAAGTAAGGCTGGAACAAAGATTGAAATAAAACTCGGACAAAAACAACAACTTTAGCTTTACTTTACTAAATTTGGCCCTCAGAGTTTTACATTTCAAAATGTTCCGTAGCAGTAGCGCTTGCTCGTGCGCCACGCTCTCTCGCTATGCTGTGAAAGATTCCTGGTGAGAACCCTGGGTGCATCACTACTTTGGTCCTTTCTGTCTGGAGTTCATTTGTTCTCCTTGTGCTTGCGCGGGTTTTCTATGCGCAGGCCCCTCCCCTCTTTTCTTATGTTATAAAATGACCATACATGCTGCTTGGGGTAATTATGTTTTTAGGCTAACAATTTGAAATGTGACTCATCTATGTGATGAAACATTACTTTTGGGCACATCCACTATTTAATAACTACCAAGAAGAGAACAGTTGTGGTTCAAGACACTTTTGAGTACAAAAGCGAAAAGTCCTAACCAAAATTAACAAACTTTTTTACAACGTGCTAATATAACTAGCTGTGATACGCAGTCATTTGCTGTATAAGGAAATCATTCCTTGAGAATTTGTAAGGTAAATGTGAGAGCAGCTATATTAATTTGTGACAGAGCTGTAAAGCTAACCGTGAGCTGTGTGTGTGACGTTGTAATAACAGGCTTTTGAACAGACTGCTGAGTTAAAGGATAAAAAAGTGATTTGCTGCATAGAGAGCTCAGTGGTAGAAGTGCCCGTTGTTCTGACAGCTTTAGTCGTGTCGCAGACTTTTCATTTGGAGCAGATGTTTGTGGTGAGATTGCAGTCACAGCTCTGAATCCACTCATTCAGTCTACAATCACATTATGCAAAATAAGTTCTGACTACTTAATACTTACTGTACTAATTGCACTTTGCTGCTTGTTGGGTATACTGTTGACATGATTTAACTGTAGCTGAGTTAAATGGAAATGTAAAGCATGTATTCACACTATGTAGTGGGATTTTGTTAATGTTGTACAGCTGCCTGGGTAAAAGTTTCTACACTAAGCTACTTCATACATCACATAATAAGAGGTTGCATAGTAGTCTGCACTTTGAACGTAGTTACTTATTTAAGTATTTAAATTGACAATTTCAGTCAAGACCTTTTGATAATTTTGTCTTTTTTTGGACATGCATGTTAAGGTTTTTCCGGAAAAAGTTCCCGAAAAACCTTGTCTGAATAAATGAAACCTTGACATATGAGAACTTTCCCAATTCCTGGTCTGGGAATCAAATTCAGTTGTAGTAGTAGCAGTTTTTATTCAGTCATTTCATTCCATTAAACATTAAAAAAAAGCATTTCCATAATTTCGTGCGCAGCATGACCGAAAGGATTTAGGCTGAAGTTAATACTTATTATGCCTAACCCTGTTTACAAACTTCCAACAGAAGAGAAATACACATGTATTTAGAATAGTTATTTTAACATAAATTTCATTTTATTTTGTTATTTTTATTTTTAAACTAAATCATGTCATCCTTTAATTCATTTCATCCATTATGGATCTATTAAAGTCTTTTCATTAGTTGCTACTTTATTCATCCTGAACTTATATATTTTTTAATTACAGTAGATTTATACATCTTTTTGAAAGCTGTGACTGTTCCGGACTGTTTTATTTGATTTGATTTTATTAGGCTGTCAATTGTTTTTAGTTGGGCACAAGCAGGGGTGGACTGGGACAACATTTCAGCCCTGGCCTTTTCCTGTCCAGACCAGCCCACTACATTATCAGTGACACCATGTAGAAGCCATTATTAAGTCAGTGATGCTCAACAGTTGGCTTTTTGTCTTAAATGTGATTATTATTCCCACAAAAAACCCCAAAAGGGGGAAACCTTTTACCCATTTTTTCCTATTTCCTTTGGCCATTTTAAAATTTCCTTTGTTCCATTTTTGCCCCCACAAAATGTTCTGACATTTTTTTTCATACTTTTGCTTCCTTTTGCCAATAAATACCCCTTTTTTTCCTATTTTTTGTTCATTTTTGCAAGTATTATTTGACACTTTTATCCAACTTTCATCCTTTTTTTGGCCACTTTTCATCCAAATAAGCTGACTTATGTCCAATAAATACCACTTGTTTCCTTTTTTTCCCCCTACATTTAGCCTCTTTTTCACTATTGTTTGCCACATTTTGCCCCTCTGCCATTACATACCACCTGGTTCCTCATTATTTTCCCACTCTTGACTGCTTTTGGCCCATTTCAGTCACTTTACACCATATGTGTCAAACTCAAGGCCCGGGGGCCAAATCTGGCCCTTAAGAGCACACAATTCGGGCCACAGAATGAAGTAAGAAATGACCATAATTAGACCAAATTACCAAAAAATCCAGTTGAAAATCTATCAAATTTACCAATTTCATGAAACTCAACCATATTTTTAGGGGCTTGCATTTTTCCTTTGTTTATATTACATGAATGCATTGAATAATAGGTGCAAATTGTGGAAAGAACTCTCAATATTTCCACAAATCTTGCAATTTTCTCACAAACAATTCCACAAAATTCCTCTAAATTACACAAACATTGGTAAGATCTTTTATTTAAGTCAATTGAACTGGTATTGAAAACTTGGGCACAATACTGTTAAAATAGTTTTTTTTTTCCTCCACCTAAAATCTGCGGCCCACTTGAGAACAAACTGGTCAGTATTTGGCCGTTGAACTAAAATGAGTTTGACATCCCTGCTTTACACTCTTTTCTTGCTATGTTTTTTCCACTTTGGACTATCTTTGGCCGCCTTTTACCAGGTCTGCCTCCACTCGCTTGTAAAAAAAAAAAGCAAAAATGTAGCGAACCGAACGGCCCACTTCGGATTGACGGCCTGCAGGGATGACGCCTGGTATGGCAGATGGCCAGTCCACCCCTGGGCACAAGCATTTAACTGTGTAAAAAAACATCATAGTCATTTTCAAGGGAATGTATTAATAGACACTCCTCATTTTGCACATTTTTTCTTTAGCATTAACTTGGTGATAAGGTTCAACTTTTAAACACTATGAGTCTGTTCTATATAAAGATCCTCTGTACGGCTCTTTAAATAACCCATGGCATGTGTTTCTTTGTGACTTTACTGGTGCTGACACCTTGGATAGCAGATGCTGTCAGTGTCTTTCCTCCCACACCTTAGTGGAACCAAGTATTTTCTATGTTACTTCCAATTACGTTAGAGACAATCCTCCGGGGAAACAACCTTTGACACGCAACAAATGCAATGAGAGCAGAAAATTGGCCGTCCATCATTCTCCATAATACAGCTTTAAATACATTTGCTAAAAAAAAAATCCTACTTAAATGTGAAAATCTCTGTAACTTTAGAATTTGTTTGTTATTTCAATAATTTCCCTGTGACCCTGAAAAAAGGAGCAAGCCATTCAGAAAATGGATGGATTGATGGATATTTTAAGAATTTCATCATATCTATGTGTGTTTAAATTACAACACTGAAGTAACTCTTATAAAGGTATGGCTATGACCACGCTTTTGATTGTCTACAATTGAAGAAAGCATGTTTAAATCCCTAGACTAACTTGTGCTTAAAATAGAACTAAGACACGTGGAGATCCTGAGGATGTGCAGAATACTCTGGGACTCAGTGAGCCTTTCAAAGAATGAGGCCAGTAGTTGAATCAGGGGTCCAAGGAGTAAAGTCATAACTGTGGCAGGGATGGATGAAGCATATAGATCAGTCTGTGCTTCTCGCTCTACAGTCAGGAGTCGGAAGAAACAAAGTAAAAATTGTCAAAATGAATGAATCCTCTTCCTCTCCCCCAAGGCACCTTCCATCACTATACGTGCGTGCACATATGGATCTCAGATTTCACAGCCTTGCAGAGATTCACACATGGGCTCATAAATGTCACACTTTGACTTAAACACATCTCACAGATGCCCTTTGAGTGATGTTTTTCTCTGCTGTTTACCCTTAAGAACAGGCCCAATTAGCGTATAATTTTTCATCTACAGACCAGATTTCTCTGTTTGTGTGTGCATATTGAAGGTCTCAATTGGCACAGTAATGTGTGTGTCCCTTGGCTTCGCAGCATCGCACTGTGTTTACAAGATGTTGTGGTGAGGGTGAAGCTGAGCCGTGAATGTGTGATTCATTGGAAGTGGGAGGAAGTGGAAGGCAGACATCAATCCTCAGGCCCATAGAAATTATCCTTTATAATGTGATTACATGTCTCACTGTTTTAGCTCTCACTGTATTATATTAACATGGCTCATTGATCCTAAACAAACTCTTAAAGAGACCCTTCAGTGTTTTTACAAGTCTGGCCTAAAAGCTTCTAAATGTAATTATTGGAAAATCTGTAGTGGAAAAAAATGATTATATGGACCCATAATCCTTTTATTACCTTCTAAAGATTAACTTTCTATTTACAATTTAAGAGCCTGGTGGTCACCATCTGGAATGACATGCAAAGCTTGATGGGTTTATGTAGTTAGGGTGAACTGTCTCATTTTATACTGTGAATGTGTTTGTGGCTTTGTTTGCATTAACTCTTAGGCTCATAATTCGATCATTCCCTAAACTGTTGAAGGTGTTCCCTAAAAATTCGGCGTCACAGTCCAATTGGACAACGCATGGCGCATTAATCCGTGTGCCCTTTGTTCTTTGGTTATTCCATTTTAAAACCAAATCCAAATAACAAATAAACAGCATGGTTATTTTGTTTTAATGCTTTAAAACTAAAACAGAAATACAGAAAAACCAGATAAGCAGCTTTTTTCTGTTTTTTTTTTAGTTTAAGTCCGTTTAAGTCCGCTGCACCTCGTTTTCCTCCACAGGTCCTGGACCAGGTCTCCTCACACAATAGGACTTATTTCAGCAGTTTTCTGGTCCTGCTCACGTTTTCATTCAGTGTGTGGATGTTTTAGGTCGTAAAAAGTTGCTCATGTTTATGTTTTGTTTCGTGGTGTCACGATCCAAATAGTATCCAAATAAACTGGTGACCGACTATCAACTGTGTGGCTGGTGTGATGAACAATAGATGTTAGAACTTCTACGATTTGACACTTTTGCAAAAAACAATTACAGCTTTTTTGAGGGCAGTAAAAATGTTTATTTTGCACGTTATAAATAGCGCTAACAGCAGCCGTCAACATACACGAAAGTTGATCACAAGAAACGAGGTGCGCCAGTAGATTCATTACACCACCTCTGATTCCACATATCCTGAACATATTTTACGTAACATCCATTTTTTGGGTTTTGATTTGTTTATGTATTAATAACGTTTCAATTCACCAGTAATGTGACTTATGCGTTGCTTCTTTTTATATCCAAACAATCAGTTTTTTTCTATTATTTAATTTTGTTTTGAAACGAAATAACCAAAGAACGAAGGGTACACGGATTCACACCATGCCCTGTACTGGGATTAGAAAACAGACTGTGCTTCAGGAAAGAAGGTATTTTAAATCGCAGAGTCGAGCGCAGATTGCAGACACAATGCTAGTTTCCCCCTGCATGAACAGGTTTTTAGTAGTTCTGTCAAACGATTACATTTTTAATCCCGATTAATCGCATGATTTTACTGAGTTCATTGCGATTAATCGCAATAAATATTTTGCTGAAGCTCTGTGTATTGTGTGTGTATTTTTCCAAAGTGCTTCTTTTAAATTAATATTTCTTTTCAGGAAGCAGATATCTATTATGGAACTTTATTCCCTTGGAAATCTGAACTTGAATTAAAACAATTTGTTGCCACTTAACAGTTATTAAAATATCTTTCATATCAAGTTTTCCCACTACCTGTCAGTGAATCTTCACAGCCATACATGTGGCAAGGGTTAGAAGGGTTAAAGTTAAGAAATTTGAATAGGGACTTTTTTACAGAGTAACAATGGTATGAATGTAACGTTTTGTACAGAGTTAATAGCTATTGCTATATTCCCTCTCTTCATAGTTGGGCATTCACATAAGATATTATAATCAATGCACTAAAATGTAAATATGTTTAAATGACACAGTACACACAAACAAAATGACATACAATCATCACAATGCAATATGAATAAAAGTTAGTAAAATTATAATTGAACTTTAGCAATTGAGAATGACATTGTAATTGACTTTCAGGGGAAAAATGATACATTAATAACATTTTCTATAAAAAATGCCGGTTACTGGTATTATAATTGAATCGTAATTTAACGTGGATAATTGAAAACGTAATTGTAATTGATTCCAACCCTGGTCAGTGCAAAACTAGATATCCCCTAGGAGTGAGCCAAACTACAGAGTCATAACATTATGATCAAGCATAATCTTTTTGTTATTAACAGGCTAATAGCTTGGCATGCATTTAGCTAGGACATTGTCAAATATGCTACTGTACAGGTCCAATTTCGTTGTATGTCATACTTTGTCTGATTATGCAATGACAATAAAGACTTGTGGAGCGTTCACACCAAACGTGTCCAAAGCGTCAACAGCATCAGGTTTACGTAGACATATATGATAGACGCGCTTCTAGGAGCGTCGAGAGGTCCCGCTGCGCATCCCACACCTGTTGTACGGCATGTTTTGAAGCTTGCTGCGTTCACACCAAACGCGCTTCGGGCGTAAAAATCGTGCCTCATGCCCGTAGTTAGACACTTCTGCTAATTGAGTCAAACGCTTATCACCAGCGTCGAAACAAGCTGGGAAGAGAGCACGTTGAGCGCGTTTAAGGGAGGGGCTTCTCTGTTGCCGGTGGTGTTTATACAATGGATGATATTGTGGCGATCAGTTACGTTCATAATTCACCCTGACAGTAGCTATTTATGTGTGTTGCCTAATAAATAAACAGTGTTATTACATTACATTATATATTTAGATGTGACTGGGTCATATTGTATGTGGTGCTGAACTAACTAGTTTAGAATTGGTTGTTTGGAATAATTCAAAATAGTGTTATTTTGTTTTACTGATTTAATACCTTAACAGAAATGCAGAAAACATAAAAAAAACAGTTAAGCAATGATTTTCAGGTTTAAAATCAAAATATTAATGGTGAAAACTTATTTCTACATTTACAAATTCCAGCAAGCTCATTGTGTTTTCTTTTTTAATAACATGTTAAGGTTTTATTTTATTCGGACAGCTTTTTTCAGGAACTTTGATCTCCTGACATGTTTCGACTGTCAACTGCCAGTCTTCTTCAGAGGCGTCTACTGATTGCTTTGAGGTGTCCTTATGAGTTCCTTTTGGGCGTGGCCCCCTGATGGAATAAATGTCAATAATTTGAATTCAAATGAAGTCTTAGCATGCAGAAAGACATTTCAGGGTTCACACAGGCACATTTATTATCAAAAAGTTGCACAAAATGTGCCACTTCTGGCTTTTTTCTCCTCAAAGAGAGAGAACGTGTGAGTGAGTTTGTTAGTGTGGATGTTTAGGGAAAGGTCTAGGTTAGGACGCACTCAGTGATCGCTCTACTTGTAATGCTGTTCTGAGAAGCTAGAGAAAGCAACGACTCCTATAACAAGTATTTTAAAACTTGATAAGCTATGAAAAAAATAAATAAAAATATATATATATATCGCCAAAATAGAAAACTCAATATATCTTGAATCTCGATATATCCATATTAGTTTGAGATGCTTTCAGACAAAGTTTTATTAAATTCATTCTTGTCTTTTTTTTGTCTTTTATTTTTCTAAATGTGAATTGATTTGATTGCTAGTTTTGTCATAGTTTTTTTTACATTCTAGCCTTAATAATTTTTTAAGGTATAAATGTGTGGTGTGCTACCGCATTGTATGACGGCAGCTGAAACCTGATGATGTATGTAACATGTGACTGCTACTGTAGGTGGGTGTAATTCTGTTGTCTGCAATGATGTAATGTGGGGACATTTACACAATAAAAACAAAAAGTGAACTCCTTTGCTGTCTTCCTGTCCTTTTCTGTTCGATAGCCACGCCTTAGATTGATAACGTCTCTTATCTTGATAACTTTCCTTGTCGACGCCCCCCCCCCAATGTCTGTCCTCCACTCTTCCTGTATTGACCTCCTTGATGTGCACTGATAAATTCAATCATGACGCTCCGTGTTCTTTAATCCCATTTCCGGCAGGTGTTGACACGCCATTTATTTTTTGATGAGAAGAAAACAGTTGGGATCAAGAGCACAGATTGTTCTCTGACTATGGCTGCAACTTCCTGTGTGATGAATAATTAAACTAGGAAGAAATAAAAAGGCTTTGTTTGGTTAAACAGCCAAGTTAAACCAATCTTTATTTCTCTATTGTGTAGTTTTAATTTCTGTAGGATCTTCTTTTTGCATCTTTTCACAACAACAGCCGTCATTGTAAGCTATACACGTACACACAGACGCACATTAACAGATGTGTTCATACACAACTTAAATTATTGAAGTATGTCTCTTAGAAAGGCCTGCCATCATATTGATTTGCTACTCTCTAACCTCTACCTCTTCTATCATACAGGAAGCGCTTCCCTTAATCCTACTTACAGTAGTACCAGCCAGGATTAAGGTGGATAGTATGGATTGTAAATGTGGACAAAGTGTAGCTTTCCAGCATGCAACTAATACTAAATGTGCTGTGAGGGAAAGAGAACATCCACTAAATCTTTTTTTTTTTAAACTTAATTTTTTCAGGCACCACACAATATTACAGCATTAAAATAAACAACTGCTATGCATCTCACTAAGCAGGTGTTTCGCAACGAACTGAGCAAAAATAGAAGTAAGCTATCAAAAGAAAAACAGAGAAAGCTTGACTAGGCTGCCCTTCTCTGCTTCTCCTATGCAAGCATCATTTCTAGGTGGGCTGGAGGTGCACACTACAGGTTGGCCAATCACATCGAAGCAGCCCGAGAAGAAAGAAAGACAACACAAACAGACCCAGGTTTAATGTAGGAACGTCCTACATTCAGAAATGATGAGTCATCATTATCATCTGTCATCAATACCCTCACCTGTGAGCTGTGCAGTGCTGTAGGTTTGAGAGAAAAAAATACAAAGATAACGCGTGGTGGACTTGGAGAATGTCTGCGATCTCACAGTGCGTCCAGTGAACCAGACCAATTGGCTTCCTGCATATTAAGCTTTTTAAAATGTGAAATGTTCAATGCCTTATGGAGCTGATGTGACTGACGTCAAGCTGAGCATCATTTCTAAATATGTGTGGGAATCCTTTCTCTAATGTGCATTTCACTACGGCAGTGGTTATCTGTACGGTTGCCTTATCAATATACCAACATTATGTATGCAACGCCCCGGATTGGCCAGTCACATGATAGGTCAGTCATTGGCCCGTTTAGGTCACGTGACTAAGAATAAACCTAACCGTAAACCTAGCCCTAACCCTAAAAATTGTTGCGATATAGGGCCAAAACCTAGCCTAACCCTAAACCTAAGCCTAAGACGCTATGCACGTGTACTTTGGTAAATGTACCGGGGGTTGTCCGTAAGTCAACTGTATGAATAGACACTTTCTTTCACTAACTTTCTGTATAGATAACAGGTTGTTTCACTCGTTATTGACGCTTGTAGTGTGATCAAACTGAGGTTTTACATTCTACATAGAATACAAATAGTTGGACAACAGAGTGAACAGAAGTCTGTCATCCATTAGTGTTTCATTGAACCGCTGCTGGAGCCAACGCGCTCACCTCGGGGTGAACACCCCTGGTCATCTCTGTGGCGTAGCACATAGCAAATTAAGAGCACTAAGTGTAATAATAACTTATCAGGTCAATGTCATTTTTCATCAACTTCTGTTTCCTTTCATTATAAGACAAAGATGAAGAGATGAAAGATCTGACGGCTGTCTTCACGGACTTATTGTGCTTGTTCATTATTGCTGTGCTGACAGTGACAGTCAACTCCATGAGCTCAGTGCACCAGCATGACGCACTGGGACATGACCAGTTGCAGGACAGTCATTCTTGAAAGTTCCGAGCTGTGAAGGGAGGTGATCGTCGGCCTAGTTTGAGTTTGGTATAATTATGTAATGGTCGAGTACCTGCAACACCAGCAGCAGGAAAGCTTGGGACTGTGCATGCGGAGTGGCGTAGCACAGACGAGGGTCTGCTCATCTACGCGTTTTACCCCTGGTTTGTTTCTATACATGTTCTTTTCATCGAGTTGATATTTTATCACCTTTGTCCTTCTGTCTTCGTCCATCCTGTCCTGTCGTTTAAGTCGGTCTTCCTGTTCCTCATCTCATCCCAGCTCTGCCTCCTCCATCATCGTTTCTGAAAGCTACCAAACCAAACAGAGGGTGACAATATGCAGCTGTTGGTTTTGTCCTCCAGACAGAAAAGATTACACACACACACACACACACACACACACACACACACACACACACACACACACACACACACACACACACACACACACACACACACACACACACACACACACACACACACACACACACACACACACACACATCCTCTGGCAGCAAGACACATTGGCACCAACTTGAGTCGTTCATCTATTGCTTATATAATAGCAAAATAGTTTGCCTAGGCAGCTTGGCTGTATGGAGGCATATCACACTAAGATAGTTAATGCATTGTAATAAAGTTGCAACATATTAACTTTTGCTCCTCAACTGATTGTTTTCCATAGAAATCGAAGCTCAATGCAGCCTTGCAAGAGAAGAATCATCTGAACCGTGAGCTCATCCACCACCACCTTAATGCGTCCAAGTATGACCAGGTATTGACGGACACACGTGCACAGACACACACAAACCGTCGATGATGATTAAAGGGTTGCCAGGTGATGGCCAATGATAAAAATCTATTGTATGTTGCAGTGTCAGTGATGCAGGAGCTATAGATCAGACGTCTAAATGTGCCATATGTTCTATAACGGTGTATTTCTCTACAGATCAATACACATGCAGCCACTTTATCATCCTTATGGGTCTTACACAGAAACACTCATTCACCAACACACCAGCAAACACGAACTACCCAGTTCCACGCTGTAATACATCATGTGGAGAATATCTGTACTTAATGGATCTGAACAGTTCCCTAACAAAACATTGGCTAAGCAGTTTGGAGAGTAGATACTTTTTACATGCAGAAATAAATACAGACACAGCCCAACAATCAATTAGATGCAAGGTGGTCTCCCATGCATAATAGTGTCTGTCATACAGTGTGAGTGTGAAATACGAGTGGGCAACTGGCAACCCAGTGGTCAGATGTGGCCCTCGGTCTAATTTTATGCGGCCCCCAAAGCTATTTCCCAAAAATTCTATTTCAATAAATTGGAAGGAATATACATCCTAACATAATGCACAAAATAACTCCCAAAACACACAAAATAACAGCAAAAATACACAAAAACACACAAAAATTTGCCCAAAATACACAAATTGACTCATAAAACATAAAATGACTCAACAAAGACAAACACAACAACCACTTACAGGTGCAGTCCACAGCTCTGAGATCCCTCTCTCCCCGCTGCTCTCTTGCCCTGCCCAAACTACTAGTTTCATGTAAAGCTGTCCTTACATGGTGACAGCTTTAGCAAATATGACAAAAAGTCACTTTTATAAACGTTGCAGACTGCACTTTTAAACAAACAAAATGACTACGAAAACACCAAAAACAACAATTACAGAAAAGCTCCACACTCACAAACTGTCAACTAATTTGCACAAAATGACAGAAAAATACAGAAAACAACATCAGATAGATCAGACACATTCACAATTTTGTGGTCCCTGCTGTGTTAGAGTTACCTAGCCCTGTTCTAGTGTATCAAAGTGTCTCAGAACACATTTGAACGTCTCCCGAGAAAACATTATTGTGGTGGCAAGGTAGGTGAATTAGTACAAATAAAAAAAGATTTAGTACAAATAAAAAAAAGTACCAAGTCAGACCAATAACATATTGAGCAACATCAATGCTTGACTGTCCCTTAGGAGTGAATGTGTGTGTGAAGGGTGTTGGTCATGTGACAGACTAGCCCCCTGTTCAAGGTTTAACCCGCCCTGACTTGAGCTGGAAATAGAGCAGCAGACCACCACCTTCCTCAGTGAAGGAAAAAGGAAGGATGGAGAAATATAAAATATATATATAGTGAGAGGATGGATTCAGAGGAAGTCATTTGGACCTATTTACATTAATATATGTTACTGCCTCATTGGCAGTTTTAATTTTGATAGAAAATCAAACTATTTCAGTTCAAGTCTATAGTCAGCTAACTGACAGTAAAATACATTTTAGTCGACTAAATTGGTTACAGATATGCTGTAGTTTGACTGAAATATACAACATAAGAGTTTATACATTTTACAAAGATATGATTACCATTAAACCTGATATGGGATGGTTTTAATGTTTGTAAATACACACAGATTGATTTGATGTGATCAATGCGTGAGACTACATGAATCGTCTTACGTCCATTAACACAGTCAGCTCAATTCTTATTGGCTCACTTACCGGCTTGTCCCGCCTTACACACAACAAAACTAGTTTTGATTGGGTACCTTCAGTGTTGGGGTAATGTGTTACTTTATAACGCATTACAGTAACAATATAACTTTTTTGGGTTACATAGTAAAGTAGCGCACTGCACTTAAAACAATGGTAACTAAATAACTTTACTACAGTAGGAATTTTATTTATTTTTTTTTTTAAAGGATTTTTTTTTGGCTCTAGTGGCCTTTATATGACAGTTGCTTGACAGGAAGGGGGTGAGAGAGAGCAGGGAATGACACGCAGGAGGGGGTCCCAGGCCGGGAATCGAACCTGGACCCGCTGCAGGTGAGGAACTACAGCCTCTGTACATGGGGCGGGCGCTCAACCCACTGAGCTACACACCGCCCCGGAATGTGCTTTCTGACATTACCCGTATTTTCCTATTTTCTAAACTGGCTCAGAGACTGGACGGCTTTAGGTCATTCTGTGCCCTAGGCAAGGGTAGACTTTGACCCATGAATGAATAAAAATAGATTTTTTATTTTTTTTTCCCAAGCCTATACACAATGTACACATTATTTATTTTAAATATCAAGGCAAAACAATGCAATTCTGCAATATAACAAATATTGAAAAAACTACAACCTATTTTAAAATTTAGAATAATGCACTATAATACAATATAACACCTAAAGGTATAGTGCAAATGTCTCGAGGGAACAATAACAAAAATGGTGCAAAATCCAAAAGCAATGCAAGACAGTGCAATCAAAAGTTACGACAAAATATAAAAGTTTCAGTACAAGGACATTTGGTTTTACTAGTCAGTAACACAAAAAAAACCAAAGAACACAATGTGCAAACAACACAATAGAATTGTATAGAATAGAACAAGAATTAAAATAAAATAAATATAAATATGGGCAGAAGATTAGTAGTTACAGATTTTTTATATTAATATTCAATTAAGAGAAAACATGTACAGTGATTGTAAAGTGTATGTTTCACGTTTATTTGACCTTTTTAATTATTATTTCAAAATAAAATATAAAATTCAGGGATGCAATTTGGCGCCCCTCTAACAGATAACGCCCTAGGCGGCCGCCTGTGTTGCCTGTCGGGAAGGCCGGCCCTGCGTCAAACGTGAGTAGAATGTTCAAAAACGAGCTTCAGGATCTGTGGGCAGAGTGGATCTGCTGAGGCTCGCATAGTTTTTCAAACATGGGATGCTAAAAGATGTGCTTCAGGTGTTTGAGCTGACAGAGCAGGTGCTGCTACCTTAGTTGTTGCAGTGAAAAATGACTGATTTGCAGACGTGCGGCAGTGAGGAGGTGAGTTTACTGTATGTGTAGATGGAAACTCATCAATTGAAACTCAGTCAAAATACAGTGAATTTCTGTAAATCCAAAACGGAGTGTCAAACCCGCCTACCTGCACGTTCTGATCTGCTGAGTCTTTTGACAACCCTCATCAGCCAATAGAGGGCCACTTAATAACTGAGCCACTCATCATTGCACCAAGCAGGATGCATAATTACAATGCATACAATACACCGGTGGTTCACTCCAACAGCAGCACAACCTGAACGTGTTGTTGTTTTCTGTCTTTATCACTTACACTGTTCAGTCATTTTCTAATATTTTATGCAAGACCTCCACTTATCACATATTTATATCTATGAATATTTACTTGCATTGCATATTTGTTTGCTGCTGTAACAACTGAATTTCACCATGTGGATTAATGAAGTAGAAATCAATCAATCCATAAACACTATGCACAGGCTGAGTGTTGTTTGTATGTATCTACACAGTAAATTAAGAAACAGAAGAATAAAGTAATAAGTAGTGAAGTTACTTTTCAAATGCAGTAATAAGTAAAGTAATCCCACTACAATTTACAGGAGTAACTAGTAATTAATACATTTTTTGAGTAACCACCCAAACACTGAACACCTTCTAGTTTCATTTTTATAACTTAATGGAATATCAGTATATTTGATATGTTAGTCATAGTATTGTTATTGTCACTAAAAAACATTTAATTGATGAAAACTATGAGAAATTATTATTTTTTTAATCAAAAATAACACTGTTCTGTGGTTGGATTTTTACATAAAATGTGCAGGTGTTGGTGCATTGTGGGGAATGACTGTAATTTATGAACTGCTGAAAGTTTACAATGATTTTGTAGCAACAAAGCTGGGACAACTATCCTCTTACTGTGGTGTTTCTTTTTTATTTAAATATAATAGTTTAAAATCAAATAAACTCAAGTCAAAGGTAAAAAAAAAAGAAGTAAATTCAGTTTGTTATTTACAATTTTATAAAAATCCAATGCTTATTTTGCCCCGCCCTTTTCCAAAGCAGGCTCACGTAATTTTGTATTTAATCTTAATATTTGTGTACCAAGAAATGTTTTTTTTTTATTATAGAATTTCCCTAAAATGAGTCTACATAATTTGTCATAAGACCCATACTTGGGATGTTTTTTTAACACGTTGGTCTAGTTGAAGTCTATTGTGATGAGTAAGGCTGTCCACTGTGCCCTCATCTGTTTTACTAATTAATGAGATGAAGGGTATTTAGCAGGGAGATGGTTCAGCTGGCTCCTGTGAGGCCGACTTTGGAGGAACCAGTTTAGTTCACACAGCCTCTGTAGGATGATAATATTAAGGACGTGATGCTACAGACAGCGGCTCTGTTTTATCAAGAACTGTGCTGATCATTGTGGCTGCAAATTCTGGACTCTCTCAATTACCCTCGCAACCAGGGTTGGCGTCAATTACAATTGTAATTGCATAGTTGATAATTAATTACAATTTTGTCGTGGTGTTGATGCCGTAATCACAATTATATTGTAACTGAGTTGAGATAATTGAATTTGTAATTGTAATTGCCATGAAAATTCTAGAAAAATTGTCAATTATAATTTAACACAAAACTGGGGAACCATGTTACAGTTCTATGTACAGTTCTACACATACAGTGTGTAGTTACAAATTATTGAAATATGTTTCATATCAAGCTTTCCCACATTTTACCATTTTAGAAAAAATTAAAATCGAGAGGTATACTGACACAAAAAAGGCTCAGACGCCCACACCAAAAATATTAATACCTATGTTTTCATCGATGAGGAAGCCTAACAAGGTGACCAATAAATAGGAATGAAATTAGATAATAGATATTTGTTTTTAGTGTATTTTACAGCTGATTTAGGACCTGTTAGCATAAGAGATGCTAACAAAAAGCTAACACAAGAGGAAGGTTTACTTGAGTTTATTTATTTCAGTCTCAGTAATTTTTATTAATTGTGATAGAAATGTAGTAATTGAGAACGTAATCATAATTGACTTTCTGAGGATGCAAAATAATTGTAATTTAGTTGTATATAGAAAAATGCTGGTCATAATTTAATTGCAATGGGTAATTGTAACTGAAAAATGTAACTGACCTCAACCCTGCTTGCAACCATGAGAATTCCCTCATAATTGAAAAATTAGGTCCCCAAATATTTTTTATTGTTATAAAATAAATAATTAAATAAAATAAACCTTTACGTTTTGTGATTCTGAAGTAAAGACAATGTACATGAATCCCATTTGTCTCTTCGAAGATTGTTTTTCTCCATGATTTGTCACTCCACTCTCCCTAATGCCTGGATGTGATTTTTTTGAATTGCTTTTCATATAGGTGAGATTGAACTATGACCAGCTGAGAAAGACACTTGCTGTAGTGAGGCAAGAGAGAGATGTGGCCCAGCTGCAGAGGAGCCATCTCCAAGGCAAAGTAAATTACCTGGAGCAGGTTCTGAAGGTAAAGCATTCAGGGTTTTATGTTCCTGCAGTCAGACACGTTGCTTAGTGCAGTGCTACACTAACATCTACCCAAGTGCAAAGAAGAAATTCAGTCTGAGACCTGTTGAAAGGTGAATTAAAAATGCTAGGAAACCACAAGTGCTCTTGGCGAAGCGCCTCTGGTCTGTAGGATCACAGAGATAAACATCAGATAAAACATGCAAGCTGGCTTTTTTCTGTTATAGTCGTAACATGCCGCGAAACAGTTTCTCTACAATTCATTTCCTTCTTGCTTCTCTTATTGATTGTCTGTTTGTCGGAAGGTCTGAGAGAAATGTGCCGACATAAAAAAGTGACCTGCTCCCCAATACTACAAAGATTTAGTGCTTTGTCTCAAATCGATTTTGAAGACAATGATGCAGCATGAGAAAATTGCATAAGGAAAAGTGGGTGAACAACGCAGCTGTAAATAATCTCCAAAAGAGGCACCGTCATATATTTTATAGCTTTGCTGTATAAAGATGTCAATCAGCAGGTTGAGTATGTATTTTACTATGTACATATTAATATAAATCAGCCTCTTTAAAGAGGGAGGTAAATTTAACTGGATTGTTGTGCTTTTTGTTTTTGTTTTTTGCATTGTTCCCTGTCATAATAAGTGTTAATGCAGTTCACTATGGCTCATGGTAGATCGAGCTGTTGTTGAAGTAATTTTCTTATGTGGAAAAAGGCTGCCATGTGCGGCGTTTACAGTGTCTCCCAATAGTGACCTCCCTAAAAACTACACTTCAAATATTCTAAAGGGCTTCATCAGCCAATTATCATCAATTTAAGCACAGATAATATAATATTATATAGATAACTGCTTCGACTGTACTTCAATTATATTTCATGAATTTCCCATTGCTCATACAGTTAAGTAAACTTGCCCCCCTAGGAATTATGGAGCATTTCCCTAAAGTTATTCCCAATGTTTGCAACATTGATGAAACATTCACCAGTGCTATTTCGCAGCTTTTGGTACATTTTCAGCACCAAGGACAGCGTAAAATCAGCACTTGTTTAGCCACTCTCATCACAAAGGTCATAAACCTTCAGAACACAAAAAACCACAAATACAAAATATTTACAAAGTGTTACATCTATAAGGTTTTAACTCCGCTAATGAATTAACAACACAGCAGCAAATTAAATTATACTGTATCTCTTCTTTCTAATTCTTTTGCTCTGACATTGAAGTATTCTTCTGTTCCTCCCAGTCCTAACTGCATGTAAACTAGTTTTTCTTAAGTTTTGGAAAAAGTTCTTACAGGCACATTATTCTTTTTACTTACTAGCCCATGTTTTACATTTTAACTGTTCTACTAAGGCTTTAGCGTTCTTCCAGATGCAGAAGCATAATATGTAATACGTCTACTAGGCTCATCGTCTCTATTTACGTTCCTGCTCAAGGTGTTCTGAAAGTTTAAGGACAGGATTTTGTGGGTTCTCCGGTTTCTCCACAGAAATCTCATTCATTCATGTCTTTAAGGACTTTGCTTTACTTGAGCAAAGAAAAGGGTGCATGGTGGGCATAAAAAATGATTACTTTAAGTGCACACCAGCGGTTCTTTTTTTTTTTTTTTTTTTTTTTAAAGGATTTTTTTTGGCTCTAGTGGCCTTTATATGACAGTTGCTTGACAGGAAAGGGGTCAGAGAGAGCAGGGAATGACACGCAGGAAAGGGTCCCAGGCCGGGAATCGAACCTGGACCCGCTGCAGGTGAGGAGCTATGGCCTCTGTACATGGGGCGGGCGCTCAACCCACTGAGCTAAACACCACCCCGACACCAGTGGTTCTTAACATCTTCACTTTTCCGGTACTAATGGGCTTGTGGCCTTAACAAAAAATGAGCTCCGACATGGGTTTAGCTAACTTAAGTCACACTTTGATGGATTTATTTTCAAGGATATCTAGTTTAACTGCAGTTCAACAAGAAAAAGTTGTCAAATACATGGAATCTTTTAATTTGGTTCGTACAAGGACATTTGTTCATCCTACCAAAGTCTACATATACATAACCTGGCACACAGTTAGAAATGATGATGTCACTGCTACAACCACAACAAGGCTCCGCTTTCTTATGGGATAGTAATGCTGCGGTCATTATGTCGTTGAGTGACTTTTATCATTTTTGCAACACGAGTATGCGAGTTAAGGCCACGTTAATCATCCTCCTGTGTAGACATCTTTCTATTTTGATTTAAAGCTATCCTAATAGCGGTAGCCCAGCGAGTTCCTCTCCCCGCAACTGCGCATGTGCTAGTTTTGCTTCGGCGCTTTGGCGCTTCTGCCTTTGTCACAACCGGATATCCCGCCCTAAACCACAATGCTGCCTCATGATTGGTTATAACCGTTTCAGTTTGGATTCGAAAGGCAAAGACGGGAACAGTACAAGATGGATTTTGGTATTAACACCAGGAGAATCCATCTTGCAGACAAGGTTAGCATATACATGCACATACAACAACAAGAATGATAGGGAATCATAATAACTATTTATCAGATACTGTACCAGCACATTACAGCCACCAAGCAGTGGGAAGCTAATTAAAGCAGTTTCTACATGTCAGTGTTGTTCTTAGATTTGATCAATTGTGCATCATCCAATGACCATCTTCCATCATTCTGCTTGACCTACCACCAAGTGCTTGAGTTACAATTCATCCTAATGGCAGCTATTATGCTATAATCCTATTAGAGGCATCACATTATTTATTGTGTGGAAATTTCACAGAAACAATTTTTACTATTGGTAAAGCTATGACTATAGCACAAACACATTCAGTGAGGTCCTTGGAGTATCCATTCTTAATGTTTATAAAGGCAGGCTACATTCCCAGGTGGTCTTTTTTTTACACCAGAGGCCATGAAAAGAATTGAAACACCTGGATTCAAATATGTCTAATGATGCCTTAATGCCTTTGGAAATGTAGCGTAATTACCTTTGCCTTATGGGACATTTACTTTCTTTTTATGTATTGTGCTTGCAATTTTGATTAATAGTGTTTCTTAAGACTTAAATCAATTAATCTCAAGCTTTTGGTGAGAACTTCAGTTCAAACGTTTTACAAGATGATTACAGAAAGCAGTGAAAGTCACAGCTCAATGGTGTTAGGGTACACAGTCGTCAAAATAGAGGTTTATTTCGGAATCCAATATGTAATCTAACCTGAACCAAATCTGAGTGGAAGGTCATAAATATATAATTCTGAGGAAACTAAATGTATCCCTATATTATGCCTCCTTATAGGATTTAGAAAGCGTTGGTTTACCATGATGTCAAAAGGTGTGTAGAGTGGCTACAACTTGTTAAAATAGAGTTAATCTGTGAGTTCTTCAAACCTTAGATTGATCAGAGAGACTGAGTTAGAGGTTTTGCTTTGCTTGAATCAATCAATGGCTGCGTTTCCATTACCCTTGGAGATGCCCAAATCTAAATAGCGCAGTGATGGAAATCTGAGTTTAGAAAAAACACTCAAATATTGCAAAAAAGTTTTTACGCTTTCATGAGGAGAAATTTCAGACATTTCAATATTGAAATGTGGCGCAAAAGCTCTATGAAACCCATTTTCCGCAAATACACGTCACAGAACATGATGTATAAGGTCACATGACGTGAGGATACCTGGTCACTTGACCACTTCTCTCCGAGAAAACATGGCGCAAAACATGGAAATAGAAGAGAAGACGGGGACATTTCTTATCATAATACGTCAAAAATCATTACAAACAACAAAGGCATACGGAGTGTTATAAGTAGGTTCTGATTGTTCGTCTTCAAGTCTCGTTGGATGAGATTTTACTGGAGTTACAAGGCTCCAAAACAACATTCAATGGAAACACATTCAAAGCGCAACTATACGTTGTCGATATTTAGAAACATCACTTTTATTAACAGTCACAATAACTAAAATACACACACAGGTGGTCGGAGGAAGAACCCTATGTCTCTCTATATCTGTGTATGTCTGTTCTCTGTCTATGTCTGTGTCTGAGTCTGCAAGCAGTAATCTTCTGGGCTGGGCCCCCTCCTTTGTACCAAGAGGTGTCTGGTACAAACGTGATCTAGCCATATATATAACACAGTGTAGTCTTAGCTCTTCTGCAGTGACGGGCCGTGAGCACTAGGGTTGGGTAGGCAGGGCGTTGCAAATCAAGACCACCAATGACAACACCAATGACAATTTCATATGTTTCAACTGGCAAGTGTTAATCTAACAAAATCAACATTGTAAAATACCATTAAGAAACATAAACAATTATTCAATAGTAACCTCCATACTCTCCCAACAAGATATATCTCATGACACGACACAGCATCCGTTGTTTGTGTTGGAAACAGAAACACGGAGAAAATGACAACAACAACAACTCTGAACAGCCTCAGTGAGGAGCATCCACAAAGCCAATCCTTCCTTTTGTAAGTATATCATTTAGCATAGTGTAGTTACGTCCAAAGGCAGCGTAGAGAGCTGCCTTTTTACGAAAATAGTTTTCATCTTGGGAAACTGACTGCGCATGCTTAAAACACATAAAAACACGCCATGGGAACAGAGGCAGAGCAGCAACGTGCTTTTGGGAGAGGGCGTGGCCTCCTCCCTTACAGCAGAGTGAGATTGTGCAGCCGTACCAGGAAATAGCGATGTTTAGTTAATTGGTTTATGAAACGCATAAAATACTGACACTTTCAAACGTATAGGTACTGTAGGAAATGGAAAAATAAATAATTTATAATTGTATTATAATTAAAGGGGACATATCATGCTGAATCCACTTTTTTTTAGCCCTTAAATGCATTTTGTTGTATATTTAGAGTGTTTAGAAGTACAGAAAAAATCAAATTAGTCTCTTCAGGTGCTCCGTTGATATCTTTATATTCTGTTTTGGTCATATTTTTCAATCTGTTTCGATTTTTGTATTCTCTATTACGTTTTGATTCCCTCAATTGTTAGTTAGAAGGTGATTTGCTCCTTTCTTACTGCAGGGTGAGCACAAACACCTCGCTCCAATTTGATGACGCGTTCCCACTTTGATGACGAATTTGACGCGGCACTGAGCTGGAGAAGCCGCCGCGGGCCTCCAGGAAGCTCTCTGCCGTGATTGATATGTAAACAGACACGTCCAAGGTGAGCAGGTCAGCGCCCTTCGCTCAGTGCTATGTATGTGTTTTCTACAGTTTATGTATGTACCGGCAAACGCCCCGCCCCCACGCTCTGTCTCGTGTTTATAGAGCAGCATGAGCTCGGCTACGGAGTGGGTGGGAGGAGGGCGGGACGTCCTCTGGCCCTACGTCACCGTGCGGGGAGGAGGAAGTCAGTGTCCCGTCTATAGACACGCCCACTCACTCAAATCAGCCTGTTTGTGTAGAGTTGCTCAGAAAGTCACTTTTCAGAGGCTAAAACTCTGGAAAACAGGCGAGTTTGGGAAAATAAACTTCAAATACTATGTTTTTAGGGTTCTTAGAACAAATGGAGATGGGTGAAAAATAGCATGATATGGGACCTTTAAAGCCAAATTGAATTATTGTTCCACATAAAGTGATAAGTGTAAACTTGTGTTTTTTTTACTTTCCAGTTGAATTGAATCGCTAAATCTTGTCCGCTCTCTGCTTCTCTCCAGCATATGCATGAAGCTGTTGGGCTGAAGCAGCAGTTGCAGACAGAGCATGAACAAGCCCTGGTGGCTCTTCACACCAAGCAGAAGGAGAACAATCAACTACGGAAGGTAATGTTACAAAGCATGTTGGAAACTCAGCAACAAACGTAAAGATGAGCCGTGTATGTTTATACTGATTTTCAACTAGAATTTGTTTTTGGTCAGTCTTCTAAACTAAAGGTTAATTAATATCATATAAAAACATCTTTGTTCTGTTACAGTATTTAGATACGGCATTTGCCAGAACACAGGCCGGGTGTTGTTCTGGCAGCATTTTTAAAAATGCCCCTTTTGCTAAATAAACGAGCCAATAATATCACGTGAACACAAACAACCAATTACCAAAAATCTTTAATAAAAGAATGATGAATCAGCCTTAAAGAAGCACGGACAATCGCACGTTACGGAGCACATCCGTCTCTCACTCTGAGTGACAGCTGTCAAAGCTGCCATGTTTCAGCACCAAGGACAGCGCAAAATCACGGCTTTTTTAGCCCCCTCATTACAAAGGTCAATAAACTTTCAGAACACAAAAACCCACAAATACTAAATATTTACAGAATTGTACACCTATAAGGCCATAAGTCCTCTAATGCAGTGGTTCCCAAACATTCCACAGTCCTGTACCCCTTCAGACATTTAACCTAAAGCCATGTACCCCCTACCCTACTGCTGCACACTTAAAAATATATAATATAATGCAAGGTTTTTCAACATTGGGGTCGTGACCCCATGTGTGGTCGCCTGGATTAAACTTGGTGTCCCCTGAAATTTTTAACAGTTTCTAATGATAAAAAATTACTGGTTAAAATTTTAAAAATGTTTTAAGTTCTGTACTTTTTCAAATTATAACACCACACAAAAAAACTAATCTCAAACAACTGTATTCTAGACTTTCACTTTCTCAAATATAAATTTAGTTCAAATAAAATGCAGTATGAAAAAATCTGAGCTGGCGTATCTTTTCACTTTGTCACTAATCCTGGCGACAACAAACATTATCAAAAGCTAATTGTAGAAAGAAAAAAAAAGAGTCTCTGGAGACGCCAAAAGTCTGTGATATAAAAATGGGGTCACAACCCAAAAAAGGTTGGGAACCACTGATGTAATGTCACATACAATGTAGCCCTACAGTAAAATTTGTCTCTGAATTTGACCTATCCTGTTGAGGAACAATATATAATAATATAAAACTGTAACCACGGGTAGTCTTACATTGGTTTATGTGTAATTTGTGGAAATGCATGGAGGCTCCTAGTTTCTATTTTTTATTCATGTACCCCTATGACAATTTGATTATCCCTGGGGTACTTGTACCCCACTTTGGAAACCTAGGCTCTAATGAATCAGCAACAAATGAAAATATATATTCCATACAGTATAACTGCTCCCGTGCTGCTGCTCTCCTCTGGAAACAACCTTGGACTTCTTTACCTCAGGCTTGGCTTCACTCTTTGTCCTAAAAAAGCTCTTTAAATCCAACTGCCTTCTTTAGCCATCCAAGTTCCAAGCTGACACGCTGAAATCCTTTTTGTACTCAATCATACTTCAGATGTAGTGTGGGGGCGTGGCCTGACTTTCCCCTCTATTCCTCACTTGCTCTCAGTTTTTACATTCAGTTTTATGTGTACAATGAAACTTCCAGTGATTTCAACTCAATAAAAGACAAAGCTGTCCAAATATAATACTTCAAAATTTAATCAAAACACCTAAATGAAAATAAGGTGCTGGATCCAATCAAATAAGTGCCGGTCAAAATCTGGGATGTCTCAGATCTTGTTCTGGCAGGATCCGGTTTATGTTAAAAACATATGAAATTCTCATAGAATATTGTGCTCCTATTCCTTTTTCCTATCATTTTAAGCCCCGGAATGGTTAAAACATAGTTAAAGTTGATAATTCCAATGATCCTTTTCAAGTGTTAAATCTTTCACATGATTCTTCAAATGTAAACATAATTTGAACATGGTTTTATAACAATATTGTGCACCAGTTTATTGCTTACAATTACAAAAGTAAAGTAATATTTGGTGCAATCCCTGCACTGTGGACTGGACACCGGCCAGATTTGGTCCTGCCAGCCTTGAACATGAGATGCCTGCTTAATGCTCTCTTAGATATCACTAATCACTATTTCCAATGCGGCTCAGGCTACAATTTCAAAGCTCGTTGGTGGATTACATAACAGCATTAGCCCATAACATTATTAAAAGTGTGAAGAGTTCAGACCCTACCGGTGTACTAACACTGAGAGATCGAGAGATATAAAAAAAAAAAATCCAGACTGCCCTCACCCACACAGGCCAGAGATAAGGACTAATCAGGCTAAATAATTGAAAATGGCTGTGTGGGAAAATGTCTTTGGGCTTTAAAACAAAAAAAAAAACACCTTAGATAAACGATATCAAATCTAAAACATACTTTTCTAAAGACAAAAAACTGAAGAAACAGTCTCAGATTGATTTTGCATATTTCTAACAGCACTGACATTTTCCTGTCTACAGATGATGATGGGGCTCCCACATCGTGTAGATCTAACATTTTGTGACTTAGCTTTTAAACACACTGTCAGTTTGCAGGTCTTTGTTGCTTCCTCTGTGTTTGTCACTGCTCTGCTGTGTGAAATAGTGCCAATATTTATCAAATTCTTTTAAATTACCAACCTGCTGTGTTTCAGTCACACTCAAGAGGTATGTCACTAATTTATTTGGTGTAACGTATTATCTTACTTTACTATAAATCCTTCAGCCATGACAATGTATTCTCCCTTCTTCAGAGTGGAGGTGAAGTTATTAGCCATGTTCAGACTTTGATCGGCACACAGGCAGCCGACATTTTGCTTGGACAAGCAGTTTAGTGAAAGAAAGGAAACGTTTGCAGTTTTGACAACATTTTTCAGTCACTAACAGTATTAGTTTCTAACACAGTACACACACTAGCTGTCGTGTTCTTTACGTGTACCCTTCGTTCTTTGGTTATTTTGTTTTAAAACCAAATCAAAATAACAATTCAACAGTGTGGTTATTTAGTTTTACTGATTTAAAACCAAAACAGGAATACAGAAAAACCAAAAACTAGATAAGCAGTGTATTTCTGTTTTTTTTTTTTTTTGTTTTGCAAGTTTTTCTGTTTATGTGATATTTACGGGAAATTAGATCAAGAACTGAAGTCCGCTGCACATCGTTTCCCTCCCCAGGTCTTGGACCACGTCTCCGCACACAATAGGACTGTTAAGGATTTATTTCAGCAGTTTTCTGGTCCTGCTCATGTTTTCATTCAGTGTGTGGATGTTTTAGCTCATAAAAAGCTGCTCACGTTGATGTTTTGTTTTGCGGTGTTACAATCCAAATAGTATCCAAATACACTGGTGACCGACTATCAGCTGTGAGGCTGGCGTGATGAGACTCTATGATTTGACATATTTCAAAAACAATTACTGCTTTTCTGAGGGCAGTAAAATGTTTATTTTGCACGTTATAAATACCGCTAACAGCAGCCGTCAACATACACGGAAGTTGATCACAAGGAACAAGGAGCACCAGTAGATTCATTACACCACTTCTGGTTACACATATCATGAGCATGTTTTGCGTAACATCCATTTTTTGGTGTATGTTTTAATAACGTTTCAATTCACCAGTAATGGGACTTCTTTTTATGTCCGGACTGGGAGCAAAAATCCGCCCAGTCACCAGTTTATCTGGATACTATTTGGACCGTAACACTGTTAGGTAAAGTTGGCAGATATTCACAGAGTAGGACTTCCAGCATCAATAACGTCACCGACACACAAATTACGCCATTACTGCCATGGGTGTGAGGTGGACAACATGGTACAAGATCATTTTTTATCAAACGCAGCAGAGTAAAAGTTGATCTGTATGTCACCTCTGTGTGGTGAGATTAAAACATGAAGCTCTCGTTCTAGTTTCCCCATAAACATCCAAATATCACACAAACAGAACCAGATTTAATTTTAAAACAGAAAAAACACTGCTTGTTTGATTTTTTTCATTTTCCTGTTTTCCGTTTAAATTAAGAGAGAGATTTCTTTTTCAAATTCAAGAAATTAAATAGATTTGCGTAGATGAATCACTTTACTTTTTGTGTGTGCATGTTTTTCTAGAAAGTTCTAGGTTTTTTTTACTCCAGACAAAGAACAACCTTTAGTTATGCTGAGTTTCTGAAGTCAGTGTTTTATAAAGCTTTTTATGAGCCATAAAGAAAGTCCTGTAACACTGACGGCCTGATATCTACAGACTCCTGCCTTACTGTGCTACTTCCTGTCGCCTACTGGGAGGGAGGAGGAGCTAACAAAGAAAATAGTGGTGCATCTTCCCCTAATTAATGTCTGCAATGATCATTGTAATTAACCTGCTACAATTGATAGTGTTACCTTATGATCCCTGATAATTAGTGGTTGATAATCACTTTGTTAAATGGACCATAGTAATGACTATGACATGTGACGTTTAGACTGTAGGAAAAGCCTCAACCTCACTTCATTGGTTCCCACCATTTGATTTTAAAAGGCTTACATTTGCTCGGAAATATCACAAAAATAATTAAGTTTTACATATTAGAATATCTAACATGGTACCAAGAAATACATCACAATATAAATTTGTGCTGGTTTTGTTTACCGTACATGACTGCGTAAAGTTGTCTGGTCATTTGAACGTCTCATCTTTTTCTTGCCCTTTATTAAACCAAACCAATTTGTGTTCGACTCTTTCTGAGCAGAAGAATAGTTTACGAAATGTCTCAGGTATCGGTTTTACTCATGCGGTTTCATCTTCGGCATCGTTTTGTCCTTAATTCACCTCACTTTAGCCCTGAAGCCTTTCCTCCCTCGCCACTGATTTGGTAATAAGTTCCTGTAAGGGCCTCTGATAAGTGTACATGCTATTAGCTTGTAGATGTCTGCCTTCTTTTGATAGGAGCTTTTCATCAAAATGTATTAGTGTAATAGACAAACATATGCTTGTAGTCATTTCTAGGCTTTGAATAGCGTGTGGGAGGATTTAGTATAACTATCCATTAAGATAAGGAAGGGCTCTTTTCAAGGAAACCTTTTCTCATTATGTTCAGGTTTGATCAGCATGAATAATCCACGTCCATTTTAAAGCCTCCGTATATAAATATTACATGTGTTGCAGAAGTTCAAACTCACTTTCTTTCTTTCTTTCTTTCTTTCTTTCTTTCTTTCTTTCTTTCTTTCTTTCTTTCTTTCTTTCTTTCCTTTACGCCTAATGTCAAGGATCATGACCTGGAGCAGGAATGCAGTTCACACAGTAAACACTTCCACCTGCCATCCAAAGAACTTCTGAATTCCCATTTGGAGTTGGAATCAGTGGATCCCTTTAGGTTGAATTCAACTCTGTCTTCTTTAACTTTGCTCACTGCTGAAGCCAAATCGGAGACAGGTGAGTCGATAGTAACAAGTTACTTCAAGTTCCACATGTCCATTCTTTGTAATAGTAATAAAGCTTGTTATAATTAGAAGCTTTATTGAATTTGTGCACAGTGTAAGAGTTAAAGTTTGCCGAAACTTTAATCAAAACACTGAAAATAACCTTTAATTAGAGATAAACATAGAAAGTAATAAAAGAGAACAAAACAAATGAACTATTTGGGGGAGGGAAAAGCTCCAAATATATTTTTTCTGATCGGGAAGTTGTTTTAATGTTTTCCTGATCCATCATAAATAATTCAAACTGATGGTAGATCAGTCATTACACTAGAGGGAGAGGGTGTAATCACACATTTCCCATATCACACTAAGAATGTTGTGATTGCACTGTAGTGAAATGCACTACACTAATCCCATACCCAGCTCCAAATTCATTTATTCACTGAAAATCTTATAACGAATGAAAGAAAATGCAGTGAATGAATGAGCCTCGTCCTTTGCACGATCACAATTTACTGCTTTTGGTTCTGAACTGAAGTAAGAAAAATGTGTCAGTGAATCAGTGAAATTGTTCAATAACAGGAGCATCCAACAGCTTGCTCCAAAACAGTGGTCTGCAAACTGCTAGAACTGCGATTACCATTCATACCACCTTACCCTACATGACATTAGAATCTATCTATAAAAGCAAGGAACGTCTGTGTGCACGTGTGTGTGTTTGTGGAGCGAATATCTCCCCGACACATGGTCTGATCGACCTGAAACTTTGTCAACGGCTTGCGCATACATAGTGTGTGCATCCGTACTCTTGGAGTAATTTGGTCATTTTAAAACCAATTTATAACCCATTTGAAATGACCAATACAAACTGTGGAACTCCTGTCAAACCTTGTTTTAGAACACTGACGATGTCATCAACAGTGATGTCATTGGTGTTCCAAGTTTAAACTGATGATGTCATCAACAGTGACTTCATCATCAGTGTTCTATTCTATGCTAATGCTAAGCTAATGCAGTGCGACACTGTCTGTCTGTACACCATAACTTGATAAGTTATGAATGGATTTTGATGCAAATTTCAGGAAATGTTGATAATGGGTCAAGGAACAGTTAATTAAATTTTAGTGATGTTCTGGCCACCAAAGGAAATTATATATATATATATATCCCCCATTCATTTTCCCATCCACACTGTGGAACTTCTGTTAATGTCAATATGAATACATTCCTCCGATGGGCACTGTACTAGTTATTTTAATTTTTGGATTGTCATGAAAACATTTGCCACTTATGATTAGCAGTTATCACAAAGTTGCATTAGCATCTAACATGCTGTATTTGAACCAGAACAGGCCCATATTTCCACTGGCATTAGCCACATGTGGTGTTCTTTTCATTGCACAGCCTGACCTAATCCACTCATGTATTGAAAAGTCTTGAAAAGTCACGGAACTGTTTTGAAAAAGTTTTAGAAATATAGCCTATTTTATTTTAATGTATAAAATCCAACCTTCGCTATTACTATGTGACGTTAAGTAAGTCCAACACCTTGTGTTGTACATCGCTTTTAATAAATGTGTGTCTGCTAAATGAAATTGCAATCTTATAATTAAGCATGGTAGCACTTAGTTAGTTGTTGTTTATTGTTACATTCAATAGCTGATGCATAAAAATATAGCAAAATGGGTGTCAAAGGCAATTGCACCATTGTACAATGCTGTATGATAGATAAGTGATTTTTGCTACTAACCATGGCACACTGTCAGACCTCTCTTATACTAGTACACTGGAAAAGCCTCCACATTTTTCACCCTAAATGTCTTGAATAGATCTTAGTGGTTAAAATCTAAGTGATGGAATTTTGGTAAAATATATTGGTTTTGAAAAACCATCGCGAAAATAGTGCGGGAACCCTGGATCAAGTAATATTTGGAGCATTGCTCTTTTGCCAGGAAATTGTTTTATTGACTAGAGAACACAAATACATCCACACTTGGTTAATAAAGCAGTGGATCAGCTGTTCCCTGTGTGCTTGGATTAAATATTCTAAGAAAATGTCTTACTGCCGGACACTCCTGATGAAGTTCGATTCGATCAAAGAGCTGATGTAATGAAATGAGAGCCAACGTGACGTAATCCCCCAGACAGCTGAATCTTCTCACTTCTCAGCAGAGTTGGACACCATTAATGCCAATAGTGCTTATTCCTGATCGATATACGCCCTACTTGGTCCCAGGCTTGATGTATGACGTCTATGTTGTTGCACACATTTGTATTCCAACAACACACAGTGCAACCTGCGAGACCATCAGATTACAGATGTAGATTTATACACTCTAAAAGAGCGAAGGCCTTTGAAGTTCTGAAAAGCCCCTTATATCTCTATCTGAGCTCAGAGCAGGGCTCGCCATGCTCTTCTAGCAGGGCGTAACATTACACACTAAAGAAAACCCACATAGCTGAAGGCACGAGTTCATCTTTTTTATTGTGTTTACAGCAGGGTTGTGGTCAATTGTAATTGCGTAATTGATCATTAATTACAATTACGGCTTAATTATATTGGTAATTGTAATTGGTAATCATAATTAAATTGTAATTTAGTTCAGATAATTGAATTGTGAATGAAAATTTTATAAAAATTGTCAATTATAATTTAACGCAAAACTGGGGAAACATGTAACAGTTCTATGTACAGCGCTACGCACATGTAGTTAACAGCTATAAAAATATGTTTCATATTAAGCTTTCCCACATTTTACCATTAAAAAACAAAAAAGAAGAAAAAAAAAGAAAGAAAACTAGGGGGAAATTGACACAAAAAAAGGCTCAGACGCCCACACCAAATATTTTAAAACCTATATTTTCATTGATTAGAAAGCTTAACAAGGTAACCAATAGATAGAAAATCAATTAGATATTAGATGTTTGTTTGTTTTACAGCTGATTTAGGACCCTTTATCATAAGAGATGCTAACAGAAAGCTAACACAAGAGGAAAGTTGACTTTTA
Source organism: Gouania willdenowi (assembly GCF_900634775.1). Taxonomy (NCBI): domain Eukaryota; kingdom Metazoa; phylum Chordata; class Actinopteri; order Blenniiformes; family Gobiesocidae; genus Gouania; species Gouania willdenowi. The sequence continues at coordinate 15,867,766 of NC_041055.1, forward strand.
TTCATTTATTTATTTCAGGCTCAATAATTGTAATTTAATTGTAATTGGGAAAAATGCTGGTCACTGCAATTATTATTGAATTGTAATTGAACATAGATAATTGAAAACATAATTGTAAGAGAAAAATGTAATTGACCCCAACCCTGGTTAACAGCAATTATTTTTCAGTATATTTGCAAGTTGTCATAACTAAGTCCATTCGTCATGTTGCTGAAAAAAGGCTGGCGTGGGTGGAACAACCTCCATCATTAAGGATTTAACTTTACCATTGTTTCAACAATAGCTGTGCAGTTAGCTGCACGTTGATGTTGAAGTAAAGATGGCGACTCTTATTCACTGTTAAATATTGTCCCTCAGGTGATGAGAGTACGGCTAACACGCCACTGCTGATCTCTCAGTTAGTGCTGCACATGCCTGAAAAAGGAGACAGGAAAGCATCTAAACTGCTGTCTGTCACTCCCAGTGCCGTGACCACGGATTGCCCCAGCATCCCTCAGAAGCCTACCCCATCAGAGGTGGGATCAGTACTCATTTACGTAATTACGTCTTTGGAACATTGAGCAATATCAAAGTTGCTCACCATCAAATGTCGTTGGTCATTACTTCCCTTCTTTCATGTTAACCGCTCCTATTGTTTTTCATTTATTCATTTACAGATGGAGGATGAGGCCAGCTCATCACCCAGGTCCAAACCTCGATACACAGGCCAGGTGCGCCTCTGCACTGCCCGCTACAGGTGAGCAAAAATCTTTATGAATACAACAATTTTTTAGTCACCATTATTTAATTATATTCAAGCAAAAGCAAGTGAGATTATGCTATTGTCTTCAAACACTTTCCCATTTGTCTTCTTTGAAGTTATAATCCCTATGATGGACCAAATGAGCATCCCGAAGCAGAACTACCCCTTGTGGCGGGAAAATATCTCTATGTTTATGGTAACATGGATGATGATGGCTTCTATGAAGGTAAAAAGTAAAAAAAGAAGTGTTTACATTTGGAAACGAAAATAGAAAAAGGAGCAAAACGTTGTGTAAACGAAGGGGCTAAGATTAGGATTTTTCTGCTACTTGGATTACAATCATTTGAGCGTGTAAATTACTGCCACCTATTGACATGGAAGGGAGTTTATATAGTAATTACCCTCCTAAGTCACTGTGTACAGTAAAATCATTTACAGCTATTAATAGAACAAAATGTTTAAACAAAAATAATTGTGAATTTAAATCTTTTACATAGCGCACCTTAAGGCATATTCATGAAGAGTTTAATCACTGAAAAATGTGACACTTTTAACAAATTCACTCCCTAACGCACGGAATGAAGTTGGTACAGTTCTGCTGAGCCTTTAAACATGTTGGTTGTAACATGGAACAGCAATTGAAAATCTTTTTTTTTTAAATAAATTCTAAATTATGCTTACCATAATTTGGTATTGTCTTATAGTAAACACAAACCATAAAGTTTGTGTTTAAATTCATGGCAGTTGCTGTGCCTGCAGCAGCCTTTAGAACCCAGTGTGAGCAGCAGATGTCAAAAGTCGAGAGAAGGTTTTTATTCTATCGTTCTGTGTGCATTCCAACTTCTATCTTGAAACTAAATTGAACATCATTGTGGAGTGCACATTACAGTAGATTACAATAGACAGTCTCCTCTGAAGAAGACTGGCAGTTGACACTCAAAACATGTCGGGAGATAAAAATTTCCTGAAAAACCTCGTCTGAATAAACAAAGCCTCAACTTAACATACAATAGAGTTGTAATTAAAAGCAACACATTTAGCTAGGGTTGGGCGGTATACCGGTCCATACCAAATACCGGTATATATTTTCGTCATGATATGAATTTTTAATACTGTATACCGGTGTATTTGATTACACAACTTTGGGAATGCTACGCTGCACCGCGTTTCAGACCGGACCCTTTTAAACGTTGCACTTCTAAATATGAAGGTAAACAGTAGCGCTCTGGTGTTAGTTGCGGTGTAAATCATACGTGTAAATGGGTAATAAAGACACAATTGAAAGCTCTGAAGCTACATGTGAGCATGTGCCTGCGTGCGCATGCCTCTGCTACAGGAGAACAACACTCACGGACACGAAGGCACAGTTAGCTTAGCATGTCGGCAGTTTGGCAGTAATACACAAATAAAGAGAGCAAAGGATTGCAATTTGTAATTCCTATAACTCGTAAATAAGTAAACGCTACATTATTCATCACAAGAAACCACCACACCACTGAGTATGCAGCATTTAAAGCTAGAAATCAAGCTAATGCTAATGCTAAGCTAGTGCGGCAAAGAGCCATTGGGCTGCTGTTGCAAAATTGTATTACTATTAGTGTGGAATGATTCCACAATATTCACTCATCCTAACATTAAAATAGACCATCTAAGTCAATCTACTGCAGTAATTCCTCTCTCAACCAGTAGAAAATGCTGTGAACACCGTGATAAACATTTTTGGTCATACTGTCCAGCCCCACATTTAGCTTAATGTTGTAAGGCTCTTCCTGGGACCGATGTGCAGGATTTGTCTATGGTGCATTTTTTCAGTGCTCGCCTCTCACTTCATCTTACTTCATGGTATATTGTTGACTTGTTTTTGCATAGGCACGTCATGACGATCCAGGACAATCAAAGTGAATGCAATGGAACAAAAGTGCTGATGCAGTCATCAGCATTAGTCATTAGGCCTCCTGTCTGTGTTCATCAAATGTCCAGTGGCTTTACCCGTCCCGTGAGCAACGCTCAGGGACAAAAAGTTTGTTCACTTTCTAATGACTTTTAAAGTAATTGAAGTATTACTTCATTTAATCCTTTTGGAATTGTGATGACTTTCTCATCAGAGGCAACTCAAGTCCTATTCACAAGCAACGCTGCTTTAGTCACACCCTGTCATAGAGTCTCTATTACTCATCTGTAGTGACTTATTAGCTGTAGGCCGTCAGATTCCATTGCACTTAAGAGGAAGATTTTAGCTTTGGCTTAGAGTTTGATGATGAACTTTGGGGTTTTACTTCATCATCTCAGTTAGGACTTAGTTCATGCCTGCAAGGGAATGCATGATTAAGGATGTTTTTCAAAACAATAATGGCTCACAAGAGTACTATTTCTTTAAAACTGGGAAAAAGAATTGTGACTAATGTATTTTTTTTTTTTACATTATTTTCATTGGCACCACAGTGTTAATTTAAAGGTTACTCTTTTGGTTTTACTTAAAATAGGCAGAATTATTCGCCAACAGAACCGGAAAATTTGGTTTATCTGTTTTAAAACAAGTTTAAAAGATTAAGCAAATATGGGCGGGGTTAGGGTGATCAAAGTGTGTTCTATTGGAGTGAGCTGTGGTGAAATGGTTACACATATATTGCCTTAATTTAAGATCTTTTACTTTTTGCAGGTGGTAGATGGAATGATGTGCTTTGATGATAGATTGGTGCTTGACAACTTTTCTTTTTATCAGTATACTGTATGACTGGTTATAACAAACTCTAAAGGAATAAGCAAAGTCAGTACGGGTCGATATGTTCCGCGTTAGAGTTCACGACTACCCATGTTGTTAACAAAGCCCGATAAAAGGCATAATATATAGTGGAACAACCTACTATTTACAGTATTTACATTGCGTAAGGTCATTTTAAGGCAATATGCCAGGTTCCCACTGTTCAGTGCGTGATTGCCCCAACGGTACACGTGGGCTTAATAAGTGGCTGGAAGAATGTTGCCCTATTCACGAGTGCAATAAAGGAACCTTGCGTTGTATATGCGACAACACCCATTATATATGTGTGTGTTTTTATTGTATTATTCTATTAGGCCTAAAATATTAGTATATAGGCCCTACATATAAATAGGCCTACAAAATAACAATTATAATACCACTCTATTCTATATATGTATTTATGCCATAGTTGCATGTAAATAAAATAATGTTGGAGCTCGATATATATAACCTGTACATGTCATGTTGACGGACAAATTAAGTCACCTTCTTTGTTGTTGTTAGCAAGTCTTTTCAGTAAGTTTTGCTCGTCCTTGCGAATCAGATAAGTATTTATATCAATGTTAAATGCAGGGGGGAACATTTATTTGCTGCCGTCGACTCATTCTCCCAACCTTCTCTCAGCTCTAAGGGTTCTGGAATTGTCATCTGACAACTGTCAACATCGATTTCATGCAGAGATTTATAATCAAGGTTGACAGCCTCCCGTTCCTGCTGTTTTGTTAAAACTATCAGAGCTTTTTGCAATGACAGTGCCCAAGCAAGGGCCACGAGTTCTTTCTTTCTCTTCCCGGTAACACTATCCCCGTTTCTTACAGAATTATTTTAAAACATTGATTTTACAACACTCAAGGTATTCAACGTCTGTGTTGCACTCATCCATGTTTACATGTCTGGGTAGTCCTGACCCTTGACCAGGAACAGTATACCTTGCGCCCGGTGATATGCCAAATCTGCTTATTCTAGAGGAATATCACAAGTTCCTTAATAGCAGTTTTTATGCATTGCATTCATTCTCATTCACAGGGGAGCTGCTTGATGGCCAAAGAGGACTTGTTCCCTCCAACTTCGTAGAGTTTGTCCAAGACAAGGAAAAACTAGCCATTCAGGCCGGAGAGGGAGGGGAGGACCTGGGCCCGCTAGACCATAAACTCCTGGCCTTGACTTCAGGGGATCGAGGTGCCTCCCAGGATGGCCTTCTGGGCTCAGTTAACGCCTTGGTTCCCTGTAGCAATGGGACGGGTGGGCCTGTAGATCCTGAGGATCTTGCAGAAGACGTTGTGCCTTATCCTCGAAATATCACCTTGATCAAGCAACTGGCTCGGAGCGTCATCGTGGCCTGGGAGCCTCCGGTAGTGCCTTTGGGATGGGGCAACATCTCTGGCTACAACGTCTTAGTAGACGGAGAGCTTCGTGCTAGTTTACCTTACAGCGGCCGCACCAAGTGTTTGCTGGAGAAGCTGGACCTGGACGGCTGCGTTCATCGCGTGTCAGTGCAGAGCGTCACCGACCGAGGGTTGTCGGACGAATTGCGCTGCACCTTGTTAGTTGGAGCCAACGTGGTTGTGGCACCGTGCGGTCTGAGGGTAGATGACATCCAGCGTGATACTGCCGAGCTCTCCTGGTTGCCCAGCAACAGTAACTATGGTCACACTGTGTTCGTAGACGGGACAGAGCACGCCGTGCTAAAGCCAGGAAGGTATAGACTGAGATTTTTCAACCTAAAACCGCTAACGGTGTACAAAGTGATGGTGATGGCAAAGCCGCATCAGGTGCCATGGCAACTGCCTCTGGAGCAGCGGGAGAGGAAGGAGGCCGGTGTGGAGTTCTGCACTCAGGCTGCAGGTCAGCCTACACTCTGATTATTTATTTATTTATTCTATTAATTGTGACACCATGTGTTTAGTTCCTGTTGTAGATGAGTGTGTTACAGCCTTACCTCACTATGTCCTTGTTTATATACTTTGTCTAGGTCCAACTCCCTTTTGCAGATCAGGTCAGAATGAAACACCAGAGCTGGGCCTGATCATTTCATATGTTTTAAACTTAATGATTCTTTGCTACTGAATGAAAACTGGCAGAGATTCAAAATATGAATGAACAATTGTCAAAGTGAGAATGAGGGCAAAACAGCATTTAGTGAAGGTTTCTGTGATTGAAAGAATTTAAAGAGAAAAACTAAAGATGTTCCTTCAAATTCAGTCACATTTTTGTTTTATAGAAACTGTGATCTATTGCTATTTTGCCCAGTTTGCTGTACATAGCTCATCAGTAACTAAAATATGCCTAAGCATCATTAAGATATGTATGATCTGTTATTACTCTGATGAGTCATTTCCTCAGCTTATAGCCGTGCCTGAAGGTGCTTGTACTATATAAAGAAGGGCCCCACAACTGCAGCTGAGTCTTTCCTCAAGTAAAGTTGGGCTTGTTTAGTGATGCAGAGGTGTAGAAGCCAGAGTTACTGTAGCTGCACTCCATCTTTCTGGATTAAAGGTTATTGCTTCTAAGAGAATCCGATTTCTTTCTATTCAAAGTCAATATTTTCTTGCTCTCTTCTGAGCTTGTTTCTTTGTTCTCAGGATTAGGTTGAGCTTATGCTATAGACATTGACCAGAAGTGGGTGTATTATTGAAATTGTCCGGCAGAGAAAAGCAGAGTTGATTTAATTTGCTTCAAATTTCATTAGCAAGTAACCAAGGATAGGAAATGACTGCTTAGAGCCATAATAATTCATCATATATCAGAATGACACTGTGCACACCTGACAGTAATCTGCCACCAACAAAGGTATGCATGTTTTTATTACTAACAAGGAAATTAAATATTTCAGAAGATTAAAAATAAATAAATGCAAATCCATGAAAATATGAAGTATCTCCATTCTGGGCATAACTGTGCATGGTTATGTATGCCTCCACTCCTGCATCGGGTGAATGCTTCACATCTCCCTCCTGTTTGTATGCACATGACATTTGAATAGTTAATTATAACATTTTTCCCCTTACACCTGCTGTTTCTGCTCCCCAGGCCCTCCGCTGCCTCCCCATGACGTCCAGGTTCTCTGTGGACAGGCTCCAGGTGTGCTTCAGGTCCGCTGGAAGCCTCCTATTCTTTCCCCCACTGGCACATCCAATGGAGCAAATGTCATCGGCTATGCAGTGTGCACCAAAGGGCAGAGGGTGAGATAGATTTTTTTTATTTTTTTAGATTTGCAGTTCAATAGAGCCAGGTGCACACAGTGAGGATGCTCATTATAGGACCTGCATCATCCTTTGTCAAGCAGCAGTTTGAAGAGAAGTCACACGTCAGGATTACAATCAATTCACAGATACAATAAAGCACCCTAGGAATTATTCAGTTTACGAAGATAGAAGATTATCCTTTATTGATCTCTTTATTGAGAAATTCACTAACCATCCCTGGGGAACAGTTGGCAGCCATTTTGCAGCGCCTGGGGAGCTGTTCGGCCACAGTGATGGCCCAGGTGAGGCTTGAACTGGGAACCCTCTGATTGAAAGGCCAGCGTCCTTAACCACCAGGCAACATAAGGACACAAGTTACAGATGGGATTCTGGTTGAGTGTGTGCACATGCCAGTGTGTGTGTGTGTGTCTTCAGTGCACACAGCAGTGCCCCCTACCTTTGGCCAACATTAGGTGCAAGCATTTATCTGCACTCTGAATGTCTCTCACTCCCTCTGGTGACTGCCATGTAAACTGAAATTCTACTGCTGATTTATATTAGTAGTGGTGGACAGCAGGGACTGGGTCAATTACATTTTTCAGAAACCATTACATTTTCAAATTACCCATATACAATTACAATTCAATTATGATTGCAGCAATCAGCAGCGATCAGCATTTTTTCCAATTACAATTCAATTACATTTATTTTTTATCCTCAGAAAGTCAATTACAATTAATTTACTATACAATCAATCACAATTACTGAGCCTGAAATAAATGATCTAATAAAAGTTAACCTTCCTTTTGTGTTAGCTTTTAGTTAGCATCCCTTATAATAACGGGTCCTAAATCAGCTGTAAAATACACTAAAATCTAACATCTCTCATCTAAAATCTGAAAATATAGGTTTTAATATTTTTGGTGTGGGCGTCTGAGCCTTTTTAGTTTCAGTACACTTCTGGATTTCAAAAATATGGGAAAGCTTAATTTGTAATGTAATATATTTTCAGAACTGTTGACGACATACAGTATGTGTAGAACTATAACATGGTTTTTCCAACTTTAATGTTCTTATTGATTTGAAGCTGTTGAATGTTTTTTGTTGCACTTTTTGATCATGTAAAGCACATTGAGTTGCCTTGTGTGTGAAATGCGCTACACAAATACATTTGCTTTGCCATGGTTCCTCAGTTTTGTTTTAGAATATATTTGACAATTTTTATAGAATTTCTATGACAATTACAAAGTCAATTATCTAAACTCAATTACATTTTAATTATGATTACGAAAGCAACAGATTTTTAAAATTACAATTAAAAGTATGCCATAATTGTAATTAATTATCAAGTATGCAATTACAATTATAATTGACCTTAACCCTGGTGGACAGTAACCAAGTAAATTTACTTTAGTGCCGTACTTAAGTAGAATTTTGAGAGGATTCTTCTTACTTTCACGCCACCTCATTTCAATTTTTACTCCACTACATTTCTTCTAATATCCTTGTTTTCTCTCCTGTCAGCTTAGGTTTTGTCATTGCTTCAGTTCTGATGTTGATACCTTTAATGCTCCTCAGTGCAAGAGCAAATCAGGGAAAGGCAGGTCACGTAGTGTTGTAGAGCTTGACCCTTAGAAGGACGAACAAACACCACGTAAGCATCCTTGACTGTATTCTATGTATTATAGGCCTTCAGTTTTTTTTTGGGCCTTAGTTATTGCCAAAGTCAACATCCTCCAGTGCGCCCACCCCCCACACCGGCGAGGCAGGCCACCCCGGGCCCGCACACACCGAGGACAGCCCCCAAGGCAACCAGGAGACAAGACAAGCACCAAGCCACACCCAAAGGGAAGAGGCACCCCCAGGCCCCGCCAGGCCGACACCAACCGGAGAGACCCCGCAAAGAGAGCCCCCAGCAACTGGTGTGATCCCGGCCCGTCCAGATGGCGGGCCACCGGAGAGGGTAGGTGGCACAGATGGGCACGTGGCACAGCGGACTCCAGGGATGTGCCGAGCATCACTGCCGGAGACCCACCCCGCGGCACCCCCTGAACCATGTCGGCCCCACGGAGCACGGCGGCATCCCCACCTCACAGGCACAGCTGGGCACCAGCCACACTCCCCAGCAGTCCAGGGGGTGACCCCCGCCGCACGCCAGCCCAATGCCCGCCCCAAGACACTCCGCCCAAAGACCCACCCCCGGGGCACAGCGCCCACGGGGCCTGGTGCACCTTAGCCAACAGACCAACCACTCCCGATGCGGATCTGCCAGCGCAAGAACCACACCCACACACCCACCCAGCACGACTCCAGGGGAGGCCCCTGCATGGGCAAAGCCCCATCGCGCTCCCCCATCCGACCCCCGGCACACACCACACACCGGCCCACGCGGTCCCCCAAGTGAGCTAAGGAGGGAGTGGGCCCAGCCCACTGCGCTAGCGACATCCGCGACGGTCCGCTCCAGGGAACAAAGCCAAGGCCTGCAGTTTAAGGTCTTTGAAACAAAAAGTTTTTTTCGTCATGAAAACAGTGATTTCATGAACTTTGAATTTTATTAGTGTTTAAGTGTCTGTTAGATTACATTACTACACGTAACAGAAATACGTTTTTTTCTAAATTTAATAATTATACAGGTGTTGGTTCGATTTGTGTTTTTTTTGGCAAATGAAACAGTTGCATTGATGATAGAGCAGAGTTCTTAAACTTCAACTTCTACTTTCATTTATGTATTTTTGAGTCTATTGAACAGCTCTTTGTTCGGTTATGTTTGTTTGATGTGGGTTCATTAAACACAAACCTAGCACTATGGTAGTGTTATTCATTTGTACTACAGTACTATATAAAACATGTAACACATTGTGCATCAGCATTTTCTTCATTCCAATTATGATGATGAAAATTATATTGGGGACTTTTAATCACTTTCAATATTTAAGTAATTGTTATTCAAATACTTCAGCACTTTTTCTTCAGACTGACCTACTTTTACTTGTATTGGAGTAGTAGTAGTTTTTGATGAGGAGTATTTACACATTCACTTAAGTGATAAAAGTGAGTACTTTGTCCACCTTTAATCTTAATGACATGAACTCTCAGCTGTTTTTAATGGATTTTGTGAGCATGTTGTCAGATTAGATGATGTTTTAGCCATTTTATATTGATCAAGATGAATAAACTGTGAGTGTGCAGTATTAACTCTAAAGTTGCTGTTATTTGGGCCATTTCTGTTGATCTTTAAATATTTTAGTTGATCAAAAATACTGTATGTCACTATTAGCATAGGCATAATCATTTTAGAATGAGGTTGGTAAGTTGGATGGTTTACTATGCATTGACACTTCATTACAATGCATTACTAGGGTGTGGGTATTTAAGCACAAACGTTTTAATCTGCATTTGTCATTCTATGGCTTGTAGTAATATTATTTGTAGTTGTACTTCATTTAATTTGGTAATTCATTCACTACTTGACAACATTTCCCATTAGGTTCCCATTACTATAAGGCACATGTGTCAAACTCAAGCCACAGGGGCCAAAGCTGGCCCTTTTAAGCCTCCAAATATAGTAAATCAATGCAATTCTACAATATTTGTCAGGGCTCACAGTTTTCCTGTGCTTTCATCACACGACTGCAGTCATTTTTAATCACAAACTGTGGAAATAACTTTCTAACGAACAGTCTCACAAAAACCCCTTAAATTACACAAATTTTGGTCACCCACTTGAGACCAAACTGCTCTGTATTTGGCCCCTGGACTAAAATGAGTATGACTGGCCTGCTGTGAGGTAATAATGTGGACAAATACAGTCTGGTCACAACTGGTGTATCAGTCATCTGACGTGAGCTGTGAGGTTTGGCGTTTGTCGTGCAGTTACTGGATTGAAACTGTGTCTTATTTTTCTATAAACAAGTAATCCTATATTTTCACTTTCAGATAGCTGAGGTGTTGTTCCCAATGGCAGACTACGTCACTGTAGAACTGACGAGGATTCAATGCCTGGAGGCGAGGGAAGTCATCGTGAGGACGCTGTCAGTGCAGGGAGAATCTCTGGACTCCCAAGTCGCTGTCATTCCAAACAACCTTCTGGTGCCTCTGCCTCCCCTGGCCCTGGCTCCACCAATGCATCCGCCTGCTGGCCCCCCACCTCAACCCCTCCCTCCACCCCACCTCCAATCCCCTCACCCTCCGCCACACCCCACACCACAGATTCCCGCTCCACCACCTCACGGACAACCCCTCCCACAGCACCCACCGCACCCCCAAGCCCAGCCCCAGCTCCCTCACCTGGTCGGGCCCCCGCAGCCCCAGCTACGACCCCAACACCCTCAACATCCCCAGCCAATGCATCTTCAACCCCGCCTGCCCCACCGAGGTCCCAGGCCACAGCACCAACTGCCTCTGCTGCCCCATTCCCAGCCCCACCCTTTACCTCAGAGACCAGTAAGTGCCAGAGACCTGGATGCCAACGAGCACACAGCCCACCACGGGGGAGCAGGTCTGCCTGCACAGCCGGGTTGGAATCTCACTCATGTTCCTTCCCCCCAGCCTCCAGTGCCCATGCAAGGCCACACCTTGGAAGCCCCTCCTCCCGTGAATCTGCGTTCTCCCTCCCCACAGAGGATCCTCCCCCAGCCCAGAGGCACACTAATCCCCGACACTGTGGCCAAAGCCATCGCTAGAGAAGCAGCTCAGAGAGTGGCAGCAGAAAGTGGAAAGGTATGGAAGAGATCATTGGCTGTACCATTAAATGTTGCAGACCCCTTTTTAGAAATAACAACAAGACAATGGACTCTGTTCGAAATCGTACTACACAGTTCACACTTAATGAGTACATACTGTTTACTATGTACTATTAGTATGATTAGGATGGATCGCTACCACTGAAGTATACTTCCAAGTTTCTCAAAATGCATTTCGAACCAACAATGACAAAAAGTGGAAGCACATTGACGCTTAATATCTCTTGATTCTCCACCTTTGAAAGTTCTGAAAACATTTTAAGTGAGAAAGTGACCAAGTAGAATATCAACATGTGGACATTTGATCCATGAAATTCACGGAAACACATTTCATGCTGACATTTTGGAGATTTTTGCCAGCGTGCTACTGACTAAACTTCTGATTTACTTTGAAACAAGAGCCTTGTTTACAAAAGTGTTAAAAAACTCATCATGGGGCGGTTAAGTAGGACTAGTGTGCCCACTGTACATACTTCAAAAATGTCCCAGTATAGTGTACATCTGGGTATTTTTCACATACTCTTTCCATGCTATCTCATGGGAATGCACCAAATACTCATTTTGAGATCAGACTTTGTATGAGTAGTATGTTAGTATGCAATTTTGAACACAGCCGATGACTTATTGTAAGAACAAACGAGGGATTAATAACACTACTGAATGTTCTTATCAATGTTACTCACTTAATTCTTTGGCCGGTACCAGGGGGACAGGAGGCCAGGCAGATATGGAGATCAAGCTCACACATTTCACCAGCATCACTCCGATGAAGAAGAAGAAGATGAAGATGGGTTTCCACGTGGTCGTCGGCGAGGACCCTCAGTTGACGAGTTCCTCCGAGGTTCTGAGTTGGGGAGGCCGGTAAGAGATGAAGTAAAGTCTTCTACTAGACTCAAGTTCTGGTTCTTTCTTCAGTGGTAAACTTCCACGTGTGTGTGTCTGTGTGTGTGTGTGTGTGCGTGCACGTGTGTCTGACTGGTTGCATGCTAACACTCCTCCGCCCTTGTGTTAGTGCGTGTTCCTGTGTGTGCGAGTTTTGCACCTTTTGTTCGATGTGTGCATGCACGTATAGATGTATGTACGTTTGTGGACTTAAACAACTCCGTCTGTGTGTTTGTGTGTGTGACCACCAAAAGCCTCACTGTAGTCACAATGAAGATTATCACAGCGAGAGCAGCCGGGGCTCTGACCTGTCTGACATCATGGAAGAGGATGAGGAGGAGCTGTACTCTGAGATGCAGCTGGAAGAGGGACGCCGGCGCAACTCGCACAACACAGCCAAGGTGCAGTTGTTTGCACTTATTCTAAACCCCAAGAGTCATCCTCCCAACTCTCAGACCTTTGTAGTGAGCTGCACAGGCACAGATTCTACTGAGACTGCTGCCTTGACTTACATGTAGCATGTGTTGTAAGCGTGTGTGCTGAGTTTGAATCCAATTTACAAGGAGCGATGAAAGTTGTCAAAGCTCATAAATTGGAAATCAAAAAATTGTGGGGTTGAAGACTTTATCAGTAGAAACAGAGAGAGAGAGAGAGCTCTGCTGATGTGCTCAATCAATACGTTGCTCCAGGACGGATGTATTTTAGGTACGCATAGTTTTCTTCCATCCGTCTTCTAAGTCTACTTATCCTGTTTGGGAACGCTGGAGTCAATCCCACCTTTAACAGGGCTTAAAGTGAGGTACATCCCTGACCAGTTACCAGTCCACAGTTTTTTAGTGGAGAGATGATTTTATAAAAGTACACATAAAACCTCAGCATCCTCAAATTGGCCCTCATTTATCAACCGTTTGTGCATTGAAAGCGTACGATGTGCGTTTGACCATATTTATGCAAGCTTTGGTATTCATCAATTCTTACGTAACCGTACGCTACGATCAGATCTCACGTCAGAGCTCGTGCACGCCAATCTGAGTGTGTGGATTTGTGGTGCAACACAGCCAAATCTGACTGAGTCTGGAAATAAAGTATTAAACAAGCCTAAGTTGTAGTTTAAGCATAAGCAGATACACATTTAGGACAGATTAATGAAACAAAACAAATTTAAAAAAAGCCCACGTTAATACGGATGCCTGCACTTTTTTAGTTTTCCTTCAATAAACTTACTTATAAACCGTGCTACCGGGCAGGAGCGCATAGGTTCAACAGTGCACAACATGCACACGGATGCAGAAGCGCTGCTTCAGTTCTGTGTTGGACCAGCACCAACGCTGCTGTGTACCACAGAGGAAGTGTGTGACATTATTTTAACCTGTTTAGTCCAACTTTGCATTAGTGAATGGAGCGATGTCTGATTACCAACGCAGTCTGACGATCCAAAACGGAACCAGTGGCAGCCCATCCTCCACTGAGGCTTTTTAAGGGATTTGTTCATTTCTTTTAATGTGTTATTTTACTGCATAAAGCGTGCAGATAACTAAGGCCAATATAAGCGTCATATTTTTGTGTGTCTATCCAGGATCTCTACTGTGAAGTAGTATGCACTACGCAGTGCTCACAGGGGGGCAGACGTCTCCTGCTTTTCTATGCGCCTCTATAAGATGGCCGACAAGGACAAACGTGCAGCAAGCAGCGAAACGCTGCAAACACAGGAATACTGCAAAACCGTGCCTTTAAATCCAGTTTTGACACTGTCAAAAAGCACATCTTTGTTTTTCTCCACCTCAGATGTGAGGATTTCTTTTCTTTTCTTGCCAGTGTTTGTTTGACCTCAGTGGGCGGGGCCTCCGAACCAGGAAGATTTAAGGGCGTAACATGTTAATGACTATCGAATTCAGCCGCCACATTTATCAACACCCGATCATTTGTACTGGGATTGGTCAGATACGAACGTTTCATGAATCACACATTGAGCCTGTCGTACGACCAAATGTGCGCTCAGATTTGCACCCTTTTTCCCGCAAGGTTGACAAATGAGGGCCAATATGAGTACATTTTCATTTCATTTTCATTTTCAGATTATTTTGAAGAAGAAAAAAATGAATGTTATTTTGTTTGAATGAAACCAATTTAGTATTATTTTTTTTTTTTTAAATTATAAATAAATACTTTTATATTTGGCTGTTTGCCTATTTCTTACTATTTTGTTATACTGTCAGTTTATTATTTTCTCCACTTTTACAAGTATTAATCTAAATGGAGTTTTTAAGAAAAGAATTGATCAAAACTTCTCCTTATTTTGCCAAAAAGCACAAATGCAATAGCTTTAAAAGAAAACATTGTGATTGAAAGGACCTTCCATGAATCTTGTTCTTCTTGAAAGCCATTGGTGAAGATGGGACTTTCTCCACTTATTTATTTGTGTTTCTCCATGGTGATGGTATTTTAGTGGATGGGAGCTGGGTGTAAAATGTAGAGCCTGTTCTGCCTGTTGAGCATCTTCTCAGTTTGCTTTACTTGACCTGGATCAGTAAATATTCATATTAGATAATAGGTTATCAGCTGCAGGGAGGAGCACAGAGTGGTTTGCAGAGGTTGTGTTTGAACATTTTAGCGTCACAGCCTGACTTTTACACAAGGATTCATGGGCTGAACACTTTTACAAAGAGAGGCATTGCACTGAGTTGTGTAGCATAGTGTGTCCACCAGCATCTTGAGCCTACGTGTGTTTTTCTTCTGGAGTGTTCACATAATTGTTAGATGTTTGACTTACCTGGTAGGCTTGTGTGTTTGAATGTGTGTCCTTTCGTCTATGTTTCAGTGCCTGTTTTTGTTCTGCATGATTTCTGTTGTGTGTGTGTGTGTATTTTCTAATGGCTTTCTGATGTTTCACAAGAACCTTTTGAATCATTCTGAGCAACTTGTAAATGCTTATTATTTGTGAATGCTTTCTGCTTGCATCTATTATAGACAAACGCTCCTGGTGGAGTGCGCCGTGACCGCAACGCAGGCAATCGAGCCCCACACGGACAGCCTCACCGGAGACCTTTGATGGTCCCCTCCATTGGTCAGTAATGTGTGCACGGTTAGATAGATGAAGAGTGGAAATGGTTGGGTTATTCTTTATGCTTCAGTGCCATAGTTATGTAGTGTTTGTTTGTAAAAGCTTCATTAGCTTATTTGTATTTCCTGCTCATCTCTTTGTCTTTAAACCATGCTCAAGCCTTTTATTAGCTGACAGTTCTCATTAATCAGCTTCATTTACACAGTGACCCAGTCCACCAGTGTGGATTTTCTTATGTGGGTTGCATTCTTGTAATTGCACTTTTCTAAAGCAGCTACCTTTGGATAGTTACAAAAATTACATATGAATAATAAAGGCACTTACGGAAGCTTATTGCATTCACTTGAATATAAAAAGAGTTTCTTTTATTATGAGAAAAGTTTTGTATTTTAAGAGCAAAGTTTAGTAAAATAAATCCTTTTTTTATGAGTAAAGTTTCTGTTTTTATGCGTAAAATAAATCCGGTTTTTATGATTAAAGTTTCTGTTTTTATGAGTAAAGTTTCTGTTTTTATGAGTAAAGTGTCTGTTTTTATGAGTTATTTGAATCCAGTTTTTATGAGTAAAGTTTCTGTTTTTATGCGTAAAATAAATCCGGTTTTTATGATTAAAGTTTCTGTTTTTATGAGTAAAGTTTCTGTTCTTATGAGTAAAATAAATCCTGTTTTTATGAGTAAAGTTTCTGTTTTCACGAGTAAAGTTTCTGTTTTCATGAATAAAATAAATCCTGTTTTTACGAGTAAAGTTTCTGTTTTTATGAGTAAAATAAATCCTGTTTTTATGAGTAAAGTTTCTGTTTTCACAAGTAAAATAAATCCTGTTTTTATGAGTAAAGTTTCTGTTTTCACGAGTAAAATAAATCCTGTTTTTATGAGTAAAGTTTCTGTTTTCACGAGTAAAATAAATCCTGTTTTTATGAGTAAAGTTTCTGTTTTCACAAGTAAAATAAATCCTGTTTTTATGAGTAAAGTTTCTGTTTTCACGAGTAAAATGAATCCTGTTTTACATATCCAGCTTGAATGCATTTCAGATGCATCATTTTGTAACCATGGAGCATATCAGTGTCATGTACTGAGTTTACCTCCATACTGAGATTATAATCCTAACCCAATCCAGTAAACAAATAAAGCACGTGTCCGTTCACTAACTGAAGTAGGAGGCTGTCATGAAAATAGAAACTTTACTCATAAAAACAGCATTTATTTTACTCGTAAAAACAGCATTTATTTTACTCATAAAAACAGAAACTTGACTCTAAAAAAATGAAACTTTTCTCATAAAAACAGAAACTTTTTTTTAATTCAAGTGAATGCAATAAGCTTCCGTAGGCACTGACAGCATTTTGGAATAAAAATAAACTGAGTTATAACTGCATTAACACCTCTCCTGGCGTTTTTTTGTTAAAAAAAAAAAAAGCTCGAAAGGCTGGTAGATAATTTTATAATTTTATTGGGTAACACTTTACTTAATGTTTTATACATAAGGCTGACATTACGCTGTCATTACGTGTTATTCGTTACCCTAACCCCTAACCTTAACCCTAACCATACCCAACCCCACTAGATCCCTCTACCTAACTTAAAAATGTCAACATAGCTCCAAAGGTGTCATAATTTAGCTAAAGGTGGCATAATTTACAGAACGACACTTAATGACAGCTTTCATCACACCTTGTTCATGCTAATGACAGATAATGACAGCTTAAAGTGGAAATATTGTGAAAAAAAATCACTTTATAATGGTTTTGCTATAGTGATATACATTCCTTTAGCCTCATTCAGAGGGTAAACGTTGAAAAAGTTGTCTCCTCCCTCCCTTGTTAAAAAGTGAGATTTTTCCCCCATTAATACATCATAAGGTGGAAACTCCTCCTTCTGACAATCCTGGCTCCTCCTACCCTATGAAAATGTGAGCTCCTTCCTCTCAAACTACCTCACAGATAAAACAAACACTGTGACTTAATATGGAATATACATTATACTTTATTCTCATATATTTATATAAAGCTACACACATAAAATTTGTTCTCTGCATTTAACAGTGGGCAGTCAAGGTGTAGCGCCCAGGGAGCAGTTAGGGGGAAATAAGGGACTGATTGACATCCCATAGTAATGTACCAGGGAGATTAGAACCAGTGAGCCTACAATTACAAGCCTGTTCCCTTAACCACTAGTCCCTTCATCCACAAATAGTATATTTACTGTCAGTATATAGATAATCCAGTATATAAATAATCCGAAGCACAGTGTCAGTGCTCACAATCAGTACCATTTTTATTAGCCATTTTATCGCCTTTGACATGATCTGACGTGTTTGTGACCCAATGCGACGCAGCGGTTGAAGAAAACAGTGAACAATCATCTTAAATTGACTGTTCCTGTGGTCAGAAGAGGTGAGGGTGACAAGAAAGTGACTTAGCAGCTCTGGTGAGTGTTTGAAACAGCTGACATACTCCGCTGCTGTTGTGATAAACACACCGTTTTTCGGACTCACAATCACAATAGCCACTTTAATAGGCATGTGTTTAACTGTAATGTGCAGGTTTTTTTGGCTGAAAACAATAACAAGAGTGTGTGGATAGCAAAATAAAATCACCATTATCAACCTTTGTAAGAGCGAGGCATGAAGTCTGCATCTACAGGCACCCCCACTCATACATATGCATGAAGGCTCCAAAACAGCCTGTTTTTAGAAGTGTCATGAAAGTGACTTTTCAGAGGGTTGAAACTCTGGAAAATAGACAAGTTTGGGAAAATAAACCTCAAATACTATATTGTTGGGGTTCTTAGAACAAATGGAGATGTGTGAAAAATAGCATAATACTGGATCTTTAATGTCAGCCTTATGTGGAAAACTTCAAGTAAAATGTTACCTTTTATTAAGTTTCATTTTCTATTGTTATATTGGAATGCATCCTATCGTGTCAGAATCTGATTAAAAAGATGGGCCTGTTCTTGTAACCCCACCACCCTCTAACTGGTATTTTCCATAGAGGTAACCTCTGAGAATAACAGTGAGGCAAACACCGAAGATGTTTACTGTGGCAGAATAGCTCGCCACAGGAAGTGGTCGTCCCGCAGGCACATGGGCGGCAGCAGGTCACCCCATGGTATGTTCCAGCAGTCCTGTTTTTACCCCCCACTTTTTCTTTTTAAACAAAAAAACACCTGAGCATGGCAACTCAAAGGCCACCAGCACCTGGCAGTATGGCAAAGAAGGAGCACTGGACACGTGCAAGTGCCTGTTTGTTTTGTTTTGTTTTATTGGAATCACAGGTAAAATGCTTCCAAATGAACAGCATGACTGCACTGCACTGATCTGGTGGACGCACTCGCAAGAAACCCCGAGGGTCCCGAATGAAGCTTAGCTCCGGCTGCAGGAGATAAATGATTGACTCACAGACTGCACTGAGCTCCAGATGCCTGCTCAAGCCCCCTTTTTTTGTTGGCCACACCCTGTAGGTGCAGAATGGGACTTGTTGTGCATGATGTGAAGAGAAAACAGTTGTAGACATTCAAGAATGACTACATTGTTTCCTCTTCCTGTTTTTTACTTTTCACTTTGAAATGCAAACTTAGATATTCCCTTCATAAATACACAACACAACATTACTTGGATATACAATGACATTTAAGGCTTCACCAGCCTTCACTGTTAAGTTTAGCAGTGAAGCAAACATTTCTCTACCTTTCTGTGGTTGATTTCTTTGCATTTATATTCTATTTTTATTAACTTGTGTTCTATTTTCTATTTACATCCCTTTTTTTTGGGCTCGCATGCATGTCACAGTCCTGTTCATTGCTGATGTTGGGCCATCCCCATGAATCACATACTGTCTACATATTGCACCATGGTTCCTATAATTTAAGTTGTGTATGAATGTGTGTGAGAGAGCGTTTAAGTGTTTAAAAGTACATTTTAATCAAGAGATGTATTTCCTTTTTTTAAAAAAATAATTCAATTATCTTAAAATGCAAAAAAGAGTTAATTTATTCGGTAGTTTGGTAAAGCTGGAATTAATGTCACAGTAGCTAGAAGTTAGAGTTACTGACAGAACGTGCATTAGTGTTGTACATATAGTGATATATATGTCGTCGTACGACTTTATTGCCCATGTTTGTCTTTAAAGAGTAACTAAACCCCTGCTTTCTGCTGGTTTGCCAAGAGGAGGGAAATTTAAAAAATGCCATAATTATGGGCATTACTGCTGTAGCAGTAAGACACGCCCACTCAGTCAGCCAAGAGCGGTGTGCGCAGAAACAGACGGTAATACACACAATGATGCGTCTGTACACACACACTCATAGCGACTTCACACAGCTGAGCTGTGTCACTAAAACCACAGGCACAAACAATCAAGATGTGAAGCTCACACACAGCCTTACAGACACTACTCAGGGGCAAATAGTTCTGCTCTCCCACCACCTCACGCACATAGCGATAAGACATTGTACATGCACGTCCGCGCACACACAGAGACAGACGGGAATACACTCATAGCATAGATGTGTCTGTAAATACACACATAGATTGATGAACCCTCTGATTAGCACAGAATCTGCTCTTTATAGAAGCACAGACTTAAAAACATCACCGCTCCAGCAGCTTTTTCACACGGAACACAGTGGACTTCCTCAGTGAGGGCTGTGATTGGAGGAAAACCTCCTCCTTCCTATCAGCTTTTATAGAAGGGGTGGGGCCAACAGTAAAAGTTGATGATGCAAGGCAATCCAAGGAATCCATTTCAGCCAGTAGCAAAATTCAATTGTAATAGTAACTCTGACATTTTCCAATTAAATACGCAAAATTAAAATACTTTTACTAAAATGTGAAGAGTGGAACTAGGATTAATAAACAGCACTACTTAATACCCAAATACATATGTATTCAACAGAAAAAAGTAGGTTTGGGGTTTAGTTACTCTTTAAATGCAAAGAAAAGTAAACACATATGATATAAAGCTGGCTTTAAAGTTCAGTTTAGCTTTTAAATATTACATTTTGATGTGCGTATTTGGTAAATGTGTTCTACCTTGATGTTTTGTACTTAGAATAAAATTATACAATTGTAAATAATAATAATATAATAATACATTTTACACTGTACAGTGGAGTCATAAAAACAATAAGAACAGGAGCAACAGAATAAAACAGAGTACAGCATTGAGATGGTGGGTGCACGACCAGGTGGTGTAGGTCTGTCTGAACAGGTGAGTTTTGAGTTTGGATTTGAAGAGTGGCAGGGAGTCTATGGTACAGAGGTCAGGTGGGAGAGACTTCCAGAGCTGGGGAGGAGCTTATGGCCGGTGGGACAGAGAGCTGGAGAGTGGAGGAGGAGCGGAGTGTGCAGGCAGGAGTAGCGATGTGGAGGAGGTCAGATATGTATGATGGGGCCAGGATATGAAGTGTTTTGACTGTAATGAGGTGTATTTTGAAGTTGGTAAACGGGTGATGTGGTGAGTGGTAGGGGTCCGTATGATGATCCGTGCTGCAGAGTTTTGGAGGAGCTGCAGTTTCTAAAAGACTATTTATTTTTTATATATGAGACGGCTAAAATCCCATTAGTTGATTGAGACACCACTGTAAACAAGCACAGGCTGGATGAAGTTGTTAGAATGTGAATGTCTGCCAATAGAAAAGTTGGCAATTCATGATACTTTATGCACTTCTCGGCACTTTAAATGCTCATTTAATTTACAAAGTATATTTTTTTATTTTATTTTATGCATTGTTTTTTAAGAAAATTATAAAAATCTACACCATTCATTGATCCGTTACGTATACCACAATGACAGGAAATAAACCAACAATGGTTTTATGAAGATTAGGCAAGGCAAGGCTAATTTATAGGCAGTTCTATGTGCTTTACATGATTTAAAAAGTGCAACATAAAACTTTAAATGGTTTTAAAATTGGTCATAAAAACATAAAATCAACAATAAAATGATGAATAATTCACCTGTGAACTTGGTTTATGTATATAAATTGGAAGAAGTGAAATAATGTGAGATGGGGGAGTTTATTTATTTGGGGCTTTTTTGTTTGTGTTGAAGAAGGTTACAGGGACCGGGATCGCCGCTCTCCCACCTACTACGACGAGTCGGAGGCTGAGGAGTCATTTCGGATCTTTGTGGCCCTCTTTGACTACGACCCTTTGTCCATGTCCCCCAACCCTGACGCCGCTGACGAGGAGCTGCCCTTTAAAGAGGGGCAGATCATCAGGGTGGGAGTTCATACCCAAATACTTGAATACTTATGATGTAAACACTGTAGTGAGGGTGCTAAAATTAGTGTTTTTCCTCTCATTTCTCTGCCAGGTATATGGTGATAAAGACACAGATGGGTTTTATAGAGGAGAGGTGCGAGGCAGGCGGGGGCTGCTCCCCTGTAACATGGTGTCAGAGATCCGAGCAGATGATGAGGAGACCATGGACCAGCTCATCAAACAGGGCTTTTTGCCTCTCAGCACCCCCATCGACAGACTAGGTACCAAAGCACACTCACTGCAGGTACCAGTTTCCAAAGAAAGTGTGTGAGGAAATCCGTTTGGGTCTTTTGTTTCCAGAGCAGAACAAACGAGGGCTCCGCAGGGACCAGGCCTCCAGGAGGATGGTAGCTCTGTACGACTACGACCCCAGAGAGAGTTCACCGAACGTTGATGTGGAGGTATCGTCACCACGAGATGTTTTCAAACACATGGCCACCTCCACGATGCTTGTGTTTAGAAATAAACTGAAGTGTCACTGCATTGAACAACTATTTTCCACATTAAACCCGTTTCTCTTCTGATTTGATGTCTCTCTGCATCTCTGCGCCTGATAGGCTGAACTGACGTTCTGTGCCGGTGATATCCTTGCAGTGTTTGGAGACATTGATGAAGATGGGTTTTATTATGTGAGTTTTTACATCTGCATTGTGACATCATCACTAATGAGTTATGGTTTGCTCACATACACTTGAATGATGCCTCAAACAAGCACAGGCTGCGTTGTAGACAACTGTCGCTCTCTAAGCTGTTTTCACATTTTTTGTGTTAATATTTGCCTTCAAAAATATCTATGTTAACTAACAGCTTTGCTATCAAAAAGCATTAGAATACATTTCTTTGTTTATTGTTAATTATTCTGTGTAAAAAAAGAAAAAGGAATGTAGTAATAATGACATCTTGAACTTTTATTTACATAACTATCATTTAAGTTTTAGATGAGTAATATAATTTACACAATATAATGAAGTGTATGATACTTTTAAAAACACCACACCTGTGAGGTAGGGTGGGCCAAAGAAATAGTTTATATATTCTCTAGGTTTGAACCCTGCATTTGGTTCCATATCTGGCCAAATCATTTGGATTGAAATTTCATATTTAGAGGTTGCACAAGACACTTTTCAGACTTGCTTCATACTATACCATAGCGAGCCAAATAAAAAAAGGTATATTGGAATAATTTGTGGTCTTGTTCTACAAAAACAAACCATCAGTCCAGTAAACACTGTGGCTTTGTTGACATCTGCTGGAGGAATTCTTCGAAATGGCAGATCCATGGTTTAAAAAAAAAAAAAACGCATCATGCTGGTGGTGATAAAATGACTGATCTGCTTCCCTTCATAATCTGCTTGATTAAGGGCATCACAACGCTTTGGTTGATTTTATGAAAATTTATTTATTAATTTATTTTATTTTATTTTATTTATTATTATTTATTTAAGTATAATGTATATGTAATTAGGCCATTAGGAAGTAAGTGGCAGTCAAGAAAACTGGTGAGCTTTTGAGGTGGGGGAGGGTGCTCGTGTTGCACATGTTGACACGCCCCCATGAGTGGATTGATGAGTACCTAATTAGTTATTAAGAATTAGTTAGTATTAATCGGTTTAAGTTTTTGCTATTGGTTAACCCAGGGTTCTGCAACCTGTGGCTCTGGAGCCTTATGTGGCTCTTTGACTCTTTTTCAATGGCTCCCAATAGAGGGTTTTCACGGCGCGTCATCAATCGATCTTGTGGCACGCAAGCAAACGCCACCGGTGTGGAAAATTTTGATATTTATAGTAAAGCTAAAGTGGGTTTTTTGTTGTTGTAGTTTTTAAAAATCTTTGTTGCAGCCTTACTTTAAACCTAAAAGTTATTTGTTAAATTGGTGAAGGTTGATGATGAATGTAGTTAAAGAGTTACTCATGCTCATCAACCCGGAAGTCGCCATTTTGGAGGTAAGCAGCAGGTTTACAAACAGCACACACACAAGAAAATCCCGAATTTTGAGAGAAAATGGTGAACTATTGCTGTGATTTTGGCTGTACTAATCGATCAGACTGTGAAATACATGTGGAGAATTATGGACTGCTAAAAGTTATAACAAATCAGGGAGAACAATGTCTGCAACAATGTCAGTAGTTCTACATCAGGAGAGCAGTGACATGAGACGAGCTCATCGTTGCTATTGGTGTATATGTAAACACCGCCCTCATCTCCCGTCTTGCATTTAAATCCAGCTTCAGGTAGTCCAGTTTGTTCTCCAGGGAGTGGACATTAGAACACAGGATGGAAGGAAGCGGCGTTCACTGAGGATTAGCTTTTAGCTTGGTTGCTAACCCCGCTCCTGCTTCTGATCTCACCGCTTCTGGCAGACACTGCTGGTACGACACTCCGCTACTTCGTAGGCCGCTGGATTTATTATCCTCTGAAAGTCAATTACAATTACGTTCTCAATTATAATTAATCACAATTACTGAGCCTGCAAAAAAATAACCTAATAAAAGTTAACCTTCCTCTTGTGTTAGCTTTCTGTTAGCATCTCATATGATAATCAGCTGTAAAATACATTTAAAACCTATATCTATCATCTTCTTTCTTTCCAATCTATTGGTTACATTGTTAGGCTTCCTAACCAATGAAAATATCGCTTTTAATATTTTTTAAATGTGGGAAAGCTTGATATGAAACATATTTTAATAATTGTTAACTACATATGTGTAGAATTACACATAGAACTGGAACATAATTCCCAAGTTTTGAGTTAAATTATAATTGACAATCTTTACAGAATTTTCATAGCTATTACAATTACAAGATCAAATATTTGAACTCAATTACAATTTAATTTCGATGAAAACAGCAACAGATTCTTCAAATTACGCAATAATTGACTCCAACCCTGGCATGTTCTGGTTCTCCTTGTTGTCCACAGGGTGAGATGAATGGACACCGTGGTCTAGTTCCCTCAAACTTCCTAGAAGAAGTGCCTGATGACGTGGAGGTGTATCTGACCGATACTCCATCCAACTACCAAGAAGAGCCCTCCAGCCGACCCCCTTCCAACTCGGTGGCCGTGTCCGAGGGCAAACGGGTACATCACCATCGCCGCTCTCAGCGCTAGGCCCTGTGTTTATCCATCCTCCGTCCTCTCTCTTGATTTCCGTCTCTCGCTTCCTCCACCTGCTGTCTGTGTGCCGTTTCATTGTGTGTGTTTGTTTTTTGTGGTGACAGTGGTGACTCTATACAGACTAACAACCTCCCCTCCCTCCTCTGACCCTCATCCTTTGGAAAACAAAAAAAGAGAAAAAAAGGACAAAACAAATCAAGCATTGACCTCTTTCTGAGTCTCAGAGAAAGGACGAAGCAAAGCCTGGACAGAGAGAGCGAGAGGATAGACTGAGATCCGGCGGGTTGTTATGCATGTAGCACGGGTTAAAGGAGGACTTGAAAAAGGCTCCATTCACAACCTAATTTGGTACCTCATTGCACTGAAACACAAGATCAAATTGTGGTTATTGTGTATAGGTATGATAAATATAAGTGCTTTATTACCACACAGTGATTGCTACCCAGTGACATTGAAAGACATTGAGGGAGAAGCATGCCTTTTTTTGAACTTGATACATTTTATAAATGCCTTTCTTGGCCCGACTGCTGTGTGTTACCCCAAAAGATACTTTTGTTTCTTTGTGTATATTTCACACACATCAGATCTATTTTTCAGCCCTGCCGACAGCAAATACGCTCCTGTTCGCTCTGAGCTCCAGAGACTTAACTAACTACAGCACTGACCCATCCATATTGTGTTGTTACAATGGAACAATAAAAGATCAACATTTGGATATTAAATACACTCCTGTTTGCGCTCCTCTAAGTTCATGTGTTGTTGTTGTTGTGGTGGTGGTTGTTTTCAGTTGTCATAGTGGTGTGGGTTTTACTGACAGTGACTATGCTGCCACATCTGATTTCCTTTTTTGTTTCTCCTCACCCGCTTGGCAAAACAAAACAAAACAAACAAACAGAGGAAGATTGTTCATTTCACACCATAAATGGCTGTCTGCCTCGTACAGTAAGTTGGCAACTACAGACACCAGACTCACAGCTCTAATGTGCACTGGGACGGTTGTGGGAAATTAGACCCTTTAAAGCAGCGATTCTCAACTGGTGGGTCGGGACCCAAAAGTGGGTCGCGGACCTGTACTTGGTGGGTTGCGGACAGCTGGTCAAAAACAAATAAATACTAAAAGGTGCAGTCCACAACTCTCAAATTCCTCTCTCCCCCTCCCTCCCCGCTCCTCTCTTGCCCTGCCTCCAAACTTTCCAAAGTCCCTCCCTCAGAGGAGCTAACAAGCTAATGTTAGCCCAACAGCAACATCACAGTAATATAACATGCTCTGTTAAAAGCATATTACTGCGGCGCTTCTCTCTCTCAATGTGCACACACCTCAGCAACAGCAGCAACAACACAGTGTCACTTACAGCAGCCCACACGGAGGCTGCTGTGCACACATGAACAACACATTTACTACAGAGTTCTAGTGCAACAATTACAAATCAAACATAATGTAAATCAAGCAGCAATAATTACCTTTCAAGCAGAAAAATCACCAATTTCATCTTCTCCTCCAGATCATACACTGTAAAAAAGACTATGCTCCAGCCCCGGGGAAGGGGCGGGGCCTGTGAGCAACAGCTGTCAGACAGCCCATCAAACACAATCCTGGCTCTGATTGGTTCTTTTTGCTCGGGAGCAGCAGGGGGGACTCAATGACTCAATGAGCCTGTTTTTTTCACACAAACTACTAGTTTGATGTAAAGTTGTCCTTACATAGTGACAGCTTTAGCAAATATGACAAAAAAGTCACTTTTTTGCAGACTGCACCTTAATGTCCCTCATGTTAAACTGTCCTATTGACAGGCATGTTGTGAAATGCATGTTGCACAGGAACATTTATAGATTTATGTTTTTAAAAAAGATCAGGGTTCCGACAGCTTCCATCAAATCAAATTCAAGACTTTTTAAGACTTTTTAATGTCATTTGAATTTAAATTTAAGATTATTTTCACAGTAAACACAATTAGGGGGGAAAAGTGCCACATCAATTACATAGGGTTGGGTCACTTTTTTCCAGTGTCTAGTGCAGACGTGCAACTGGCGGCCCCCCAAAGTAAACACAAAATGACAGTAAAATACACAAAAAAAAAAAACCAGACTAAAATAATCAAAATCACTCCAAAAACACACAAGATGTAAACAAAAAATAGTCAGAAATCTATAAAACAACAAAAATACAAAAATACAAAAAAAACTATTATGAAATGCCATTAAGAAAAGTCTTATTTAAAAAAAAAAAAACGAATGTTACTATTTATTTTGAAATGTGAGACGAGTTACAATCATAAATTCATACTTATGTGTTAAAATGTAAGACTTTTGAAACATTGATTTAACACATTTTATTAACAATAAAGGCCTTATTTTTCAATTCATTAATTTAATGCCTTTTAAGACTTTTTAAGGATCCGCGGGAACCCTGAAGAATATGTGTTTTCAACAGCTGGTTTTGAAAAACTAAATTTGGTTGATTGAATTCTAAAAAAAAAGTGGGTCGTGATTCAATGACTGTGGCAAAATGTGCGTCCCAGGTTGAGACCAGTTGAGAGCCCCTGCTTTAAAGGTTTGTCAAAATTAAAGTTTGAAAGAAATTAACGGTAGGAAATAGAAACTAAAAATATTCTTTAATGTAATACAGATGAATAAGTTGAGAAATGTTCCTTCCAGCTGCTGCTGTTAGACAAAGATGCTGGTGTCTACAGTTGCGTTCCTGGGTGTTGTTCTGTTTCCGACTGTAGTGTTTGCGCCTTCCCAGCCTCCTGATGGTGGACCCCTTCTCTTCAGCTCTGTGCTGTGCGGATGTTGTCATCAACATTCAACAGCTTCTTCTGTGTTTCCTCTGTATGTACAACATGTGTTTCTGAATGTGTGTGTGTGTGTGTAGTGGGGGGTTCTTTGTTACTGTTAGATTCTTTAAATTACATTATTTATAGACATTTTAAACAGTGTTGTGAAAATAATCATTTTTCTTGTTTTTCTACCAAAACTTCACATCATTCCAACGTGATTGCAACTAGGGTTGGGGTCAATTATATTTCTCAATTCCAATCTTCAATTACGTCTTCAATTAGTCATGTTCATTGACAACTCAATCACGATTACGTAACCAGCATCCAATTACAATTGAAATTCAAATTATTATTTTTCCCCTGAAAGTCAATTACAATTGTGCTCTCAACTACTAAAGTTCAATTAATCACAATTACTGAGCCTTTAATAAATAGGCCCATAAAACATGTGTTAGCTTTCTGTTAGCATCTCTTATGATATCGGGTCAGTTTGACCCACGTCTTAAATCAGCTGTAAAATACACAAAAATATTTTATCTATCATCTAATTTGTTTCTCATCTCTTGGTTTCATTGATGGCCTTCCTAATCAATCAAAATATTGGTAATAATATTTGCAGTATGGGCGTCTGTCATTATACTCCTAGATTTATCCTTGTTTTTAAATGGTAATAATTATTAACTGCGTATGTGTAAGCCATAGAACTGTAACATGGTTCCTCAGTCTTGCGTTTAAATTGTAAATGACAATTCTGATGTAATGTTCATGACAATTACAATTACAAAGTCAACTATCTGAACTCAATTACAATTCAATTATGATTACAACAGCAACAAATATTTCCAATTCCAATTATTATTACGTCATAAATGTAATTATCAATTACGTGTTTACAATTATAATTGACCCCCAACCCTGATTTTTTACAACAAAATACACCAAATTGAAATATTTTGACTAAAATGTCAAGAGTTGGACAAGAATACCCAGATACATATTTTCAGTAGAGAGAATAAAAACAAAAAAATGTGGAAATAAATGCATTTTGTCAATCAGTAATTCAGAATCAGGAATTTACATTTTTATCCATTAAAGCATCTGTTAAACCCTTTTATTTCAAATGTCTGAATATCCATAAGACAGGGACTGGAAACTTCAATATTCAATGATTACTTTTAAGTGAAAATTGTGATGATTGAGAAACGCAGTTAATTTTATCTGAACAATGTAAAATGCGAAAACCTATAAGGTTATTAAACATGTTCTGAATGCAGCTGGAGTCAATTTAGGAAAAGCAAAATATTTAATTTTGGATTAATAAAAGCCAAAAATGTAAAGTGCTTAGAGTACATGTATATTGAAAAGAAGAATTCTGTATTTTTGGTTGAGAGCAGTGATATCCACACTCAGTCCTGGAGGTCTGCAGTCCTGCAGGTTTTAAATTTCAACACCTAAAGGAAGATTTCATGATGCAGCTGCAGAAAGCTTGGATGAAAAAAAAACTGTCTTGGAACATTTTAAACCCACAATATTCATTTTGTCTTTTTTTTTAAATAGTATGTTAAGGTGAGGTTTTGTTTATTTAGACAAGGTTTCTCAGGAAATGTTTATCACATGACATGTTTTGACTGCCAACTGCCAGTCTTCGGAGGAGTTCTGCTGATCGCCTTTGTTGGTTCCTTTGAAGTTTCACTTGACTTTCATGTAATAGTTCCAGCACAAATTATTTTCTCTTCTTTTGGAATATTCAAAAAAGATTAAAAAAAAATCCTGAAAAACCTTCTCTGAATAAACAAAACCTCAACTTAACACACTATTGAAAATTAATTTCGCTTGAACTATTACATGGAAGTCAAGTGAAACTTCAAAGGAACCATCAAAGCCGATCAGCACAACTCGTCTGAAGACGACTGGCATTTGACAGTCGAATCACATCAGGAGATCAAATATTCTGAAAAACCTTGTCTGAATAAACAAAACCTCAACTTAACATACTGCAGGACTGTGGCCCTCGAGGACCGGGCGTGGCCACCACTGACCCAATCACTGTGCTGCTTCCTTTGTAATACGCTGCCTCCATACCCCCCCATCACCTTTGTCCTCAGGTCACCACAGAAACCACAGAAACCGCCACCAACGACAGCACGCCTGTGCGGGCCCCGTCCCCAATCGTTCGGCCCCTGCTGCCGGGCACCATGCGACCCCTCAGCCCCATGAGGAGTCCCCGCGTCCCCACTGTGTTGGACCCCAGAGACCAACAGGATCTGTCCAACAAAAAAAAGAAAGGTCTCCTGTCAAAG
Organism: Gouania willdenowi; assembly: GCF_900634775.1. Lineage (NCBI taxonomy): Eukaryota > Metazoa > Chordata > Actinopteri > Blenniiformes > Gobiesocidae > Gouania > Gouania willdenowi. The sequence goes on from NC_041055.1 coordinate 15,897,594, forward strand.
GGAAAGAAACTACTAAAGAGGCTCTCCCCAGTGAAATAAAACCACAACGTGCACAACACACTGGGCTCTGCACATTGCATCATACAATCACCTCTGGTAAAATACCACACATCAGAGACTGTGTGAGCCTGTGTCAATAGAAACCATGACACTGCTGTTCATGTTCAGTGATGAGGGGAAAAATGATTTTGTACAGTGCAGTGCCAAAAACAGTGAGATGACATGCAGACACACTTAAAACTGTGATGCGTTTGAAATCACAAGATGATTTAAAAAAAGAAAACTAGGAATTTCATGACATTGAATTTATGTTTTTTTTTTTTTCACACTTTTGGTCAAGGGGAAGTTGACATGTTTAAAGCAGGGTAGCTGTGTAAATCAAGCCTCTGGGTATGTTGGAGAAACCTTTGGCTTTTCTCAGCAAGAAAAATAGGTTTTTATTTAACATTGATGCCATAACCAGAGAAGAGGCGTCATCCGTGTGCACTGTTGTTGAAGCATTCTGTCGAGTAATGCTAGCTGCTAACACAAACATCTTTGTTCAGTGCAATACGATAAAGAAAGTAGCAAAAAAAGAGAGGGGCGGAGCTTTGGTCACGGGTTTCAGCTGAGCATGTTTGTCCACCTTATTCCTGGATGTGCTACCTTGGATATGATTATGGGCAGATATTTCTTTGCTAAAGTTTTTTTTTCAAAACCAAGATATTTTATAATATTATAATGACATATAAAAACAAGTGTATAGGTTCTTGTAGGTGCTGGAAGTTAACACAAAAAAATGAAAAAAATAAATCAGTGTGTACCCAGTTCTTCTTGAAAATAAAACGAGATATTAAAACAGTTAAAACAAACATTTTAAAAAGCCCATTACCACACTTTATTTGTATTTCATCTACTTATCAAACAGAAAGTTGCACCCATAATCAGAAGGTAGCGCCCCTTGGAATAAGTATAGTTCAATTACTTATTTATTATTTATGACTTTAAAAAGTACAATGGTAACGGCATTCTTGTTGGTATGGCGGCTGATCTTTGTTGTCTCAGTGGCCTTCATGAAACCTATAAAGGTGTGACATTACTACTCTTAAATGTTTAGCATTTTCATTTAAAAATGCTAGTCATTTAAAAATAAATATATTTGTAATAAACATTGTTATTTATTTTATTTAAACTTAAATAAAAAGCGTATGCTTTTTACAGTCCGGGCTGTTTGTAGCGTTCCCTCATTTTGACTGTCATGAAACACCTAGTTGCTCTCATAATTCAGTGTCTACGATTGCACAATAGTGGGTGTTTATGTGACTGTACTTTCTGTGTGTGTGTGTGATAAGACGGTGTGTGATGCATTTTTGTGTTTGAAGGAGAGACCATGTAATATGATGATGTGCTGCTACCTTCTTCATTGCTTGTCCACAGGCTGATTGTCTTTCAGAGATGTGCAGTAGCATTTAAGTCTGAAACACCAGATTGCAACATATGTCACACAGCTGTCATACTGTTAGGAAGAGGAAAATCTAAGAACGAACACACGAGTTGTTGATCTTCAATGATTCATGGTAGATCTAAACTGAGAAGAGAGGACTTTTACTGTCGGATTCCTTCATTTATTGGCTTTTCTCTGTATATTTAAGGCTTCATGTTTAGCAGTGTGCCAAACAAGTGTGTATTATTTTTTTTTTTTACGTTAAAGCTCCTTAAAAGACAGAAATGTGTGCCAAGAGTTTGAATACATAATATAAATAATTGCAACTTTATGAGAAGTGAATTGCAGTTCTAAAAGATCTTTGATTTATTGTCTTTTTAATGATGTTTGTGTCATAATTTGGTTTTGAACTCAAACACAATGCTGAGTCAGCGTAGCATCCAGTCTACTGTGAGTAAAGGCTGTGGGGAATTGGAAAAATGTTCACTTAAGTTTGGACATGTTTTCCAACACTAAACTCTACTAAAAACAATCATTTATTGTAATTTATTTGAGTTTCTGGTCATCATGTCTACTATTCTTTGTCACATTATTTTCATCCACAGCCTTTCACTTTTAATTGCATTGACATTAGCTTTGTAATAATGGTAATACATTTTAATGCAATGTACTTTACATTCAGTTCATCTCAAAGTGCGACAGGTATATTTCCTAAATAAGGGAATCCTGTTAAAAGCATCATCTTGGAAGCATACGTGAGGAAACACATTGATGACCAGATTTATTTTGCCCTGAGTGGATATCCCACATCTCATAGCTTTAACAGTTTGAAAAGATATCTGCACTTTGTGTTTTATTTCTCCTTTTTCTCTCGGATCGGTTGATTTTCTGTCGTTTCTGTGTAAATTTGCACACAAAGGAGTCAGGTGTGGTTTGGATGTGTTGAACAGGGTTATTTTCTCACAAAAAGGGAGCTAAAGCTGAATGTAGGAGAAGATTAGCTGCCTTTAAGTTGACTTATTTCACTCCATGTGATTTTATGTATATTTTATTTTATGTTTCACTTCTTTTTTTTTTTTTTTGCCAAATTTCACAGTCAAGCTGTTCCAAAAACCAAACCACTGACTCGTCACTGGGTGCAGCCTCATAAAACGCTGCAGTTCTTTTTGTATTTGGATCTGTTTGTATATCATTTCTATCGTAAATGTTTTTACTTCAGCCTTTTTTTTTTATTTCTTCATGTGCACTATTTGTAAAAAAACATTTAACATAGTGTCTTTGGAAATCAGCGGTATCTGTCCACCATACGTGCTTGCTTTGTGAAAGATGGGAGGGTGGGGGGTATTAAAAAAAGGGAAAAGAAATTACTGGGCAGTATTTATGATGATAATTGTGTGTGGGTGTGCATGTGAAAAGAGAAACAACTTTTATAATCAAAATAAATTTCATATTTTTTAGAAACTGGGTTATTTTATTCATGTATTTATTTAAAAAACTTGTTGTACTTGCAATTTGCCGGTAAAAATGTATTTTTATTCAAATTCAGCACTGATCTTTCAAATCTGTAATATATAGAATCATTATTTGTAATGCTGATACATCCTTTCACCAATCAAACAATACACAATAACATCACTCACAGAAACATTTTAAAAAGAAGTGTGTAAACGGCCTTGATTTGAACTATATTTGAGTCTCACTTGTGGTAAAGTTGACAGGTTAAGAGGTTTTGGTGGTAGTACAAACATCACCCGACTGGATTTTTTTTTTTTTAGTTTTCAACAATTTTTTTTTTTAATTATCTATTTCGTTCTATAATGCAGGATTTTCATTACAAATACACAAGAGTGATGCTTTGATTTTTCAATCTATATAGCACTTTTTATGCATATAAATAGAAAATAATAAAAGCACAGGCAATAAAATATGGCCCCATTCCCATACACAAACCCACTCAGCCACTCACCTACCCCCTCACTCACGATAAATACCATGAAATAAATATTAAATGAGCAAAACAGTTTATAAGGAATATTTGAATAGATAAACAGGCAAAATACTGGAGCTGGATGTTGACTCACCGGTCAGGGAGCCCAGTGCACCCTCACACTGACACTGAGCTTTAATGGTAGTTATGTTAAAATTCTGTTTATGTGAGCACCACCAATGAATAACTCAAAAACTTCAAATGCTTTAAATCGGGCTTGTCAAACTTAAAGCTGCAGTATGTAAGTTTTTTTTCTCTTTCTTTTTACTTTAAGCATATTGTAATCCAAAGTGTTCTGAGAAGACATTGGACCTCTGCTCCTTCTCTTGGTTCTGTATTTCGATTTTAGATCAGAGATCTTTCGTTTGGGTGTTACTACTGGCTGTTATTGGAAGTTAATGCGCGTTCACGTACCATCGATAGTAAAATTGCAATGGCGGAGTTTCCAGCAGGAAAAGTTAGGCGCAACGGTTACACCTTAATGCAAGCCATAAAAGAAAGAGTAACATGGAAAAGCAACAGTCTAAAGACAAAAACATATTCTGGCGGAACGGACTCCACGGAGATCCACGCGGGGGGCTACAACTCCAAAATAGGCATACATCAAAAACAGGGTTTGTGTAGCTTTGTGCTTTCAAACTAACCAAATGTATTTCCACAGAACCCATAAACATGCAATGACACATTTATATACAATGGAGTGAGTGAATGTGTATCAGGGTCATTATGATTTTTGAAATTTAATTTGTTTTTATTTAAATTTAGTTTTTCAGATTTTTTTTTTCCATTTCATTTTACTTAAAACAAATTTACCAATCTAACTGTTTTTATTGTCATCATCTGTAACATACGTTTTGAAACCTGCCAAAATAAATCCAAAATGCAGCTTGAAATGTTCAGCCCTCGCTGTGAATGAGAGAAGGAGAGAGTAAAGCAACTTAAGCAGTGTTATTATTTATTATCATACAACACTTGTTACGTTCTTTAATATGGGAGATTCACCTAAACATGGAGGGAGAGACTTGCTATCAATTGTAAATCACTAAGTTAAACAACAGGTAGGATAGAATAAAAAGATTCATATGGATTAAAAGCATTTAAAAGTTAATGTAGATTATGGCATTAAAAGTCTCTAATAACGTTACTCCACAGTCCGCATTCGCTGATTGTCTATAAACTCTGTGTGCTTCCGTGGCCAATGGATGCTGATTTTGTCGCAGAGAGGCGGGGCGAGTAGATTATTACATCACCGCTCAATCTACCACTTTATATCTAGACACTGAGCTAACCCTATCCATCCTGGTATGCTAGTCACTATTGAGATAAAAGTCACTAATAGCTCCACAGTTTTCCACGTTCACCAGGATACCAGTGAGTACAAAACGGGGGGGAGGGGATTCTACATACTGCAACTTTAAGGCCTAAAGACCAAAGCTGGCCCATCAAAGCCTCCAAATTGGGGATTTTGCTCTTAAATAACATGTACAGAGGAAACTTGAATAATTATGGAAAACTTCAGGTCCAGATGTCTTAGTTTTCCTTTCCTGTGCTTAGTGTATATATGACACAATTGCAGTAATTCACGATCCCCAATTGTTGCTGGAAGTCTTTATTTATTACAAAAATCTGCAGTTTATATTTAAAAAAACTCAAAAAATTGGTCACAAAATTAGGGAATTTTGAAGACAAGGTCTTTGAGCTACTGATATCTTGTTACTCACCTAAATAAGAGGTCTTTAGAGTCATATCAACTTTTAGCCTTGATATTTCTTTATATGTGGGCATTGCCATTTTGGAGAATTCAACCAATCACCATATCATGTTATCATATTGATCCATAGAAAGTCAATGGTGAAATAGCATTTCAATCCAACGTTTTAGCATTTAGTAACTTGTCATCCAGTTCCTTTGACTTGGAAAATGCTGGTTCTAGAAAGCAACATTTGGATGCCAGTATCTGTAATACAGCTAACCCTTCACCCTGAGAACCTGAGCTGGTGTATATAGAGGGGTTTTCACCGACATCACTTTCTGGGCAGTAGCCCGGATACGTGGCCATGTTGGAGATAAGCAGATGTTGACACTACATGTTGGAGGCTCACAGAGGTCTACTCTGCGATGGATAAATCACAGAAAAGCTCCTCAAAATGCGTTATAGATGCAAAGGCATACAGGGAAGGACTTGGTCCACAGGAAAGGGCACGATATTTGGAAAAAATGCGGTTTATTGGTGGTGCAGATTCATACAAGACCGCTCCCTCGTCTTGGATCAATGACGACCCAGAGAGTCTTCCATCTATTATGTATCCTGATATCTTTCATCAAGCCCATACACAGCAGAAGACCTTAAATCTTATAGAAGTTTGGAGGTCGGCTGCAGCTGTAGAGGCTCGCGTTAGCAATGGATATATATCGGCAGAAAACTCAGTCAGTTCTAATAATTTCACAATGAACCTGCAGCATAGTTAGTGTAAAATAGCATACGACCGCCGGGCAATCTTAGATTTAGTCCATTAGATGCGATAATTCTGGACCTCAAACCTCGGATCGCTACGCCAGCTACATCCAGCGGCCTGTGAAGCCTCGTGCCAGCGGTGTCCGCCAGCGGAGGGGACGTAAGCGGTGTGATCAGAAGCAGGAGTTAATCCTCAGTGAACGCCGCTTCCTTCCATCCTGTGTTCTAATGTCCGCTCCCTGGAGAATAAACTGGACTACCTGAAGCTGGATTTAAATGCTAGATGGGAGATGAGGGCGGTGTTTACATATACACCAATAACAACGATGAGCTAGTCTCACGTCACTGCTCTCCTGATGTAGAACTGCTGACTATAAAATGCAGACATTGTTCTCCCTTATTTGTTATAACTTTTGACAGTCTATAAAACTTTTTTCACAGTCTGACCGATTAGTACAGCCAAAAACATGGCAATAGTTCACCATTTCCTCTCAAAATTTGGGATTTGCTTGTGTGTGTGCTGTTTGTAAACCTGCTGCTTACCTCCAAAATGGCGACTTCTGGGGTTGATGACGGGGTTGATGACGTGCCGTGAAAACCCTGTATTCCTCTTATCCACCAGAAACCTTTTAACAACTCATTTGAACTGCTGAGCTGTTGCTGCATCTGTTATTTAGTTAGTTTCAAATATAAAACCATCCAAAATACTAACACATAAGAAATGAACAAGCTTGTTTTGGAGCAATGCAATGCATCTCATTAACGCTGCCTTGAAAAATGACTTTACACCCTAAAGTTCCACAGGCGTTCATGTCGATGATAAATTGCCATCGAGCACAGATTATGCTGGGAAATTGCTTACGGCCATAAAAATATGCAGATGTTCTCATTTACAATTCACATGGCTCTGTTGTTTGTTCAAGCATGATTATGTTTTCATTTCCTCTGACTCCAGTGCAGGAAAACAGTAGTTCTGTGCGTTTTCTGTTTTTTTCACACACTCACCTTCAAAATGAGCAGGCCAGGAGTTATATTTAAATTTAAATAATAATCCACAACCTCATAAATGTACCTTTTATATTATTTTATTTAATAGTAATAAAAAATGAGCAAGACTACAGTATGTACAAATGCTGGATTATGGCATGTATATAACAGTCCACAAGAGGGCAGCAGTGTCTCTTTATTGGTCTAGCATTTTGTGCAGAGCCCAGACCCTCAGTAAATCCTGGATCTGATGACTGGTGATCATCTCGCAATGCCAGACTGCAGAGTTTCACTTCAGAAACAGTTTGTTTACCTCTTTATTGTTCTTGAATCATGCATACATGTTTTTAACAAGTCAATAACCTGAGTAATGGCTCAAAAAGAGGATACCGAAAGCCTGAGGAGCACAATGAGGAAATGCTGCAGGAGAGAGGGGAGAAAAATGAAGTCCCAGAAGACCCTGAGGGCTCGTGAATTTTTAAAATTCTCTTCTGGTGTAACCTCTCCATCACTCGCTTCCATGCAGGTGAGAGTTGGGGTTGGGGTTGGGGTTGGGTGGCTTCTACGCTCAAACATTTATCTCTGGCTGGCCTTTCTGAATTTTTTACAAAGCGCCCGAGTGTTGGTTAAGTGGTGCATGTTGATCGGACACTCACACCTCCTGAATCACAGCAGGAATCAACCCAGGAACCGAAAGGAAGGAGCCTGCTGACTTTTAGTGAAACCTTAACACGAATGGTTACACACTGTAATCATTCATGTTAACTTCAATCAAAACATCAACAAGTAAAATTGTATTATTTTAGAAGATTTGATAAAAAATAAAGAATTCTACATTTGCCATTCATTTCATTATGAAATTACAAATTAAGTATGTGCATCTGTTAGTCATGTGAGAAGGAGAGTGGAATCTGGAATGGCATCAGTGGAGCAGAGGAGCCGGGGCACGGGGGCCTCGCCTTGGTGATTTATCTCTGACTGCTTGGAGAGAGGGATGTCTTGGGTGAAGAGCCCTCAGCGATCCAGGGCCAGGACTGATCCATTCCAAGTGTTACTGCACAGTTATGATGACAGCTTCATGTATAAACACTGGAGTCAAGCACTGTTTAAAGCAAAGCAAAGAATGAGAAGCAGCTCGTAATGATTTCCATTCAGACCGATCATAAATGGGTTTTATGAATAGCACGGATGACTGGCTTTCTTGAGCTGATCTTTGTTATTAATGGAGTTGTGTTCTGTTATGGCGGTTGGAAGGCAGCGTGAATGGCTCAGTTCATCCCCATTTGATGGATGAAAATAAATTGGATTACTGCCCTGATGGACTAATAAAGGTTTTAACAGATCATTTAGACTGAACACTTCTCTAGATCCCAATCCTTTCCTGAGCTGGATTAATGCCGGCGAAGGTAAATAGGCCTACTAATCTCATGATGACCTCAGTGAGCGCAGGTGTCTTGTAAAAACATCAATCAGATAGACTTTAACGTTAAAATTAAACCAAATGTATGTATTTATGATGTCCATGGAGGATAGATCCTGTCAGGAAGTTTGAAGGAAAGTCAGACTTTTCTGCAGTAAATATTAGAACGATCGATCTGGTAAAAATCAAGCAAAGAAAAAACCCTGTATTTTTGTAATGACTAATGTTGGTGCAACTGGAGGTTTCACACGCCTCTGGAAGGTGTATCCACATCACATTGATCTGCTTCGCCTCATCCTGAGGATCAAATTGATCCAGAATGGAGGAAGAAGCTGCTGACTGGTTGAGCAGACGACCAGAAACACAGCAGTTCCACTTCATACTCTGTGTGCTCCTCATGTGAACCCAACTTCTCCACACCACACTTCAGCCTATTGCAACTTGAACATGGCGCTAACATAAATGGCAGTTAAATATTAAAGGGTTTATTTGTCATTTAAGAATGTAAATATGAAAAGCTTAATAAGCCAAAAGATCCTTGACGTTGTGACCAGATCATGGTTTGTTCTTTGTTTCGCTACCCAACGTTTCTAAACAGAGAAGTTTCCTCTCCTTTCATTGATTTAATTCATCATTCATATATTTTTGACGAGAATAAATGTAATATTATGGGCTGACTACATATAAAATCTAAGAACAATGTCTTTTAAGAAACCATTTCATGTGCATTTGTTGAAGGTTTTGTAATAGAATTGGTGATACTTTAAGAAGGCTCATAGGTGCTACTCTCTCAGAAATAATATAGTTCATTTGAACTTTAAGGGATTTGCACTGATAAGGTACATTATTGTACTCTTTAACATGGGAACATTTTAGTGCCCTTCCTTTTAGTACTTCATGAAAACATTTATATACGCTAGGATACAAACGTGAACAAGATCGCTCTAGGAACTAATAAGTATCTTTTTTTTTTTTTTTTGTACAATTTCACAAATTTGTTCTGTAAGCCGAGGTACAGCCGGAGTGACAAACCCTTTGTATCCCTGTGGTGGCAAATGTGCTTTAAATCAGCACAAAATAGTCTGAAAATGTTTCATTGCATTTATTAACGTGGAAATTGAAGTCATTGCATTTTTTCATCAGTCGTTGCATTTTTAAGTACAAAATGATGTTACAATTAGTATAAAAATCAATCAATAAATAAACACAACAGTGGTGACAACCATTTACAAATAAATAATCATTATGATTTCCCTAAAGCAATGATTCCTAGAACAGCTGTTGTGGTAGGATCAGCATGACCTAACATTTCACATGATTTCCAGAGCAACATAGTGACGGCATTGATTTTATTGTTGAAGTTTCCTTTGGGTGTTGCACTTTGTAGACGGCCCCTGCCCTCTCTACTTTTGATGCACAGGTTTACATGCTGAGTTTTCTTCAACTACATTTTTTTTAAGTGACAATAACTAGACTATGACTAATTTTAAAAATATGTATATGTGAACAATAACTATAAATAAATAAATATTGATATTTTTGTGAACTAGACTATAATTTAGTTGCATAGGAAGAAATCCAATCAGAGCTAAGTTTGTTTTTTGGAAGGTATTAAATTAAAACTACTTTTGTTGAGTGGAAGGTGATCCAATATGAACGTGGTCTTAAACAATGATCACATCAAATCTGTCTGTGTGTATTTCCAAAAATGATCACCATCCCATATCAGGTTTATTTAATAATAAATGGCTAATAAAAAAAAAGCTTGAACTCTTATGCTTTATATTTTAGTTGACTATATCTGCAATAGATTTATTTGACTAAAATATTGACGTAATTTAGATGAGTTGACTAGGCTATAACTGAAAAGTTTTGACAAAAACTAATTGCATTTTAGTAAGTAAGTCCATTTTAATTATAAAGCGCTTTTCACAGGTAAAAACCACAAAGCGCTGTACAAACATTTTAGTTACATCCTGTACAAAGAAACATGGAAAGACAATCATAAATAACATGGGAGGACAAGAATGGAAGAAACTGTGGGTCGCCATGGGCTTTGGAGGCACCCCGTATTTAGAAGACAATATTGGAAAACAACAGAAAGATAGGTGAGGGGAAAATGCAGGTTTTAGACTGAATTTCATATTGTGGATGTCAGTGTAAAACTAGGAAAAAAACCTCCTCAGCATACATGCACAAAGCACAAAAAAAAAGGATTTCCAGCTGTAGGGGGGCGCGGGCGTGCAGCCTCTTCTGGGCGCTCCCACAACGCCTTCCCTGTATCTCAGAGTTGAGGGGGGGCGGGCGGAGGGCCGGTTGAAGGCGTAGACAAAATAGACCTTTGCTTTCCCTCTGATACAGTCAGATGATGTGAGACGACCTTGGTAAGTCTGGTTCAGAAGACAGAAAGTCCAGGTGGTGATGGGGTGAGAGGAGGGGGAGATGGAGGGGGACTGAACGTCAATCTGCACACATCCATGGTTGAAGATACAGACACAACCATGAGCTGGTGTGTGTGTGTGTGTGTGGGGGGGGGGGGGGCAATGGGTGATGAACGATTTGTTTTAGTTTCAGGCTAGCACAGTATACTTGAGTATTTGGTCTCCAGCATATCCAATAATGTGGCCAATTCCCTTGACACAAACTCTCCACTCCTCACCACGGTGGATTCCATCTCAGAGTTCTGAGAGTTCGGTCCCTTCCGTTGATGGCTAGCGGCTTTCCAATAAGGCTGCCGACGTAATCCACGTCCTCTACGGAAAGCATGGACAGACACACGACCTTCCGCCAAGAATTTATCGTGAGTCCGGCCGCAAACGTTCCGTCCGGACACGTGGGCTCACCCCTGCCTGGTTTTTTTGTTGAAAAAATGTGATCATTAAGAGACCAGCTGACCAATTCCATGATTTCGGTTTTTGGAAAAATGCAGAGAGAGTCTCCTGTTAGATCCACAAGACAGAAGACAGCAGACATAACAAGCAGGGAGAGATAGGGAGGAAAGTGGGAGCAAGGAAGAATGCGACCGCCTCCACCGAGTAGCAGAAGAGAAGGGTTTTCGTTTTAGTAAAAACACTGACTATATCTAAATGAAAATTCTCAGTCAAGATGAACAGTCTTCAAGTTTTAGGTGTTTCCCTCCTCCAACACACCTAAATCCTATTAGTTGTCCATCATTCAACTAAACACTAAGCTGCTCAATGCAACACTCTAAAACAGGATTACCCATCAGTGGTTAAACATGAATTGTTGTATTGTAGTCTGTTAGATAGTGTAGCTAATGATATACACATATATATGCAATAAAAACACTCCATATATTTATTATTTTTTCATTCTGGTACAAGGTTTATTGTTTTGCCACTGGCCCCAATGTTGAACTAGCACTTTGCTGAGGGAATTGTCTGTGCGTAAAAACACCTCTTTATAAATGCAGCAGCACAAGGGGAGTTTGTTGATGTGTTCACCACAAACTAAAATGTAACATCTGCTTCAGGCTTATTTATTGATTCTACTTTTGTTGTGTCAAAGCATGTTTGTCTTTGACTTTTAAAAGCTATTTGTAAATGTAATATGAGAATCATTTTTCATTTCTAACTGTGTTTTCACTGATCATTTTCTTCTGGTCACATTTTGGTATGATGATAAGTGCAAAACAAATACGGTAAGTATCTGCCAAACGGCATAAGTTAGCATACATTATATGAAACATTCTACCTCCATCTGTGGTCACTAGAGTGATTTATCTTCATCTATTTTTCTTTTTTTTTTTTCTTCTTCATATTAATAGAGAAGTCTTATAAATAATTACAGAGATTAGGGTAAAACCCATTTTGCTCCACATCAAATGACCTCCAAAACCCTCTGAGCCAGCTGCTAGCAGTTTTATATCCAGTAATGGAGTTGCGTATCCGACCATCTCTCTGTCATCGCTAATAGCCACAGCAGCAGGTTGCATGTCTGGAACAACAACCGAGATCTGGAGACGTTCCCAGACTCAACAGTGAGTGGCCTCTGCCCCTGTCAGCTTTAATAATCACATCCAGCCAAAACAGCAGACAAACCGCCCAAATTAAAACTCAGTGGCTTAAAAATGCAGCGCCTGTACTACCTCAGCACCGTGTGCAGTGATATCGAGTTCATCTCTCGAGACAGAACAGAATCTGTTCATTTTTTAATTTTAATGTGCATTTAGAGATTCCTAAATGTTTTGCCAAAGCACAAATCAATTTTAATCAGCCTCTGCTGTCAGGAGACGGTGGGATAATCAGTGATGCCTCCAAGCTTAGCGCTGTCACCCTGGCTCTGGTACCACAATGCAATATAACAGTCACTGAGCTACTGAAGAAGGCCACGGTTCGTTTGACATAATGGTCTGTCGCCGTTTCAGGGGATAATGAGCAGCAGGGTGTTGGAGAGGCTAAATAAACTGTGTCGTCTCTCGGAACATACAACGATACAGAACCACCACCTTTACTGCTGAAGGACTGGATACCTGTCAAATAGAAGCATAAACATGCTGTACACCTGTTACCTACAGATATTTAAAAAATACAACTTCATATAAGTATTAAAAAATAATTTGACAATATTGACCCAAACATAAAATGGTATAGTGGTCACAAGATGCATGTCGATGTAATTGGACATCTTTCCTTGCAATTTGTAAAATCTTATGCTCCTTACCGACTAAATGATACATATAACTAATTTATTTATTTAGACATAAATAAACAAGTTAATTTCCCAAATGTAGGTCTGTAAATAGGTATGGGATAATAGGTATAGTACAGGGGTCTGCAACATTTACTCTCAAAGGAACCATTTAACCTCATCTCACCAGGATTAAAGTCCTCCTGGAGCCAAGAAAAATACCTTCTCCATGAAGACAATACAGTGTATTAAATCATATACAGTTAAAATTATATAGAATAATGTTTGATTTAATTTGACTTGATTTTTATTGATCATGTAAATGGCAACTTAAAATCAGTTTAAAATAAAATAAATTGACATCAAGAAATAAAACAGTATCTTGCATCTTCAAATTCTTGCGCATCTCAGTTTACATGAACACAATGTCATATAAACAATTTTTTTTTTTTTCAGTTAATGTATTTGAAAGGCTACAAAAAGTAGCTTGAATTTGATAACACATGATCATATGGTCAACACATGCTAATTGCTCATTTTTTTGCCACACATAAAGCATGCATATTTAAACGGCACATTGGCGGTTAAATAAATCCGTTCCCACACAATTAAAATCTCTATTTTCTTCCTGAATAGTGTTTTTCTTGGTTTAATTATTTTACCAGGGATTTAAAACTGAAGGTTAGCCACAGGTGCAGGAAAGTTGTCGGTCTGTAGATGTTGCAGGAGGTGAAGGAGGAAGGTGCTGAGTCATTGCACAATGTGATTTATTTTTAGGTTAACAAATTGTTGAATCTTGATTTTATTCGTCATTAATCATTAATATCCTCTGTAAAAAAAAAAAAAACTCTTTATTTCAATAGTTTTTTTGAAGCTATAGGGACCCATTGCAAAAGAGTCAAAGAGCCACATGAGGCTCCAGAGCCGCAGGTTGCAGACCCCTGGTTTAGTATTAGCATCACAAGCCCATTATTGTCTATCCTACTATTGTATATTAGTGTATCGCGCCACCCTTACTATTTACCTATAAGGGATACATCTGGTAATAAGCAATGACCTTACATATATAATTTAGGTGCAATATCATCTATTTACCTCAGAATAATTGTAATTATAATCATGGGTGCACATAAGTGGTGCGTAGGTGAGCATGCGCTCCCAAAATACATAACCCGCATCAGATAAAAAGCTGGAATGGGTACCTAGTAAGATTTGGGGATACTTAGAAGCTTCTGATTGGAAGCTGATTTGTCTTAGGTTCTTCGCCACAGGTGGTCAATATGTGTGGTTCAGTCGATATATGTCCAATGAGCAGTGTAGAGAGGAAGGGCTACAAACACAGATGTTTTGTGCTAAGTGCACTGAGTAGGAGGTAGTCAGAGAACAAAATAAAAATAAAAAAAAACTACAGGTGAAAGGTGAGGGAAATGAGTAAAAGAAAACAGAGCCAATTTTGGACACATTTGAATGTAATGAACACTTCCAGAGCAAAGTGTGGACTGAACCATCTGAAAATGCCATATAGCACAGGCTCCACAAAAAACCTGCCCAGACAAATGACTGTAGTGTGAGTTAAGTATTGTTTTTTTTTTATCTCACCTAAATGTGAAAGAAGCACCATTATCTTTACTGTCAATTGTCAACTGAATTGCCCCTATGGTATAAATAAATATTTCTGATTATGCACTACTTTGATGTTTCCACCTAAAAAGAACAACATTTCACTCTGACAAACAGACAGGTAGTAAAAACTTCCGTCATCCAGCTTTTGATAAGCACGTTAATCATAGACGGCTGCAGAAAGTAGTGCTAGCAAAGGAAAAACATAATCACAAGCTAAACCAGTGAGACATAAAAAAGGCCTTATACATCCATATCTTCTATTACTGAAATAAAAGAAGGGAGCCAGGAGGTGAGTGAGGAGTTTTTCTCCATTGCTAAAACACAAAACCTGGTACCTGGAGCACAAAAACCCAAACCTTTTCGTCATTCCCAGAAGCACACACACATTTCCCATAACCATAAACACAATTCATCTGTTTCCATACATGTCTCAATATTCAAAACGCTTTCTGCAAAACCTTACACAAAAGTGGCTCATTCCACAAACACATGCACTCAATATAATTATTTCAAGGTATCATAACTTAAACTCAGAGACCACACTTTTCTCCAGGTGAAAACACCTAAAAATTCTCAACACACCAATCAGAGTTGTGGATCAATAGATAGAGCCTAGAGGCATATTCATGTGCTTTGGAACAATGGATCCCGACCATGCAGAGGTTGATAGAAAACAGAGAGGACGGGGACAAGGACGAGGAAGAGGAAAAGGGAGGTGACATCAAAGATGGGTGAGTTAGCATTAGCAATCATGGCATCCTCCACCACTGGGTCCATACAACACTGCACTACTCCTTCAGTTGCACAATCACATTCTCCATTAGGAAAGAAAGTCAGGGTAACCAGAGCACACTATGTTGTCATAATTCCAGGAAGTTCATTTTGTCTCCTTTCTTTAAAAAAAAACACCATGTTAAAGACTATCTATAAATGCCAAAATGCTTTTTTCTGCAGGATACAAATGTATTTGGGTAGGAAGTAGTGCTGTTAGGCCGTAAGGTGAAAGCTGTATCGTTTCATATCCGCTTTTCATAGTTCACCTTATGGCCTATGTTGATTAGTGGTTTGCATGTCTGCCTCGAAGCAAGAAGATCCTGGGTTCAAGCCCTGGGGTGGACACTTGAGTCTTTTCTGTGTGGAGTTTGCATGTTCTCCCCATGCTGTGTGGGTTTCCTCTGGGTACTCTGGCTTCGTCCCACAATCCAAAAACATGACTGATAGTTTGATGAGAGTCTCTAAATTGTCCAGAGGAGTGAGTGTGAATGTCTGTGTTGCCTTGCGATGGACTGGTGCCCTGTCCAGGGTGTACCCCCATCTTGCACCCAGTGTGAGCTGGAGATAGGCACCGGCAGACCCCCGTGAGCCTAAAAAACAGGAACAAGAGGGTCTGAGAATGGATGGATGGATGGATGGATGGATGGCTGTTTCAATTTGTCATATTTTGTTGTAAAATGTCAGAGTGACTGTCCTCTATGGGTTGAAACCCAGCTATTACAATTGATTTTTGCTATTTGCTGAGAACAAGATCATGTGATGTTTGGGACCATCTTGCATCACAAATGAACACTGTTAGCCCCACCCCTTTTATAAAAACTAGCACCTGTGGGCTCTACAACCTGTGGTGAGTAGGTTGGATTGAGAGAAGAGTGAATAGAGAGTAGGGATTTATCTGTTAATCATATTAATTATCTGTATCTGTACACGGAGTGGGCGGGGCCTAACCCGAAAGTGGGTGGGATTGACTTCACTGAGTGTCAACCACTCAGTGAAGTCAAAAAAATTGGTTCGATCCTGCTGAAGGTTAACAAAAAAAAAAAAGAAAAACAATCTCCAACAGGTAGAGACGCAACGCAAGCACCACGACTGAACAAACCCACGTTTACCAGAACTCTACTGTTTAATCAATAAGTACAAACCGAAGTAAAAACAAACCTGAAGCTGAAGAAACCTTAAATGTTGATGGAAAAGACCCCCAAACCTGAGTGGCTGAGCAGAGACAGAGCTGTCAGTGAGCACGCAGAGCGGAGCTGCTGCGGATACACAATCAGATAGCAACATATCTGTATGTGTGTAAGGGAGAAGCGCTGTGACTGACACACAACGCAGACACAGTCAGCTATTCAATTAGGATTTTCATTCAGTCCGAGCACAGTTATTGACTCGTATTACTTGTATAATACTCGGATTCGGCAAAAGTACCGGACACTCGGCTGAAACGAGTATCCGGCTCAACTCTAACAGAGAGGTATAATGAGTAAAGAGTAGCTAGTTAACATAGCATAGATTGTTCATTGGAGATTTTATAGTATAGACTGGCCCATAATCAAGGCATTTTTTGAATTTCCCTCTTGGTGGCAGGTCAAGGGCAGACCCCCGCGACCCTGATAAACGGGAATAAGCGGGTATGAAGATGGATGGATGGATGGATGGATGGATGGATGGCAGGTCAAGAGAAAGCAGGGGTTTATTTACTCTTTAAGGTTTTGTTTATTCATACATGGTTTTTCTGGACATTTTATTTGAAAATGCTTTGATGCTTTTCTTATGAAAGAACTTGTAGGGATACATCAAAGCATATCACCTCAAGTTGACAGTCAAAACATGTCAGGACATAAAATATCCTGAAAAACCTTGTCTGAATAAACGAAACCATGACATTTATTCCACTATGTTGTCATTTGGGAATATTCCATTGAGCTGCTTTGCTTCAATGACCACCCCAGGTGTTCTTTTGCTGCCAGTAAACTCCCCTTTTCTGAATCCAATAGTGAAATTTGTCTCAGCATGGTGGTAGAGTGTAGAACCGAAACCCATACACACAGCACAATCTCCTGGAAGCAATAGTGAGTGCCTGTGAGGTTATTTCTCTAGAATCTATCCGGTGGGATCCGACACACAAGGGGATATTTCCCACGCCGCCTGGCGAGAGAAGACATAATGTGTGATGTTGATGAAACATTATGGGCTGAACCTGACCTGAGACAATATCATGCTGATGTTGAATATGGAAATACTATGATTAAACCCTATTCTGGACGTTTTAGTGACAGTGTGTTGAAATGAATCCTTCCAGTTAATAACAAACACCCACGCAGTCTGTTTTAACTGCTTGTGTGTATTGTCTGAGGGTAAAAACTGATTGGGACCCAGAAGCTAGACGTTTGTGTGGTTGGGTGTGAGTTTTTAAAAATTGCGTGTGAAGATTTCAGAAAATAGTGAATTGTTTGAGGAAATATCTGAAATGAAATAAAGAACAAGTGCTAATTTGAAGATGATCCGGATCAATATCCCAAATCTAGATCAGTTTTAAAAATCAAAAAAACCCTCTTTCATCATTGGCAAAATTTGAAAACTCATACCTCTGTTCCTAATGTTCTTCTATCAACCCACAAAGCGTCATCTGGGTCTGGAAGAAAACCCACGTTGTGGATAAATTGATTTTCTTCAATATCTTCGTAACATTTAGGTGACGATGCAATACGGGGACCGCTATGATGTGATAGAGGTCTGCGCTCTTTCAGTGCGTTCCAGTTTCACATATTTGTACATTTAATTTTCAATAATTTCATTGGAAAGCTTCATATTCTGTGAGGCTTTAAAGAAAAGACATGTTGTAATGCCTATAGCACATAAAGTAAGTCAAATGTCTCGTTATCGATGCATCCCTAGCTCTAAGCTGTTTGTTCTGTTCCTGGAAAATACGTATTTAAAAAGTGAGAAACTGAGCACCAAGTAACAACCCGGAGCCAACCAAACAAAAAAGTTTTGTGTGCCCCTGTATGTTTATAATTTAGAGCTTCTTTTTTTATGTAATGTACTTAAAGTGTTTATATGTATTTATTTTAGAGGCAGAAGCATAAAACATTAGAAGACATGGAACTAGGGCTGGGTGCTAGTATCTCAATATTTTTTTCTCAAAATGGCGATATACGATATAAATCTTGATAATTTTAATTCAAATAAAGTCTTACCAGAAAGACAATTCTGGGTTTAATTTGCTAATGCAAAATGCCACACAAGCACATTTATTAACAAACAGCTGCACAATATGTGTGGCTTTCGCCTTTTTCTTGTCTAAGGGACAGCACGTGTGAGTGAGTTCTGTAGCGTGGCTTGTTTAGGGGAAGGTCTGGATTAAGAAGCACTCAGAAATGTATTTAACTGTGCTTTTAATGCTTTTAATCATATATATCAATATATGTGATATTGTAATTATTATCATATATTTTAAATCTTGACATATCTCCCAGTCCTACATGAAACTGTTTCACAAATGCATATTTTTATATTTGTGTTTTTAGCCAAGGCAAGGCATCTATTTTTATTTATTTTTTGTAGTGCATCCACTTTGTTTACCATATAAAGCAATATAAGTTATAACATGCATGTGTCCCTGTTAAATCAACACATAAGTCAAACTTTAGATTGCATAAAGGTGGGATCATGTTTGAATTATTGTCAAAGTTGGATTTTAAAAGGATCATTGTGTGTTTTATAGTATTTTGATGATCCATGGAAAAAAATGTAGATACTTTAAAAAGTGAAAAGAGATGTAAAACGTGCTGCCTGGATCTATGACTGTTTAGATACAGGTTGAAAAATGTTTCCCATCCATCCATCATCCATCCATCCATCCATCATCCATCCATCAGTAACATTATGAGGATCATAGTGTGTCCATGTGGGTAACCCGTATTTATTCTTACTTGGTCAAATTGAGTCGCGCCACAGACAAATCGTTGATCTTCGACCTGCATTTAATTCACAGTCCATTCCGCGCTCTCACCGGCGATTAGACCCACGTGGTGTGCTTTAATCCGCCCGAATGCACGTGCTAAGTGATGTGTGTGACAGGAAGGGTCTGCTGCCCCAGGCTGTGCTGACTATCCGGCCATTCCTGCCCCTGTTTGGAAAATATCACACCATCCCTTACAGAAGGAGACTCTTACCAACACGGCGCATATTTCCATAGAGGACGGATCAATATAAGGGTTTTTTTGGGGGGGGTTGTGTTTTTGATTCGCTGAAGTTGGAAGTAACTTTTCAGGACTTCACTGCGCACGCAGAGACTTTTGGTTCCTGCGCTTTTTGGAGACCCGTGTGCGTAAAAGTCAGTAAAGCATCCTCTGTGCGCACTGGATCACATCCCAACACTTCTACACAATGATGATCCGTTTTCTGCATTTCCTGCCAGTGATGGTAGTAGCATTAATAACTGCTGGAAAAGGTGAGATTTTATTTTATTTGTTGTTTCCAATTGTTTATCAGTTTTTATAGTCTGTATTAGGGTTGCACGATTATGGCCCAAACGATAATCATGATTATTTTCATTAATATTGTAATCATGGTTATAATCACAATTATTTATCATAGTAGGGAAAAATCTGCGTTTTTACAAACAATATGTGGAAGGTTTAGTGAATTTACAGTGAAAAATTAAACTTGAAAATTGAATTATAGTTAAATAAAATAATGAAATTAACATTGAAATGTACTAAAGGCTAACTGAATGAATACACTGTTACAGCGGGAATTCTTGACCATATTTTAATAAATGTAATTATTGCCGGGGATCAGGTTAATTTCATATTGGAAACCAAAATTGTGATCACAATTAAAATTTGATTTATTGTATAGCTTTATTTATGTAAAACTGTAATAGACTGCCTCCTTATATGCTTTGATAGCATATGTATACACATGAAAGGCCAAATCATTTTTTGTGCACCTATTGCTGTCTCTGATCTGCTTTATATACACAGTGTAGTGCAGTAACCTGCTGTTTCATGATGTTCTCCATCAATACACACCATTTAATAGACTGTTGAGTCTGTGTACCTGATGTGTCCAGTAGTAACAACAGTTTAAAAAGTGGTTTCAGCTGTTTTTTCCCCCCCAAAAAAATAAATCTATTATTCATGGTATTTTTATTTGGCTGCTCACAGGGGACATACAGTTTTCTGTTCTTCTATTTTAAGATGTTTGCTTGGTCGCCTCAGCTCATTTTGTCTAAATGAAAGTGACAGCACGCTCTCCGCTGTGCATCAGGATGCTTCATCTGTGGGATTAAAGCGGCCTGCAGCTCAGCTGAGGCTGCACAGCTGTCTGTCTGCTTGTTTAAAGATAACCTGCATTGGGAGCCATGGAGTCAAACAGCCTGTCTCACTCTGATACACATATCATGCAAAACACTACTTTCTGAGATTGCTTGGATTTAAATGCATGAATGGCTTTTGCAGCAGCATGCACTGTGTTCCGAGCTGTGTCCTTCATAAATGTAAACATGCCCATATGAATGCAGAAACAGTTTAAAATGACAAATACCTAAAATAAAAATTTGTTAAGAAACATGTCCTTAGCTGTCATACCGTATGTGATTTTTTTTTTTCAGACAACATAGTTATATATACATTAATAAATACTGCCGGCCCGGCCAACCTGTAGTACCTATTTTCCACCGGTTGGTGAGTATAACACTGCGTTCACACCGAATGCATCTTCTGTGGTGCCGGACACGTCTGCCGCACGTTGCTTTTTATATATGTTTGAAGTGAAGCACCGCCCACCAGTGACACATCTAACTCGGTGAGTTTCACTGCCTGCTGAAGCGAGGAGTTGCGCTCCTTTTTCTCCTCTTATTAACATAAACCACCAGTGAAAAAAGCCGATGTGATTAGCACCTAATGCTATCCTAGCTCAGTGCTACAGAGAGAACTTTTACCTGCTACTACCACTGATTCTCCTCCACTTCCTAGTCCAGTCCCGTTATAAAGGCTGTCGTACAGCTCCAGGTGGTCATACACCGGTGTCCGTGTTGACGTGACGTCATTATCCACAAAGACTCTGATTGGCTTTTGTCATGCGAAACAGTCACAGGAGTTAAATATTTTCAACTCTTGCGAATGTGCGAATCTGACGAAAAATCGGGAGCGAGCTCGCACGGCCGACGCTCTTGACGAGCGAATCGGACCGCGCCGTCGCACGGGAAAAATTTTGCATCTGGGACGCATCTATCCATTGACTTTGTGTGTAATCTGGTCGCACAAACATTTCGTGACACATTCGGTGTGAACGCAGTATAAGCCTATTTACAGCAGAGCAGTCCCTGAACTAGACCATCTCTGGTAACAAACATCCATCAAACAGATAAACAGTGCACTTCCTGTGAGGTTTACAACTAACAAACAACTGTTTAAACATCTTCACTCATGAACACATCACACATGTAAAGCTGACGATATACATCGGCCCGCGTGAGCCCGCCAAAAACATTTGCGGGGTGCAGCAGAGAATATTGTCACCTGTACATTCAGTGGTCATGGACCGGATATGGTGGAAGCGTCGATTTTACTCAGTAATATGCCACCTAGTGGTCACAGAAATTGCTTGCAAATCTCACATATTGCAACTTTAAAGATAATTATTTTCTATGAATTGCATTTTTAAATTATTTTTATTGTGGCTTCAATTTTGGGTTATAGTGCTGAGTAAGCATATATATCCAAACAGAGAGAGACATACTTTATGATAGTGGTTCTCAAACTATTTTGGTTCAAGTAACCCCTTCATTTTATTTCTAAATCCAAGTGTGTTCAGAATTCTATGAAAAAACAACTATAGAGCATAATGATGGAATGAATGAGAAATAACACACGTTTTAAATAATCCCATTTTATTCATGTTAAACATTATGAAACCCTTTATTTCTAACACTTTCATTTGTTTATTTTCCAATCTCTCCGTTTCAACCACCTGTCGTGTCATCACGTACCCATAGGGATGCACGTACCTCCATTTGAGAAGCACTGCTTTATGACAGTAGTCAACCTCAGAATGGGAGAAAAAAGTCTTATATTCATGTTGAAAATCAAACATGTCTCTTGTGATTTTTGGAGATTGGTAAAAATATAAGGCAGATGGTGCTTAAGCTGGAGAGGACAAACATCTGGCAGGGAAGAATGACATTAAGAGTTGATCTAATGGGTGAATTTTTAAACCATTTTTGGAAAGCTCAATTTTCTTCACCGTATAACATTTGGAAGGATTTAAAATCAGGTCATTTTAATACATTTTTAAATTGTTCTCATAATTCCTCTTTTGTGGTGTTTTTTTTTTTCCCTGTGGTAAACTGCATTGTGATTTCTGGATTATCATAAAAAGTAATGTTAGTCTGAGAGACTGTTAGTGGAGCAAAATGCTTAAACAAAGCTCAGCAATAGAATTTACTGTCACAAATACCATTTTTAGGAAGAGATTCTAAATTTTGGGCATTCATTCAGCCCTGTTTAGTTTATCGTCTGATGAAACAACTTGTTCAGTAAGGCATCAGACTTATTCAAAGGTGACGGTTGCTGAACACGTGCTTTCAGGAAATGTATCCCTTAACCTCACGTAGCCTGGATCATAAAAAAAGTTTTTTCATGGCCTAAAACAAAATTAAAAAGCTGGATCTAAATACGTATGAAAAAAAGGATTAGATAGTATTTAGAGAATATTATAAATAGAAGTATTATTAGTAAGGGTGTCCCAATTCGATATCAATATTGGATATCAGTCCGATATCAGCCTGAAAACGAATATCGGATTTCGGATTCAAATTTCCAATTATTTAAAATGTATTTATTTATTTATTATTATTATTATTATTATTATTATTATTATTATTGCAATGATTTTTTTAATTTATTTTATTCAATTGTAGAATACTGTAGATATGATATTGAAGGTTAAAATGTATGTAACCAATTGTTTAATAATAAATGGGTCAGTTTTGCTCATACCTACTGTTGCTGACTATTGTTCTGTGTTTGAGTGACATCACTTGATCAAGACTAACAAAATAAGTTTTTTTTTATTAAAGAAAAAAAGTAATTAAAGTATGTATGATTCATGCTGGTATCAGATCAATATCGGTATCGGCCGATACGCAAGGCTGCAATATCGGTATCATATCGGAAATAAAAAAATGAATAAAAAATGTATTGGGACATCCTTAATTATTAGGGCGATCCCAACCAAAATAAATGCAGAAATATATAAAGAAAATATACAGTATAGCTGATTAATCAGTAGCAAAACAACATTTCCTATGATTTAAAACATGTCTTTGTTTGGGGAAAATAGTTAAAAATAATTTTGTACCACCTTCAAGAGATTCAACCCTAACAACAAACAGAATGCAGCTGAAAGACTATATTATAAACTTTATTTGTAGATAACCATCACATGCAATAAAAAGCACTTAAACGCACACTGGTGGAAGTCGACGTGTTTGACAAACTGTGACATAGTGATTATGTTTCAAATGTTTCCATATTCCGTCTCCATTTTTACATCACTTCCTGTTCTGTCTCTGTTTCATCGGCTTTCCCTAGTCAGATGTCTTTACGGGCTTTCAAACTTCCCGAAATTGCCAAACATGTGTAATACGGTTAATTGATATGATTATTTTTATTAATTGTGTAGACCTGTGTTTCTCAAATGGGGGTATGTGTACCACTAGGCCAGGGGTATGCAAAAGAACTACAGGGGGTACTTGAGAGAGATACATTGGAAAATGAACAAACAAAAGCATTACAACTATGGGGTTTTATAATGTTTATGTTTTAGTTAAAAATGATAATCATAATAATGCTGATGAAAATTATCTTTTAATTAGAACATGAACTGAAAATACAAGAGTCAGTCTTGGTCCCACAAGGGAGGAAGATGACAGGATATGATAAAAACTATAGAAATATTTAGACCACATAACCAACTAAAATGTTCTTCTTGCATTTGGAATAAAAGTTAAACTTCAATCACCTGCATTTGACCAATATTCAGCACAGATACAGTTAAATAAATACATCTGCTATAGAGAAAGCTCAAATAAACTTTATTCCTGGAGATGCTACTGTAGGGATGTTAAAACTAACCAAGAATGTTAAAGTCCATATTCTGTGTGCACACTTTACTGTGTGCTCTGTGTGCATCAATAAAGTTGGTTCAAGTTTTGTCTTTTGTATTATATCCGTTAATCACAAAGGAAGTTGCATTCATCATCAATAGCAATCAAAGGAAAGTTTCTGTCTCGTGGATTGTCTTTTACCTTCTTAGGGTGCTTTCACACATACAGTCAGGTGGACTCAGTGTGGTTCAGGCGGTGAATCTGCAACATTGTTGCATTTTAACCAAAAAAAATCCTAAAACATCCCCCCGCAGAAAAATCATCTATAAAGCAAATAAGGTCTGCGTGTGTGTGTGTGTGTGTGGAGCGAATATCTCTCCGACGCGGCTGGTGACGAAAGGTCCGAGGTGTCTCCAGGAGGTGGGGGCGTTCCTAGGACGACTCAGGTGTATTTACACCTAAAATGGCTGCCGTCAGAGTTTTTAAAGATTACTCAAACATGAATGAAACAAGGCAACGCTCCAGGCATGTTTTTAATGTGGGAATGACATAGTCATCTTGAAAAAGTTGAGTTTACATAATACCCCCCCTTTAAAATGACTCAAAATACACAAAACTAAATATTTATACAAAAAGTACGCAAAACGACAACAGAAATGCACAAAAATATACAATGGGCTCCAAAAACACACAAAATGACAAAATTACTCCAAAAAACATACATTACAGAAAAATACACCAAATGACAACAACTAAAATATGTAAATGACTCAAAAAACACAAAACTAAATAATTATACAAAAAATACACTAAGATGACAAAAGAAATGCACAAAACTACACCAAAAAACATACAAAAATACACAAAATAACTCCAGAATCATACTACAATGGCAACAAAAAACAATAATTATACAAAAAAATGCACAAAAACACAAGGAAAAAATAAAAAAATACACATAATGACTCCGAAAAACCTACTCATTTGGTCATAATTGACAACTCTACTGAAGCCCCCACTATATGAATACATACTTCCGACAAGCACTGTACTAGTTAATAATAATTCAAAATAATCCATAATCACATGATGCCACAACCTGTGCTGATGCTCTACATAAACACAGAGATGTCTCCACCTGTCAGCCCTCAGAACCGTCATATCACCGGTAACTTACTGGTAAGGATGTGTAATATGTGAAGATATGAGAATATAAATATATATATATATATATATATATATATATATATATCTGTGTGTATATATATATATATATATATATATATATATATATATACACGCAGATAAAACAGAGCAGTCAGGTGTGCAGCCATCGCTGATCATGTGAACAGTTTGGGAAAACAGAGATGAGTGAAATAAATGAATGATGTGGGAGAAATACGGAAGGGAGTTAAGAAATGTGACGTGTTTGTTTGTGTGTGCTGACAAAGCGACTGTGAAAATGGATGGATGGATGGATGGATGAATATTTGTGTGTGTTACTGCTGGAACACTGGGTTGTTGTGAGTGTGTGCTCGCGCCTGTTACCGTGACGGCAGGCACGCAGCAGCAGCAGCGGCACACCAGCTGCTGCTGCTGCCTCTGAGCTGTCACTGATGGAGTTGCTCTGTTACAATTGCACTTCAGTGTAAAGTCCTATGTTTGGTCCTGTTAGCTTTCTCACCATGCTTCGCTTGAGCCGAACCGAGACCTACATTTTTCAGAGGACCAGAGTTCGCTTGTTTGCTCCGCACCAGAGTTTCAGGGATTTTTCACACATCGCAAAAAGACTGGAGTATCTGAGGAAGCGAAGTAAAGAGTGATGTGTGAAAGCACCCTGAGTGTAGTAAATGTGAGACAAACAGTGCAGTTTTCTCCTTACCTCAGATTCTATAGAAGACCAAACATTCCCTCTGATCAGAATCAGAATCAGAATAGTTTTTTATTGACCAAGTAGACTTTAAAACAAGAAGAGTTTAAAAAAGAGTGATGGTAGCCACAATCTCCTTTCCTACCTCTCATTCTCCTACACTGAAATATTTACTGCTACAGTGACTAACATACTGTACGTCATAAGCCACAAGCTTATAAGCTACTTGTTTTTAGGTCAACTTCAGTTCAAAATCAAAGATCTCTGATCTGGTATGTCATTGTGAATTGTTTCTTTGCAGGTGCTGGGAGCCAGAAAGCTGCAGAGGTTTCTGGAACACGCTCTACTCCATCTCCACTTTATCCCTCTGTCAACTTTCAGGTTGTCAATGTGAACCATTTGTTTCTACGTGAGGACAAACCAGAACAGTCACAGAACTCCAGCTTTCAGCCTCAGACTCAGACGTTTCTCATCAACGGTCCAGGTGCTTTGGTCCTCCCGCCATCAGTTAATGCTTCTTACGGCCCTCTGACCATCGATGCTTCAATTGCTTCAGACTTGCTCCTCACTGGGCGCAAAATCCTGCCTGTCATTTTGGTGCGTCAGATTCGATCTTCATCACCTATTGTGAAGATTTTATTTCACATGCCGAGGAACTGGAATATCACTGTTGGGCAACAAGAGGAGCCCAGAGAAGAAAACTGGAGGAAAAACAGAGAGTTTAAAGCCAAAGATGGAGCCCACTGTGTGACGGCTTACGCATTCTGGGAGACAAGAGAGGTCCGTGGGGCCTGTCTTGTGTCTCCTGGTGGATTTTGTGTCGCACATTTGAAGCTGGAGCCGATCTGGTTCAGCTCAGCCAGCAGATCAGGAAGCTCCAGTAGAGAGGCTGAAAGAACCAAGGGAATCAAAGGGCTTCAAGGGAACGTTGTTGAAGTTTATTTCCAGAGCCGACGAGACCAGTCAGGCCAGTGCGCCCCACAGGACAGTCTGGAACGAGTGGGTGTTGGGAGGCAAAAAGATCCTGGAGGAACCGGAATCCCAATGAGGAGGATAGGAAGTGTCACCCTAGTTAGAGCTCCACCTGGGAACCCCATATTCCTCCGGCTCAGGCTGGGAGGTGCTTTGGTCGTCCAAACCTCCTCCAAACCACTTAAGACTTCAGCCGTGGCAACATTCTACATTTTTCTGGCGAGTACATCCACTTTGGAAAGCTTTACACTGAGGTGAGAGAACATTCGTTTTCCCTAATAGGAGGCCTTAATAGGAATATTGATCTCTATGAATGCAATTAACATTTATACAGTAAATATATGATCATCTTTCTATTAACACTTGATCACTTTAAAATGAAGACATGTTGAAATGTCGGTAGGTCAGCTTTGCTTTGGTTAATGAAAGTGTTGGATTTGTCAGGAAAAGTTTTCAAGCTTGTCCTTTGATAACGTGCTGGTCAAGCTTTCTGGAGTTGGGTCAGTGTTAGGGGTGAGTATTGGCAAGGATGTTGCAATACAATACGTATTACAATACTTGGGTCACGTTGCGATATATCGCGATATTCTGCCCAGTTAATATCAAAATTAAACGTAGAGATGAAAAATCAAGTTGCTGTAAATGTTCATCAGAAGATATTGATCATTCAGAGGACAAATTGAGTCAAAACTATTTGCTTCAAAACATCCTATTTATTATTTATTATTAGTGTTTTCGCACATTTTCACTGAAAAAAAGAAAATGCAGTTTTATACACTGCCATCATAAAATAAAGTGCATCAAGTAACCGTTGCATCACAATGAAAGCATTGTAACCACTGAAATATTGCACAAAACCACAAAAATATTGATTAAAAATGTTAAAAAAAAAACATCAACTTTTAAAATTAAAAAAAAAATCGATTTAAAATCAACACCCAAATAATTGTCAGTGTATGTTTTAATTATTGAATTTTTTGTTCAGAATGGCACATAAAAATAATAAAAACAATGTGAGTAATTCTTTGATTTTAATAAAAAAAAAAAGATAGAGATTTAGAAATTTCAAGGCATTTTTTTTCCCGTTACACAGCAGGGCTGAAATTCCTCCCCTCTTCTACGTAACACGATCCTCAAACATGCTCTTACTTGGAAAACTCTCACTTCTGGTCAGACAATATGAAAAAAGAAAAAATAGGTGTTTTTTTTGTTGTTTTGTTTTAAAAGTGGTTTTTAAAGTATTATTATTACGGAGCCCCTAAAGGCACACGGATATTTTTTTTTTTATTGTATGCTCACGTAATACTAGTATTGCGTAAGCGAGCATGTAAAGGTAGTTGTTAACCCTAACCCTAAGGCTGAAATAAAGCTTTACTAGATGTTCTAACATGATTAACTCCATACGAGCAGAGCATGTAGCCTGATGACTGACATTTATAAACGTCAGTCATCAGGCTACATGCTTAAAACTATTACGTGCTCCCTTAGAACTACTTTTACGCGCTCACGTATTAGTTTCATGTGCTCATGTAAAGGTGAGCACGCAATTAAAAAAAAAAACATCCGCGTCCCTTTAGGGGCTCAGTACTTCTTGACCCTGACGAAGATAAATACCCTGAATAGTAATGTTAATTTTAAAAATCAAAAACCCATAAATTTTTTTTATGAACAGAAAACGTAATAACCAAAACATACAATCTGCAGGTGGCAGAACAAGCCTGCAATCCCCAAGATGAATATGACAGTTTTATAGTTTTATTATGGGATACAGCAAGTGAAGATGATGTTCACGTTGAACAATCTCTAGCTACACAGGTCTTTAGAACTGTCTGCAACGCGTCATAAAGTATGTTTCTGCTCAATGCCTATAATGTACTTATTCAAAATATATCCTTGAACAAGCATCAGACGTGTCTGATGAATTTCATGAAAATGGATCGTTTTTGTAGCATGAAAAGCCTAAAATTACTCTAAAGCTATGTTGAATCGTTTGGAAATGCACTAAATTTGAGTGTCTTTATGAAAGATTTGCCCCATGCATTTAAATGGTTTCTTAACACTCCTGAATATTGATGGAGGCTCACCATTCGAGGCTGTGCTGTAAAATGCTTAAGTGCCATTTGACTTGTGTCGTCTGGCAGTTTCTCGAGCTTAATAAATTTTGGACATGCTGTCGGCTGCCTACTTCACGTTCTCAGACCGTGAAGCTAGCTATGCGGAGCGCTCCTCCGTGAACTGGGAAATAATTGGCAAATGATGCTGTCGTCTTCTTATCGCCACAAACATTTGAGCAAGGTTCTGGTTTTTAGCTTCATTTATAATGCATGTGATCAATGGAGCAAAACAACAAAAAACCAAATAGGTTTTCCACCTCTTTGCTTCATGTAATGCTTTAATTCACTGAAAAAGGCAATTCAGACTGGTTTTATACTTTCCAAAGGTAGGCAGGTGCATGATGAGATTTTTTAATAAAGATGCTCGACAGGTCAGTGAGCTTTCTCTCTTCCATTTTGCTTTGCCTCATGATTGTGTTTGAAATGCAAAACCCATTCTCTCTAATCCAATGATAGTGATATCATGCTGCAGGCAAACCACACGCATTAATCTGCAGCAACAGTGTTCAGAGTTTCACAGAGAACGTAGTTAAACCTGTGTGTGTGAGTCTCAAACATCAGACTGACCACTAGAGCTGGGTGATATGGACCAAAGCTCATATTTCGATTTTTTGTTTTTCAAAATGTCAATATACGATATAAACCTTGATCATTTTAATTCAAATTAGGTCTGACCAGAAATACAACATACAGTTGATTCGGTTGATTGATTAAAGATACCTTGATCTGGGATATCAGGCTTTTATGTTGTATAATGAATACATTTTTGGTCGTAAATGTTTGATGTTAAATATTCACAGATGGCCATATTCCAAAACGGCCATGCCAGTCAAGTTTACTGTCAAACAGGCATCATATTTAGAATCCCTTAGGTCCAAAACCTTAGAAATGTGTTTTTAATTTTAATTACAAGACTTTTAGCTGGCTAGTAACAGAAAAACCTGTTTTTGTGGCCACCATTTGTAATTGTCTAATATGGTGACCCCGCTGAGAATTGGCTCCAGCTCCCGCCAGTTTTGAATTTAGCAGGTCAAAAACTGCAAGTATGCTAAATTTCATGCTTGTAGACAATTTTGTACCATTCCTCCCCTGACAGAACAGACTACTATAAGAGACAGCACGTGTGAGTGATTTCTGTAGTGTGGATGTTGAGGGGAAGGTGTGGTTTAGGACGCACTTAGAAATCCATCAAAATGTGCTTTTAATGCTGTTCTGACAAGTAGTGAAAGCAAAAAATACAAATTAAGCTGTAAAACAATATATATAGATATATTGATTAGGGGTGAGTATTGCCTGGCATCTGGTGATACGATTCGTATCCTGGTCACAATACGATATGATATACTGTATCCCCATATTAAAGTATAAGGTGAATATTGCAATTTTTTTTTATATATATGACAAGAAACAACTAATCTGTAAATGCGTACACCTTCATGAGAACAGTTTGTTTGAAATATGTTTTATTGGTATATTTTACTTTCAAAACATTGGCTTTAACATGCCATGTGCCAACAACTTAAAATAAAATAAAAATAACATACAATCTGCCTGTGGCTTTTAAACCAACTTTGACTTTAGTGCAACTTAACTGAGGTATTTATGCCTAGAACAACAAATAAATGCAGAAAGTTAGTACTTTCTTTTTAGATTTTTTGGAAAAAACACAAACTGGTCAACATGTCCAGGTTTCAGTGAACTTTTTTGTGCAGTTACAATGTCTCCTGCAGTGGAAAAGACTTCCCTGGTTTAATAAAGGTAAAAAAAAATCGATATGGATGCATTTTTAATCGATCCGAAAATCGCGCGACGTAATACTGCGATATATCGCCAAATCGATTTTTTCCAACACCCCTAATATCGATGTAGGCGAAATTGTAATTATCCATATCACCAAAATGGAAAAGTTGATATATGTTAAATCTCGATATATCGCCCAGCCCTACTGACCACAAACACTCACTCCCACTAAGCTGAATGCTAAATAATAGACTAAGATTTACTCGAGAGGTGCTGCCCTTTCATTCTGCTGTTGTTTTGACTATTTGGATTTCACTCAGCCTAGTTACCTGGAATGCTCCAAATTTGAAATGCTTTAACTCCCAAGAGTCTTGGGGGGGGATTTTTGAGTGGTTTTGATCCACTGCCACAACCATGATGAGATTGGACGCGTAAAGGGGACTGAGTTCAGCTGTTAAGCCCGGGCTAAGTGGAGGCTAACTCTGAGGGGCTTGGCAAAGTGATTGATTCCTCCTGGGAGAAATCCTCTGCTCTACTTCGCTCTTTGGCCAAAGATTGAGTCCACTCCAACAGAGTTAGACCAGATAATCTGTGGCCCTGATTGAAAATGAATCAAGAGGTTAACCCTTTACGGGTGCAGATGATCTCAGTTGACTGCCTGGATTAACTGTGTGCATGTGCGTGTGGTGTGCTGATATAGCCACCTGTTAGGTCCACATGCAGATTGTAAACAACATCTATTAAACATGACAGAGACGGGCCTGTTCATCACGCAGTGCCTTCAGCAACACGTACTTTAGGACTCATTCAATAAAGAAGCAAATAAACCATTCACAGCTTCAAATTAAAAAAGACACTGAGTGAAGTATAACAAGACTTGTCCTCTGTTGACGTCAAGAAATGTATTTTGTGTCCTGCCTTGGTCAGGAACTCCCAGTAGTGGCTGACAAAGACAAAAGAGAGGATGAAAGTGGCCAAAATGAGGTTTCCCAGCAGGGAGGTGCTTGTCTGTTGGTGGAAAAGAAGCTCAGTGATCCAGGAACATCTTGGCATTGAGTTAGTGCTTCTCCACACTGAATCGTAGCCAGCTGAAGGAGCTGGAACCTCCTGGGAGGGATTGTCATCAGGTGCTGTTGTCACTTCAACACCCAGCCGTACACGGAGCAACATGATTTATTGGCTGTTGCTGAAATACGTTATGAAGCAGGAAGGCACTTGATCCACCTTATTCCTTGGTGTGCTACTTCTTGATTATTGATGCAATTTCCTGTGTAATGAACAGGTCATTTTATAAGACACAAATAAAGACATAGAGTACAGAAGATTTCTAGATGGAAAACCAAACTTTTTTTTTCAAATCACTAAACACAGTCAATTACTGCACACACAGGACAAAAACTACTGCTAGCCTTTCAAAATAAAAGCCCTGCAAATAGAAACTGAATTTGCAAGTTTCAATGTAACTCAGGGTTTCTGCTATTTAAAGCTGCTATCTGGAGTTTCTGAGAGGATGTCTCGATGTCCCGCCCTCAACAGCTCCACTTCCTCTCACTGCCTTTCCCAATCGACCAGAAGCCACGCCTCTCTTTTCTGCATCAGTCGCATCGGGTCACATTGATATAGGTCTATAGGTCAGGTAAGAGCCAAAATCATATTTACCTGTTTGTTGTTGTGACACGGGGCCTTGTTTTCGTGCACAGTTCCACATTCACTTTGATTGACAGTCTCAAAAACAGGAAGTCGAAGCCTATTGGCTGGATGCACTCAGCGATTGATTCATTTGATTAGGGGTCTATAGGACGAAGGAGGGACATTATACATTAATACATATGAATGACCACCGACAGTGGATCATAGTAAAAGTGAATTTCAAAAGAATCGTACATAAACATAGATTTCTCAGAAACTCTGGATATCAGCTTTAAGTTGCTGACTTAATAATTAAAATATGCATAACTATTAATTTAGAATGAAGCGCTACTTGCTAACTACTATTGCTCAGGAAGTTCTGCCTAAAACAAAATTTATCCTGGAGGTGCAAGGAAATGAAATCCAACCTATTCAATGAATTCAAATAAAAAACTAGATCTGCTTTTTAATAATACAGCATTAGATTGACTGGTTGTGATACATTTCGATGGCAGATGGCAGACTGGAAAAAAGTGTTAAAGTTAGCAATCTCACTGTTTAGCGTTGAATAGACATCCTATCCTTTATATATGGTCTTCACCTTTGGATTTATTAATATAATAACAATATATTCAATAGGGGTGTGAAAAAAGAATCGATTTCACGATATATCGCGCCGATTTAAAAAAAAAAACAAATTTTTGTCTGATATTTAATCAATACGTTTAATTTTGATATTAACTGGGTAGAATATTGCAATATATTGTGATATCGTGATAATATTGTGTTATGACTCAAGTATTGTTAGGGGTGTCTCGATCCAATATTGGATATTGGTTTGATATTAGCCTGAAAACGAATATTGGATATCGGATTCGAATTTCCAGATTTTCTGATTTTTTTTTATTTTTTTTCAATTAATGTTATTCACTTGTAGAATACTGTAGATATTATGTTGAAGGTTCAAACTTATGTAACCAATTGGTTAATAATCAATGGATCACTTTTTCTCGTACCTACTGTTGCTGACTATTGTTCGAGTAACATCACTTGATCAAGTCTTTTTTAACATTCTGCACTACAAAATAAGTAATTATTGAGTTTTTGAGAGAGAGAGAGAGAGAGAGAGAGAGAGAGAGAAAAAAGTATGTATGATGAGTCATGCTGATATTGGTATCGGCCGATACGCTAGGCTGCAATATCGGCATCATATCGGAAATTAAAAAGTTGTATTGGGACATTCCTAAGTATTGTGACACGCATCGTATTGCAATATCCTTGCCAATACTCATCCCTAATATTCAACACAAACACCCACAATAAGTTTCCTTTGTTGGGTGGTAAGAAAGGCGGAGAATCCGGCCAATCGGGGATTCCCGATTCCCTGCTCTGGTTAGGTTAGGATGTCTCTTTTTCACCAGGCATCACCAACTATGACAAAATAATTTTTTTTGGGCCTATGATACACTGCAGAGATTGTATCCTTTGGCTGGTCAGGAAATGACTTGGAAACCCCAAAGAAGAGCAGAAATGAATTGTGGGGGAATGGGATTAAGCGATATAAGGACGGACGGAAGCTATTGATCTTTGATGAGTAATTTGACCTGCCTGTCTGAGTCAATTTTTGGGTCTCAAACGTGTATTGCAATTGTGTATATTTTGCCTGTGGAAAAGTATATTGATTCTGGGCTTGTCCCATCATGTGTGTGTGTGTGTGTATGCGTTAGTGTCTATTGGTCTACTTGGTTTCCTTTTTACTGTCTGTTTATTTTCGTCCGTCTGGTATTTCTCTGGTTGATAAACATTGATTGTTTAATCATGAATAAATTCCAAATTTTCAAAATTAATGCAGCACATTTTTGAGGTTTTAGGTGATTTAGTTAATATGTGTTAAAAACTTGCTGACAAATCTGAGATGTCACTTTTTGCAATAAAGAATGCTACTTTTGAATATCAATTTAGGCAAGCAAACAGTGATCGAGATCTTTTTTTTCTTTTTTTTTTTTTACATGATTTGTCTCACACAACAAATAAACCTAATGGTGAATGTTGGTAATTAGTTTGGCTGCTGGGTCATGCATGTGGCTAAAATCAGAAATGTGATTAAGTGATTCCCAGTTGTCCCCAAAGCTAATAGGGATTAGAGAGTCATTATGTGTATGTTTTGGACTCACCTTGTTAAGCACTAAATAAAGTAATGTTAGTATCAGAGAAATACATCATATGACAAAAAATGCCCCCCCCCGCATACAGAAAAAAAGTAATTCTGTTAAAAATGGTTATGTCGGTTAACACTTTCAGTTTTACCAATTATCTGTTGGAAGAGCTTTCTGAGTGTATTTTGTGTAGATTATTTCGAGACATTTGTCAGAACTGGGCAGCATTAGTGATGGACAAATGCTTCACTAGATTTGAGTCTTGGCAGCATCTTTATTATGACCAGATGGAAAAATAATGGTGCCAAGAAACTTTTTGCAACTATGCTGAGCATCGGCGTGATAGGGCTGAGTTTGAGGCGTAGCAATAGCAAGCACTAACGAAACTGGAAACCTCACTCCCACCATCATTGGACATGTTTAAATAACTTGTTTCATATTAATAAAAAATTAGGGGTGTCCCGATCCAATATTGATATCGGATATTGGCCCGATATCAGCCAGAAAAGGAATATTGGATGATATTGGACTGCATCTAAAATCTCTGATATATATTGTATTATATTTATTCAATTGTAGAATACTGTAGATATTATGTTGAAGGTTACAATTATGTAACCAGTTGTTTTTTTGTTTGGGTAATATCACTTGATCCAGACTTTTCTAACATTCCACACTACAAAATAAGTCATAAAAGTATGTATGATTCGTGCTGATATCGCCATCGGATCGGAAGTGAAAAAGGACATCCCTATTAAAAATCACACGCAGGTTTAATCTTTAATTTTAAAAGCTGCTGGAGACGATAAATAACATTGTTTTAGATATATATGCAGTATAAATATATATATATATATATTTATTTATTTATTTTTTCTCTCATAAAGGTAGAAATTGCAGCTCTAAAGATTGCTGTTGACTCCATCATACATAAACAATAGTTTTTTTTTGACAAATGGTCATGTGTCTTGAACTTTGAAAAATTTGCGGCCATTACAAGATTTAGAGATGGCAACGATGGTGCCGAAGTGAAAAACAAGTGTTTTTACTTCATTCTTCCTGAAAGATGGCATCAGGTTTTCACTTGATGTCATCTTTGTTCTGGTTTATTTATCGTGTTTGCTGTCCATAAAAACATCAGAAATACAACTTTTGGATGAAATGCTGGCTCTGATTAAAAAAATATTAGCTATCATCCAGTGCTTAATTTGTAAATCATCAGGTCCCGGAACACAAGCAGCGTGTTGTTCCAGCAGTAAGAGAGAGACAAAAATGTGATGGAATACATTTTTTTTAAAGTGCCTTTTGATAACTAAACGTGCCAATAATAACACGTGAACACAAACAACCAATTCATCTAAATGTTTAATAAAAGAATGATGAATCAGCCTTAAAGAAGCCCTTTAAGGACCGCGTCTGTCTCACACTCTGAGTGACAGCTTTCAAAATCTGCCATGTTTCAGTACCAAAGAACAGCGCAAAATCACCGCTAATTTAGCCATTCTCATCACAAAGGGCCCTCGAACTTTCAGAACACAACAACCCACAAATACTAAATATTTACAAACTTTTACACGGTGCATTCACACCGTCAAGCGATTTCAAGCGACATGACTTGCGTGATTTGAGCGACTACTGTAGGTCGCACAAAGTTGAAAAATTTGAACTTTTCAAGCAACAACTCACTGTCTGTCAAGGCGAGGCAGCAGCCCCTCCCTCCCGCTACAGTGAGATGGCTGCACACTTCCTCAACTTACCGGGGGGAATTAAAGCAGTTAACTCCTCAAATAAGCCTACATCAGTTGCCTATTACTATCAATGATTCTGATGTTCAGATTGTTGAGAAATGTAAATGTAAATTCTTGGGCGTGACTCTTTCTCATGACTTGAACTGGAGCTCTAATACCAGTGACATTGCTAAGAAAGCAAGACAGCGCCTCTTCTTTTTACGCAAGCTTCGTGACTAGAGTTGTCACGATACCAAAATGAGTAACCACGATATTATACCAGACAAAGTATCACGGTTCCGGGTAATATCACGATACTGAATCTTTTTTTTATTATTATTTTTTTTATGATCTGCAGGGTATTTGTACAAGTTAGAAATACTTAGAAATCAGAATCAGAAATGTTTTTAATGGCCATGTACAGTTTTAAGGACAGTACAAGGAATTTGTCTTGGTAGTTGGTGCACAAAACAAACAACAAAAAAAATAAAAAAACAATGAACAACCCAGCAACAATAATGATAATAATAATGATAAATATAAAGGATGAGGGATAAATAAAGGATAAATAGGATAAATATATATATATATATATATATATATATATATACTATATACAGTGCAGCAGATAAATTACTAATAGTGTTGTTTGGTGCATGATAAGAGTACATGAACAAAAGCATATAAGCAATAAAAAACAAATAAATGAAGTTAGAATTTACATGGTTGAAATAAAAAAAAAAAAAATAATCACTCAGTTTCCTTTGCACATCAATTTATGTTTAACTAATATAAATAATCAACTTAGGACAACAAATCCACTGTCTTTTAAAAAAAACAACTGTTTGACAATAATGCTTCTTCTCCAACATAATAAACCATAGAGGATCAAATACAATGAACTGATTCCCTGAGAAAACTATATTTATATTTGCATTTTCTGGGTGACGTCACTGGTGTTTTATGAGATTGGATGTGATCCCTCCTTTGTATGTATATAATTTGTAAATATTGTTTGTACCATTGTAAATATTTCTGTTAAAAAAAAAAAAAAAAAGAAAATGCTGTAAGTCCGTGCGGAAAAAAAAAAAAAAAGTGTTCCCTCCTTTGGCTCCTATAGCTGGTGACAGCGCCTGCACAGTGGATGTCATATTGTTTTGCCGTCTCTGCCTCGTTTAAAGCCAAAATAGTTCCAAATGGGACTTTTGGAGTTTGTTTTTTTGAGCAAATTTAGTGAACATCGTCAGTGGCGTCGCTGCTCGGGCCTGGTGCTTTAGCTTATTGTTTGTTTTGAAGCGAGTTTCTGTCAAAGCGGTGATGTCTTCATGGAGTTCATTCTTTCCGGTGTAGTAAACACAAACAGCCAATCAGCTAACAGACGGGCGGACCCAGAGTGCGGAAACAGCCTATCATATCTCCAGACATCATCAGTAACAGGCAAACAGACAATCATTCAGCAGCTGTGGAGTTCGGTTGCCCTGTTGGTTTGTTTTCTAGTGAGTAGCGTGCAGTGAGCTTAGAATGTGCAGTGAGAAGCCGGGAGGAGAGTAGAGGCAGCCGCTATGTAGCGGAAACTGGCACTGGTAGTATCGTAATCCACGTGTAGAATTTCTAGTATAGAAGGAACCGTTACAATTTGGCACCGTGGGTATCGCGCAACTATATTCGTGACTTCACCCAAAATGCTAAGATTCTTTTAAACTTCTACTATTGCGTACTTGAGAGTGTCTTAACCAATTGTATTACTGTGTGGTTTGATAATCTCACACTGAAAAAACAAAAAGCTTTGAACAAAGTGGTTGGCTCTGCCAGCAGGACCATTGGTTGTACTTTGCCACTCCTGGAGGCCACACATAAAGACAGACTCTTAAATCGAGCTTTACGAATTGTGAATGACGCCTCAGGCCACCCTGCCAGGGCCATCTCTGAAATGTATCCTTCAGGGAAAAGGTATCGCTCTATCAAATGTTCTACTGCTCGCCATTTGAACAGTTTCTTCCCACAAGCTGTGAGGACTCTAAACAAGGCACATTCATTTTTTATGGACTTTTTATTGTACAGAATTTGACCCTATAGTATTTTATGTGGCTTTATGAGACTATTGTACAGTATTTTACCTTATAGTATTTTTTTGTGGCATTGATGGATTGTTTTGTTGTTTTTTTATTTTATTTTTTTTTATGTTGACAGTGCACTTTTGAATTGGAATTAATGAAATAAATCAACTTTTTCATGATATTCTAATTATATGACCAGCACCCGTATGTGGTTCCACTCTGAATTGAATTAGATACACATGGTCCTGCCTCCTTGAACAGTTGAGACTGTTTCTTTAAGGGGGATGCTTACATTGACATCCTGAGCTTAACCTATTGGTCTCTTAGACCTCAGAAATGATAAATATTGAACACAGAGAGTGGTCCGTTAGAAATGATTTGGCATTACACGACACATCCAATTGTATGGTTTGTTACTTTTCCTCAATTGAGCTACAGTATATTAACAACACATGAAAGCTGCTCTGCCAAATATCCTTAAGTTAAATACCTGGAGTAATCAAAGTACTAAAATAATGCTGCACTTTCACAATGGATGAGTGCAGTATGGAACAAATAGATGTATATTCTGCAACATTTAGTTTGGAAATATTTTAATTATACAAACTTAATAACATTAATAGATCATGAACAGTAATAAGCTAAACTGAACATAGAAAGGCTGTTGAAGAGCTTCCAGAACTACAAGAAAAACCAGCAATTATTTTTAACAACATGTATGGGTGTTGTCAGACGACAGAATTATTTTTCCACCACAAAGATGCTTTTTTTTTGGATCAACACACTGACTTGCTCTAAAAACTTTACACTTGACACCAATTAATGTTTTCTTCTCACATGTGTTTGCAATGGGGGCAGGTAACAATATTTTTGCCCTTCGTGCATTGAATGGTGAAACATGGGAATTGAGTGGGTGGTCCTGAAGGTTTGGATTCATCATGTATGGTTGGGGGTAGCACTGAGGGGCTTTGGGGTGACTGCAAGAGTCATCTGGGAGGGTGGACCACTGGCAGCTGAGGGCTTGTAGATCAGCCACTGGTTTATGGGAGGGGGCTGCAGGCGGATGTGAGTGGGCCACAGGGTGTGAGATTGCTGCAGGGTGTTGCCGGAGGGCTGCTGGTTGCACCACAAGGTCCGCCGAAGATGCCAGAGCTGTGGTTTCGCTGCTACTACAGGTCACTGCTATAAGATGAGACAACACTTTATTCATCCCACAACAGGGAAATTCACAGAGTTGCAGCAGCAAACAAGAAAGTGCATCGTGAAAAATATTAAAACAAGGATACATAAAATAGAATAATATAATAAGCTCAGTAAAAGCAGTGAAAGTGTGTTGCATCCCTGCCCTGCAAGCCACACTTTGTGATTTTGAACTCTAAAATAGACGAATGAAATGATTATAACAAGTTGTACTTTTATTTAGATCATATAAATTGTGATTGCTTTCAGGTAAACTTATACAAATAGACATTTTCAATGAGTGATAGTAAATCATACAATTACCTGCATGCTTCACAATTGAATGCCCTCTTATATGGTTCTCTAACATACACCTGGGAGCCTTGCATGAGCAGAGAGGACATTTATAAGTGATTTGACCTGTCAACGAGT
The DNA here is from genome assembly GCF_900634775.1 of Gouania willdenowi. Taxonomy (NCBI): domain Eukaryota; kingdom Metazoa; phylum Chordata; class Actinopteri; order Blenniiformes; family Gobiesocidae; genus Gouania; species Gouania willdenowi. The sequence continues at coordinate 15,937,904 of NC_041055.1, forward strand.
ATAAAGAAAGAAATATCAAAGACAAGAAGGGCGTGTCCATTAGAGTTGCATTAAGTACCAAACATTGTTTTTTTACAACTGTATACACAAGTGGTTCCCAAACAGTGTCCAGGTGTGCCATGGGATTTTGTGACAACCATACATTATTGCAATATACAACTACACAAAAATAATAATATAATTTAATTTACTACTTTGTATGCACTCATTTCATTAATACAGAGGCAAACTCTATATCTAATTTTTTTTTAATATTCTGGTAATAAATATTTTATGAGTAAAGTTGTCTTTGTCACATTTTATTTGGCATTAGTAAATTATTATGCACATTTACAGTTAATGTACATGATAAGAGTGATAACACGTGTTATAAAGGCTATTTTGCACAATAGGTGTGCCTTCAGATTGTTACTGGTCCTTTGGTGTGCCTTGGGCACAAAACGTTTGGGAACCACTGGTATACACCATTTGGAGCCAGTAAATTACTTTGTGTGAGGGTCAGAAATTAGCTGAAGAATACACACTAAGAGCCATAATTTAGTGGTAGTACAAAAACAAGATAGATTTTCATCAGATAATAAAAAGAAGAAAAAACACGCGATTCTACACGACTGTCTAACTATAAGCCCCCCCCCCCCCTCCCCCCCGTACCCCTTCTGACATTTAACTTGAAGCCAAGCCATGTACCCCCTACTCCTGCACACTTCAAAAACATAATAGTGTAATGCAGAGTTTTTCCACCTTGGGGTCGTGACCCAATGTGGGGTCGCCTGGAATTCAAATTGGGTCCCCTGAAATGTCTAATAATTGAGATGAATAAAACTACTGATTAAATGTTTTATTATTATTCAAATTATTACACACACACACACACACACACACACACACACACACACACACACACACACACACACACACACATACAACAACTGTGTTCTATACTTTCACTTTTTCAAATATTAATCTCGTTCAAATAAAATGCAGCATGAAAATATCTGAGCTGGCACATTAACACTTTGTGCACTGAATTAATCCCAAATAAAAAATTGTGATAATCTTTGATTAATTGAGTCGTAGCACCCTGAATCGGAATTGAATCGTGGAACACCCCAGGCTGGAACCATAAAATTCTTTGACACACAGGTTTCATAAGTTTTATGTTTACACTGGATATTTAAACTTGTCTTTATTCAATATATGATAATATCTACACATGTTGTGTATGTTTGTGTGCAGGGCTTCAGTCAAAGCGGGCCTGTCCTTCAGTGCAGCTCGACCCAGTGACGCAGCTCTGTGGGACACCACCGTGGAGCCTGGCAGAGGAGCAGCTCCCAACACTGTCTCTGTTGTGTGCAACAGGAAGGTTGCCATCACAGCTAAGAGGTCAGTGGACTAAACACACAGTGATTTTATTCTAACCTTTTTAATGGATGTCGTCTTCTGCGAACAATAAGTTATGATCTAACAGAGCAATCAACAGCTCTTTTATTTTTGTCATTTGATTTGTTAGTTTGGGATTACAGTACATTAGATAGTATGCCAAGATTGAGTACGTGAGTAGATTGTATTAGGACATTTCCTAAGTATGCACAGTGAGCACACTACTCATACTCAACCACCTCAAGATGCATTGCTAGTGGAATGTGAAATGCTTCTGGGACCAGCTTCAAGCTAAAAAACAAACATCTCCTTTTCAAAACAAAAGCATCTCCTCTTGTCTTCATTAGTTTTTTTTTTTTTTATGCTTTTGTAAATAGGGCTCTTGTTTTGAAGTTTACTGGAAGTTTTGTCAGTAGCACAATGGCGGGTGTCTGAAAATCTCCGAAATGTCAGCATGGAATGTGTTTTCTCTGAATTTATGGATCAAATACCACATGTTGATATTCTATTTGGTCACTTAAAATGTTTTCAGAACTTTCAAAGGCGGAGATATTTAGCCTCAGTGTGCTTCAAGCTTTTGTCATTGTCGGTTTGAAATGCATCTTGGGAAACTTGGAAGTATACTTTAGTGAGAACAGTCATCATTCTAATCCTCCTAACCATGCTAATAGTATGTAGTAGACAGTATATACTGTATTCATTGAGTTTGTAGTGTACGGTACGGAGTATGCCATTTCAAACACAGCCTCAATCTTCAGAGGATTTTACTGCAAATATATTTACGTATACTTTAATATCAAATTAAATCTGATTGGCTGATTTACCATCATGTCTCACCCCTTTACACTAAGTCACCTCTACTTCAAAATAATAAACGGATTGGACAAAACCAATTGATTTTGTTAGTGAATCAGTTTTTTCCCCCTCGTTTTACACAACCTGCCATTATTTGCATTCAGTCTTACCTAGTTTTCATCAGGTTAAAAGTAATTGTCTATGAAAATCTAGGACAAGTATGATTAGTTGAATGGTTACAAAATTACAGTGAGAACCTGAATATTATAAAGTATTCACGAGAGCCTGACCGATATGGGATTTTAGGGCCAAAGCCTATATTGTGGGTTTTAAAAAGGGAAATCCAATGTATCTACCGATAACCAATATATCCGTCACTAGCTGATGCACAGAATAGAATAGAATAAAGTTTATTGCCATATGTACATGTTAAAAAAGAACAGGTACAACGGAATTCCTGTGCATGTCCCAGAGTCAGATTGAAAAAAAAATTAAAAGAAATTACAAACAATAAACAACAACAAATGAGCCAAGATTGATATAGACAGGATATATGCTGTACATGAACACAAATTATTATAATACCATTATGATTCAAGACAAACAAGCAAACACTACTAAATTATAATAGGAGCCCATCGTAATCTTCATCTATATTCCTAAAATCCTATTCATTTTCTTCAGCTGCAGTAACAGCAGAAAATATGAATACATTTCTAAAGTCTGATCTAGTGCTGTGTCGTAATCCTTTTTTAGACTTACAGCTTGTCCAAAGTGTTCCCTGCCTTTTGCATTGATTCTGCTGGGATTGGCATCAATGCCCAGTGACTCTGAACGCGAAAAGTAGGTATAATAAAAATAAAAAATTGAATGGATGTTACATCACAGAGTGTATAATGCACCGGTATGCAGAGTCAGGTTTTCAATTGTTCTAAGTAAGAACACAAAATAAAAAGGATTAAATGCCACTGTATATTCAGCGTACGCACGCACACACGCACACGCACACACACACACACACACACACTGAATAGGATTTCACTGTAATCCATTACATCATAAAAACGTTATTGTCAGCACGGCTCCTCTCCTCCTCCCCCGCTGGGGCGGTCAGACCACAACCTCATTCACCTCAGCCCCTGTTATCTGCCCCTGGTGAAACGCCAGGCTACGACCACGAAGGCAGTGAGGAGATGGTCGGAGGAGGCGTTTGAGACACTGAGAGGATGTTTTGAGGCTACAAACTGGGATGCACTCTGTGAATCACATGGACAAGCTATTGATAACCTCACAGAATACATCACAAATTATATTAACCTCTGTGTGGACACCACTGTCTCGGCTAAGACTGTGAAATGTTACCCTAACAATAAGCCCTGGTAACAAAGGACATCAAAGCCACCCTGAACAATAAGAAGAGGGCTTTCAGAGATGGTAATAGGGAGGAGGTGAGAAAAATACAGGGAGGCCTTAAAAAGACAATCAGAGAGGCCATGGTGGAATATGGAAGAAAGCTGGAGAAGAAGCTTCAGCAAAATAACACTAGAGCTGTCTGGAAAGGGATGAGGACCATCACTGGCTTTAAGTCAGCCAGCAACAGAGGGCTGGACGGTAGTGTGGACCAGGCCAACGAACTAAATCTGTTTTTCAACAGATTTGATACCTCGGCCACTGGACCCCCTACTGTCACCCCTAGTCACACCACTGCTGGCTGCACTGAAAGACAATCATCCCCCCTCCTCTTAACCTTTCACACCCCTGTGTGAACCATCATCTCACCTCCTCCTCTGGCTCATCCACACTTCTTTGGACTGTGTTGACACCCCTCCCCCCACACTGCCTGCTCCCTTCACAATAAACATCACAGCTGACCAGGTGAAAAGGTAATTGGTCAAACTGCATGCTGGAAAAGTCTGCCCCAGAGTACTGAAGGCTTGTGCTTTGCAGCTCTGTGGAATTTTCTAGCACATCTTTACCATGAGCCTGAGTCTGCAGAGAATCCCTGTGCTGTGGTAGACATCCTGCCTGGTTCCTGTTCCAAAGACGCCATGTCCCAGCGGCTCCAAGGACTACAGACCGGTTACGTTGACCTCCCACATCATGAAGACCCTGGAGAGACTTATCCTGGTGCAGCTCCGACCATCTATCAGACCACACCTGGACCCACTACAGTTTGCCTACCAGCCCAAGGTTGGAGTTGAGGACGCCATCACCTTCCTGCTCAACTGTGTCTACTCTCACCTGGACAAGCCGGCGAGCACTGTGTGAGTCATGTTCTTTGACTTTTCCAGTGCTTTTAACACCATCCATCTGGCTCTACTGGGTGAGAAGCTGGCAGAGATGCAGGTTGACTCCTCCATTGTGTCCTGGATTGTGGACTACTTAACTGGCAGACCACAGTATGTACGCCTGCGACACTGTGTGTCTGACAAAGTGGTCAGCAACACTGGGGCCCCTCAAGGGACTGTACTCTCTCCCTTCCTCTTCACCACCTACACCACGGACTTCAGCTACTGCACTGACACCTGTCATCTCCAGAAGTTCTCGGACGACTCTGCAGTGGTTGTAGAGGGCTGCTGTGGACAACTTTGTGAGCTGAACCATCTACAGCTCAATGTGACAAAGACTAAGGAGCCGATTGTGGACCTGAGGAGAACCAAGAGGCCAGTCAGCCCTGTCTCAATCCAGGGGGTCAGTGTGGACATTTTGGAGGAGTACAAATACCTGGGAGTGGTGATTGACAATAAACTGGACTGGGGGAGGAACACTGACTCCCTCTACGGGAAGGGCCAAAGCCACCTCTATTTTCTGAGATGGCTGAGGTCATTCAACATCTGCAGGAAAATGCTGAGGATGTTTTATGAGTCAGTGGTGGCGAGTGCGATCCTCTACGGCTACGCTGTTGTTTGCTGGGGGAGCAGACTGAGGGTCACAGACAACAACAGACTCAACCACAGGGCCAGTGACATTGTGGGGATTATACTGGACGCTCTGACAGTGGTGACAGAGAGGAGGAGCCTGTCCAAGGTGAAATCCATCTTGGTCAATGAGTCCCACCCACTCCATGATGTGCTGGTCAGTCACAGAAGCACCTTCAGCCCCAGGCTGATCCAACCACGGTGCTCCACAGAACACCACAGGAAATCATTCCTGCCTGTGACGATCAAACTGTATAATTCATCTCTGTAACCTGACAGCTTGATTGTTGTATATATCTAAATCATTTTTGTATAATTTTTGTAAATATCTGAATCATATTGGTATATATTTGTATATTATTATTATTATTATTATTATTATTATCTATCCTACTTTATTTTCCACTACTGTCGTGTGTGTTTCTGATCCGTATTTTTAACAGTGTTTTACTTAATTATACACTTATTTATTGTTTATTCTTTCTTTTGTCTTTGTTAACGTTTTTATTCTTTTATTTGTGATGTGTTCTGTGGCTGTAACAAAAGCAATTTCCCCCTGGGATTAATAAAGGAGTTCTGATTCTGATCAAATCTGTATCTGGTCTCATACATAGGTACCTGCCATCCATCTGAACAGGGATGCACCACTTTCAACTTCTCACTAATAAATTAGTATGTTATCTTTGCTGGTAAAAAATAAAGTCATTTGTGTAACATATCCATTACTACAATGTGTTATAACAGTTTGTGTGACTAAACATGAGTCGCTTTTTTATTTGACAGGGATTTGTTTCTTTTAATCTTCATTTCCAACACTGTTGTTCATTAGTTCCCCATAATTCATTTAACCAGCTCAGTTTTTGAGATTTAAGCCTTCTAGTGAAAAGGAGGGAGGGGGAGGGGGAGGGGCGGGGTGATAATAGCACAAAACAAAAATATGATCCAGAAAATACAACAGCAATAAAACTGAAATTTGCAACCTAAAAGTGTTAAATCATTAGCTGTGACGGGCGACATTAATTCAAGGAAAGTGTTGATTGGAAACATAATGAAAACAATTTAACCATATTCTCATAGATTGCGCTCTAAATTAAAGCTCTATTCCAAACAATTTTAGCATTTAACAAAAGTACTTGGAAAATCAATTCCATGAAGTAGATATTGTATTATTTTTACTCTTCAGTCCTCCTAATGCACACCAGCTGATTATATTAGTGCTGCTTGATGTTGCAGGGCCACAGCAGCGGCCGCACACACACACACACACACACACACACACACACACACGCACACACGCACACACGCACACACACACAGAGAGAGAGAAAGAGTCCCATCAACCCACATATCTGTAATCATCCATAATCACGGCTACGTTATCCAGGCTTAAGCACTTGCACGTTTTGAAGTGGAGATTAGGAAGCAGATATGCTTCAAGTCGTGTCCCCCATCACTGAGCACGCACACACACACACACACACACACACACACACACACACACACACACACACACACACACACACACACACACACACACACACACACACACACACACACACACACACACACACAGCAAAGCCTCAAGGTTTCTTTCTAATGCACAGACGTATGTACAGTACACGCATGCAGAGTCATGCCTGCCACAGTGTTTTAAAGTGGGGAAACATCCAGAGCATTAACGCCCTCCTTTCAATAGATTTCTAGGAAATGGAAGCTTTAGTACTTAATGTTTTACTATGGCAGTCAATTAATCAGATTTTTATCTGTCTTAAATCTCTTTTATTGACATATGACTGCAGAAAGACATGCACCTTTATCAGATAATAGAAGCAGCAGTCATTGGCAATTACTGTATTAGTGATAATATAAATTGATTGAATCAGATCTTGATTTAATCACTGCAAGGATGAGAGTAATATTCTCTCCAGCTTGCTTCCAGTTATTCCAGATTTGCGTCTTGGATTTTGGCAATAAGTAAAAAAAATGTCCCAAAAAACAGGCGTACAAATAATAAACATTGATGAATTTTCATTTCGATAATGAAATGCTAATTTGGCTTTTACTCCCAATAATTATACAACAGCTTTTTTCTCGGCTGTGCTTGCGAGTCATTCTCACAAAAATATAGTCATCGGAGACAGAAAGTAAACGAAACAGATGGTATCTCATAATCCTGACTAAAGAGACGTAAATGAAATCTATGAATTATGACGGTTTCGCCTGAAGCATCAGATGTAGAAAACTTTAATGAATTCTAGGACTGAACTTTAGGTTTTTGTTATAAAAAAGAAAAACTAGAAAAACACCAACGAAACAAGAAGAATTATGTTTTTCCCTTTTTTGTCTTCATCTTTTCAGAGCTCTACTGTACATCCCTTTATAATAGATTCATCTGTTAGCGCTGCAATGCTATCAGTCTTTGGGAGTATTATGGCAAGGTGTGATCTCAGTAATACACTGCCTTCTTAATGGAAAAAGAAGCAATTTTGATCACATCCAAAAGGCAACATGTATCTTTCAATAACCCTTTTTATTAATGTGAAGTTGACCTTTTTTTGGTTTGTTTGTTTGTGGTAAAGTAACAACATTTTTTAACAAGGTTTGTCAATCAGCTTAAAGCTTTGCTATGGCTGAGTGGAACAGCTGGTGGACTTCTGCTCTCAAGGTCATGCCAAGCTATGAGGGCAGAAGAGGCTTATTAAGCAAAGTGCCACAGGATATTGAAACATTTTAGCAGTTTCAATCATTATTCCAGCTGTATCATAATCTTCACACATGCTTCTCTGCAGCCCACTTTTTTTTTCGCGTTGCGACTAATTTCGCTCACACTCGCACTGGAAACCTGTGTCGTGCTGTGTCGAAGCAGAAATCCATTGTATCATTTTAAAGATGCTGGGGACAATCCCGAACATTTATTTAACAGTCTCTCTCGAAGTGACATATCATGGGAACACCATAAATAAACCAAAACAAAAATGTCATGAATTGAATCTATCTGTTCTCTGGCGAAGAAACAAGAAATCACTGTTAGGATGAAAAATCAGGGGCCTCATTTAAAAACCATAGCGTAGGATTCATACTACAAAATAAATTGGTGCCCCCCCCCCCAAATTTCCGATTTTTAAAACCGTGCTGAGCTCACCTGCACACACTTTGTTCTTTATAAATCAAAGCCAACCTAGAAGGTTGTGCAGATGACTTCACATTCAACACACCCACATTCTACATTAAATGGTCAATGAATGATTTATGCATCAAAATGAGCCTATTTGATAGTCACAATAGTGGCATCACAGATAAAAGAAAAGGAACTTATTTGTAGTAACTAAACCTCAAACCCACTTTTATCTGCTGAATACATGTGTATTTGGGTATTATTTAGTGCTGAATATTGATCCGACATTTTAGTGTAAGTATTTTAATTTTGGTATTTTATTGTAAAATATCAGCGACTGCTCTCTAAGGGTTGAACGCAGCCTATTACAATTGAATTTTGCTATTGGCTGAGACAGATTATAAGGCATCACTAACTGTTGGTCTCGCCCCTCCTATAAAAGCTTTGACGAGAGAGGAGGGTTTCCTCCAATCACAGCCCTCAGTGAACATTGATTGAAAGCGCCAATGCAGCACTTCTGTGCTTCTATAAAGAGCAGATTCTGCTCTAATCAGAGAGTTCATCGAGCTATGTGTGTATGTACAGACATTGTGTGTGTATCCCTGTCTGTCTCTGTGTGCGCACAAATGTGCATGTACTTTCTGTCGCTGTGTGAACGTCTTCCTGGTTTATGTGTGAGGTGGTGTTCCGGGGCTCATGGCTGGAGAGTAGAGGCTGTTTCCCCATGAGTGCTATAGTGCAGGGGTGGCCAATCCTGGTCCTCAAGAGCCACTATTCAGCATGTTTTAGATGTTTCCCTCTTCCAACACACCTGATTGAAATGACCAGGATAGTTATCAGGCTTCTGCAGAGCTTGATGATGAGTTCATCATTTGAGTCAGGTTCGTTGGAAGAGGGAAACATCTAAAACATGCTGAATAGTGGCTCTTGAGGATCAGGATTGGCCACCTTTGCTATAGTGTCTGCAAGGTTGTGTGTGCATTTCTTTAATTTCCCCCTAGTGGCAGGTCAGCAGAAAGCAGGGCTTTAGTTACTCTTTAAAAGCAGTTATCAATGCTGTAAACAATGTGAAATGAGTCTCATAGCGTCAGAATGTTTCTACTCCCACAGCTTACTTCTTCCGCTCTATGCAGGTTGATGTGCACCTCGTCAAAAGGCTTTCCATGATGCAGCCGATGCCACCGTGCGCCAAGTTGATTGATTGCACATTTTACAGTTTCCATACATTCATTCATTTTCACTCATAGCTTTAATATGAACTCTTTTGCATTCATAGACCTAATGGCTCACTGTTCATATCAGTAACTAAGGGTGTCCCGATCTGATATTGATATCAGATATTGGTTCGATATCAGCCAGAAAACGAATATCGGATTTTATCGGACTGCATCTAAAATCTCCGACATATGCTCTCCGATAACTTTTTGTTGTTTTTGTCCCCGTCCTCAGTTGTTCCCACCATATACTGACAGTAAAAAATAACTGAAGTGAACTTGAATGGTTGACTATTGTTCTCTGTTTGAGTAACATCACTTGATCAGTTAACAGCCCAGTGCGTACATTCTCAAACTTTGCTTTTCAGGTCCCGTTTTGTGCGTGCGCAATGGTTCAGGATTCATAATCCTACAAAGAATGTGGCGATGCACCACACTTTTGTCTCGTGACCATTTGTCAACAAACCCATTGTTTGTGATGAAGTCAAATCAATATTGCAAGCGGCCATTTCAACCTGTGACATTTGTTTTTTTGGTAATTGCGAAGGTTTCGGATGTCACTGTGTGCGACCAAGCACGCCAATGAGGTTGTACTCTAGTCAACCTCCTCTAACCCATCCACGTCAGTGAAGTTTGCCATGCTCAATTGTTACAATAGTTACACTCGCCAAACAATGTGGACTTTAGTTGTCAAACATGCCAAGGCCTGGCCTGGACTGCTGGTGTGAGTTTCTGAGAAACATCTCGATGTCCCGCCCTAAACATCTCCACTCCCTCCCACTGCCTGTGCAAACTACCAGAAGCTACGCCTCTACTTTTCTGCATGCGCATCGCGGAACATAACAAGGTTGCATCGGGTCGCATTGATATAGGTCTATGGGTCAGGTAAGAGCACAGTTCCACATTCACTTTGATTGACAGTCTCAAAAACAGGAAGTCGAAGCTTATTGGCTGGGTGCACTCGGTGATCGGTTTCCATCTGTATTGGGGTCTACAGGATGAAGGAGGGACTTGTATACGTTAATGTATATGAATGACCACCGGCAGTAGATCATAGTAAAAGACTCATCATACATAAATCATTTCTCAAACTCCGGATATCAGCTTTAAGTCAGTTAAAATTAACAATGATTGTATTCGCTAAATCTGTTTTTTTTATTTTAAACTAAAATACAAAGATAACTGTTACAAACATTTCAAATTGTTGGTTCGATTTAATTTGGAGAATATCACTACATCTTGTGACAACTGTTAAAACATTTGCAAATCAATTCTGCAGCTTTAATGAGCAGGTAACAGGTAACACACATGCAGCTCCTTTAATAATGTTACCTTTAGCATGCTTATCACAATATCCCGCTATTTTACACCGTCTCCGTAAAAGATAATTAGTCCCAACTCCTGTGAGTAAACGTATACAGTTTTGTAGGTGTTTTTTTTTTACTAGTTTTCATTTCTTGTTCCTATTTGGGTTTTTTTTCTCCCCAGTTTGTCTTATGCAAGTTTTTCATCAGGTAAATGTCACTCCCAGCCCACACTAACCTACCATTGTAACACAGGGGCTTTGTAGTTAAGAAAAAAAAGCAGAATTTTCCCAAACTGAGCTACTCAAAGCTCAACACGTCGCCCTCATGAAGACATAAGGCTGTAATCATTGCCAAAGGTGCTTCAGTTCAAAGTACGCAGTGAAGGGTTTGAGCAACTCTGTTGCTGCTTTGGTGTAGTGAGTGCCAATTGATAAAGAGATGAAAAGAAATGTATCACCCTTTCAAACCTGAAATGAAGACAGTAAATCAGTAAAGATACGTAAAGACCCCAAATACCTTCTGAATGGGCTCTGTTTTGCTTTTTTGTCCTTGTTGCCACTGATTTCAACATTTCTGGCCCCTCTTGGCCCCGTTTTAGACATTTGGAGATTTATGTTTCCATTATATTCAAAGTTTTGCTCCACTTCAAAGTGCCCCAGCTCCATTCACACACTTGACTTTTTCCCTTTGATCTGCATACTCTGACAGGTATGCCTACATGCTCCAGCATCAAATAAAATCACTTTTTATTTCTTTGACAACTCTTCGACAGGGATACTTGGGTGAAGTCTCTTCCACTACCCCCATCTACTGCAGATGGGCATAAAACTTCTTGTGTATTGTCTTTGATTTTGATCCATTGTCTTTGGGATGTATTTGCTATAACTGTGCATAATTAAAAAAAAAAAAAAACTCCTGGACCTAATTTTTATGACTTGGGCCATCATTTCTTCTTTTATAATTGGTCTTATTCTTGTCTTTATCATGTGATAAATATATTATTAGCTCAACAAATGTACCATAGCTTCCCACACAACACCAACACAAGTCACTATAATCCTTCTGCACAGTGAAAGCCTTGCACGTTTGTTCATCTAATGGTTTTGACAATCTTTTCAGATTAATACATGTCTAGTTGTCCTACCAACTTTATTAACATGTCATGTTTTGTTCAACTTTTCAAACAGGGGTCTCCTGGAGGTTTTGCAGCTTGACTTTGTTCCAAAGGATGTTTCCGACCAGTTAGAGAGTCAGACCATCTCGTGGCGTCTGGAGTTGCCCGGGAATGTTAAAGATGTGGGCCTGATGCGGATCTTTACTACTCAAAGAGACTATGCAGGGCTGGCACCCATTGTAATGGTAAGAATCATGTAGACTATGCATATTTTAGTGCTAAATGAGGTTATTTATTTCTCCACTAATTAGTTTTTTGCCAATAGTCGTCCTTCAGCAAGGGTTTTGTACCAATTGTAAATGCTCTACTGCACTGCTTCTTCTGGTGCCCTTAAACTCATCTACAGTCATTTAATGAAAAGTTGTGGGTGATGCAAAGTTCACATCCCTTAAAGGAGCATAGGACAGGATTTCAGAAAAAATAACCATTCATTTTAAGTTTTTTTTTAATGCTAATGGGTGATGAATAGCTCGAAACCAAAGAGAATGAGTTCACACATATTTCTACCTATTGCCTTGAAAAGATTTTGTGATACATTTTGTGTTTCTGTTGCGGGTCGGAACATTGCGAACATGACGTCAAATGACGCTGATGGTGACGTCAAATGATGCTGGTGCGCGTTCACGACGGCTTGTAGAGGCGTCCCAATAACCCGGAAATAAAAAAAGAATGTGAAGACGACGGCTTGGAGACAAGCACGGTCGACTAAACTACTGTTTGGTTCCACAGATAATGCAGAGGCATGTGCACAGGTCTTGCAGTAAACAGTCACATGAACGGAGAGTAAATAAATAACCGTGTCACAGTTAGAGTGCGGATCGAGCCGCATTTTCTCGTCCGAGTTCGACCAGACAGTGAAAACCTAATTTTTTTTCTCAAAGAAATTACACATGTACGTTTGTTTTAGTGGTAAGCACTGATTTTATTAACAAAACAACTGTTAATGTCAACATCAGATCAGTGCACGGGTAACAAGTGAAAGTGAAACACAAACAAGAGACACATCGAATCTATTTACATAATCCATGTATCAAAGATAAAGATAATCCATGTTATTGTGCAGTAAAAGGAATGTATGTGTATTCCTTTAAAATTGTCCTCTTTTCCATTGTACATCCACTGCAGATCACAGCTCTCATCAGCTCTGGCTGCTACTGCATTCACTTCAGACTGCACGCAAACGACACTATGTGTCCGAACCCAACCCGTCCGGTGCCGTCGGGTCCCGTCAGGGTTCGGTCAGGTATCCATCCTCTAGTATCATCTGTGCTCCGGTGATAAACAAACATTTGATTCGCGTTCCTGCGGTGGTTTAGGCTGATGACTGCAGATACACTAACCACCGTGGTGTCACTATGGAGTCTGATTTCTAAAACCTGCCCTATGCTCCTTTAAAAGGTATAATCCGTAATCCTGTTCAGAAACGCTTTTTGCCATACTGTGTGAAATGGTTCTTTAAATCTTGCTAGCTTTCTAACATTGCGTACTGGACCTTTAATGTGGAGTGACAACCCCCAGTTTTCTGAATTGTTTCAGGTCATAAAACACACCTCAGCATGAATGACAGAACAATTTCTGCCTATTTTTGTATGATGTATGATCAAAATTCTCCTAAATGACTGATATGATGCTGAATGCTGCAGTAGGTAGATTAGCTCCCTCACAATAAACCAAGGTCTTTGATCCAAGCCCTGGTTTTTCAATGCTGAGTTTGTACATCTTATCCCATGCATGTGTATACAATGGATAAATGAAAGAATGAGTGGATAAAAGGTTTGTTACGAGATCATGTCCAAACTGCTAAAGAATTCACTAAACATTTATGCAGATGATTATTTAATGTGTTGAATTAACCTTTTACAAGGTGGTAATGGAGTTTATTACCATTATTCAGCTACTTTACATCTGGTGGATTGTGATACTGCACAGTAAAAGGCTTTTAGTGTCTATTCTGTTGTTTTTTTAAACTAATCTGGAGATTTAAGGACTTTGGTATACTGCATAAATTATATCTCTTATGGCTTTGTATTTAAAATAGGAATAATAATGTACTCTTACTTGGAGATTAAAACTTGGGAGAGCGATCTTTAATTTTCTCTTTTACTGCAACAAATGAGTTGAGCTCATCAAGCCCTAACAAGGTAGTTCAGTCATTTAAAAGGCTATGTTTCAACAGTATACAAATCTATTTGCATTAAAAATGGTGTAAGTTTTTGAAAACAGGTTTTAAGCAGGATTTAATTTTTGTTTTTTCAGGAATGTTTGTTTCATATATTTGTAAATTGAAGCAATGACAATTTTATATTAGATTTTTTTTTATATTCAGTGACGTGATTTTTGTTAATCAAAGAAATATCATGGGCTTGAGAGAATGAGCAAATTTTCCCAACGTCTGTATATTTTAGTTTAAACTAAAAAAAATTATTTAAAGAGGAATTTTGCATGATTGCAAATACAGAGAAAATACATTTAGCCTTTGGCTTTATGCATGAATTGTTATGCATATAATTTACTTTGAGAATCAGAGAAACTTCTTAAAGAGTAACTAAAACCCAAAACCACTGTTTTTCCAATAACTAAATATGAAAGGGCTGTAGCAGGAAGAAAGCTTAACCCTAAACTGGATTTAAATGGTAAAACAAATGTTGGGTTAAAAGCTGTTATTTGTTATTGTTCTCCCGTTCGTGTGATCTAACTATAGTAACCAACAAAAATAACCAATAAGACGAATGTTTAGGGAGCTGTTGCTGGAGAGGAAACAGATTTAAAATAAAGCTGCACTCTTTGCCCGCAGTTGATCACACTGCCAACCAGAGTGGAGCAAAGCTTGGAGAAAGATGCTGAGTTATCTTAGTGTGTCGCTGGCTTTGCTGCAGCGCGTGGCCATTACGCTCTGATTTTCTGCATCCTCTGATCCTGTAGCTTATGTTTGGGTCAGTGTTCTAGTCTGAACTGGAGCATGTCCTTTTGGAATTGCGGTCAACAGCTGTCAGGTCGACAGAGTTCAGTCTGATTCTGATGGGAAACATCTGTCGAGCACTGGATGGTACTTTACAAAAGAAGTATCAAGAAGAGAAAGCACATTATCGTCCAAAGCTTGTTATATTGACACGGTTTCACCCTTTAAATGAACATTTCTGGGTGAATTGAATGGAATTGGAGTCATAAATTCATTTTAAAGGAGTTTAAGTCTTAAATTCCAGCTTGATGAAAACTTTTTAGCATGTAGCAGGTCTGTTCTGCCAAAGACGAAGCATGCTAGGTGAGGCAATAGCCTAGGTTTGGAAGATTAGAAATATAATCACATTCAGGTCTTGGTTTGGAGAGACTTGCTGCTCCTTGAGTAATATAATTTCTTACAGGTCTGTTTTATCAAGATGTGCCAGACACAATCATTGTAGAAAATTACTTTTTAGGTTTATCACATTCTTTCCATTTTGAGTTTTCCATCAGTGGGATTTAGATGAATCAAAATTGTCTGAGTGTATTTCCGTGGTTTAATCACTGATAGACTTGCCAACACTCGCTCTGTCCATCGTCCCTGCTGTCGTACAAATGTGTTTCAGCATTGTTACAAGACCTTCGGCTACATCTTTCATCAAGATGTATTAGACTGAAAAATAAGCTTAGTACTCAATACTCTATTGAAACTGTGCATTTATTTTGGGTCCGAATGAATTATGACTTTTTGGAGTAAAAAGATATGAAGCAAGACGATAATATTTTCACCGTGCTTTATTATTTTTTTTATCCGTTTGCAGGATTACGTCAAAACCACCAAATAAAGATAGAACTTAAGCTACGGAAGGTTCCATTAAATTTTGAAGGGGCTCTGTATTCATGAAAAATCTATGAATCCCTATGTTCATCTCTTTAGCTGCTTCTACTGCTGGTGACTTTCAAAGTGTGAATGATCATGGTACTGTGATCAGGAAAACTGATCAAGGATAACTGCCAATATCTGGCAAAGGAGATTGGTCACTTTGCGCTCCGAGTGCTCTTGTCTTTTGCATTTTCCTGAGGTTTTTTTTTATTTGTTTTTGGGATTCACTTGTGTGTTTTGGGGGACACACACAAATTACACGCATGTGGCCATTACAACATGACAGTTACATTTTCAATCAGCTACACTTTGTACAAAGTGTCAGTCAACCTCGCACCTGATAATAATAATAATAATAATAATAATAATAATAATAATAATAGAACTTCCTATTGAGGTTCTATTATGCTATTATACTGTCATTCTTTCTTCTCAATATACTTTACAACAGGGGTCACCAACCTTTCTGAAACTGCAAGCGGCTTTAATAAAAAAAGGTAGTGAAAAATCTTGAGAGTTACCAGTTTGATAAGAACTTCTTAAGTTTCACTTAAATTAGAGTGTAAGATAATTAAGGTAGGAAATGTTTAAGTTTCAACATGTAACTGCTTTTATCCTATTAATGCAATTGTTTTATTTTCATTACATTTCATAATAAATCATTTAAATTGCACGAACAACTTTTAAATAATCGAAAAACATGCAACATGCTTATAAAATTCAGCAATTTTGTAATTTACTAAAAATCCACTTTTCTTATAAAGAAATTGTATCACAATCAAAACACCAAATCTGCAGCATCTATAACACATTTGTCACATTGTTTCAGTGAAAATAAACATTGAATGAGTTTGAAAACGGGCAGGTAAATCAGATTTTAGCTGGCGCTCATTGGTGACTATAGTGCTGCTGTTAGAACATGCCTGAGGGCCCGTTTTATGTTGGTGGCCCCTGCTTTACACAGTGTTTGCTTGTTGGTCCATTGACAAAGCTGCTGCATGCTATTCACACATTGGTACTGGATAAGAGAAACCTGAAGGACATGGATTAAAACTATGACCAGCAAACGCGTGTGTGAAAGTGTGTGAATCAAAGACAGACACAAACTTTGAGCAAAGATGTGTTTACTGACCTTATGACAATATTGGACCAAATCATCCATAGAACAGCAGCTTTTTAACTTTTGGTTTTATCAAAGGTAAATATTTGAAGATACAATCCTGATTTATAATTTTACACTCTTGATTTGAGAGTGTACAATGGCTGTTATGTAGTTTACTTACTGCTTTACCTTTTCTCCATTCAATCCATAAAAATACAAAATTCGAGAAGAAAAACTAAATACTTTTTTTTTTTTTTTTAAAGATAACTGTAATCTTAATAGATTTATAAAGCTGGTGTTAATACACACCTAGAACTTTTCATTTTTAAGCAATCGCTGGTTGTCCTCAGGTGAACTTGAGCTCTACCTTAGAAAAAGCAGGCTACAAGGAGAGGTTGAAATGGAGTGTATTTGCTTAGATATTGTAGGATACGTGCTGATGAAAGGCAAAAGGTGTATATTTACATTAATGCTAGCATAAGCCTTAAGAGGATTAAAACTTGCAGACGTGTCATTTTGATGCACAATGGGACTTTAGGTGTAAGACTACGTCCCTTTTTTACACGTTACATCTGACTTACAAATTCTATTCATTTGTACCACAAAATATGGCATTTAGACCCTTGTAGCATATTTATGTACATCTAAAAAGCTGTACATTTTTGTTTAAAATATCTTTTTTTTTTTTAAATTGAGCTTATGTAATATTTTAATTTTATTAGTAATATTTTTTATTATACACTAAATTTTGGGTTTTCATTATCTGTAAACCATAATCATCAAACGTTCAAGAAATAATAGCTTGAAATATTTCACTCTGTGTCATGAGCCTATATCATATATGGGTTTGACTTTCTCAAATGAGTGACTAAAAGTATTAAACTTTTTCACGATATTCTGCTTTTTTTTTTTTTAGATGTACCTGTAGGTGCTGTTGTTTTTTTATGGTTAAAGAATGACCTTTAAATTGCATATGCAAATAATAAAAATAATTTCCCCTTAAACACTTAGAGTCTATATTGTCTGACATGAAGCACATAAATTAAACTCATAAAGTAAACAATTTCTTCCTATTTAAATAAAAACTCTGTAGACTTTAGAATATGCAGTACTCTTACTCTGCCCACACTACACTCAACACTAACCATCGTCTCCATCTGTTTTTCTTTGAACACAGAACAAGGATCTCTTGAACACGGCAGTGCTCACGGGCAAAGCAGTTTCCGTACCAGTCATGACTCTGGCTGTGGAGGCCAATGGCTCGGTCAGTGATGTCACTAATTACACCACCTGCAGGTCCACACAGGTGAACGTGATCAAGGTAAGTCATGGCAACTAAGAAAGTTCATCTTGGACTGACCGTTGTATGCTTTGCTCATGAATGCAGGTGCTTCACACTGGGAAAAAGTTTTGTGTGGATGCAGAATATCACCCAGAGTGAACAAACAACACGTGGAATAGAATTTAGTCCATTTTCAAAATAAAAATGTTTTCAGCTGTGTTTTATCAGCACTTTTCTATTTAACTTTAGTTTTATGACCATAATTATTCATTTTGCATTTGTTGTTTTGGAGTTAGTCAATTTTTCAGTATTGTCCTACCATAAAGGGGAGATTCAACAAGCCCTATGCCTAACTTCCTACTCTGAGATAATTCCCATGTATTTATTCATCGGCTGTTGTAGCAAACACCGACTGATCGACATCATGCAATAATATGTAACTGCTGTATTAACTTGTTTACTGCATGGATACTCTGTGGCTCTGTACTGTGTTCTCTGCATTATAAAAGGCCACTTTTGAATTGAGAAGTCACTAGTTCACTGAAATGTCGTCACTCTAAAGGGGATTCGACAAAAAAAAAAAATTGAGAACCACTGCTTTAAAGGCGTGTAAGAAATTTACATCAGCAATAATAATGATACAGTAGGTTGAAACGTATGCGCACCTTATGAAATGCACGATACAGATCTGCTCCCAATGAAACTTGGGGTAGTTGAGGAATCAACCCAACATATCTGAGTCAAATTTTATAAAGATTGGGATTTTTCAATTTTTGGAAACTGATCCAGAATCAGTATTTAGATCCAGATCCCCTCCAAGATATAATGGAATCTTCCATGGCATAAGGTCTACCTTTGGTTAAAATTTGTTTACTACCTTTGACATAATACAACTAACAGACAAACAAACCAACATAACACTGGTGATAACATCACCTCTAGGTAATGACAAACAAAAATACACAAACCCTTTTTTCTTACCTGTATCAATGCTCAGATTGCTCATTATTCTAAATGCTGACGTAAATGTTGGTAACGAGGCCTTCGGATCAGACAATCACATTTTTGTGCCTATCTCTGCCCATCATACATGACTGCTGCTGCGCCTTGACAATATGTGCAGAAGTGTGCTAAAACATAGTGGGTAAACCTTCCTTTCCAGTACTGCATTAGTGACTAAACCTATGATCCCACTACGGCCGTAAGCACCGAGTCATGACCTTTGTGTATGTCACTATGACAGCAGGAAAGAGAGCCCAAGAAGAAGAGGGATATGTTTCAACAACACACTAGCAGCATGTTTAACAGATTAGGATGACTTAAGAGTGAAAGAAAAACAGACAGTGTTAGTAATGATTTTCTGTATCAGCAGAAAAATATAATCCAGTTCTTATTGTGTCTCTGAACTTCCTGTGGTCAATGACCCCTCTAAGAGAAAACAGACGAAGCCAGAAGATTTTCATCTGATTTTATGTAGGGATTAATTCACCACCTCTGAGGATTTGATTACATCCTAAAGATTATGACATGCTTATGGATAGAAATAAAGTTATAATAATCTTGTTTTTGACATTTCTTTGCTCTTTGAAACAACATTTTTATATAACTTTGAATGTATCTATGGACATGTTTTTCTCAATGGCTAGAGGAGTACGGAAGCTGAATGACGCTACAGGGGTCATTTGTTATGGCAGTGGCTATCCATACGGTTGCCGTATCAATATACCAACATTCTATTCGTATGCAGCCCCTATTTGGCCAGTTTAGGTCACGTGATAGGTCAGTCATTGGTCAGTTTAGGTCGCGTGACTAAGACTCAACCTTACCCTAAACCTTACCCCTAAAATTGTTGTGATTTTTAACCTAACCCTAACCCTAAACCCAAGCCTAACCCTAAGACGCTACGTACGTGTACTTCGGTAACCGTACAAACAGACACCTTCATTTGTTATCTTGTACTCAGATTATTCTGAACACACACTTTCAAGGTGCATTTGCACATCTTAGATTTGGGAACGGATAGAGATGAACAACTGGGGAGTTGTCTCCTGATTGGGAGCTTTTTCAGCCATGTGTGTGTGTGGCTCTGCTTGAGAGGCTACAGAGACACAAGAGAACAGAGACATTCAGGCAGAGAGTACACTGTAAAGGTATATTTGTAATTATGTTGAATTGCATTGTCCCTGTTAAATAAATAAATAAATAAATAAATGTGTAAAAGAAAACAGAGCAAAGTTTAGAGACAATATAATGCGATGTACAGTTCCAGAGCAGAGTGTAGACTGAGACATCATAACATTTAATGTCACACAGGCTCCCCAAACAATGACGAAAATATCTTAGGAGAAACTTGGGAGCTAAGATCTATTCTATTATTTGATATGACGATGATGAAATGATGTAGGATAAGAGAATGTTCAGTGTTTTAAGTGTTGTAAGTGTAAAAAAACTGTCATTTGACTTGGTTTTCATTGTTTTGTTAGAAAAGGAACAAACATGTAGGTGTGCTGCTTCTGTTTATTTCCAGCTAAAAAAAGGACAAGTCTTGTTATTCACGCATCCCTACATTTAGTTAAAAAAATGTCAGCTAACAGTGAACATGTACACCTTTTTGAATACTGTATTTAGTAACAAAAAACAACAAACTATTTTTTAGGAAATTAATAAATACACATTTTTCTGGTGTTTTTTTTTTTTTTTAAATAGCTGAACATTTGATTACATACTCCAAATATTTTTATAAACTGATTTATAACAGGAGTGACTTTTTTCTCATCATGACCACTCGTCATGATGAGAAAAGTTTTCAAAGACGGCCTTCAATCACCGTTTTTGCAGAGTTCAACTTGAGTTACCTCAGAATTCATTCCTCCCTCTACTTTTTCCTCCCACTTTTTTCCACCCGCCCTCTTCTACATCCTACTCTACATTGGCACACTCTATTCTCCAGTCTAGTGCTCTCCAATTACCTCTGCGGAGCCACTGGTTTGTTAAGATAAGTGAGGCGGTGGTTGAGATAGGTCTTTAATCTTAAATAAAACACCAACAGCTGTGTCTCACTTCATTGCTCCTGTTGGCGGGGGCACGGAATGATCCCACCTACAGTACCGCGAAGGAAGAGAATGACGAGGCCGAGCTAGGTCCACAGAACGCACATCATTACATATTTGAAATTAGAAGGTTAAACTTTCAGTGTACTGTCAAACTTTGATCAGTAACTAAACCCCAAAATCACTTTTTTGTTGATGCTGAAAACCAATGTATTTAGTTATGAAGTTGTGTTTGTACAAAAATGTATTACGGCTATAACAATAATATTTATTTGGTTGAAATGGAGTCCGATGTCATGTTGGAGGCAGCTCTCGTACCTTTTTGTCGGTTTGTGAAACAGTGCTGTTGGCCCCGCCCCTCAAATAAAAGCTAGCGCCTGTTCACTATACAAACTGAGGTGAGAAAAATAGTGAATAGATAGCATAGCATAGCATAGCATAGCATAGATGAGTTCTTTGGAGATTTTATAGTACAGACTATGCTATGACTATGCACTCAAATACGAATATTTGATTTTATGTGTTGCATCTCCTGGTTCCATAATTGTTAAAAAACACACAAACAACAAGAGCACTCAGAGAGCGCAAACCTCTGCCAAGTTTAAAGCCTTCTGGATCCTCTGCAAAATCAGACTCATTCTTCCTTTTGACGCTGTCACCAAATTTAATTTAAATCTGTTCAGAACGTTTTTGGATATCCTGCTAGCAAACATCCACATTAACAGACGGACGGACAGACAGACAAAGACAGTGGTGAAAACATGACCTCCTTGACGGAGGTAAAAATAACTAGCTTTTTTCTACCCCAAAAATAGAGCTTTCCAGTGGTCCAGGAGAGCCATTGCTTTTTGGCTTTTCTTCCGTTTCAACACACCTGAATGTGATAGCGCGTTAAACCCGGCTTTATCATTACATGTTCATTAGATTCAGGTGTGTGAGCCTGCGGTGGCTGTGGGAATGGAGGGCTTGAACACAAAGCCTATTGCGTTCTGATTATAGTGAGAGAATTGGTAGATTTCTTATTTGTCCTCTGTATTTTAGCTATAGAACATGTATTTTTTTATTTTATTTTGATTGATTGATTAAACTTTATTAATCACCAAGGGGGAATTTAGTTTTAGTGACATCCCAACCAAGAATCAAGAAAAGATCACATATATATATATATATATACTGTATATATATAACATGGGGGGACAGGAATGGGAGAACTGTGGTGCAGCCAGCAGCAGGGCGGCGCTCCGTTTCTTAAATGAGAAATATGGAACAATGTGTAAGAAGAAGAGGTAAAAAAAAGACTAAACCAAACCAGGCCCTTGTAGAGAGGGGTGGAGTTTGGGATCATGAAAAAACTCTTCTGCAAACATTGCGACAAAAACCAACAAACACAACATTCAATTCAATACGGCGCTTCGCCTCCTGTTGTCTTCTGCAGGGAAGAAGGAGGTGTGGGGCCAGAGGAGACGGTGAAAAAAACAGGTTGCGTGTGAAAATGTGGGAGTGGTCAGTGTTCGTGTGAGCGTATGCCTGTTTTCTGAGACTTTGCTGCAGTCTCGCACAGTTCTTCTACGGCATTGCCGAAGAGATGACCTCAAGAGTTAGCTGAGACGAAGATCCCAGGTGTTCATGGGAAAGTGTGGTCAGAGTGTCAAAACATACCATCCATGGAAGAGTGTGGAGAAAAAACAGACTGTTCATCTCAGGGGGCCAAATGAAGAAAAAGATAAGTTTTTTTGAGACGGGCTAGTCACAACATTGACTACCAGCCCTATTATTCATGGTCATTCATATCCAATAATGTGGCCATTTCCCTTGACACGAACTCGCTTCTCCTCACAACGATGGATTCCATCTGAGAGTTCGGAGAGTTCGGCCCCTTTTGTCGATGACTGGCGGCTTTCTATTAATGCTGTCAACGTAATCCAAACTTAGCGATAAATCAGGAATATGCCAGTTCCAATCAGCAGAAGACCTGTTATCATAATTCCAATTCCAATCTGGTCTGGTGGACGTCTTCCACATCCTCAGGACATACGGGTTCTCCCTTGCCCGACCTCCTTGTTGAGAAAATTGACCAATAGCATTGAGAGACCAGCTGGTCAATTTCATGATTTATTAGATCTTGGATCTGGATGCAGATAGAGGCTCCTATTAGATTAAGACAAGACAAAAACAAGATAAAGAGTAGCAGGCATGAGAAAAAGGAGGGGGCAAAGGAAAACGCTTCCTCCTCCGAGAGCAAGGAGGGAAAAAATAAATTAAAAAAAATGGATGCTTTTTATTTCACAAGGAAAGTACATACTATTTCCAAAATAATCTGAAAATAAAACATCAATGAGTGCATGTCATGAAACTGCCAAACACTAAAAATGTAGTTCTTGTACACAAGTCCGCAGGAACAACTGATCAAATTTTAATCCATATTCTTGTAATCAACAATCAGGTAAATATCTATATCAATAATAAAATGGGATAGAATAGAATAGAAAATATTGCTGTATTTGGAAAACAAACAGACTTTCTCTTATCTAACCTTATATTTTTGGTTTGTCTCTGTGGCCTCTCCCTCTCTTTTTCTCAGGTGTCGGAGCGCTGTGACTACTTATATGTAAATGGGAAGGAGAAAGGAGGGAAAAGCTCAGTCATGGTCAACTTTACTTATGGCTTCCTGAGCGCCCAGCTGGAAATGAGCGTGTGGTTGCCTCGCTTACCTTTGCACATCGATGTGGCCAATACCGAGCTGAGTCAGATCAAAGGCTGGAGAGTGCCTGTTACCACCAGCAACAGGAGGTAAGACTGGGCCAGCCACGGGAAATATAATCTCAGGTTAAAAGAGATTATTGCAAAAAGTTTGCATCAAGTTTGTGCTAAACAGATGGAGTATCAATATCAAAGCCAAAACTATCAAATAGATTCTGTGGTAATAGAAATAGTTACTGTATACCAAGGGTGGACTGGGACAAAAAATCAGCCCTGGCATTTTCTGTCCAGACCAGCCCACTACATTATCAGTGACACCATGTAGAAGCCGTTTTACAGTCAGTGATGCTCAACATGTGGATCTTTGTCCTAATTTTAATTGTTTTTCTGCCAGAAAACTGTAAAAAGGCGTAACTTTTTAAGCCCTTGACACTTTTTGCTGACTTAAGCTACCTTTTGCCAATAAATGTAAATTTTTTCCTATTTTTTCTAGTTCTTTTCGATACTTTTATCCATTTTTTGTCCTTAACTGTCTATAATTTTTTTGGCCACTTTTCAACCAAAGAAGCTAAACTTTTGCCCAATAAATATTACTTGTTTAATTTTTTCCCTACATTTTGCCTCTTTTTGTTCCACATTTTTGCCCTTTTTTTTACTTTTGTTCGCCAGGTTTTGCCCTTTTTCACTAATGTCTGTCACATTTTGCCCATTTAAGCTACATTTTGTTATTACATACCACCTGGTTCCTCTTTATTTACAATTTTTTTGGCCACTCTTGACTGCTTTTGGTCCATTTTAGTCACTTTACACTCTTTTTCTTGCCATGTTTTTGCCGCTCTTGGACCATTTTTGCCACCTGTTTTCATGTCTGCCTCCACTTGCTTGTCAAAAATACCCCCAAAAACAACGTAGCAGACCAGACTGGTCAAATTGTCTATTTATTTCAAAAACATCATCACATTTTTGCTTTGTTGACTGTTGACTGTGATGGATCTCAGTCTGGAAAGTTGGTTAATGGGTTGATCAACAACTCACACTATGATCGAGTGACATATAGCTTGGCCTCCTTTCTTTTGATTTTTATCAATTGTTGTTCTCGTCAATGGTTATTGTCGACCAGCCTGGTTGGTTATTGAATGTGTCTGCTAATGTGTGACGGGCACTTAGAAAAGACAACAGTAAAAACGTTGGAGGCTTTGGTGCTTCTTTAAAGACATTAAGGGCTATTTTTTGCCTTTATGGGGTTGCTTTTGGGAAATTGCCATGAACATGTCTGTGTTCTAGTATAACTTAGTGTGTCTTTCTTATTTAATCCCTTTATACTAGTGTTTTCTAGTAATGATGCTGTTTGAATGAGTTAGATATAGATGTAGGGCATGGTATTTGTGATGTATGAAGTTCTAATTTCACGCAAGGTTTATAGTCCTGTAAACTACAGAAAAGATAATAGATAAATCTAACTAATGAAGGTGAAATGTGGAATAAGCAGTTTTGAAATTGAATAGCTCAGTGTGCCCTTCCTTTATTACACTAACAACTAATAATAAATAGTTACCATATAGATTTTACATTTTATATAGTGTGATTATAGGTTTTGGTGCCAGGAAGTCATAAAATGTCTGTTGACCTGAATAACTGAGAACCACTGCACTATCAGATTAAATCAAGTGTTTAATGATCTCCTTTGAATGTTTAAAGATCCAGATACGGTGTTATGGTAGAAATTTACAACTGTTAATCTCTTCTTTGGCATCAGCTTCATCGACACAGTCGCAGATTTACTTCCAGCATTTGAATCTAAAAGAATACAATGTTATTACATTGAGTGGTACAATATATTCCTGATATGTGTGATTAAAAAAAAAAAAAAAAAATCCTATCCATTCCCACTGCATTAGGTGTAGTATGCGAGCACTGCGGCATCACAGTTGCCCTGAAGATAAAGGTTAGTGGGTTTTTACTGTCGATACGTACAGTAAAGTCATTATTTTCAGAGTCAATACTAATGACGGCTGTTGGACTGTTATTTCCCCAAACATTCAATACCCAGACCCACATAGAGATACTGGGTCACAAATCACAGTTCTAAGAGAGTTGGCAAGTGAAGGCACATCAAATGGGTTTTATGTTACATCAGTTATAGATTTTACCTCAAGAATACCTCAGAATAAAAGGTAAACTTTTGTGTATGAAGTGTGAAATTAAGTATATTAAATGTCTTCCAGAGCGTTAAAGAAAACAGAATCTGAAGTGTATTACTGTTATAATGAGGCATGAAATAATGAGGTTAGAAAGCAGCATTAAAATGACGTAGCTTTATGCCGTTTATTTTCAATGATTTAATTCAAGTAGCATCTCTATCTTGTGTTAAACTGTGACCTCAGGCTATATGGTAATGATGTTTATTTGGACTCTAGCTCCTGACAGGTTTAAACACATAACCAGTGAGCCTGGAGCATACCTGTGGCGTGGTGAGTGGCAGACCAGCTGTGCGTATGCTAATGATATAATCATTGCTGAAGGGAGGAGGAGAGTTCATAGCTTAACCTCCGTCACCTGCAAACTAACCACTCCACTGTGCCAGCCTGGTTGATTTAGCTTCAATTCATTTAAAATAAAGGTCACCTATTATGTGCAGTGACTGAGCAGAAGTCAACAAGCACTGCTGGTTGTCATTATTTTCCAGCAGCTGGCCAGGTGTTCATGGCGCATATTAAAAGCCTAATGCAGTTGTGCTATTGTGAGCAAAATGCTATAAGCAAAACAATTCCGCATATGGGGCAGCGATTGTAAAGTTGCACATGCTAAAATAAACAGCAACTTTTTTGCAACATTTAGCAACAAACCACGTTTAAAAAATGCATGTGAATTTTTTTACGTTACTTTTGACCAGATTTACTAATACAGTTGTGATATTTTTTTCTCGCAAAAATATAATGTCAAAGTTAAATATACATGTTGAATCTAAATCTAAATGTTAAATCTAAATGTCACAGGTGAAACTAAATATGTAACTAATATGCAAATTCACCAGAATGAGCTTTTATTTTGGTACTACCGGTGAATTTGCATATTAGCTAAATATTTAGTTTCACCCCTAATCATTTAGATTTAACATTTAGATTTATATTGAACATTTAGATTTAACATTGACATTATATTTTTACGAGAAAAGAAATATGACAAATTTCACAAATATTGCTGTAAATCTGGTCAAATGTAACAATAAAAAAAAATGTGGTTTGTTGCTGAATGTTGCTGTTTATTTTAGCATGCGCAACTTTACAATCGGCGCCCCATTGTAGCAAGTGTGACTTTGAACAAAAGTCGGAAATATTTATTTCATATTGAGGCAAGGAAGCAAGTTTTAGAATCCAAATTAAGTTTTATATGTTAGTGCATAGATTTTTAATGAAAAACTTAAACTGTCTTCTTTTAGTGATTCTACACGCTTTTGTTTGCATTGTCAAGTATGGTCACTCACCCACTCTTGCCCGTATTTAGCGTCTACTTAACCAGCACCCTTATTTTTCAGATTTAGAAAAGCTTTGCATGAATGAGCTACATATAACTTTGAATGACTACCTTCGGGTTGACAGAAGTCTACATTTGTTAACACACCGTGGGAAATAAGGGACATTTGATAAACTCTGTATGTGCTTAAAGAATAACTACAATCCCATTATCCCTCGTGTGTGTGGCAATATCGACAACACCAAAATGGAGGACATTTTTCAGGATTCAACAAACACAGGATAAATAATTTAAAAAAAATTGTAGCTTATGTAAAAACAGTGTTGTGTTTACTGCTTGGTTGTCGTCAGTGTCTCAGGTACAATATTTTCAACCGATAATAAAATCTGCTTTGCTGAAAATATTGATCCACAAAATATAATTTTGATACAGTATTTAATAGAAAAACTGAAGCTATTTTCTGCACAAATTCGCTTTTAAAGTAACAGTTTTTTTTTTCAGGCAGATAACCCTTTACAAGTAACATTGAACACATTGGATCTACTGCATTAATGTACTGTATGTAGCCTGTGCTAAAGCTATCAAAGCAGAGTGCTCATTTGGCATCTCATTTTAGAGTTTTGTTATGCTAGTGGCTAACATCATGCTAATTGATATTTCAACAACTATGCTATGATGTCACTAACATGCAAAATAATACAAAATTTCAACTCAAGACTTTGTAATATTAAAGCCCATTTATATGAAATCAGATGGAGCCTACGTTATTGAGATATAATGTGCTATTCTCGTTATTTTGAGCAGCCAGCGTTGAGTTCAGCTAGATTTAAGTGTTACACTAAAGTGTATCTAGACATGTTTTCTTTAAGTTGAATTATAAACAAGTATTGGATGTTAATCCTTTAAATAATAGCAGCCTATGTGCTTGAGAAGAGTGCATACTTTAGTATTTTCTTAATAAGTATGCTGTCACAAAAATACATATTTACACATGAGCCATTTTCAGACCTTCTGTGAGAGATTCCATGTTTTATTATTCAACCAGAATGACTTGACATATTATATCCTGTTGTATTTAATGTAGTTCTAGATACAATTTTTAATCATTGTTTGATGTGAATTGGTTTATTGTTATATTATACTTTACTTATACTTAGTATAAGATCATCGTATTTTATTTTGAAGTACAATTGTTCCCAACAGGCCTGTTTTAGTCAACCACTATCAATCAATCAATCAATCTTTTATTTGTATAGCGCCAAATCATAACCAATGGTATCTCAAGGCACTTTACAGTAGAGCAGTCTTAAGGACGGACTCTTCATTTTATGGATACACACATATGCATATATACGTATATACACATACACATGTATCCCACACCCAACATGATCCCCTTCAAATAACCTGCCGTGACCAAACTTTCAACATCATAAATTAACTTCTAATTTTTTTCTTTGTAAAAATATGAATACATTTACTTCTTAAAAATATTGTTTAAATCCACTGTGCAGCTTGAACTTAACACAATTTTCCACATCACAGCAAAGCCATATGCTAAAGCTAAATATGTGTAGTTTTTTTTTATTTGAAAAGAAAATACACGTTATGGCCCAATTGTAATTCACTGCAGAACACACCTAGGCTCTCTAAGTAACAGGAAATGGAACTCAGTCAGATTGCAAATCAACGGCCAAGAAATCTCCATCTAGATTTTGTCTTCAGGAGCTTTAACATTGTGCTCTTGTCTTAAGAACGAGACTCATAAATGATGTTTGCCACTAAAACTTCTTACCCAGCAGACAGACAATAAAGTAGAACCGAGCTCTCAGCAAGAAATATGTGACTTATTGTGATTACTTATCTTTATGTGCAAGGTCGACATGGGACAGTGAGGAAGAGGAGGAAATGAGGAAAGGCAGAGGCTGTATGCTGCAGTACCAGCACACACCAGTGAGGGTGCTCACGCGCTTTGTGGCCACGGCAGACTCTGCTGGTGTACCAGAGGCTCTAGCAGGAGGAGAACCTGTGGAGCACTTCTTGGGCTCTGAGTGGCAGGTAAACACTTTCCATATCTTCTAGAAATAATGTTTTTGTGTATGTTGTTCTCTTAAGGCTTGGAAATAAAAAATAAATAAATAAATGAAAAGAATATTCTAAAATATTTCACACAACTGATTATTATTTGACCATTATAGTACAATTTATTTTTTTTTTCACAGATTGATGTGACCAATCTGGTTCGCTCTTTTCTAAAAACGGTAGATCCAGATATAGCCAGGCTACAAGATGGGAGTATCCTGCAGGGCCGAGCTGTGGGCATGACGACTCTACAGGTAGTACAAATCCAGAGGTGAAAGTAACGTATTACAAGTACTCACGTTACTGTAATTGAGTTGCTGTATCTTTTAGTTGTGGTATGGAGTTATGGACTATTGGTAAATGAAGCGGGCTTGTAATCAGAGGGTCACTGGTTCGAATCTCACCTGGGCCATCACTGTGGGATGTTGAGCAAGTCCCTTATCCCCAGGCGCCTGCAATATGCAGTCCACCTCTACCCCTCAGGAAAAATGGGTAAAATGCCGTAAAATTTGACTATGGTGATGAATAAAGGTTACATTATATTAAAAGAAGTAAAGTCATTTGTTACATTTCTACACCCAACTGTTATTGAGTAAATTATATATTTTTTTGTTTTAAAATGATCAACAGATATTGTGAAACTACTACTACTCTTCCTAGACAAATCATTCAAGAATATAACACACTTAGATTAAAAAAAAACTGCTGAACGAGCATTTATTAACAAAACAACTCTAGATTCCTAATGATGAAAGCTACTGAATACAATAAAATAGGGTACGTTTGATTTGTTTTAAGTGATCCATAAATGCATATGTATATTGATAAATAACTGTAAATGTATATTGATATATTGTAATTGTATATTGCTAAATAACCAATCATCTAATTGTTAATTGGATCTAGGTCTGACTGTATGAATTGTTTTTGTTTTGTTTTGTGAATTGTTTTAGTTGTTATTTGTTTGCTTTGTTGTGTGATGTGTTATATGTAATTGTGTACTGCACTAATGAGAAAATTGTATTGTTGGGTATGGACTCTATGAAGAGTAGCAACGGCTCAAGCCAAAGCTAATGGAGGTACAAATAAACAGATGAACAATCAAATGCATCACATCATAGCTGACCAATCAGGTTAAACGTAATGCACGGCGCCAAAACAGCATTGAATGGAAGTTATTTTCTCAGTTTTATGAGTTCATAAATTTAGCTATACTTGGAGCCTGAGATATTTATTATTTAAAACCGAATTCATTGGTGCTATTGGTACGGTTACCGAAGTACAAGTACGTTGAAAAATAATTGTTAATTTTGACAAACTTTAAGTTCCAATTGTGCAAGATTTGGTCTTTTTTATTTAAAGTTTATATATGAGATGTTTACTGTACGCAAGGGAACAGTGGCAAGATTTATTACCAAAAAAAAAAGATGGATGGGTGAAAGTAACTTGTAACTTTTACTGTGAGTACAATTTAATTGAGCTACTTTTTACTTGTACTTGAGTTTTTTAAGTATGACTTACTTGTACTTGAGTACAACTTAAATCAACAAACAGTACTTCTACTTGAGTAGGATATATCAGTACTCTTTACACCTCTGTACAAATCTACGGTGTTTATCTGTCCATACGTGCATTTTATTCTGGTGGATAATTCATTATAACGCACCTGTTCCAGGTGCTGTCCCCTCTAACATCGTCCGTCCTGGCTGAGAGGAGCATCAGGGTGCTGGACGATAAAGTGAGTGTGACAGAGCTGGGGGTGCAGCTAGTTTCAGGACTCTCTCTGTCACTCCGAGTGAGCCCAGGAAGCAATAGGGCCATCGTTGCCACAGCAACCACACGGGAGACGATCACACAGCTCAAACAGGTAAGTGCATGAACAAAAAAAAAGCGAGACACAAAGATTTTAAGTGCATTACTGGGTTAATGTAAAACCGTGAGGAACATTAGTCGTGAGGTTTTCACATACCTGCTCTACAACCAGGGTTGGGGTCAATTACATTTTTCAATTACAATTCCGTCTTCAATTTTCCATGTTCATTTACAACTCAGTTACGATTACAGTGACCAGCATTTTTTCCAATTCCAATTAAATTTACAAATATTATTTTTATCCTGAAAGTCAATTATAAATACATTCTCAATTATTAAAGTTTATTTACAATTCATCACAATTACTGAGCCTTTAATGAATACCCACATAAACGCATCATCATCATTCTTTATTTCAGACTCAGGAGTCCATTTTAAAAACAAAAACACAATTAGTATTCACAAGATAAAAGCGCATACATATAAAACAGATGAAAACAGTTATTACAAAAGACAATTGTACCAATGTCGCAAAACAAAGATGACTGGTAACAAACAGAGTTTTGACGCGGATTGGTCAACAGCTGGATGATTGAGAATTCCTCAGTCAACAGATCCATTTATACATCAAGTTTCTCATAAGAGCCTGAAAAGTCTTAAAGCAGAACTAAGTAACTTTTTCACCCTAATAAATCCTGCTTGTAGTCCCTGTGAGGGCAAAACAAGTGTTTATGGGGTGATTGGGGGGTCTTTCCTTTCTCCCGGCTGTCTCTGGCCAGAAAACCACACTTGCAACTTTCCCTGCCACCGACTCGGTGGCAAGACATGCTGCTTCACGACAGCCCAATACAAACTAATGCTAGATTATGACCAGCCCCGTGGCTGCACACGGTTTTCTTCAAATTCACTTTTCTCAAACTTATATCATGGCGGAGCCAGCAAAAAAAAGGCAGAGAAGACCTTTGTCCCAGGAACGGAGCAACTCCATGCAGTGATAGCTCAGCAGCAACACACAGCAATCACACACACTCACAACCCAGCGCTCCATCAGGCAGCACACACACAAATATCCATCATTCTATCCATCCATTTTCACAGCCGCTTTGTCAGCACACAAACAAACACATCACACACATTTCCACAAGCCCTTCCGTATTACTCCCACATCATTCATTTATTTTACTTGTCTCTCTTCCTCATACTGTTCACATGGTCACATGGGACTATATGTGTGAAAGCACCCTTAGTGTCACTGTTGTATTTAGATTTTTCAGTGATCGGTTGCTACTGTCTTGGGAGAGCAAAGGTGCTCATGTAGCTGTGGGGTGGGACAGGCGGCGGGGGGTGCAGAGTTTTTACGACAGTGACATAACCTCCGCCTCTACACAATAGTGGAATGGGACACCCCTCCGCCTCTCGTGAACACACATTTCAGAGGGGTAGGGCTAAGGCGGAGAGGTAAGGGGGAGAATGAGACGCAGCCTTAACCTGTCAGAAACCTTAGAAACCTTTTTAAATATTTTTTAAAGGCCAGGATTTCCCGAAAGGAAAGCACTCAAAATAACACTTGTGTTGTTTACAGCTCTACCTTTTTGCCTTTATCTTGTTAACCCACATATTGTGAAACTTTCTGATGTTCTGTTATGGGATCGTACGTCACTGTCATGTCTCCAGACGGGCTTTCCTCAGAGAGCGTACGTCTCTAAACAAATGCAGTTTTTGGATGACTGTGATTTGATACCAAAGGGGAAGTGCACGTTCTATTTTTCTAAGCTTTCATTTTCTCATTAGAGCAAAGTTTCTAAATGTTCTTTAACATTTAGAGATGTCAGTTGAAAATGTCAGAAGTGGATGTTTTTTTTTTTTTATTGCTAACATCTACTGACATATTTTTTTAATTTCATGAGTTAAAAAATATTGCCAAAAAAGCTTCCTGTAGGTCAGAACGTTGTAAAAGATCAAATTTACATTCTTCATTTACCGTAACTCAAATGTAAAGAAGTCTTGTATATGTTCCACCAACAGGGTTTTACACAGTCAATCATATTCATATTTATTAACATAAGAATTGCACTCATATGTTCATCTCAGCTGGCAAAGACAGTTTTATAAATTGGGCATTTTTATCAAAGCACAGCGAGTAGTCGAATGAGGAAAATTAATTTATAAAAGTGTAGCATACGTCCCCTTTCTTCGTCTGATTTGGAAATTTAAAATAAAATACAACTTTGGTGATCAGTAGTGGTAATAAATGGACTGAACCTCGGAAGAAAAAAGTGGATTC
The DNA here is from genome assembly GCF_900634775.1 of Gouania willdenowi. NCBI lineage: Eukaryota > Metazoa > Chordata > Actinopteri > Blenniiformes > Gobiesocidae > Gouania > Gouania willdenowi. Next base: position 15,971,416 of record NC_041055.1, read on the forward strand.
CTTGCAAGGAGCAATTAAATACTACTTACATGGAGTTTTAAAGAGCTTTTCTTGAAAGCAGCGATGTTTTAATGAAGAATTCTAAAGGCGAAAGATACATTTTCATTAAACTTGTATTTGACTCTGTGCCTCTTTGTTTCCATTGTTCCAGACAACTAATAAAGACACAATATCTAACGTTAACAGCGTGCTACAAAACAGTTGAAGTATGGCCCTTCTGTGGGAGGATGGTTTAATACATTGAACTCGATATGATAACGTAATAAGTAATTAAATTGTTTCTTTTCCAGCAAAGATATGGTGGCTTTCTGTGAAGAGAGTTTTTTTTTGATGAGAACTGCCTCAGCAAAGTGGATTTATGCAACAGCAATCTGAAGAGTGGAAGGATAATTTGTATTGTTCTTACAGCTCAGACACGTGCTGCATGTGGAAACGAGATGGAGTCAGAGATGATAGTTTTATAAAGCTCACTCACACATTTATCCATGGCTGCGTGCCTGTTTCAAACCCAAATCCCTATCGCAGGCATGGGCCAGCAATTAGCCGGTCTATAGCCGCTCACTTTACCTCCAGCTGTTACTGGTCGCTCAATAACTAACTATTAGAAACGTGCCAGTGAGGATGACCAGCCAATTGCGTTTGTGATGGCAAGCTGTTAAGGCTCTGCTCTGGGCAATTTGTAATGCATTCAAATCCAAATATAGGTTAGGTCTGAGCTGATCCTGTCACTCACATCAGTTCCAGGAAACGTGTCATTGTGTATTAACGTGATTTGATTGGCTAATCGTGTTCTTAGTGTGACCCTTTTGACTCTACTGAGTGAATTATATGCTATTCACCTTGTTCCTAGGGCCACTAGATCAAACACAAATAAAGAATTGAGCTTTGAAGGGTTAAAAAAAATAAATAAATAAATAATAAGTGAAAAATAGTATCTGCACAACTTCAAGCTGCACTAGAAAATAGTAATATTTTTTGAAAAGTTTCAGCCCGGATTTCAAAAATATCACAGCACGGACACTGCACTGCTTCGCAGGGTTATGGTTATTATAATTGTAATTGTAATTTAAAAACAAATTTGCTGTCATCATCATAATTAAATTGTAATTGAGTTTAGATAATTGACTTTGTAATTGTAATTGCCATAAAAATTCTAGAAAAATGGTCAATTATATCTTAACGCAAAACTGGGGAACCATGTTACAGTTCTATGTACAGTTCTATACATATGTAGTTAACTAATATGTTTCATATCTAGCTTTTTCACATTTTACCATTAAAAAAAAAAAAAATAAAATAAAAATGAAATCGAGGGGTATACTGACACAACAAAGGCTCAGACGCCCACACCAAAAATATTAAAACCTATATTTTCATTAATTAGGAAGCCTAATAAGGTAACCAATAGATAGGAAAGAGATTAGATCAAATATATTTGTTTTTAGTGTATTTTACATTTGATTTAGACATCATAAGAGATTCTAACAGAAAGCTAACACACGAGGATGGTTAACTTTCATTTGGTTATTTATTTCCGGCTCAGTAATAGTGATTAATTGTAATTTAAGTAATTGAGAATGTAATTGTAATTGACTTTCTGAGGATAAATAAATAATCGTAATTGGAAAAAATGCTGATCGCTGTAATCGTAATTGAATGTAATTGAGCAGGGGTAATTGAAAACGTAATTGTAACTCAAAAATGTAATTGACCCCAACCCTGCTGCTAAGGGTGACAAATGACATTTTAATGGCATCTGATGATGGTAGGTGCTCTGTACTTGTGCTGTTTGACCTTAGTGCAGAAGTTGATACAGTTGACCACAATATCCTGCTGGAAAGATTGAGACAGTGGGTTGGGGTATCAGGGACAGTTTTAAGATGGTTTTCATCCTATTATCAGATAGGAGGTTCTGCGTTTCGGCAAACGGCTACAGGTCATGATTTTCATTTATTAACTACGGCGTGCCTCAGGGGTCAATCTTAGGACCAATTTTATTTTCCTTATATATGCTTCCCCTGGGGCACATTATCCAGAGACATGGTGTTTCCTTTCATGTTTATGCTGATGATACATGATGTCTGCCATTTAAGCCCTGTCAACCTGAGTTCACTAAGCTGAATCCAGAAAAAACAGAACATCTACTTATCACACCACAAAACAGTACAAAACACTCTCCTACATTAGCCGGTTCAGTCCTCAGTGACATCAAACCTGTGGTTAAGAACCACCACAAAGTACAGTCTTGTTTTTATCACCTGAGGAACATTTCTAGAATAGTTTTAACTTTTAAAAACAAAAAGTCAATTTTACATGCTGTTATCTTTTCTTGTTTGGATTATTAATGATTAATTAATTAATAATTCCATGAACTGTTTTCAAATTGTTCAGAACTCAGCTACCAGGATTTTAACAAAAACCAAGAAATATGACCATATTATCCCCATTTTAGCATTTTTTTACACTGGCTCCCTGTATGTTTTAGGATTGATTTTAAGGTTTTATTGATTACTTTTAAGGCCCTAAATGGCCTTGCACCAACTTACCTCACAGAGCTTATAGTACCGTATACCCCAGCACGTACCTTAAGATCCTCAGGTAAAGGTCTGCTCTGTGTTCCAAGGGCCCGTCTGAAAACTAAAGGGGACTTTAGAGTCTTTTCAGTCCGGGCACCAACACTCTGGTAACTTTTTTTTGTAACTTGTAACTTCTTTTTATGTTTTTTTGAACTGTTTTAATCTCTGACCAAACCTTTATATTTTTTTTATTTTTTAATGTATAGCTGCCTTTGGAAGGCACTTTGAAAAGTGCTATAAACTGTAAATAAATGGTATTATTATTATTATTATTATTATTATTAATAATAATAATAATAATAATAATAATAATAATAATAATAATAATAATAATAAACAACTAGTTAGTTAATACACTTGCAGTCAACATTGTTTTTTTATTTCCTTCCACAGGAGGCACTGGTCAGCTGCTGGGTTCAGTTTAGTGACGGAGCGATTGTTCCCCTGGATTTGTTTGACAGCAGCGTCTACTCTTTGACTGTCTCCACCCCGGATGAAAGTGTGGCCACAGTGCGCCGCACCCCTAAGTTCACATTTGTGGTCGCACAAGGGGAAAGCGGAGGGCAGGGGGCGCTAGTGAGGGTGGAGCTGAGGATCTGCGAGGAGTGCCAGAAGTCAAAGAGGAAGAGCAAACTGGCTGTGGGCACTGGGCTGCTCAAAATCAACTTGCTGAATAGCAGCGCTGGAACAGGGCAAAGAGATACTGTGGAAGAGAACCAGTTTGTTAGCAGAGCATCTGAAGCTATGGGGGAACTGAAAAAAACAGTGCAATCTCAAGGTAAAGTGAATACCAAGGAAGAGTCCAACCCAGCAAAACTAACCACATCAACACTTCCAAATAAAAACATGATGCCTCATGTTGTATGGATAGGACCGACAACCATAGCTACGAGAGAGACCTCCGACCCTGTCACAACCACTGCCTCAAGCAAACCCACAGCTGTCATTCCAAACGACCAAGGGCTTAAGCCAAACTATGGAAACATGCTTGAGAACTCAAACTATCCTCCGATCAGGGTAATAAAAGCTGAACTGACACCCAAAAAGGAACCTCCAAAATCAAAAACACCAAAAGTCATTGAGAGCAACCTCATCAGGACATTCAAAGCTTTGTCAGACATGGAAATTGGCATGTATGCCTTGGTGGGGGTCTCATGTCTTGCTATTTTGGCTTTTTTGCTAAACTGTCTATCATATAATCTCTGTTTCCGCAATCACAAAACACCAATACAGGCAAACCCAGCACCACATGCTGACCCCAAAGGTCACAAGCATGACTGGGTTTGGTTAGGGAGTGACAATCCTCACGTTCCTCCCCCAGGGGCTCCAACTCAGGTGTCCACACTAAATCGAGAGCTCCATCACCCGATGAAGCCACAGCATTCAATGGAGGCGACGGACCACCAATGCCTCCCGACCATCAGCATCCCCACTATGCCAGAGAGAACAGCCACGTTGGGTCGCAGCAGGAGCAGCTCCCAGCAGCATTTCAAAGTAAAAGCCATCGACCCCATGGCGAACCGTTCAGCCACCCTGCTGGCGAGGCCCCACCGCAGTGAGCCTCTTCACTCACCTACAAGCAAAAGGAATCAGGTTCAGTTCACAACCTTTACAACGTTGGACATCAAACACCTGGCTGCGCTGAAAAAGAACGGTGTGGACTTTAACTGGCCTAATCGTCAGCCAGCGGCACCTCAGCCTATTGAACTCCAAAGCCCTTTACCTGATATGCCCTGGCCTATGGTTACACCTGTGTGTGAGCCCCAGTGAGTTTGTCAGGTGTGGATACATATGTTTGTTTATAGAAGAGTCTATGGAACAGAAGCACAGCGTACTCTGATGAATAGTGAATTGAGGAGTTGGCTGTCAATATCTATTTAAATGGTATTGAAGGATACGTTTGTTCTTAAATTAAGCACATTTTATATTAGAATATCCAGTTTATTGCATGCTTGTATATACATTATGTAATAAAATGATTAATCATGTTAGCAACATCATGTTTAATTTTAGGTTTGAAAATCATAAATGATATATACTGTATATATACATAAAAAAATTTATCGGGAGGAAAGAAAATAAAAAGTGTTCTGCTTGATTAGGTCCTGTACATAACATGTATTTATATTATGTTCATTTTTTTTTTCTACATTTTTAAGTCCTACAATCTATTTTCCAATCTTAACTTTCATGCATTTTTTTTTTTCTCATTCTTTTATTTGCGCTCCCACATATTGCTCTTCAGGGTGAATTCTGTACAAGAGAGATGGTTTTTTGGCAAATAATTGTATTCTTCTCCAGCCTTTGTTCATTTTTCTTCTCACCTGGATTCCCACGGAGATTACCTGCTCACTCTGGGCAATTTGTCAGTGCATGTGCTACATTCATTACATTATTCTGAGCAGTTTGTCATCACAGTCTTTGCCAGCTATTTATTCAAATTGAATGCATGCTATGCAAATACAGCCAGTGCAGAATTAGTGCTGGACATTGTTTCTGAAACTTTAGCAGAATGACCTTGAGCTTCAGGTTTTGCCAGAAGCGTGATCTGGGTATCTTAATGCAATAGGCATTTAAGTGTAACATTTTTATGGGATTAAAAAAAGCTGTTTTTTTAATGCAACATTCACATTTATACTGGAAATGTAATGATTCTTTTCCCATGAGATTCTATTAATAAAGAATAAGTCCATACATTTGTTAGAGCTCCTCCTTTATTTAACTGAGACATTGTAAACACGAAAAACACAGGGAGTGAAATGTTGAGATTATAGGCTAGGGTTTTAATGTGAATTATTGGGATTTAGTCTTTGTTAAATCCCCACTGAATGGGATTTAGGAAAGTCAACAGTTATAAAAATGTCAGTCAGCGGACGACTTGACGTGCTGAGTAATTATACGTAGAGTGATTGTTCGCTCCTGTTACAAAACTGATGGTCAAAGCAGCCAAATTTTTTCCAGCGAAAATAAACCACATTATGAGCCACAGAATAGATGTATTTTTTTTTTTTAAATAGTTCATGGAACATGTGGGATTAATACAACCAGCAGGGTTGCCAGATAAACTACGTTTTAAATAGGGCTAGGATAAACAATTGTTTTAAACGATTAATCTAGCAATTATTTTTTTCCTGTTCGATTCAATTATCGATTATCTCCTTATTAATTGACTCCAATTTTTTTTACATGTTTTACATATCTAGAAAAAAAAAAAAAGAAAAAAAAAACATGAATTCCTTGACATTGCAATATGTTTATTGCTCTTCAACTCAAAATTCCAAAATAAAGTTCAAGTAAGAACATAAAAGTACAAAATAATGCCTTCAGAGTCAGAAGTAGCATTAAAATAAACTTTCCTTTTACCTTAAATATTGTGTGTGTGTGCATGTGTGTGCGTGTGTGTGTTTGTTGTCCTTTAGGAAGTTTAAGGGAAAAATAAAGGTCAGACTGCAAAGGAAAAACTCCAATTGATGACTATGTGCACAGCAAACATACACATTAAACACGTGTTAGGACCAACTACTAGGGTATCACAGTAGGGTGTAAATGTTTTCTTTCATCGCGTGTGTGCGTAAAGGACGAGGGTTACGGGGAACAGCTACCTTCGACGAACGAGTGCGTGTCTTCACTGCCTTGCACTTTTGAAACTCGGAGGAGCCACTCGCGTTCGTTATTCTCCGGCGCCGCCGTCTTTGTTTTGGTTGGATGACGCATCGGCGCGCACATTTTGCGTCATCGATAACGTCGACTTTGTCCCGGCCCTAGTTTTAAAGTCTAAACACACACAAAAACTCTCAAATTTTTTGGCGGAAAACAGCCCAATCTGGCATCAATGACTTGTTGCATCGTTTCTGCAGCCTGTTGACTCAAACAGAAGCAGTGGTATTTGTTTCCTTCTTCACCAGCCAAAATGGCTGGTAACGCTACAATGTTACCCTCCAAAGTTAATTTTTACCCGCATTTGGCGGGTGTTAATTTAAAGCTCTGGTTACAATTATGAAACACACACGCGCACACACACACACTTACAAATGGGTATAATTTTGGTTTTCTTTCAGCCAAGACTAAAGCCTATACAGGTGAACGTTTTAAAATCTGCTATGGTCTTGAGTTCAGTGGGTAATGGATTCCACAACTTAGCACTTTTATAGATGAAGGCAGAATGACCAAATGAAGTCCTGCAGTGTGGGATCTGACAGTGATGATTGATGGAAGCTCGTGACTCTGTTATTGCTGTTTTGTCTCTGGATAAAAGAACGCAGTGGTTCAGAAGCTAGGTTATTGATGAATTGAATGTTAGTTTGAGAAAGCATAAGTTGCTAAAGCTTTAAAAGCGTAGCCACTAAGGGAGCAGCCTGGTCTCAAGCTGTAATGCAATATGATGTGTGTGAGAATATCATAGCGCGCATGTACAGGAGGGCGGCCTGGGTTGGAATGTAATAAGTGATTAATTTCAAACAATTTTGATTGCTTTGTATTGTGTAACCCACCAAGAACGGGGTTAAATAATAATCTGTATTCATTTCTGATCATTTTTTATGTCCGTTTTACATCGTAATTAATGTTGGTTTTATTTTGAAAAACAGAACTTTTTCTACTTTGGTAGAAACCAGAAGTAGTGTACAAATCACGCTAATTGATGGACAGCACTGCTCCTGTTTCTCCCGTGAGGATTGGAAAACAAGACAAAATGCTATGAAAATGTGTTATTTTTAACTGAAACTAAGAAATTACTTAGTCAGTGATGTAAACTGATTAAAATTCTGATTTATAGAGGTTGAAGAAATGTTGAGGCTGTTCTGGCTGTTGAAAACTCTTTGTTGAGCTCGTTAGGGCCCAAGCACCAAATGTGGTGCATTTGTAACTTTCCACTGATTTAAATTAGCTGGATGGGGACGCGCGCCGCATGCCGGTGTGGCGGTCTGGCTGGGCCCTTGGGGGGGCTGACTTTAGCAATAACTAAGGCGCATTGCGCTGGCGGCGTCGAAAAAAGGTGACCTGGGGCGATCTGGGGGGCTCGGTCAGTGCACCTGGGGACCGGCGGGGTGGCATGCAGCGTCCCCTTGTTGCCCTGGGTGTCCGGGGATGTGGTCATTATCCCTGGGCGGGCTGCTTCCGGTGCTGCTTCTATTCCGGGTCCTTCTGCCCTGGGGTCCGGTCCCTGCTGGGGGCCTTGGGATTGGGGGTTGTGGTCGGTGGCTTGGTGTGCTGGGTCCTCGGCTCCTTGGTGCTTTCTCGGGTGTGTGTGTGGGGGACAGTGGCTGCCTCTCAGCTCAAGGTCTTAGGGGCGTCTGGAGGGCTGCTCGGCCGTGGGGGGGTTGTCTGGGCTCCCTGGCCCCCGCTCTTTCTGCTAGCCTGGCTGCGTCTTCGGGTCCGGGGCAGCGCTTGGGTTTGCAGTAGCAATAAACACAATATACACAACTACAACTTCACATCTCACTCTCACTTTACAATAATTACAACTTTCCCCAACCTTTCCATTTTCTACCTTAAATCTCTCCTCCCTGCTCCCTGTTATGATTCTTGTTACTCGAACATTAAAAGATTGCCAATATTCATGTTGCTTGTCTATTTTGTTTTTCAAAATCACACCTAATTTCAATAAATGGAAAATACAATCATAAAAGTGTTATCAGGTTTAAAATTATTTGCGTTTAGTTTAGTTTATTTTTTGTATCATGTAAGAATTGAAGAAAGCAGTAAACAAACCAGCTCTGTAGAAATCATCTTAGATTTGGCAACTGTTGCTCTTGTCAACAAAGACTCACAGATGCTTTATCACCAGAGGAAGCTTTGCCTTATTTGATTCATCTTCTCCTTATCCTTCTCCTGTCTCTGAAGTAAAGCATGCTGGCCCTTTAAAATTACTCATGAGATGTGATGCATAAACAACCTTCTGGTTCATGGAGAGACTCATGCATCAGACGCACGCACACACACGCACACACACGCACACACACACACACACACACACACACACGCACACACACACACACACACACACACACTGTCACTTCTTACTGCACAACATCAGATGTAGAGCGCTGATAAAAGCAGTTCTAATAACTTTTTCCAAAAATTCTCTCCCCCAAGGCCTCATGTTTTTGTGTTTCTCTAAACTCTCCTTTCTGCACTTGATTTATCGGTCCAGCAATGGAAGGGGAAGTAAACAAACTGAGATAAGGAGTGATTCAAAGCTGTTTTTGTGCTGCATCAGGATCCAGGATCTTTGATTGTGGACCTGTGGTTTGATACAGGAAACGGATTTCAACACAGAAAAATGGAAATGTGAGGAAAGAATAAACACCCCAGAGTTGATATGACTCTACAAAAAATGTTTAACTGTAACTGGACTTCAATGCAGAGGTGAAAGTGATGGATAACACGGACTCACATTACTGTAATTGAGTTGCTTTTATGGGTACTACAAAATCACTAATTTTAGTTTTTTATTATAAAGCGTTATTGACTTTTAGTAGTTCCCTGAAATGCCTGTCAATAAAACTGCTTTATTTAATCAAGAAAAGTAATTATCTTTATATTATTCAAGATAATCTTAATCAGTTCAGCTCATTCAGTTGTTTTTAATCTATCTGTATCTATTCAGTACATTTAGTGTTCAAGTATTTTGTCTGTATTACCTGGCAGAGGTGAAAGTAACTGATTACAAGTACTCATGTTACTGTAATTGAGTTGCTTTTATGGGTACTTGTGCTTTTTGAAAATATTTGTAAATAAGTAATTTTACTTGTACTTAAGTACATTTTAAAAGAAGTAAAGTAATTAGTTACATTTCTACACCCAACTCTTACTAAGTAAGTATTTTCAGTTTTAAAATGATCATCGGACATTGTGAAACTACAAAAAATGAAATGACCAGACAACAATCAAATGCATCACATCATAGCCGACCAATCAGATTAAACATAATGCACAGTGCCAAAACAGCATTGAATGCTTATTTTGAATTAAATGAATTGGTGTTATTTTATTTAAAGAAATAATTGTACATTTTGACAAACCTTTTATTTTATGCAGATGCCTTTGTGAAAAATAAATTTAATTCCAATTGTGCAAGATTTGGTCTCTTCCTTTTTTAAGTTTATATATGAGATGTTTACTGTATGCAAGGGAACCGTGGCAAGATTTATTACAAAAAATAAATGTGGAAGGTTAAAGTAACTAAACGTTTACTTTGAGTACTACTAGTACTTTAATTGAGCTACGTTTTACTTGTGCTTGAATATTTTATGTATGACTTACTTGTACTTGAGTAAAATATCAATCAAGTAACAATACTTCTACTTGAGTAGAAGTGTTGCCTTGACACAATACCTTCAAACTTCTTTAAAACTGTCAATTGTCACTGATTTGTGTCACTGTTGATTCCTGTCAGGCACCTTACCAACATTTCTGAAAGTAGCTGCTGGATGCCTCTATACTGGTTAACTATAGACCAATCAGCAACCTTCCATTCATAGCCAAGATCATTGAGAAGGTGGTCTTCAACCAACTGAGGCAATTCTTAACCTTCAACAAAATATTTGATAAATTTCAGTCAGACTTTCGTTCACTATTAGCTGACATTTTTTTTACTTAGAAAGAAACTAAATGTAGGGATGCGTGAATAACAAGACTTGTCCTTTTTTTTTTAGCTGGAAATAAACAGAAGCAGCACACCTACATGTTTGTTCCTTAAAGCCTGACTGGATAATAACTTTTCTAACAAAACAATGAAAACCAAGTCAAATGACAGTTTTTATACACTTACAACACTTAAAACACTGAACATTCTCTTATCCTACATCATTTCATCATCGTCATATCAAATAATAAAATAGATTTTAGCTCCCAAGTTTCTCCTAAGATATTTTCGTCATTGTTTGGGGAGCCTGTGTGACATTAAATGTTATGATGTCTCAGTCTACACTCTGCTCTGGAACTGTACATCGCATTATATTGTCTCTAAACTTTGCTCTGTTTTCTTTTACACATTTATTTATTTATTTATTTATTTAACAGGGACAATGCAATTCAACATAATTACAAATATACCTTTACAGTGCACTCTCTGCCTGAATGTCTCTCTTCTCTTGTGTCTCTGTAGCCTCTCAAGCAGAGCCACACACACACATGGCTGAAAAAGCTCCCAATCAGGAGACAACTCCCCAGTTGTTCATCTCTATCTGTTCTAAAATCTAAGATGTGCAAATGCACCTTGAAAGTGTGTGTTCAGGATAATCTGAGTACAAGATAACAAATGAAGGTGTCTGTTTGTACGGATACCGAAGTACACGTACGTAGCGTCTTAGGGTTAGGCTTGGGTTTAGGGTTAGGGTTAGGTTAAAAATCACAACAATTTTAGGGGTAAGGTTTAGGGTAAGGTTGAGTCTTAGTCACGCGACCTAAACTGACCAATGACTGACCTATCACGTGACCTAAACTGGCCAAATAGGGGCTGCATACCAATAGAATGTTGGTATATTGATACGGCAACCGTATGGATAGCCACTGACATAACAAATGACCCCTGTAGCGTCATTCAGCTTCCGTACTCCTCTAGCCATTGAGAACAACATGTCCATAGATACATTCAAAGTTATATAAAAATGTTGTTTCAAAGAGCAAAGAAATGTCAAAAACAAGATTATTATAACTGTATTTCTATCCATAAGCATGTCATAATCTTTAGGATGTAATCAAATCCTCAGAGGTGGTGAATTAATCCCTACATAAAATCAGATGAAAATCTTCTGGCTTCGTCTGTCATTGACCACAGGAAGTTCAGAGACACAATAAGAACTGGATTATATTTTTCTGCTGATACAGAAAATCATTACTAACACTGTCTGTTTCTCTTTCACTCTTAAGTCATCCTAATCTGCCACAGTTAAACATGCTGCTAGTGTGTTGTTGAAACATATCCCTCTTCTTCTTGGGCTCTCTTTCCTGCTGTCATAGTGACATACACAAAGGTCATGACTCGGTGCTTACGGCCGTAGTGGGATCATAGGTTTAGTCACTAATGCAGTACTGGAAAGGAAGGTTTACCCACTATGTTTTAGCACACTTCTGCACATATTGTCAAGGCGCAGCAGCTGTCATGTATGATGGGCAGAGAGAGGCAATTTTTATCAAAGTGGAGGCCACAAAAATGTGATTGTCTGATCCGAAGGCCTCGTTACCAACATTTACGTTAGCATTTAGAATAATGAGTAATCTGAGCATTGATACAGGAAAGAAAAAAGGGTTTGTGTATTTTTGTTTGTCTATTGTAATGGTCTTTTGACAGGAACCCCCCAAAAGAGGATAAAAAACAGGTTCAGAACGCTGCATCTTAACCAGAACAAAGAGTTCAGAGCACATTAGTCCAGTTTTAAAGTCTTTACACTGGCTCCCAGTCAGCCTCAGAATAGACTTTAAAGTTCTGCTGCTGGTGTATAAATCTGTGAATGGGTTTGGTCCAGAATACATCAGTGAGATGTTAGTCAGGTATGAACCCAGCAGGTCCCTCAGATCTATGGACACAGGTCAGATAGTGGAGCCCAGAGTTCACAGTAAACATGATGACACTGTTTTTAGTTGTTATGCTGCAAATAAGTGGAACAAAGCTGAAGTTAGCATCCAATGAGAACATTTTTAAATCAAAGTTAAAGGCACTATTTTTCTCTACTGCGTATGATTGAGAGGGAGATTTTTGCTCGGGTTGTTGTTGTTGATGTCATGTGTTTGTTGATGATTTTTGATGTTTTTGCTGCTGATTTTTGACCTGCGTTGACTGTTTTCTGTTGCACTTTTTGATCATGTAAAGCACATTGAGTTGCTTTGTGCATGAAATGCGCGATACAAATACATTTGCCTTACCTGGCCTTGAGTAGGATATATCAGTACTCTTTACACCTCTACTTCTATGTTGTGGATAGCTTTCTGCAGCTTTTTTCTGTTTTTTTTGGCTGTCTACAAAAGCTTTGGTAATAAAGGGGTGGTTCTAGAGTGGCCTGTGCAACAGTATTATTAAAGCAGCAATCCACTGAGACTCAGACAGCATTCAGAGCTACTTTTTCCAATAATGGTGCAAATTTACAAGTTCAGCCGCAAGACATGAGTGCAGTCCCTCAGTGTCATCACAGCTGGAACACTAATCTAGAGCATCAGCTTCCCTGTTGACAGATTTAAAAGATTGAGGTCATTGTGTTGGAGGATTAGTGTGCATTAGTGGCCCATCTCCATGGCACATACTGGTAATGTAGGCCAAAACAGACAAGGTCACTAATTTTACAAGTTTGCTCTCCCAGAGGTTAGACACACGGTCACTGGATGGAACTAAAGTGTCTGTGGGAAGGAGCGATTGCAAATGGAAACATTTACGTCATTCTTCAACCTCACTTACACTACTCATATAATACTAAATATCTATCATTCTGCAGTTATTTCAGCCTTTTATGAACAGGGATTTTTGATGTGGCGCAGGTGGTAGAGGGGTCGTCTTGTGATCAAGAGGTTGGGGGGTCAATCACAGTCTATACTTGCCTATGCGTCAAAGTGTCCTTGGGCAAGACACTGAACCCTGAGTTGCTCACAGTGGTTGACCAGCGCCTTGCATTGCAGCTCAGTCCCATTGGTATGTGAATGGGTGAATGAGTTGATATTGTAAAGCGCTTTGAGACTAGTTTATTGTCGGCATGAAAGCACTATATGAATCAAGTCTATTTACCAATCCTTTAAAGTGATGACAGGTCCTTAAAAGTGTGTTATGATAACACACACTTTGCTTTGTAAATTAAATACACAATCATAGGGCCAATATTATTCTGGGATTTCAAGAAAAACTTTAAATCTTTGTATAAGTCACAGCTATCTGAAAAATCAAAACTTAAAGCTGCAGGAGGCTGCAATGATTACAGTTTTTTCTTATTAAAATGAACTTATTTTACTTAACCAATACTTAACTAAATACCAAGAACCGATTAAGGAGTAAAAGTAAAAAGTAGGCAAAAAAATTCATACTCAAGTAAAGTACAGATACCAGGAACGTCAGCATGTGTAATCAAACAAGTATATTAGTGTTCTAATAAAGACAATGAGCATACAACTGCCTGCTCAGTCAGTGTTACAGAGTGATATCTCAGGTGAAACACACCTCGTCTCTGCCTTCCTTGCCCTTTTCCCATGGATTTGAACAGGAACTGTGTACTGTAAATTCAGCCATTTTGATCATTACAATGTTGAAATCATGCAGAAAACAAATGTATATAACCGTCAAGTGGACAAAATTTTTCCCCGTCATCACTAACTGTGTTTCCATTACCCTTGAAAATGCGCAAATTCTAAATAGTGCAATAAAAACTGGTAATAGAAACACCTAAATTTCGAAAAAACACTCAAATATCGCTCAAAGGTTTTTACGCTCTCTTGAGGAGGTTTTTCAGGTGTTTCAATATTGAAATGTGTTGCAAAATCTTTATGGAAACACTTTTTCTGCAAATACACGTCACAGGACATGACTTTCCTGGTCACATGACCACTTCTCTTCGAGAAATCATGGCGCAGTACGTGTAAACAGAAGAGAAGACCGGGACATTTCTTGGAGTGTGTTAATGCTGCGTTCACACCGAATGCGTTTTCTGCGGCACCGGACGCGTCTGCCGCACAAAACGTTCCACAGGTTTTGCAGGATCAAAAAATGTCCCGCATGTGGTCGCTGGTGAGCGGTGCTTCGCTTCAAACGTGCTTATGAAGCGAAGCACCGCCCATACATCCAACTCGGTGAGTTTCACTGCCTTCTGAAGCGAGGAGCTGCGCTCCTTTTTCTCCTCACATAAACATAAACCACCAGTGAAAAAAGCCAGTGTGATTAGCGGCAGTGCTATCTTAGCTCAGTGCCGACTTTCAAAGATGAAAACTACAGATAACTTTTACCTGCTACTACCACCTCCTCACTGATTCTTCTCCACACCAAATCCTTCCTAGTCCGGTCCTGGTTATAAAGGCTGTGTCATACAAAAAAAAATCGGGAGCGCGCTCGCACGACCAACACTCTTGACGCGCAGATCGGACTGCACCGCCGCACAGGACAGATTTTGCCTCTGGGCCGCCTCTGTTCATTAGGGGTGTGAAAAAAAATTTCACAATATAGCGAGAATTTTTGGGTGCCGATTTTAAATCGATTTTTTAATTAAAAAAAAAAAAAATAATCAAATTTTTTTTTACATTTTTTTTAATATTTAATCAATATTTTTGTTTATTTGGGCAATATTTCAGTGGTGGTTACAATGCTTTCAATGTGTTGCAATTATTTTTTGTTACACTTTATTTTATGATGGCAGTGTGTAACACTGAATTTTCTTTTTTTTACATTGAAAATGTGCAAAAACACTAATAATAAATAATAAATAGGATGTTTTGAAGCAAATAGTTTTGACTCAATTTGTCCTCTGATCAATATCTTCTGATGAACATATACAGCAACTTGATTTTTCATCTCTACGTTTAATTTTGATATTAACTGGGTAGAATATTGCGATACATATATAATACATAATATCGTATGTAATCTGGACGCACGAACATTTTGTGACGAATCCTGTGTGAACGCAGCATAAAGAGGTTCTGAGCGTCCGTCTTTCAGCAGCAAAGTCTCAGGTGATGAGATTTCACGGAAGTTGCGTGAGGCTCCTCCCCAAAACAACCTTCAATGGAAACACATTCAAAGCACAAATATAAATAGTAGACATTCAGAAATGTTGATTTTATTTTGCGAAAATCTGTAATGGAAACCCAGCTACTGTTTTTAGTATTTTACTTGCTACACATCACTGATTTGGTCCCTGCTCTGTGTTTGTCTTGTCTTTGGATTTTCCCTGTGGTCAATGGTTGTCAGTCTGTTATGAGGCTTCTGCCTGTCATGCCTCTTGTCACAGCTTGTTAATGTCACCGACCACGTACTGCCGTTCAACGATTCCACCATTTTCTGGACAACAAATCAGGACTCTGAATGGTTCTTTATCACCTGCTCAAATTGTAATAAAGCCTGCTATGTTTCCCTCGGCTTCACTCTGCTTGACGCTACCCTTTACACAGAGGTTGCCAAATCGGAAACCTGACAAAAGACAAGCCGCAGACCCTCTCTAATCCAAGTTATAGTGTGAAACACACACACTCCTATGAATCTAACATGAATCAACCCATACACATGGTTCAAACCCACAAACCTCCAGTCAGCCAGCTTTGATAATCATCCTTTAGGTGCTTAGTGGAATAACCAAGTAATCTTGTCAGCAGTTGTTGACATGTTTTACTGATGCTGATTCACGTCTCGCTGTCCTCCATGTGTGCTTATCTGTACAAATAAGGGTTGTTAACTCAACAGGCAGCAGGAAAACTCTCTCTTTTAGTGAAATTGCTGCATAAACAGCTAGTGTGTGACCTTATTTAAAGTAAAGCAGTCATTTTTTTTAAAGTAGCATAAATCCTGTTATAGTTTGACAAAAGAAGACAGTCCCATAATGAATAAAGAGATAAGGAAAATATCGGGATAGAAGGATCTCAGAATGTATGGCAGCTCATTAGGATGAGCTACCTTATGCTCCTGTGAAACGCTCATTGCTGTCAGATTGTCAGATTCTCAGTTCGAATCATGTGATAATGTCATAGGAGCCAAAGGCACATGCGATGCTGTTTGTCTCACTAAAGCAGAATGTAATTGCAACGCGTTTAATTAAGTGTAAAAATGACAAAATCTTATCAAGATTATGAAAAGCTCTCAAAAGAATGAATGAGTTTAGTGACAGGTTGTCATATTTTTTTCCTTTAATCAATAAAGGGACTATATTCCTGCAAGTATGAGTGTGGAATTGCAGAAAAGCCTGAAATTAAAGGAAAAAGAAGCCAAAGAGAGTCAGAGACGCAGCATGAGTAGTTCACTGCAGCTGCTTAAAAAGCCTTAGAATCAATAAATGATGAACCCAAGTATATTTAGTGTGATATTTCTCAATAATCCAGTTGACAAGCCTTTTTCATAGCAAGAGGGAACCTGTTTACATGCTAATATCTTTACATTCAATTAATCTTATATTTCTATTCATACAAAACAGTACCTTATAAACGTAAAATACGTAAAAGCAACTAAAAGTGATAAATAATAATCCATCTTATTCAGTTTACCTCTAAACTTTAATAATATTATGACTGACCCTTGTGTTTTGAAAGCATCATGATACCCTGAAGGTACTCCATACTGGAATGGAATGATTTTGTATTCATGTTAGTTAGCTCAAACTCCTTCACTGCAGAAAGAACCCTTAAAATTTGAATAATAAAAGTTCTTGCACCCCATGACCCTGATCGGGATAAGTAAGATGAAGAGATGAGTATTGACGACTGTTTCCAAAAAAAAAAAAAAAAAGTAGAAAGTTATGGGGTGCCAAGTGTAAAAATTTAGTATAAAAGTTGTAGCTAACACTTTTCTCATATCTAGCACATTTTCCTAGATTTAACACATTTAACCACGTATATAGAGGTAAAAAAAAGCATTAAATCTAAATCTAAATGGTATATGTTATAACTAAATGTTAAATCTATATCTAAATTTTAAATCTAAATGTGATATATCTAAATGTTAAATCTAAGTCTAAATGTTAAATCTTATATATAAATGTTAAATGTTAAATGATAAATGTTAAATCTAAATCTTAAATGTTAAATCTAAATGTTAATTGCTAAATCTAAATGTTAAATCTAAATCTAAATGTTAAATATTGAATCTAAATGTTTAAATCTAAATCTAAATGTTATATATCATAGCTAAATGCTTAATCTTATATCTAAATGTTAAATGTTAAATCTAAATATTAAATGTTAAATCTAAATGTTAAATGTGAAATCTAAATGTTAAATCTAAATCTAAATGTCCAACTGTGTTGCACTGTTGTGTTGGGAGTGTACTGTGAAGGGCAGCTCGTCCACCTGCCAAGACCGCACGCTCAATCTTCACCGCACGGAGAGAACCAGCCATACATAACACCCAGGCAAGCATCGGTGAAGAGGTGGGTGGGAGCGGTTTTGTGCGTCTCTGCTTGTGTATTGGTTGAGGTGACAAGGGGCGGGGTCAATTAGCATATGTGCGAAACATTTAAGTTCCACATTTAAATTTAGATTAAATATTTAACATTTAGATTTAACATTTAACATTTAGATTTATCATTTAACATTAAACATTTAACATTTAACATTTAACATCTAGATGTAAGATTAAGCATTTAGATATGATATATAACATTTAGATTTAGATTTAAACATTTAGATTTAGATTTAAACATTTAGATTTAACATTTAGGTTTAGATTTAACATTTAACATTTAAATGTAAGATTTAACATTTAGACTTAAATTTAACATTTAGATATAACATATAACATTTAGATTTAAAATTTAGATATAGATTTAACATTTAGATATAACATATACCATTTATATTTATATTTAAATATTTAGATTAAATTTAGATTTTTTTTTACCTCTATATATGTGGTTAAATGTGTTAAATGTAGGAAAAATGGCTAAATATGAGAAAAGTGAGATAAATAATGAGTGTGTTAGCTAAAACTTTTATACTAATTTTTTACACTTGGCACCCCATAGAAAGTCACCTTTTGAAGAAAAAACATTTCCAAAGTAACAGAATAATAATGTTTGAAAATTTCCTTATTTTTGTAATTGTTTTCTCATTATATAAAAAAGAAATATACTAGGGTTTGAGTCTTTTTTCTCTGAGCTGCAGGGTGGAAAGTTTCAAAGAGCAAAAATAGCTTCAAAAAAGGGTAAATGTAGGGACTGCAGTCAGACCTATGATGGCCACATTAAAGGTGTTTGTAATGGAATGCTTGTATTCATCCCTGAGATAGCTGCAGGCATCCGTCAAGCTTTGCATTTACTTTGCCACCTAATTTCAGTTTTGAAGAGCATGTGTGTGTGTGTGTGTGCGTGTGCATGCATCTAACTATACTTTCATATAAAAATCCAGCTTGGGTTTGGCTCTACATGTCTCTGAGGGGTAAAGATGAAGGTATAATAATAGAGAGAACGTGTAGATGTTTGAGATATTTCTGTTTTGATAAAAATACGTTTTCACCCACCAATAACAGGACTCTTTTTTTTTAAAATTTTTTATCTAACGCATTTCATTTTCTAAGACAGTGAATGTTAGAATGTCCATTTATCCATCCCCTCAGGACCTAAGTGCATTTATTTTGCACGTTATGTTCTCTGTGACCTCTCTGACTGGTTTTAAAACTACCTTAAGTAGAGTTGTCAATTATGGCCAAATGAGTATGTGTTTGAGGGTTGGATGTACAAAGAGGTGTACTGTACATGCTGTACTCTGTAGTGTTATAAAGGGGTTTATTTGCAGGTGCAAAGTAAAATAGCGTGTGCAATTTTCCTGGTTTAATTCCATGGGACATGCGCATGATAAATGTGTTTTTTACTAATTTTAATGTTTTTTTGTTTGTTGTATTTTTCTGTAATGTAAGTTTTTGGAGTCATTATGTGTATTTTTGTATCTTTCTGTGGTCTTTTTGTGCATTTTTTTTTTAATAATTTTTGTATAATTATTGTTTTTTGTTGCCATTGTAGTGTGATTCTGGAGTCATTTTGTGTATTTTTGCATGTTTTTTGGTGTAGTTTTGCACATTTATGTTGTCATTTTGTGTATTCTTTGTATAAATATTTAGTTTTGTGCTTTTTCAGTCATTTTCAAAATTTTGTATTTTTCTCTAATGAATGTTTTTTGGAGTCATTTTGTGTGTTTTTGGATCCTTTTTGTATATTTTTGTGCATTTGCTGTTGTTGTTTTGTTGTTGTACTTTTTGATAAATATTGCGTCATTGTGTATTTGTGTATCTTTCAGTTGTCTTTTTGTACATTTTTTGTACAATTATTGTTTTTTGTTGACAGAGGAGTGTGATTCTGGAGTCATTTTGTGTATTTTTGTCTTTTTTAGTGTCGTTTTGTGCATTTCGGTTGTCATTTTGTGTATTTTTTGTATAAATATTTAGTTTTGTATTTTTTGAGTCATTTTCAAAATTTTGTTGGCGTTTGGTGTGTGTGTGACTTGCTACTCCATATCTCACACACACGCACGCGCTTCAGCCATGCACATGCACGCGCATCAGTGACTCACATCAGGCCCAATAAGCTTTGCTAGTATTTCAGTGTGAGCGCGGCTGCTCAGATGGCCCTCCCCCCTCTCCGGGCTAACCAGCGTTGATTTCAAAATATAATTAAAATAAATGTTGTGAAATCACCAAATTACTCCAAAAATAACAGATGCATACACTTGGGGTATTTGGAAGCCTTTGACAAAATTTCAGGTCATTGTAGCGCCAATCAGAAAAGTAACAAAACTGCGCAAAACAAAATGTAAATTCCCAAACTACATGAGTGAGTAAGTAAATTAAAGTATTATCTACAATTCAGTTGTCTTTTTTTTTTCAACAAAATTCTTTGTTTACCTTCCAACCGAGTAACACATGTATTCATGTCAGAGTCTCTAAAACATCAGAAAATTCTCCAATAACACAAGATAAAGTTGATACATTTGTTGCAAGTCTGTATTGAGAAAAAAGTCGCTAAGAGCGTAAGGGAGGCTAAGTTTTGTTTTTTGTTTAGAGACGGAGCGGAGAGAGGATTCTACATACTGCAGCTTTAAATGATAAAGTATCCACCTTACACTTGGGCAAAAGGGGCCACCCCCAACACAGGGAATGCGGAAAACAAAGTAGAACAAAAAAAGGTGTCAAGAGAAACACAACCAGTATATTGAATTTATCTAATGAATCATTTTTGGAGGTTGCTACATTAACCATTAGACCAACACTGCCTTATTACATGGGATGAAAAACCCAGAGTAATAAAGTGTTAAATTTGACAAATTTGTTTTGCCATTTTAAATTGGTCAATGTAATTCTACATGACGATGTTGTGGTTTTTTGTCTTTAATGAAAGAAATAGCTAATTTATTATTTAGACGTTCAACAGCAATGGCTATAATTGACATCACGGAGAATATAAGAGAAGCATTAGAAAAAAAACTATTTGTATTCGGAATTTTTCTGGACCTAAAAAGAGCCTTTGACACAATTAATCATGATATTCTAGAAGAAAAACTTCAAAATTACGGAATAAAGTACAACGCCTTAAAATGGATTAAAAGCTATATGACAAATAGGAGACAATATGTTGACTTTGAAGAGCACACATCAAAATGCCAAACCATACAATGTGGTGTGCCACAGGGTTCAATTTTAGGGCCAAAACTGTTCATTTTATACATAAACGACATTTTCAAAGTCACAAATTGCCTCAAACTAATGTTGTTTGCAGATGACACAACCATCCTATGCTCAGATAAAGACAATACAACTCTAATAGAGTCAACAAATGAAGAACTATCAAAAATTCAGACATGGTTAGATGTAAATAAACTAGCCCTAAATGTCAGTAAAACAAAATTCATCAATTTCGGAAAGAGAAAGATAACAGGAGATATAAGACTGAAATTAAACATGGAAATAATAGAACAAGTAAAAGAATATAGGGTACTAGGAGTGTAGATGGATGACAAGCTCACCTGGAAAAAACATATACAAATAGTTAAAAACAAAGTTGCCAAAAGCAGTTACATCCTATGGAAGCTTCAACAAATCCTACATACCAAATCACTTAAAACAATCTATTCTTCACTCATATCATCGCACTTAAATTACTGCTCCGAAATATGGGGAAATAACTACAAAACGTATCTTGAACCACTATTTAAACTACAAAAAAAAGCTATAAGAATTTTACATAAAGCACCACACAACGCACACACAAACGAATTATTCGAGAAAGCAAAATACATAAAACTGCAAGAAATAATACACTACAACACACAAATATACGCATTTAGTGCTTCATCTAAAAAACTACCACATCAAATACAAAAACGTTTCACATACAATCAAAATTCCTACGACTTCAGACATAATAATGTGTTCAGACCAGACAGGGTCAAATCGAACGTTGGGAAACATAGTACAGTGTATAGAGCCATGAACCTCTGGAATAGCCTTGACTCAGAGACACAACAATCCGTAAATCTGAAAGGATTTAAGGAGAAAACACGGAGGATATTTCTACATGCATACAGGTCTCAAGTCAACTCTTCATCGAACTATACAGCGAGGACATGGAACTCATCAACTGGTCATTGAGCCATCGACAAAATCTTCACGACGAGGCAATTACTCAAGCACGAACCAGCGTGTCCAAAGGACACATACCCAAGTGGATATGTCATGGATGCACGAGGGAGAAGCCAGATGCTCTGTCTCTCCCCGCTGACAGTGGAAGATGTGGAGGACATCTATCTGCTAGGGGTCATGATCTTTGGCCTGCTAATGATGGGGGTATGTGTATGTGCATGTGCCTTTCTGATGCATCGTATGCCGAGGCGACTTTCAGAGGCTATGAAGGTACTCCGAAAGAAGAAGAACTTTTCGTTTGGAGAGTTGGAGGAACGTAAATAACGACTGGAAAAGAAAGCTCGAGGAGATACGGAAAAAAAGGACAGTGAGGAGGAGTAACAACAGGAACAATGACTGCAGACGAGAACTCATCACATAAAAAAGGACAACAAAAAAAAAGTTAATGAAAAGATGAAATTATGAAGAAGATGAGAATGTTTGACGAGGGAAGAAACGAGGTTTGATGTAAAATTATCTGCATTCAAATCAGGGGACGGATCTGGATAAGCATAATGCTTTTTTCCGTCGCCCTTTCCGGCATGCAAAAGAACAAAAAAAAATAAAACAATGATGTGATTTTGCTCTGAATGTCAAAATGAATTTCTGTGATTGCAACCATGTCGGAAATGAACTGAATAAATAAAAAAAAATAAAAATAAAACAGATATCTGTATTCTGGTCACTGAGTTTCAGTTCTTTATTAATTCGTTTCAAAAGAGTGACATTGCTTCCATTGCATATTTTCCTCCTGGTACACCCATGTTGTGGTTAGTTACATATTGTTTTACCTATCCAACTTTCTATAAACCTTTGTTCTTTGTATAAACAGTGCTCTTCTATGTTTGTCTTATTCCTTTGCTCAGTAAAAGCCTGACATTCTGTTTTTTCTTTTTGTTTTTTACCCCAATTTTGGTTTCAGTTTTTGGCTTTGTGTATCTGTGTATTGCTAGGGGAAGAAATATTGTATTAAGCCTAAGAAATATGGTATAGCCAATACCCAGTGATGGCTTGAAGACAAAACACAATGTTTTTTTAAATGCCACTGTTTTTCCTATTATTAAGCTAAATAAAGGGGCACCACATTACCCCATAAATGATGAAAACATAGTGGAACCAACCAAAATATAATCCAGCCAATTTTCTTTTTTTTATGAATTTTTTGGATAATGACTTAATTTGAAAAATAAAGCAAACTTTACAGCACTTTCTATATTTGTTGTAAAAGATGCAAATACAGGTTAGCTAAAATAAATTTAGATGAAAAAAGCAGCCAAAGAGCAGGAAAGTTAAAACATTTTGGGTTTTGTTTTCCCCAAAAAAGAAACTTGAATAGTGCATGGTGTTAACACAACCAACACACCTCCCAACTAACACACAAGGGGAGACTTATGTACTAGGTCAGGGCTCTGCAACCTCTACTCTCAAAGGAGCCATTTTCCTTAATCTTACCTGGAATAAAGTCCTTCCGTAGCTGAAAAAATACCTTCTCAATGAAAACAATACAGTGTATAAAATTCTACATAATATCAATTAATTTTATGAGTAATAGATTTGATGGGCTACAAAAAATAACTTGAATTTGATAACACATGATCATGTTAGTCAACAAATGATAAATGCTAATTTTTTGCAATATATCAAGCATGCATAATTAGCTGGCGTGTTGGCAGTTAAATTAATCTGTCCCCACACAAATGAAATCTCCATTTCCATTTTAGTTTAGTTATCTTACCAGGGATTTAAAACTTAAGCTTAGCCACAGGTGCCGGAAAGTTGATGTTCTGCAGATGTTGCAGAGCTGATGTCGGGAGGTGGCAGAGTTATTGCACATTCCCTGAGATCACGCAGCAGAAATTATGTGACAATGTGCAAATTCTATTTGTTCTGAGTAAAATTAAATAGAGTTTCTTCCTTCAAAAGTTCCCTTGACATTGAGCACATCCAGCGGCCAATTACAAAACAGACAGTTTTCTGATCCCTTACTGTATAAGCATGTGATGCACCATGCTTCCTCCAAAAGGAATACGCTGCAAAATCTCTACACCAAGCCTGATTTTAGGGACAGGCCTACAATAGTGCAAAGAGTAAAACGCTGCTCTGTGAAATCAGGTGCTGGGATGCAAACGCAGCACAAAGCTGCACATAAGGTCATGGAAATAGGGGCCCATATGCTCATATTGTGACATTTAAGTGTGTGTGTGTGTGTGTGTGTGTGCTTTTTTGGGAATAGGGATATTAATGTTTTTTATGTGAAGATGTATAGAATGCACATTTTTTCTTCAACTTTAAACAGTATCCAGCAAGCAATGCAAGACAATTTCTGCTCAAGTACATTTAGCAAAATATGGGTAGATTTACTGAAAAAAACAAAGAGCAAAAAAACAACTTTTACAATTAACAAATATGTTATTTGCTTCTTCAATGCATTTTGTCTTTAAGTTTTTAAATATATTATTGTAGGTTATATCGTAATTAAATGACTATTTTATCATTTTCATTTTTATGTTTCTCTGTATCCTCATGAAATAAAAAAAAGCTTGAAGTCTTAATATTTAAGCTATGAATTTTAAATAGTTCTAGAGTGGTGTATGCTGGGTAATGTGCAATAATTTGTATTCTGCTTGTCTTTGTTGTTATCGTTGCCGGGTTCGCTCAATCACTCAACAAACTGTATTATAATGCAGAGGTTCTCAACTGGTCTCACCCTGGGACCCACATTTTGCCATGATGATTAAATTGCAATTTTTTTTTTCCTTAGAATTCAACAAACCAAATTAAGTTTTTTCAAAAATATCTCTTGAAAACACACACATAATGTTTCTTGTTTTTTTTTTGTTTGTTTTTTTAAAAACAGCATAAATATATATATTTTCCTGTGCAACATGCATTTCACAGCATGCCTGTCAAAATAAAAGACAAGTCTAACATGAGAGACCTCTGTTAAAAAATAGAACACTGGATGCCTCTATACTGGCTAACTATAGACCAATCAGCAACCTACCATTCATGGCCAAGATCATTGAGAAGGTGGTCTTCAACCAACTGAGTCAATTCTTAACATTCAACAAAATATTTGATAAATTTCAGTCAGGTTTTCATTCTCATCACAGCACTGCTCTTATCAAAGTGATCAATGACATAAGGTTGAACACTGATTCAGGAAAAGTATCTGTTCTCATTCTATTGGATCTAAGTGCTGCATTTGACACTGTAGATCATACAATTTTGTTGCACAGATTGCAAACATGGGTTGGACTAAATGGAAAAGTAATGCAATGGTTTAAGTCACACTTGGAGGAGCGAAGCTATTTTGTAAGCATTGGAAACTTTTAATCTGACAGATTACCAATGTCCTGTGGGGTTCCTCAGGGCTCTGTTCTTGGACCCCTTCTGTTTAACCTTTATATGCTTCCTTTAGGACAAATTTTACAGAACTGTAAGGTTGATTATCAGAGCTACGCAGATGACACACAACTATATCTGTCACTGAGCCCAGATGACTATGGTCCCATTGAGGTGTTGTGTGACTGTTTAGAAAAAGTAAACTGCTGGACGAGTGAAAACTTCCTTCAATTAAACCATGACAAGATGGAGGTGATTGTCTTTGGTAACAAGGAAAAGAGGACATCTATAAGCAATTATCTTGAGTCTCGATCTTTAAAAGCTAAAGACCAAGTCAAAAACCTTGGTGTTCTGATTGACTCAGATCTTACATTCAGCAGTCAGATCAAATCAATCACAAAAACAGCCTTCTACCACCTAAAGAACATCTCCAGAGTGAAAGGTTTAATGACTCAGAAAGATCAGGAGAAACTGGTCCATGCTTTTATCTCCATCAGAATGGACTATTGTAATGGTCTTCTGACAGGAATCCCCCAAAAGAGCATCAAACAGCTACAGCTGGTTCAGAACGCTGCAGCTCGGGTCTTAACCAGAACAAAGAGGTCAGAACACATTACTCCCGTTTTAAAGTCTTTACACTGGCTCCCAGTCAGCCTCAGAATAAACTTTAAAGTTCTGCTGCTGGTGTATAAATCTGTGAATGGGTTTGGTCCAGAATACATCAGTGACATGTTAGTCAGGTATGAACCCAGCAGGTCTCTCAGATCTATGGACCCACGTCAGATAGTGGAGCCCAGAGCTCACAGTAAACATGGTGATGCTGCTTTTAGTTGTTATGCTGCAAATAAGTGGAACAAACTGCCAGCAGAGCTGAAGTCAGCATCACATGTGAACATTTTTAAATCAAAGTTAAAGGCACTTTTTTTCTCTACTGCATATGATTGAGAGAGAGATTTTTAGTCATGTTGTTGATGCCATGATGATTTTACTGATGATTTTAATTGATTTTACTGACGATTTTAATTGATTTTACTGATGATTTTAAATGTTCTTATTGATTTTAAACAATTGAATGTTTTATCATGTAAAGCACATTGAGTTGCCTTGAGTATGAAATGCGCTATACAAATAAATTTGCCTTGCCTTGCCTTGCCTTGCCTAATGCTTTATTGAAAGTACATCTCTAGCTGTTACATGTATTAATTGTTTGTAACTATATTTATTGTCTCCATGTCATCAACTTATATTGAACTGAACTCATCTTTATTTATAGAGCCCTTTAAAGGCAGCCACAGCTGGCACAAAGTGCTGTACACAATACATACAAACAACAGCAAAACAATAAAATAAACTAAGTAAAACAAGAATAAAAACTGATGTAATTAGCACAACAATATATGATGACAAACCACAGGACACTTAAACAAGAGCAGAGTCTCACACTTGGTTAAAAGCCAAGGAATAAAAATGGGTTTTAAGAGCAGTTTTAAAAATATGAACTGTAATATTAACTGTGTCCATGACAAACTTCCCCTAGATGACAATAAAGTGTATTTTATTTTATTCTTTCTATTTGTAGCAAGAATGTATTTTCCTGTTAGCTCGCAGTCATTGTTGGGAAAAACATGTTGGCATGGGTTCTTGTCTCGATGGATACCGGTGCGATAGCTGAAACAGCTTGCTGTCTTGATTGCTGAAGCACACACTGGGGTACACTCAACAGCTTGTAGTTTGGACGATTAGGCCCTAACTGGATAAATAAAACAGAATGTGAACAGAATAATAATCAAAGGATAAACAGTGGTATGTCTTGTCTGGGAATTTAATCAAAGGCTTTCTTTTAATTGGATGGTGGACATGTTGAAATTTTAACCACACTAAGATAAGTCATGGGCTTCGGCTTCTCAACGGAGAAGAGTTTTCCAAAGATATCTCGACGAGGTATTTCTGTCAGAGCATCTTTTTCTATCTGTGTCTGGGTGATATGGGATATTGCTCCAAAAGTCAATCAAATTTATTGAAAATTTTGTTGCGTTTCCTAAATGTTTTCATCAAAACTGACCAGGTTAATTTGGTTAAGGGTATTAATGAATGGATTGAAATTGAAACAAGCTCAGGTGGGAAATGCTGTTGTGAATAAGTGGCTTTTGAGTCCGACTTTGAATTGTGAGAATGATTCCATGTTTCTGAGAGTGAGTGAGTTCCAGAGGTGGTATGGTGGTAAGGCGGGCTGGGGGAGTGGACAGATGAATGGAAGAAAAGGATCTGAGAGGGTGAGATGGAGTGTGGATCAGTCAGGTAAGGGGGTACAGTGTGGTGAATGGCCTTAAAAGTTAACAGGAGGATCTTGAAGTGGATGCGGAATTGAATGGGGAGCCAGTGGAACTGGTGGAGAACAGGAGTGATGTGGGAGATAGAGGGGGTTTTGGTGATGATCCGGGTAGCTTCTGGACTAACTGGAGTTTAAGGAGGGATGGAGGTGGAAGGGTAGAAGCTGGTTTACTGGTGAGGTAGAGCTATACACACGATGTGTCTATATATACACACTCAGCTTGATAAACCCTCTGATTAGACAAGAATCTCTTTATAGAAGCACAGAGTCAAAAACGTTCCGCAGCTTCACACGGAGCATGGAGTTCTGCATTAGAACTGTCAATCAATGCTCACTGAGGGCTGTGATAGGAGGAAATCTAGTCCCTCCTACCAGCTTTTATAGTTGAGGCGGGGCCAACAGTTACAGATGGTGATGCACAATGGTCCAAAGTATCTGTCTCAGTCAATAGAAAAATTAAATTGTAATAGCTGGCATTCAATACTTACAGGGCAGTAACTCTGACATTTTACAACTAAATACGAAAAACAAAATGTATATAGTTTTACTAAAATGGTAATAGTTGGACTAGGATCAACCAACAGCACTACTTAATACCCAAATTCATACAGTATGTATTCAGCAGAATACGTCTATTCCACAACCACCTGCAAGCTCTTTAGTTTGCCATTGTAGTTGAGCACGTCTTGTTCTTGTTTGAACACTGCACATGCGCAATTGGTTTAAAAGTGTGTAGAAAATGTGAGAAGCCATATGATTGGCTGATGAATCTGTCAGTCAGTTTTATCAGCCAATGGTGACATTCGTTGACCCGCGACTTCAGGCCAGTCTCAAAATTCACCACACAGATTTCTCTCACAAATGCACAGAGGTTTCACAGCACAGAAGCAGTTTGTAAATGCACATTTAGCAATTCGCATTATCCGTGGATTTATAATACAAGTGTGCCTCAAAATAATATTTGTGAAGTAGAGCGTGTGCATTTCAGAATTTATATTACAAGTTTGCATAAAATATATATTTGCAAAACAGATCGTGTGCATTTGTGAATTTCAAATACAACTGCGGAACAAATATATATTTGTGACCCAGAGTGTGTGAATTTGTGAATCTGAAATATACTGTAACTGCAAAACAAAGCATGTGCATTCGTGAAAAACCCTGCAACAGTTCATTCATTATGATACTGTTCTGATTCCATAATGGCATCTGCGTTAATTGTTGAAGGTAGAGGGATCTGAGAGAATTTGCTTCTTTATTGCCTCTGCTGTGTTCGTACATTAGTGCTGCAGCTAGGGATGTAACGATTCACTGAACTCCCAATACGATTCGATTCATGATACTGGGTTCACAATACAATTCTCTCACGATTTATTTTACAAAATGGGACTGTCGACAAATGATGACTGAAAAATACAACAAAATACTGTACTATTTTCCTTTTATTTTTCATTGTCAAAAGAATCCCTTGATAAACTATTCAAAACAATGCAATTTAGCTAAAAATAAATCTTGAATGAAATAAATAAAAGAATAATACAAATAAAGAAGAAGACTATTTAAATTCTGGTTCTATAGTAAACAATGCAAAAGTACATAGCAGTTCTTTTTCTTTTTAAAAGTGCAACTGAAAATGTATTTTGTGCCTAAACAATTGGACTTTAAAAAAAAAAAACAGTCATTGCCCTGTATTTACGTCAGATGTTTGTTTGGACCAGCAGAGGGCGCTGGTAACCCAGTGGTCAGTTGCCATGCAGCTATTCTGTGCAGTGAAGAAGGGATGCTATGCTAGCAGACAGAGCTAATGGAAAAACGTGACTTCTACAGATATTCACGTAATATTACAGATATTCTTTCGGTGCTAAAGGGATAAGGAATCATTTATGAACATCTTTAAGAGTAGAAGACGGCCAGAAAGAAAGTAATAGCAGATTCCACCCGCCGCCTCAGCATTTGGACAAGAGAAGGACAAATATATAGCACCCTCTGCTGTTTAAAAAAAGTGCTGCGATTCAATTTTTATAAAATCGGTAACAACCGTGATACCTATGAATCGATTTTTAATTGCCTTACGATTAATCGTTACATCTCTAGCTGCAGCTATCGAATATTTTTGCAATTGAGTATTCTGTCAATTTTCTCCTCGATTAATCAAGTAATTGGATAATTTACACTTTTGTGTTTGTAAACAACTATGAAAGACCTTAAAATGAGTAAGCAATTGTCAGTTATTCCTCAAACTTTTGTTCAAAATTATTTTTCAAAACTTCAACACTTCAACTTAACAGTAAACAAATGCCAGAGCAAAAAAAAAAGCCACTGCTCTAATGCATCTGGTAAGATCTGCAGCTTCCACGGTGTATGAGGGACCTGTCTGGACAAAGCGGCTGTGATGTACTGTGGGGGACAAAAAAACCCATTGATTTGTACAACAAATTCTATAAACTCGCTCATAAGTAAATCTATATGCTAATGAATGCAGCTTTGTCCATATTTAGCATTTATTTTGCATTTCAATAAATATTGTTTTTTTTTTTAGTCATTTTTATATTTTTGTTGTTTGGTGTATTTTTCTGTAATGTATGTTTTTTCGAGTCGTGTGTTTTTGAATCTTTCTGTGGTCTTTTTGTGCATTTTTTGTATAAATATTGTTTTTTGTTGCCATTGTAGTGTGATTCTGGAGTAATTTTGCATATTTTTGTGCATTTCTGTTGTCGTTTTGTGTACTTTTTGTATAAATATTGTTTAGCTTTTTTGTTTTATTTTACTCATTTAGTAT
This sequence comes from Gouania willdenowi, assembly GCF_900634775.1. Taxonomy (NCBI): domain Eukaryota; kingdom Metazoa; phylum Chordata; class Actinopteri; order Blenniiformes; family Gobiesocidae; genus Gouania; species Gouania willdenowi. Next base: position 16,001,730 of record NC_041055.1, read on the forward strand.
ATTTTTTATTATAAATACCTTATGGGGTGTGTTTTGAGATGTGTGTGTGTGTGTGTATGTGTGTGTGTCTTTCTGTAGCACCACACACACTCATAATCCAGGCTAAAATGCATTATCTTGTTGCTCCGACTCCGAGTCTGCTTGTAGAAGTGGCATTCATGTGAGGATGTTGCAGCATCGTGGAAGCACTGTTATGGTAGGCTAAATCCATCTTACAGTATCTACACTGGACTACGTTGTCCGCCTTGCAAAGCATAAAATGGTCCCACACCTTAGACATTTTCTGTCTTTTTCGCACTCCACCAGTGTCCCCGTCTTCCGCCATTGACAGAGAGAAGATGATACGCGTCAATTAATTCAGTCCGGGTGAAACATGAGACCGCGTACAAAATGGCTGTAATACGGACTTTGGTGACATGAATTAAATGAAACCTTGAGGCTGAGAATTTGTCTCGGAGCTTTTTTGTAATCGAATTATTCAAGGAATCATTTCAGCCCTACCCTACATGTTCCCTTGTCTCTCTTTTACAGAAATGAGATACTTGTAGAAAGATGTATCAAACTTCACCTGTAAATGCATTTAACAAAATAACTACATACACATGTAGTAGTTTGACCCTTATTAACATCAGATAATAATAAGACCTGCCTCTATTCTTAGTGAAAGTAGTTTAAAGTAAGATGTTTGAAAAGAGCTTTGCCTGAAGCAACCCCTGAAAACTTTCTTCCATTTCATTTTTTTCACGCTCTCATTTACTCCCTAAGTAAATGACATTTCTATGTTTGTGCTTCCACAATGTTGATCACTGAAATGGCAGCAGGTATTGTTTCCCCACATGTAATACTTTTAATTGACCTGCCACGTGCACCATTAAAGGGTTTCTCTCCGGTTGTATGTCTTCAGAGCTCCGCGCGTTTTTATTGCTTTCATTGAAGAGACTTAATGTTTTATAAGGTTAATTAAATCAGTAATCCATTGTACACTCAGTTACAGGCTTAATCACTGGCTGCGTCTTTGTGGAAGTCAGCAAATACACAGGCTGAAATGGAACACGTGATGCATGAAAACATTAGTAAAAAACGTGTCGTCCATCAACGCATCCATCCATCCATCCATCTGTCCATCCATCCACCCATCGGTACATCCATACGGAGCATGTAAATCTTTCAAAGGTGCATTATTATGAAAAAAATCACTTTTTTGATAATACTGAAAAAGTATTATGAAATATGAGGCTAAGGGATATACATTCCTTTAGCGTCATTCAGAGGGCCAAAGTTGAAAAACTTCTGTTTCCTCCCTCCATTGTTATTCCACATAGTGTAAAAAGTCAGCTCCAAACAGGCAAGTTGGATTTTTCCCCCCTTATGAGTCATAAGGGAGAAGCTCCTCCTCCTGACAATCCTGGCGCCTCCTACCCTATAAGAATGTGAGCTCCTTCCTCTCAAACTACCTCACAGATAAAACAAACATAGTAAAGGCAGGTTGATATTACAGTTAATATTACAGTTAATATCTTTACGTTCAGTTTAAAGACAATCCATGGGCACTCAAAATCAGTTTCATTTTTAGCAGCTGTTATATCACCTACTATCGCCTTTATGGGATGATCTGAGGTGTTTGTGACCCAATGCGACGCAGCGATGTTATAAAACAATGGACCATCATCTTAAATGGACTATTTCTGTGGTCAGAAGAAGTGAGGAAGAGAAGAAGGCAGCTGTTAATGATTTACTCTCCTGCTGCTGTGATAAACACACACGCTGAATGTTTACATCTTCTCATACATATGCATGAAGGCCCAAAAACAGCTTGTTTTTAGGAATGGTCGGAAAGTGACTTTTCAGAAGGCTAAAACTCCAGAAAACAGGCGAGTTTGGGATGATAAACCTCAAATACTATGTTGTTGGGGTTCTTAGAACAATTGGAGATGGGTGAACAATAGCATAATACTTGACCTTTAAAGCTGCTATCCGGAGTTTCTGAGAGAACGTCTTGATGTCCCGCCGTCAACAGCTCTAGTCTCTCCCCTGCCTCTGCCAATCTACCAGAAGCCACGCCTCTACATTAGTGCACGCGCATTGCAAAACATAACAAAGTCGCATAACTACAAAAACGACACATTTGTTGTCAGAGTGCCCTAACTTTTGATTAAACATGTTTATTACCTGTCCATGAGAAATGTTGCCAAATCTTGGTTCATTCGGAATCCTTTCAAAAGCAGCAACTCCCTCCACCTTTGAAAAGCAGCTCCGAGATGGATCTTGTTGCGGTCACGAAGACGTTTATCCACAAGCTTTGTACCCGGACTTTTCTTGTTTTTCAGTAGAAGCTTTACCATCACCAGCTTTACCATCAGCTATAATGTTAAAACAAGGTCTAATTTTTCTGCTACTGTAAAAAGTGAATCACTTCAGATTGTAAAGTATTACTGCAGATGTATCAGTAAAATAAGACACCGTACTGACAGAGCTGGAGACTTTATGTCAGGGCAACAAATAAATGTTTGAATAGAAAAATACGCTCAAAGAAAGGAAGCCTGCACAAACAGACAGGTTGATACAACTCAGATAATGGAGCTGCCATGCAGAGCTTTCCCACGTTACATCTCACCTCACCAAAGCACAATCACAAGACAACACATCCACTTGTACATGCAGAGCTGCTTTGAAACACAGATGGGTACACCCAAACACGGGCACGTCAAATACGCTCTCAGGATTCACATCAGTCTTTTTTCCAGGATTTGGCTGTGAGGAAGACAGGCAGCAGAAGAGAAAACCAAAGCAAGGTTGCAGAGGATGCTTCATTGATTAGAGGGTAACACGAGGGGTTTCAGTTAAAAACCCCTCTTCTTCTATGTGTACTGTTAATCTCCCCTGTCAGCCACAGAAACCAGGCTATAATTTGATAAATCGCTGGGCTGAGATGAAGTGAAAACAAGCTTGACAGTGTGTGGGCCTCCTGTCCTCTCACACAATCACCTGATTCACCTACTCCTTTTATTCTTTGTAAGGTATTAACTGCAGAGGCTTTTTATAACATGGTTACACGCTGAGGGCACAAAGTTCTACTCAATGCAGGTGCTCAAGGAACTTGAATGAACTGCAGTGAAGGAAAGGTACTTTAAAGACAACCATTTAAATCAACTCTAGCAAATTATATATATACTGTATATATTATTGTTGCTGGCTTGTTTCTTTGTTTTTTGTTTCGTGTACCGACTACCAAGTCAAATTCCTTGTGCTGTCTTAAAAACTGTACTTGGCCAATAAAACATTTCTGATTTCTGATTTCTGATATATATATATACATAATATATTTATTAGAATAAAGTGCCATTATATCCTATAAAACAAAAACATCCATTTCAGTTTAACAAATATATCAAAATGCCAAACTGTTTTAATAAACCACTGCTGCTTAATGAGAGAGATGGCATCTTGTGTCTCTTGCCACACTTTGGCACACTTGGTGTGGTGGTCAGGCAGAGACGCTGATGCAAATGCTCATTTGTGAGTCGTCTGTGGTACTTTTTCTTCATTCAATCTGGGCTCCGACTTGTGGTAAAGTATCATAAAAGGAACTGCTTCAAAAACAGAACCGCAGACACGTCTTTCAGCTTGTTCCGTTTGCTGGGGCGTTACAGCGGTACACTGCTTGAAATGTGCTGATCATCGTTTACACGCCTCTCATATATCTGGGTGTTGGACCAGCAGAGAAAACCGCCTAGCGCATAAATTATATCCTCCAAAAATGATTTATTGGAGAATAATTGGTAGTACCCCTGATCTATTTTGTGGAGAAGATGAAAACTACCTGCATTATTTAGATATTTAATCTTTGGTTTGGAAAATTCATTAGTCTTCTATTATTATTTGTAAATAAATGTTTTTTTATGTTTTCCATGATCAGATTTTCTTCTTTCTATACTCGATTAAAGTAATATTTAAAAAAAGATCTGGGTGCTCGGTTAGATTCCAGCATTGAGCAACTTGGGACTGTGCCGAGTTTGCATGGATTTTCTGTGGGTGCTATGGCTTCCTCTAACATTCCTAACATATGGATGCTAGTTTAATTAGACTGACTAAAGCCAGTAGGAGAGAATGAGTGTGTAAATGTAATTATCTGTCTCTGTGTGCTAACCCTGTCACACACTGACGTCCTGTCCAGGGTACAGCCTGCCTCGCGGCCAATATGTGACAAGTCAGAACATTTTTCATAGGATTAAAGTTTTCAACATTGCTGATACACTTAATGCATTATTTCAAATATTGAAACACTATCTTCCTTGACAACTATTCACTGCTTGCTTCATTTTTGTTCTACCCACTGGCAGAAGCATTTGCAGTCAGATAATCAGAACAATTTAATTAGTCGGGGGCCATACTTGTTTGGCAGATTAGTGCTTTTCCTCGCTAATAGTCATTCACTGGGTGTTCTAGAAACAGAAAGTCTGTGTGATCTTTAGTATTTGACCTAATTAAAACAGTAATTTACCCAGTTTGATTTAGGTGCTTCCTCCAAATTGAGTCTAGATCCAAGAGACCATGATTATGAATCGATCATCTGTGCTTGAATCCTAATGTAGCGATCATCCTGCTCATCGAATGCACATCTCAACATCGTGACGTCTTTTTCCGCTAAAAACAGATCTATAGCCAGTCAAGCAGATTTTTGTAGTTGAGCCTGTGCTTAATGTTACCCTACAACCCCAATGATTTATTACATTGGGACTTCAAGCTAGAGTGTTCAATAGAGATGCACCAAAATGAAAATGATTGGCCGAAACTCAAAACCGAAAATGAGAAAACCGACGTCGAAAACAGAAACACAGAAAGAAGTTATTACGCAAATGATTGGCCCCATTGCATTTATGGCTTTGAATGTGTACTAACCTAAAGTTCAAACACTGTAAGTGTATAAATTAATATTAATGTTTCAAAGAATGAATCAATTAATATCTGAAAATATTTATTTAGCACTGACATTCAAATGTTGCAAAAATATAGAATAAAAATAAAATGTTAAGCTTGACCCCACTCATGCATTAAATAATATTGTACACGCCAATAACTGGGCAGCTGGAAGAGAGTCAAATTAAATCCGTTCTCTCCTTAAAACATTAAGTGCATTGAAGTCACAGAGCGTGTGCGTCTCGGAGACACATGCTCTGTGTGCTTTGATTGCGGCGTGCATCATTGCTTGGGAGTGCTGGTTTAATTCTATTCAATTAATGATCTTTATAATGCGGACCAAGTACAGTCGTGATGTAATAAAGAGAATCTCTGTGAAACGAGCGGTCCATGTTGATCGAGGGCGACGCGCAGGCGCGTCTCACCCGTGTGGGATGCGGGACCACATTCATCCCACTCACTTTTTACAGAGGGATTCATTGTTGAAAACGGTCCAGTTAGACTGACTGAATTGTGTTAGCGCTTTGAGATGACTTTTGTTGTAATTAGTGCTATCTATACTATAATTCAAGGAAGGTCTGTGTGTGTGTGTGTGTGTGTGTGTGTGTGTGTGTGTGTGTGTGTGTGTGGAGCAAATATCTCCCCGACGCGGTGCCAGTTCGACCTGAAACTCGGTCGACGGGTTCCAAATACCCAGAGTGTGTGTGTCTGTTATTTTGGAGTCATTTGGTCATTTCCAAATGTTTATTTTAATTTTATTTCACTTCTGGATGGCCCCGAAATGAAACCTATTCAACTTTTGACCTCCGGGTGTGAGGGGGCGCTAGCGCACCATCTACATCTATTTCCTCACACGAGCAAGAGTCACGTGTGCACACAGCCAAGCAGACACGGACTATAAACACTAGTGAGAGAGAAGAAGATAGTTTTATACCGGAGAGGAACGTTTGAGCAGCCGTGCTTGCACTGATAAACTAGTAAAGCTCTTAAGTCTCACTTATTGGGCCTGATGTTAGTCACTGATGTTCGTGTGTGTGAGCCACGGCAGACTCCACTTCCTCCTGTGCAATGCTATTGTTAGCTTCTCAGACACGGGAGCTCTCTGAATAGATGATTTGAAACCGTCAGCCACTGGTGAGTCTTCTACAGACACGTTTCCCATTGTTTAAACCAAATAACTGCTGTTCAATAACGCGCTGTTTCACTAGAGTCGATATTGACCTCAACCTGTTCAATTCTCCATCTGGAAAACTGCGGATTCTGTGTCATGCTGTGCATGGAAGCTAAGCTGTCACCACTCGGTTCGAAGGTAAAAAATATTTTTGATTTTTAAAAAAAGACAGCCGAATTGTACATAATACTTTAAATTACTTACTCACTCATGTAGTTTGGAGCTTTACATTTTGTTTTGCGCAGTTTGGTTGTTTTTCTGATTGGCGCTACAATGTCTATGGAGTTTGGTTATCAGCGTCTCAAACACATACGTATTTATTTATTTATTTATTTAAATATACTAAAACAGAAAGATACACAAATACACATATTGACTTCAAAAAACATACATTACAGAAAAATGCACCAAACAAAAAAAATATAGACGTGAGTTAAAAAACAACAACAAACACATTTATCATGTTCATATCCCATAGAATTAAACCGGGGAAATCGCACACGCTGTTTTATTTATTATATATTTATTTTATGTTTATTATTGTATTACAGTTACTGGATTCTCTGCTATTTTGTTATTGCCATTATTATTATTAAATAATTGTACTACTGTATTAATGTTATTGGCATTATTATAATGATCATTATATTTTTAAACTCCTTTTTAATTATTAATATTTTACATTATAGTTACTGGTATTCCCATTGTATTATTAGCGTTGCCATATTATCATATTTTTTATTATCATTGTATTATTAGCATTGCTATATTATCATCATATTACCATATCTTTATTTAACATTTTTTATTAAAGAGAAAAGAGGTTGTATGTAATGGCAAAAGGTAGCTTAAATGAGCAAAATGTGGCAAATAATAGTGAAAAAGGGCAAAAATGTGGAACAAAAAGAGGCACAATGTAGGGTAAAAAGGAAAGAATTGTTATTTATTGGGCAAAAGGTAGCTTATTTGGATGAAAAGTGACAAAAAATGCTTAAATAATTGATAAAAATGTAAAAATGAACCAGCAAAAAAAGACAAAAGTTTGGAAAGAGATATTTATTGGCAAAAGAAAGCTAAAATCTGAAAAAAAAAAATATTATTATTTTTAAATTGGGCAAAAATGGGACAACGGAAGGAAAAAATCAGTTAAAAAGTTTCCCCTTTTATGGTTTTCAGTGGGAACAATAATTATAACTAAGACATAAAGAGCCACATGTTGAGTGTCATTGACGTAATAACAGCTTTATAATGGTTTAAGTAAATTAATTTAGTAAACTAAATTTGGAGTCGACTGTTGCCCTACCCTTCGAACAACCTCACTTTTAAAATTTCTGCTCCACCACTGGAGACACGTAAATACAGTGTCCACGTAACATCAAACACACTTACGTGTCCCGTCAACTCTGCTCAGAAAACACTTTAGCGCTCAGATGTATTGAAATTTTCCAGACAAGCTCACGCGCTGACTGTGCTGTTTTCTTGCATCATCACAACATCCTGTTTTGCTAGTGTTCAACATATCACACTTTGTGGCTCAATAATGCAATTACGTGAACAGCCACTGCTTTACTTATCTATGAACCTTCTCTGCATCTACCTCCAACAGCAATTTTCTTGGAATGGACTGACAGTGGCATTGTGCTGGAGAACAAAGAAACTAGCACGAAAGTTATCATTATCACTTCGGGGACAAGAATACACATTCCCCCAAGGGTGCTGCAAAACAAAGACCTAAAAACAAAAATACCAGTGGAGATAAAAATAAGTACGAAATGATAATTCCAGAAGAGAGTAGAAGTTCAGAATAAGGGACGTCTCACAGCTGCAGTCCAGGATTCTGTTTGAGCTCAAAAAGGCCATCACAACAGGGATTTTTCGGCGATCAACTGCACATGACTGAAATTTCTATAATGAGTTTTTGGTTTGTTTTTCAGTGTCGCACCAAGTCACTTACAATGCCATTACTTACATTTTTCCATGTAAGTAAGTAAAAAAGTAAGTAATGTAATGTATCTATATCTATATCTTTTCACAGATCAGGGTCACAAAGTGCTTCACCTTTTACAGTTTAAAACAATAACAATAACAGAGTACATATGCCAGCGCCAGGTCAAACACTTCTTGTGGTTTAATGTCAACACAATAAATGAATCAATACCATGACTAGACATGATTTATTCACATTCTTGCATGCAAATATGATCATAATGTGGATATTGTGTAAAATTAACACCCACTCACCCACACTGCTATTTTCCTAGCACTAGCAAATATAGCTGGACTATAAAACTGTGTATTAAGTAATAATGAATAAACCTCTGCCTGTATAAAAAAGCATCAAGGACTGAGGAGAGATGCATGCAACACATTTCTAATGACTGGAAAAGCTCACCTGTCCTTCTGTCCACCAATCTGGGATGCTTTTCATATCAGAATCAGAATCAACTTTATTGACCAAGAGTGTATGAATACACACGAGGAATTTGTCTTGGTGACCTGTGCTCTCTCAGATAGTGTAACATTAAGTAATAACAATCAACTAGAATAAAGAAAAATAAATAAAAAAGAAGTATAAACATAAATACAAGAGTAGTTAGGCTAATATGTGCAAACTAAATAAAATAACAAGATAATAATAATAATAGTAATAATAATTATAATAACGAAATAAAATAAAAATACAATAATAATAATAAGATAATAGTGTAGTAGTGCATTGTAAGGCTACAAGCAGTTTGCAAGTTAAATGTTGTTATACTCTGATGCTGTAGATTTGTTTTAAAATCATCTAAAACCACATTTATCTGATTCATATTATTTAAAACAGACACAAGGAATTGGCGCTCCAGGGACCACATAGGGCCCCTGTTCTAATTTTGTGCAACCCCCACTCCCAGTGACTCCAACAATACATGAATGACAAAAAAATACATAAAAAACAACAAAAATGTCTTTCAAAAACATACAAAAAAAATTCTCCAACAAATAGACAAAAGAACAAGATTTATAAACAAAAGGAAAACAAAAAGAATCAAAATGACAACAAATATAGGCAAAAACTCACAAGGGGTCCTATTCACCAAGCAGATTTTGTACTTGCATGAAGTTACGCACGTTTCTCTTAAGCCTCGTTTTCCATCCAGACTCCTGACACACCCATCACTCATGAAACAGTCACAGCTTGCATAACGCCATTTACAAAGAGGCGGACTGGGTCATGATGTCATTTTTTGGCTGTCTGCAAATCACAGACCATGAAGTTTTTCTAACACTTGTAAATGTCATTGTAGTGCATTAGAGAGAGTATCGACTGCATTTTTTTGTCTGAGCTTGGACCAAACCTGAAAGGCATTAACATATTTATTTGTCCAACACATTTAAAATATCTTTTTTCTTTAAAATTCTAAATGGCACATTTATGTTTGTTTAGTGGAAAGCCACAGGTTTTCATCTCAACCATTGTTAGGTGTATGTCAACCATTGAATAATCGCGGAGAAGGAACATGTTGCAGGTTTATTTTATAACGTTGTTCATAAAATAAGAAAGGAAAAAGAAAAAATCAAATGAATGTAAAAAAAAAACAACCAAAAAACGTGACAGTGGTAGTTTGAATAGATTTTTTCTGAGAGTTTCCAAAGACGACTAAAAATAAATAGCACAAAAATGTATATACTTTGACAACTAAAACACACAAAACAACAACGGAATTGGAGTATTTGCGCTCCCATTTTTTTTGCTCTACCATTGGGCTTCAGTTATAATAACATTTACCTTTTGGTTAGATACATCAGTACCATCGTCTGACTGGCTGAAGTTGGAGCGAGAAGACTGTTATCCATATTCCATAGATCCTACTAGCTCCAACTAAGACCAATGAAGCACTTTATAGTAACAACCCTGTTATACACAATATGATTCATACCTAGAAGCAAATCAAGTCTAATCTTGATCTTAATGACATATCTTTTGCCCTTCCTATTAGCTTCCTCTAATCTTGATGGAATCTTTCATATGTGGAGTGTAAAGGGCATCCACTGTGTGGGAGACCTGTACATAGGAAGCCAGAGTCGGCGCCAGCCAGTATTAAATGGGGGGCATTAAGAAAACTGCGGGGGGCACAAGAACGCTCCGCACTGACTCGATTAGAACGATTGGAGCAGCCGTAAACTACACAAAGCATGGGCATTTTGATTATTTCAGACAGCAGATTTCCAAGCTATACTTCACTTCCTGCCCTCCATCTGAATTCAGTGCTCTACATCAATATCTCTATACGGCTCTGGCTCTCGCCATACAGCAATGTGAGTGATGTCACATGAATCAACAGAGTAGGCTCCGTCCGTGCTGTCAGGGTGAGTAGTCAGTTGCGATAGCCAATCAGATCTCTTGACCGAGCGGTAACACTTTAGTTTAGGGAACACCTATTAACCATTAATTAGTTGCTTATTGGTATGCAAATTAGTAACTAATTGACTCATAATTAGTCATTAGGTACTTACTAATGCCTTATTCTGCATGGCCTTATTATACAACCAGTAAGCATTAACTAAGAGTTTTCGCTCAATTACCTCAGAATTATTACTTATTAATAGTAAGTAAGGAAATTGTTGTATATGAATTATGATCTCAATATGCTAACCCTAACCCTTTTCGGACTGCGAGACTGCCATTAAGTGTATGATAGGCATTAATAAGTACGTAATGATGACTAATTAAGAGACAATATGTTTGTAATGCTAATAAGCAACTAATCATAGTTAATAGGTGTTCCCTAAACTAAAGTGTTGCCAGGAGCACAGTAGGTCAGTCGGGTGGGGGGGGGCATGGCCAGCGAATGCCCCCTCGTGACGCCGACACTGTCGGAGGCATATTTGCTTCATTTACACAATTACAGCGGAAGCATGGACTTGAGAATAACATGTTTTTCTGTTATCTACAAGTTAGAGATTATATACGGAAACACTCAAGAGTCTAAGACATTAACATTGTCGAAAATAGATGACTGTCTAAAACTGTCCCCATATGAAGTGAAGCTGATATCTCATATCTACAGTATAATACCATTTTATCAATGAGCTGTAAGTGGGAAGAAGAGTTTGGTGAATACATTTCAGAATATTTATGGAAGAAAAGCCTTGAAAGTATACATACTTGTTCAAATAATGTATGACATTGTCTCATCCAATATGAAATCACACAGGCTCCACTACTCGAAAGAAAAACTAAACAAAATCTACCCTGAGGTATCGCCTAAATGTGATAGGTGCCAGTCTTCTGTGGCTACTCTTCTTCATAATTTTGTTCTGTGCCCAAAGATGAATTCTCTCTGGATTGATATCTGCAAAATGATGCCTGAAGTCATGAATACTTAATTTAACCAGAGCCTCTGCTCATTATTCTGGGAACATCTCTGATCTCTAGAGAGCTGAGTGCAACGCAGCGACACTTCCTATCTTATTGTCTCATCACAGCTAAAAAAATTAGTTCTTACTTTGTGGAAAAGCGCAACTGTAGCTACATCCAAGATGTGGTTAGGAATGCTAACTAACAGTCTCCATTTGAAGACAATAAGAAATGTTCTGAAGGATAGACTTCAACAATTCAATAAAATGACCAGATACAGAGTAGAGTGAAGGTCTCTAAGGGTTGTGGGGGGTAGGGGTTGGGTGGGCAGGTTTCTAGCTTTTATTTTCAGTTTTAGTTTTGTCTGTATTCTGTTTGCTCTCTGTTCTTTACGTTGCATGTTGTTGCACTTTCTTCTTAGTTATCTCATTTAAATATGACTTCTGTGCCTATCATTATATTTGAGCTTTAGATAACTCCAGAATTGCTTGCACATTGTAATAACTATAAAAACGAGCCTGATATACAGTGTATTGTTAAATGTATGTATGAATTTCTTGCTCAATAAAATATATTTGAAAATAAAACAACAGAAACGTACAAAATGACAACAAAAATACATCAAATTAATCCAAAAACATAACAAAAATACTCAAAACCATTTGTTTTTTGTTCTTTATTGATGGTAAGATTGATCATTATTCTAAATGATAAAATCAATAACAATAATGTGGCCCTTGGATTGGACAATTTTGTGGCTCCCACTGTAATAAAAGTTGGCATCTCTAAATTATACACGTTCCCTTTCAAATTTTACTGGCTACAAATGTAAGGCATTTGCTTGTTTTGTTGGTTGCTTCTTTGCTCAACTTGTCCGAACACAAAGACACTTTTGTGATGCTTGAGCAACACATTTTGATAAGGTCTTGGAAATGATCCAGGGTGCCACATGCGGCCCTCGGTTTAATTTTGTGTGGCCCCTAAAGTCAATGCACAAAATGATCCCGAAAACAGACAAAACTGCAAATATACAGAAAATTACAAAACATTGTACAAAAGATCAACAAAAATACAAAAAAGTACAAACAATGGCACCAAAGGAACACAGAAATACACAAAATGACTCCGATCACACACACAGCAAACACAAAAAGAAAAGAAAAATATACAAAATGAAAGCAAAAACAGACTAAAACGCTTAGCGTTCCCTGTATTAATACTCAGATTGGTATTATTCTAAATGCTGACATGAATGTTGATATCATGGCCCTCACTGTGATAAAAATTGCCCATCTCTGGTATAAAACATGGATGAACGAATAGATGCAGTCTGAATGGGAATGTACAAACTTGGAAAGTTTGTCACTCACTGTAGAATATTCTTCTTTATGCTGCCATGACAATTCCTAAACTACATAAGAAAATGTATTTAAACTGATAAAAAATATGGATTTATTTGTTCAATGAATCCAAGCACTACTTAAAACACAACTTCCTTTTGTTCTTCTTCTCTTATTTTAAATAAAGTAGAAGGAACGGTGAAAGACTTGTAAAACAAGATGCATTTTCAGTGTGAATGTCAGTGCAGAAAGTTTGTGATGCTAAGAGGATGCTGTCCCATTAGAGCTGACGGGAAGTGTCAGTGCCTCAGTGGGCCTGAGTGGATACTGACAGATATCTGTGTCAGCAGAAACACGATCTGGAACCTCAGTGTGGAGGACACGACCAACCAACTCAGCGAAATCTCAGGAAGGAACAAACAAGTAGAGAACTTTATTTCTTTGATAAAGTAAGAATAAAAACAGAGAACTGTGATTTATTTGTATTAGGTCGGTAATTTACAGGGTTAGGTACAGAAATAACAAACTAAAAGGTGAGGATAAACACAATGAAGTGGAATGTTGGGATTACAAGAGTTATAATTACAGGAAATAAAGCAGAACAGTCAGACTCTAAGTGTGGACTTCAGTGATTTGTCATTTTTATACAAAAAGTCTTTAAAATGTATTTCCTTTTCACCTTTTGTCATCAATTAGGGTAAAAAGTGCTACTTTTTCCACTTACCCTATCAAAAAATGGATTCTCATTATTTATCGTGTGTCGCCAACGTCGATCTTTTGCATTGTAACCCAATTACAGATTTGTAAGACTGTGACCCATGAGTGAAAAATAATTTCTGAGAGATCTTCAAAGTGGCTTAGAAATAGTATTTGTTTTGTATCTGCAGTAAAGAGAAGAAAAGGTTTCCTTTTGCAACGTGTAATAACTTATTTTTGATAAAAACAGATTAAAAAGAAAATTAAATGTTGCAAAAAATGTGAAAGTAGTTTAGTGATCTTGCAAATTATATCAGAAAAGTTTAAGACAAACAGTGAAGGAAATGCCACATTAACATGTAATAACACTGAACTAAGTGTCCCTAATTAGGTTGCCCTTTTACGTGTGTGTGTGTGTGTGTGTGTGTGTGTGTGTGTGTGTGTGTGTGTGTGTGTGTGTGTGTGTGTGTGTGTGTGTGTGTGTGTGTGTGTGTGTGTGTGTGTGTGTGTGTGTGTGTGTGTGTGTGTGTGTGTGTGTGTGTGTGTGTGTGTGTGTGTGTAAATCAATTTTACTCCCACTGATTTTGTCCTGCGTCTCACTTGGCTCTGTAGCTCAGAGCACTTTTAGCAGCTAATTGTATGTCTTCACTCACACTTGTAGGTATTTCTATCATAATTACATTTTTGATTGTGTTTATTAAGCCTAACTTCATTTCTGTGAACAATTTGAAGGCACTTTACTTTCGGATAGGTAACCATTGGAGTCGTTTCTCCAGTCAAATTAAATCAAAGGCCAATATAGTGCTTCATTTTCTCCAAAATTAATTCCCATCAGTACCAATTTCCTGGGATGATGGTCTCTTCTGGCAGGATCGTTACTAAATATGGATATTTTGTTCCCACCTGTGATAGTGGTATTGATTGATACTGGTGTGATGGGATTGATACTTAAGTCTGAGTTTCATTCTCTGTGTTCGACGCACAACTCCCTCCACACGCTGGTTGTGTATGTGCAGACAAAGCTCCTATCGCTGGGTTCATTACTTTGCTCTGTCTCCTTATTGCTCTGCTGTGAGTTGGCACTGACATGCAGCTCTTAAATTTCATTTAACTTTATTAATAGAATGCCAACTGCAATTTGGTATTGCATGATTAAATGCACTTAATTGAAATCACCCTAACTCTTCAACATGTGCGTTTGCTCTTTGGATTCAGGGAAGGCATTGCACTAAAGACTGTATTAGTGTCATTTACGTGTCTGTTCTGTAGTTTTTTTCAATTATTGGTATCATTAATAAATGAAACCTGAAGACATCTCTTTTGAAATTGATTAAAAATCTTCACGTACCTGAGCTTTATCTATTTTTGCAGTATCGTCCAATAATAATAGCCTCCATGTTGCAATAGCGATAAATTAGGAAACTTCTCTGCAGTTTTGACAATAAATATGGCTAATAACACTTACTGTTTGATCAATGACTATGAATACAATGATGACTTAGATCACGTGTCAAACTCAAGGCCTGGGGGCCAAATCTGGCCCTTTAGTTCAGAGCATCTAATTGGGCCTGCTTGAGAAAGTGAAAATTATAGAAAAAAAACATGAAACATTTTGCAAATTACTAACTACATTCAGTTGTAGATATCTCAGCCCCTCCAAATACAAAAATTCAATTACAATCCACAATATTTGCAGAGATCAGTTTTACAGTTTTTTTTTTATCACATGTTGTTGAAAGAAATCTAAATTTCTCCAAAATCTGGTCAATTTTCTGCAAATTATTTCATGAAATTTCCCCAAATTCCCAAAAGCAGGGAAATTTAAGGGAAGATCCTGCAGGGACTGATATACTCTCATACTTAATCATTTATAAGAGGAAGTGCAAACCAGGGTACATTAATGTTGAATTAGCTCTTTTTTCCACCTAAAATCCGTGGCCCACTTAAGCTCAAACTTAAGTTTAACTGTGACTTAGATTGAGGGGAGGAGAGCAAAACTGAGGCTGTGTCCGAAATGGCGCTCTACACACTACAAGCCCTCGATACTACCCACTCCAAATTAGGGTCTACTTCCCACCGAAGTTCACTTCCAAGTATCCCATGATGCACTGCGAAAGTACAACGACAAAAAACGGAAGCACCCGGAGTAAAAAATATCCCCGTTAATTCCCCACCTTTGTAAGGTCTGAAAACATCTTAAGTGAGAAAGTGACCAAGTAGAATATCAACATGTGCACATTTGATCCATAAAACTCGCAAAAACACATTTTATGTCGACATTCCGGAGATCCTCTATTGTCCTACTGACAGAACTTCCGGTTAACTTCAAAACAAGAACCTTATTTGCTAACGCGTTAAAAATTACTTATTTTTAGCTTGAAGCCGGTCCCACGACCAATGTTTTACATTCACTGGTAACATCCCCCTTATCTCTAAAACTGTAAACGGTGCCTGATTATTTGTACTGTATATATTATTATCATAATAAATAGAATCAATAAAAAACACCAGAAACTTACATTTATATCTTCATCCCTCCGAATGTTGGCTTGGACCGGCATCCACCGTATTGGCTGTAACCACTCGCAATGCATCATGGGGCGTAGTGTGCCCACCATGTACACTTCATGCGAATAGTGCATACAGTGCACCATTACGAACTCAGCCATAGTGTACATCTGGGTATTTCTGGTGGCCATAATCTGTGCAGACCATCGAATTAGGACCACTATGCGTAGTGCGCCATTTCAGACACAGCCTGAGCCTCTTACTACAGTTGGCAGCTGACCATTCATAACTGTAGCAAGTACTTCAATATGATTTGTTAAGGCCACTGTATCGCAACTGATATAAAGCTGTCAGATACAGTAAGTAAAGGTAAATGTGCAGCGGATGATGGTAGAATGCGGACAATGAATTAAAAAGAAATCACTCAATCCCCAAACAAAGAAGAATCACCTTCACTTTTAATTGATACAGCAGCCAATTTGAAAACATATAGTAGAAAATTCTATATATATGTATTTTTTAAAACTCTGCCAGAGGAGAGAAATTGTTTTTATTTCTCTATTATATCAATAAATGTTGTATGAACTTTTCCAAACAGTTGTGTTCACATGGTTGAGCAGTAGAATGTGTTTATTATTTTTTTTTGCCGTCATGAAATTCAGACTTTTAATCAAATTCTTTCAGACAAATGTTAGAAAAACAGTTCAATGAAGACAAAAGATAATACACTGTTCAGGTGGTTGTGTTTGAAACTCTTTATAGCAGTGAGTAGGTTTTTTTTTGTCTTCAGATTAGCAGGTTTTTTTTTTGTAATCACAACACAGTGATGTTTAAATCCGGTGGTATATAAAAATGTACTTTGTGTGATGTGTGGGATTGATTTGATCGATTGAGGGTTTTGCATGAATGACAACAAAAATAAGGAAAAATATCGGGGTGAATAAAATTCTTAAAACCAATACAAACACATGTAATCCAACGCAAAACACTAATCTAAACCCAACAGCAATGAAGAACTGCGATAATAAAATAACTTGTTTCCATTGCTAACTGTAATGTTATCTACACTTTTTCAGGCCAGATCACACACGCATGCCTCCTCTTGAATCATGCATTGATCTGTTTTTGATGACAAAACGAATCTGATTGGAAATGAAACCAAAAGATTAAAACAAAAGCTAAACAGCACTTAACAAAATATGAATATACCTCGATTACTTCCCAATCTACATTATAGATATATTTATATACATTATACAAAATTGCGTTTTACTTTTATCTTATAAAATCTATAATTGCTGATGGGGTACATGGCATGAAGCAAATCTTTAAAAATGCCAAAAATACAACAAATACAACAATAAAACACAACAATTTATTCAAGGGAAATTTGAAATGTTGATGTGACTATGAAAAAGGAAGTTAAAAGCAGAATCTCAATTATAGACAAACAACATATATAAGTTACGCAACCATATCAAATTCACATATCCCCCTTCAGTACCTTGCTGTGGTGTCAAGTCCCACTTTTGAGTCCATTTTGGAGCACTGCTAGGGATTCAACAGCAGCAGAATGCATTGTCTGTTTCCATCACTCTGCACTCCTTTACCTGGCATTCGTCCTTTCTCTGAAGGCATTCAGGTGAGTGTCTTTAGTTTGTTGAAAACACCCATGCACCCCTTATGCAATGTTCTTTATAGCGTTCTCGTTAAGCTTTTCCATGTAGTTCCGAATATCCTTCGAGTCCCCTAGTTCGATGTCTGGACAAACCCATTTTATTTCACTGGTCTGCACGAGTGCCAATGGGCTAAGTACAGGACACCCATTAGTGGACTTGACACTTGAAAAAGTGGTGAACTTCACCCTTTTCCTTTTAGTAGTGGGTGAGTTAAGTGACTCATTCCTGTGATCTCTCCCACTTGAGCTACATCCTCCTCCACCAGTATTTCCACGCTGGACTGCTCCATTTAACAATTGGCAACCTTCCTCTAGGGTACTGCCGAGCTCGTCCTGCTGCTGTTGCTGCAAACAAAGCCCCTCATCTTGCCCAAGCCACACCCAGTCGTGGGCGTGAGGCATTGTCTCTGGACCTTCTAAGGACAGATGCTTGCTACGGTACTTGTAAGCATAAGAGATGCAGTTAATGAGAAAAACTAGGATGGCCAAACAGAAGACTCCCAGTAGAGCGTACATGCCGATCTCAAGGTCCGTCAAGCCTCGCCGAGAGGACATCAGTTCGTCATTAGTGCTGCGGCTTCGAGGCAGGTCGGCTTTGTCCGAGAATCCAGAGAATTCATTTGTTACCTTTGCCCCACTGTCTGCTGATACACGGCTTCCGTTTGGCCTCCCTGGGACTTGGCCCCTGATGGTGGTGGTTCCACGGTTGTTTAACCCAGTTTCAATATCAGAGATGGAACCTCCATAATGTGGAGGATCAGGACGATTCCGTCTGTCCCCTCGTCTGAATTGCTCTTCTGACATACCAAACTTCACGTTAATGTTGACCATTCCAGAGGCAAGTACAGAGCGTCGCTTGCCCTTCTGACACGCTGCTGATGGAATCATTTCAACACGCACAAGCAACCCCTGACCTTCACCTTTGGCGACAATTATGGGCCACTTCCATGCAGTGCTGTGCTGCACAGCCACCACCTGCTCATTCAGAGAAGAGGCAACCAGAGTAAAATAAGCTGGGTTGTAGTTGTCCAGAGGCGTCATGGATCCATCACTGAACTGGAGCCAAGCACTGATGAGGGACTCCTGAACAATAAAAAAACACACAGACACACACAGACACACACAGACACACACACACACACACACACACACACACACACACACACACACACACACACACACACACACACACACAATGCAGAAGAGTGACCCAGTGTAGTAGTCACAAATAAGCAGCAACAAACAGTAATCTGCATAATGTCCTACAAGTGTATTAAAAAAAACAGCCCAATATAAAAACAAGACAAGAAAATAAAACAGTGGCACATAAAGGGAGGTTTTCTGAAACATTTGGAGGAAATAGTTTGAGATGTTTCTTCTGAACGCATGTTTACTCAAGGGAACGGGACTGCAGTCTTTCTCGTTTAAAAGTACAACTAACATATAACAGAGCTGTTCAGTGGGAAGAGAGAAAAATCAAAGCAACAGCATCTCTTAATCAGAAGTAATTTATGTTAAATATTTTAAAGGAGAGTCATAGTCAGTAATTACTGATAAGATTGAAAGCCAAATTTGATTCACAGTTTAGGGGAAAGACCAAAAATACCCTGAAAGAAGCAAGTGTTTCATCAGAGGGTGCAAATCCAATTTTTAGATTGAGCCTTGCTCTTTTGACAGGTAGTGAAATGTGAAATGTACTAAGCACAGACAAGGTTCTCCTAACTCCGCTACCTCATCTATTACAGGATCATTTATCTGGTATGTTTATGTAATCTATTAAATAATGAAATAGCTTAAAGTAAAGAATGATATAGCTTTGTCCTTATGCTGTGAACTGTTGTTTTAGCTGGCCAATATTACACACAGTATAGAAGATAAGTCTTTATAAAAAGCCAAGTCAGTTGAATGTGATGCAGACTATCACACAAGACACTAATATTGATCAAATAAAACAGTTATTCATCTGTTCTCTGTGAGTCCTTTTCTTAGAAATTTGAATCTGAAAAAATGTGTTGGAAACTGTCAGCTGCTTTTCCATTACCCTTGAAAATACGCAAAATTTAAATAACACAATAAAAACTGGTAATGGAAACACCTACATTTCGATAAAAAAATGTTTTTATGCTTCTATGAGGAGGAATTTCAAACGTTTTGATATTGAAACGTGTTGCAAAAGCTCTATGGAAACACTTCTCCCCAAATACACGTCACAAAATGTGAGGTAGCTGGTCACATGACCACTTCTGTCCGGGTAAACACGGCGCGGTACGTGTGGACAGAAGAGGAGAAAGGGACATTTCCTAGCATTATACTTAAAAATGATTACTGCCACATTAGACGTGAAACAATAAAGGAATACAGAGTTTTATTAGGGGGTTTGGAGAGTCCATATTCCTGCAGCGAAGTCTCGCGGGATGAGATTTCATGGGAGTTTACGAGGCTCCGGCCAAAAAACGACCTTCAATGGAAACATGTTCAAAGTGCAATTACACTTTGTGAAAATCTGTAATGGAAACCCAGCTAATGACATCCTATCTTTTTCACGTGTTACTACTTGCCTATCAGGTACATTTTTCACTCCATGCACTATTTCATTGCATCCCAATGTGGCTGTAGACAATATAAAAGATTAGAAACCATAAAATGTTACATGATGCATGTTTATTTGACATGCTTACATACCTGTTGGAGTGATTCAATAACTTCCTGTGTTGTTGCAGTTGCTACAATGGCTCTGTTGCTTCCTGGGCTGAGCTGCAATGACAACGACAGTCCCGAAACCAACTGCACCCCCAACTCTGTCACGCTCACTTTATCATCCAACACCCTGATGCTCCTCTCTGCCAGGACCAGTGATGTCAGCGGTGACAGCACCTGAAATATATAATAAAAGCTAATAAGTGATGTAATAAAAGTAATGAGTGATACTAGTGTGTCTGAATGAAAGAAGGAAAAAAAGGAAAGTCCTTTAGTACAATTAAAAAATAAATAAATAAATAAACAACTACCAGGAAAATACAATCCAGAAGCAGAAGTAAAATGCTATATCTAATATATCTCTTGTAAATCGCTAGAATCTGTAAAGACCCTCTCGTTGGTCACATCCTCATCGCCAGTGATTTTACGAGCTGGAATTTACACATCCCTGAGTGATTGTAAAGCTTTGTAAAGAATTTTGTTTTTGTTTTATTAATGAAAAAGGCATTGAGTATTCTGGGTGTATGAACTAAATTTTCATTTGCAAATAAAAGCCATGATGCAATTATGAAAATATATTAACTCAATAAATGGTGCAACTAGAACTTGATATAATGAAGATTACAGTAAAGCAGCAATATTGTTTTTTTTTTTAATTAGATTTTTTTGTGATTTAGCTGAATTTAAATAATAATTTGTGAAATCTTAATGTTAAGTTAAGTAGAGTTAGTTGTTAGAGAGGGAAAACAACACCCGTCTTTTAGACCATATTAAAAGGTGCATTTTAAGAGACTATTTTCATTAAGAAGCTCAAATATATCAGCTTCTCTTCTGTTCTCTAAGATGTGAGGATACTTTGCTACTTGAATGAATCTTTTTGAAAATGAAAGCAAAATAATTGTTTCCTCTCTTGTTTTGCCTTCGAAAATTGCCATGATGCACTGAACATTCCTACATCAATTTATATTTATTTTATACCTACGCCTTTAGATGCATGATTAGTCAGTATTCTTTTGTCATTTTATTTATTTATTGATATTTTTACAACAAAAACAAATTGCTGCTCTTTTAGCAAACGTTAAATCATTGAAATTATTTTCAAATAAATGAGCTATAGCATTTTGATGTCCTCAGACTACAGAACTACCCTCTAGATCAGGGGTTCTCAACTAATCTCACCCTGGGACCCACATTTTGTCAAAAATAGCTGTTGAAAACACACACGTATAATCTTCAGGGTTCCCGCGGATCCTTAAAATGTCTTAAAAGGCATTAAATTAATGAATCTAAAATGAAGGCCTTTATTGTCAATAAAATGTCTTAAACCAATGTTTCAAAAGTCTTAAATATTAACACATAAGTATGAATTTATGTAATTAGTCTAACTTCAAAATAAATGGTAACCATGGTTTTTGTTGTTGTTTGAAATAAGATTTTTCATAATGGCTTTTCTTAATGGTTTTTATTTTTTGTATTTTTTGTTGTTTTATAGATTTCTGGCTATTTTTTGTTGCCATCATGTGTGTTTGGAGTGATTTTGATTATTTTAGTCTGTTTTTTTGGGTGTATTTTACTGTCATTTTGTGTATTTTTGTGTGTTTACTTTGGGGGGCCGCCAGTTGCACGTCTGCACTAGACACTGGAAAAAAGTGACCCTAACCCTATGTAATCGATGTGGCGCTTTTTCCCCCAATTGTATTTACTGTGAAATTTAAATTCAAATGGCATTAAAAAGTCTTGAATTTGATTTGATTAAAGCTGTAGGAACCCTGATCTTTTTTTAAAACATGAATATTTTTTCATGTGCAACATGTATTTCACAGCATGCCTGTCAATAGAAAAGTTTCTTCCAAAATAAAAGACAAGTTCAACACGAGAGACATTAAGTATTTATTTATTTTGTGACAAGCTGTCCACGACCCACCCAGTACAGGTCTGTGACCCACTTTTGTGTCCCGACCCACCAGTTGAGAATCACTGCTCTATATTTCCGGAGCTTTTCAAGCCTCTTCCAAAGGTATAACCCTTCAGAATACACACAAATAAATGTCCAAGGTTTTTACGACTCTCATCTTGTAATGTCCATGCCTCTTTTCTTCCAGATTCCAATGCAGTAGTCAAAGCAGTCAGAGGATGTTTCTTTCACCGTTTCAAAGCCTTCGTTTAATTTTCACAAACACTGTCTTTGTTCTGGCTCCTCATGAGCCATCCAGAGTCTATTTTATGCTGTGAATGTATTTATATGGCTTCCTACATTATTTTGAAGAGTTTGTTTACACTTACGTTTTATTTTGGTAAAACCGGAAGTGGCGGCCATACTACTTCCGGTTTGCCGAAAAGTCCGGAGAAATATTGTTCAAGGCAAGGCAAGGCAAATTTATTTATATAGCGCATTTCATACTCAAGGCAACTCAAAGTGCTTTACATGATAAAACATTCAATTGTTTAAAATCAATAAGAACATTTAAATCAATAAGAACAATTAAAATCATCAGTAAAATCAATTAAAATCATCAGTAAAATCATCATTACATCAACAACATGACAAAAAATCTCTCTCTCAATCATATGCAGTAGAGAAAAAAAGTGCCTTTAACTTTGATTTAAAAGTGTTCACGTTGGATGCTGACTTCAGCTCCGCTGGCAGTTTGTTCCACTTCTTTGCAGCATAACAACTAAAAGCAGCATCACCATGTTTACTGTGAGCTCTGGGCTCCACTATCTGATCTGTGTCCATAGATCTGAGAGACCTGCTGGGTTCATACCTGACTAACATGTCACTGATGTATTCTGGACCAAACCCATTCATAGATTTATACACCAGCAGCAGAACTTTAAAGTCTATTCTGAGGCTGACTGGGAGCCAGTGTAAAGACTTTAAAACTGGACTAATGTGCTCTGACCTCTTTGTTCTGGTTAAGACCCGAGCTGCAGCGTTCTGAACCAGCTGTAGCTGTTTGATGCTCTTTTGGGGGATTCCTGTCAGAAGACCATTACAATAGTCCAGTCTGCTGGAGATAAAAGCATGGACCAGTTTCTCCTGATCTTTCTGAGCCATTAAACCTTTCACTCTGGAGATGTTCTTTAGGTGGTAGAAGGCTGTTTTTGTGATAGATTTGATCTGACTGCTGAATGTAAGATCTGAGTCAATCAGAACACCAAGGTTTTTGACTTGGTCTTTAGCTTTTAAAGATCGAGACTCAAGATACTTGCTGACAGCAGTCCTCTTTTCCTTGTTACCAAAGACAATCACCTCCGTCTTGTCATGGTTTAGTTGAAGGAAGTTTTCCCTCATCCAGCAGTTTACTTTTTCTAAACAGTCACACAACACCTCAATGGGACCATGGTCATCTGGGTTCAGTGATAGATATAGTTGTGTGTCATCTGCATAGCTCTGATAATCAACCTTACAGTTCTGTGAAATTTGTCCTAAAGGAAGCATGTAAAGGTTAAACAGAAGGGGTCCAAGAACAGATCCCTGAGGAACCCCACAGGACATTGGTAATCTGTCAGATTCAAAGTTTCCAATGCTTACAAAATAGCTTCGCTCCTCCAAGTATGACTTAAACCATTGCATTACTTTTCCATTTAGTCCGACCCATGTTTGCAATCTGTGCAACAAAATTGTATGATCTACAGTGTCAAATGCAGCACTTAGATCCAACAGAATGAGAACAGATACTTTTCCTGAATCAGTGTTCAACCTTATGTCATTGATCACTTTGATAAGAGCAGTTTCAGTGCTGTGATGAGAACGAAAACCTGACTGAAATTTATCAAATATTTTGTTGAATGTTAAGAATTGACTCAGTTGGTTGAAGACCACCTTCTCAATGATCTTGGCCATGAATGGAAGGTTGCTGATTGGTCTATAGTTAGCCAGTATAGAGGCATCCAGTGTTCTCTTTTTTAACAGCGGTTTCACAGCAGCTACTTTCAGGGATTTTGGTACGGTGCCTGATTGGAATGAGCAATTAATTATCTGACACAGATCAGTGACAATTGACTTTACAACAGTTTTAAAGAAGTTTGAGGGTATTGTGTCAAGGCAACACGTTGATGGATTCAGCTGCTGAACAGTTTCCTCTATTGTTTTTGGGTTCACTGTAATAAACTCTAACATTGTAGTTGACTCATCCCTCAGTGGTTGAAGCTGTTCAAGCTTTTTGTGATTTTGCTGGTTTGTTCTGATGTTTGACCTTATTGATTGTATTTCAGACTGCTGCACTGTCCTAAGTCATCACAGCCTGTAAGTTGATTAGAATAATTTAGTTAACATGTCTCACTTGTCTGTGTCCTTGCATGTTGTTGTATTTCATGTTTTGAAGCAGATGAAGCAAGTTTTGGTGTTCTATCGTGTTAGCATCAGCATGTTAGCTTGTACAACTGAGACCTGTAATATGAGGTGCCTAATTTTCATTATATATTGTTTTATATCATTTTAAAATAATTGTTATGTAGTTGTGTTGCAGTTTTACCACTCACACACACGAGTCATGCTGCTCTTCTGAAGAATAAAATGCATCAAAGAAACAGCCAGCATGGTCATTGCACTGGTTAACTGCCTGCCTAGGAACGCACGGGGAAGCTCCGAGGGCAGAACAGTCTTTATCCCATTAGAGTGTGCCTTCATTCATAGTTGTGTGCTTTTTCCACCACACTTCCAAATATGTTATAATCATCCCCCTCCCTACTACAAAGTTTACAGACTTGTGTATTCCATTCTTAAAGAGCCGGTGATAGCCCCCTCCAGCCCCCTCTGCTTTCCATTCAAAGCTGTCAGCATCTTGTCTTCTGTGATTCCTGCACGAGACTCTCACTACAGGCAATCCTACAAAATCCAATTAGCATCAACAATGTTACATATAGCCAAAGTCATGTATGTTTGATTCATAGATTAAAATTATGTAAAGGTTAATGGGAAAACCAGTTTCTTATATAAGCAGCCTGTCCATCAGGAGCTAAGAGGTATTAAACCACACTCGGCTACACAAACTATCTTAAACGTTTAATTTCTATTATGATTGTCACTGTACATTTCTCAAATATGTCAATAGCAGTGGTGGGCTGTGCATTTCACACCTGGGCCTTCAGCGAGGTCCTACACCAGTCAACCTACCGGCCCCCGGACCAGATTCGGCCGTCTGGGATGCACCGACCATGACTCTACTTCATTACATGGAAACAAATGTGATGGATGGATTGTGTTGGTCTTGTTACCGCAGCCTTTTTCATATTAACCCAAATTAAATGTAACGGGGACCTGGATGCCATGACAGAAACTCTAAACAACGTGCAACGATTGTGGGAAATCTAGGATTTTATGAAACTTGTGATGAGATGATTGCGGACATTCTGCGCGGACTCTGTTCCGCCTAAGTATATTTGGGCCTTTAACATGGTTTCTCTGTTACCACCCACACAGCACACAAGACAAGACTCCATGTTTGAAAGTGTTTGTGACAAAAATCTGGCCACAAACCAGCAACTAAAGTCATGTTTTCCTACCTTTCTCACATAGCTGTCAACTTAGGGCCTTTAGTCGTGTTTACTCTCAACAGTGTTTGGAATATTGGCGTTTAAAATAACATTTGTTTTTCAGTAACGGGGTTATGTGAAAGCATCGCTGGCTTCATACGCAGCTGTAGTGAGGAGGTGGGTTAAAAACAAGGTAAGCGATTATGATTGGCTAAGGCGGCATTGTGTTTCATGCTAGCCAATCAGAGCCAGTGTTTTTACACACGTGCCAGCACACACAACCACTACAGATTTGATGAAGCAGCAGAGATGGTGAACGTGGAGTAGTCTGATGAAAAGTTGTCATTTTTACGGTGGCGATACAAACACTACTTTAAATTAATTGTGGTCAGAGGTAAGAACGTGCATGTGAAGTGTACATTATATCCAGGAGTGAAGAATTTGTCCACATCCGTTGTAAGCAACTCGAATTTAATAAAGCACCTCACAATGACACGCATCTAAAAAAAAATCTGAATTCTTTGACATATAGCAACTTTTTTTTTTTGAACAGTAAAGCAAATAGTTACTTTTCTTGGTAATGAGTTAATTTTATTGTAGAGTAATTCAGTTACTATTTGGAACAAGTAGTGAGTAACTATAACTAATTACTTTTTTAAAGTATCGTTCCCAACACTGGCTCTCAAGTTCCCTTTTGTTAGCAATCGGTTAATGTTTCGTCTGAAAGTTTCCATTTGTTTCACCTTTCACCCGTTCATACCTGCACTCCGGTTTTTGCTGACAAATATGTCCCTTAGGCATGATCACTCTGACAGGCCACACATGTCTAGAATTCATAGAGATGATGACCCAGCATTCAGTTGGTCAGCGTGATATTTCTTGGCTACATCTTGTAAATGCCAGGTGCACGTTGACTGATAGAGCAAGAAGATGTCATGCATGCTTACCTGAGCAAGACTGATTGCACTGTTTGATGAATAACTTTTGAGTGTTTTTTCGTGCATGTGCGTTCACTCTCAATACTTTTGATATTTTTCCAATTTAAAGCGGAGACATTTTTCAAAATTGGTGTAAGAAACTCAACCTGTGTGTGTGTGTGTGTGTCTTACACTAGGGACACTGAGTCCGTATTAAAACTGGGAACATGAGAGAATGCACAGGTGCAGGCTATTGTTGGACATACCGCGCCTGCACGCTTCTCTGTCAGCTCAAAACAGGCTTAAGTGTTCTTGCTGTGAACATTTTTTTTAATTTGTTTTTTTTTTTGACTACTTCTATTTTCACAAGCAAAATCTGTCACCGTCAACAACATTCACGCCTGTTATTTTCAACTGACAACAAACTGCTTCAAACATTGAGGAACTCTATTTTCTGATCATCACATCATTAAGCATTTTTTTTTTAAAAAAACACCAACATGTGCATATTCTTGTTATGAATACTTTATAAGAAATATAGTCAGATGCAAAGATTTAGCAGCAGAATATTGCAAAGAGAAAGGTAAAGTGAGTAAAGTGAACAGTAACATTTATTGAAGTACTTTGATCTCATGGTTACTTTCACACATAATAAAGAATAAATGTTTATAGCTAATTACTGGGTCTCATTATTCTGCATATTCTCAATTACTTCAAAAACAATAGATTCAAAAATAGCGTCATAATGGATTGGGGGGTTGACTTACAATTAGCACATATAAAACAATGTGTTAATTGGCATGTTGAGTGATTTTGGGGCGTCCCAGTAATAGCAGCTGTGAGAGAGATTGTCATTTGAGATTATGTCAGTCAATGTTGTTGCAAAGGCTACCTGTGTAATGTTGGCAACACAGTAGAAAGCGCTGTGGCACAGCCATGGGGAGAAGTTTTTAAAAAAGCAAATGTTTTTAAAATACAAAGTGATACAAATCAAAAGTTTTTTTCACTAATGGAAGTAAATACAACTTTTTACCTGTGTCTGTTGGATTTCACTTACATTTTTACTTCTGGATGGGGAATTGGGGTTTTTGGAATCAATGAAACGTCTTTGGAAAGCTCCAATATTTTACAAACCTGAGGCTTGTGTCAGTGTTTACTTTATTCAGCTTAGCTCTCTGACTGGTTCCCTATGTAATAGTACATTTGTCCATCAACAAGGGGAAGACTAAAATAATTTAGGTATATTACAGCTTACATAGATGAACACAGTATAACCCATTGGGATGGAGCTGATGCAGTTTAGCACACATGTCAGAGGATTAGAATTAACTTATAGACATTGATTCAAATCTCAGTATTGGTACCGTAAGGTTGACTGGGTTAGGGTTGTAAAAGAAAATGTGAATGAACTATTGTTGGTATTCTTGTAAAGTATCTGTAGTTAATATGAACATATTCTCTAGACATAGGGCAGGGGTGTCAAACTCAAATATACAGTGGGCCAAAATTTAAAACTTGAACAAAGTCACGGGCCAACATTGAACAAATGAACATTTTAATATAGACCCAAACATGTTTTGCTTTAACATTGAATATGGAACGAGCAACGCTTATTACTATACAATATAATCAATACAATAGTGCAGCCATGCAAAATCGAATTTCAAATTTAAAAAAACACATCAATGGCATTGATTTATTAAATGAATTTTAAATAAAAATTGTATGCCTCTTTTCTATTTGCAGCCTTCTGATTTAAATATCAAAATAAACTTTTTCCGCAGGCTAATAATTTCAAAAATAAAACAACAATAATAAATCAATCAACCATTCAAGCCCATGCCTTGGAGTAGCAAGAAAAAGTGCATAAAGAAAAGGGTAATTATTGCTCAGTTTGCTACACACTGATCTAATCTGATGTGTCCAAACCAGATACCTGCCATCTCTTCTAGGATGCTAGTTCATCAATGTCTGGGCTCAGGTTCTGAGCTGAGGGAATCCTCAGTATCACGCAAAGGTGTTCAGCAGTCAGACGTCTCATGTGAGATGTTTTGGTCATTTTCATAGAGGAGAAAAGTATCTCACATAGATACAGTAAGTGCTGCCGAACATGGAGAGCATTTGAGCAGCTTGGGTGCGGAACTGAGGCATTGTGTCAGGGATGAACTGTGGAAACTGTGCGACTCCCACAGCATCATACTTTGACTTCAGCGTGTCATTACACTGGAAGTCAATCAGCTCCATTTGGAGGTTGGTTGGTGCGTTTTCCACATCAACTGCAAATGGATTACTGAGCAGTTCAAACCTACATTTCTGGACATCACAGTCGGCAAATCGCCAGCTAAACTCAGCGCCAAGTACACTGAGTTTTTCAGCAAACTGTGCGCATGGGAACACGGCGGTAGAGATCTGCGTTTTTATGGTTTGGCAGCAGTGAAAATAGCCAAGGTTTCCTTGAAGCATCTGATTCCTTCACAGGCGCAGTTTAGGTTTAAAAGCCCTCACTGCAGCGTACATGTCTGTAATGATGCGCCCCCGCCCCTGAAGCTGCAGGTTCAAACAGAAAGGCCAGCTCACACAGAAAGTTTTGCCGCCGGAGCTCTGCTGTGTCCTTCCCTTTGCTATCCAGAAACTGACATATTTCCTCACACAGCTCGAAACATCTGTTCAGTACTTTTCCTCGGCTTAACCATCTCACCTCTGTGTGATACGGCACGTCTGCGTATTCTGAACCACATTCCTCCAGAAAAGACTTAAACTGGTGGTGATTCAGACCTTTGGCTCTTATAAAGTGAACTACTTGTGTTACTGTGGTCATAACATGTTCCATCTTTAGGGCTTTGCTGCGCAGTGATTCCTGATGTATGATGCAGTGATAAACAGTTAGCTCACCTGCACAGTTTTCTTTCCGCATCTTCTCCCGAACCCTGCCCACCAGTCCACTATTTTTACCGCACATCGCTGGCGCACCATCTATCGTTATTCCCACAAGTTTATCCCACAGCAGCTTTATTTCATGGTGAAAGTTGTAGCGTGAAGTCGCTATGACTACTGTCCGTTTATAGTTGAGCGTTTGGGTCCTGTCCTGATTGACGCACCAAAACAACAGCAGAGCATTATGGGATTTGTAGTATTAGCGGTGAATGCGCTGTACACTTCCTGGTTTTGTCCGATTTGTCTATAATACTGGCGGGCCAGCTCTAGTAGTCATTTGGGATTGCCTCACGGGCCAAATATAATTACACTGCGGGCCAAATTTGGCCCGCGGGCCAGAGTTTGACACCCATGACATAGGGAAACCTCTTTTTTTCCTCTATAGCAGCATACTTCGATATCATGGTAGTATCCTTTTATTACCTTTCGAACTGCATTGTAGCTAACTAAATATCAGAGGTGCTGCGATACATTGAGATGACAATATGATACACAATATTGGTTTTGCAAAGTCGATTTGATACAATTGTTTAAAAAGAAAAGGTAAAAGAAAGATTACATTTGATTCTTTGTAAATATTTATTATTATATTTATGAATATTAAATTATTATCCAAAAACTTAAAAGTGCCACTGCTAGACTGACAATTCATGCCTGTATGAAACTGGAACCCCACAGCTAATACAGACTGTTTTCCAAAAAATTGGACTATCATGGAAAGGTTGTTTGATTTCCATAATTCCATTCAAAAAGTTAAACTTTCATAGATTATAGATTCAGGGCTCACAATTGAAACAAATTCAAGTATTTATTTGTTTATTTTTACATAATTTGGGCTTCCAGCTCATAAAACCCACGAAAACAGAATTCAAAAAATGTCAATACTGTGAAGAATTCACCATTTACTTCTCAGTTTTTGCAGAAAAAAAGAGGAGAAGAAGGACTGGACTGTTGGCCAGTGGTCCATGGTCCTCTTTTCCAATGAAAGTAAAGTGTTCCTTTCATTCGGGAATCAAGGTCCAAGGGTTTGAGGAAGACGGGTGAGGAACAGAACCCAAGCTGCTGAAATATCCACAGTCAGTCATGATTTGGGGTGCAATGTTTTGTTCTGTTCCACACCCGTCTTCCTCCAAACCCTTGGACCTTGATTCCCGAATGAAAGGAACACTATACGCTAGTAGAGAGAGTCAGCATGTCAAATCTGAATGGAAAAACCACGCTGTCGCCATTGCACAATAAAACACGGACCAACTGGGCAGGATGTCTGAAATCCTCAGCCTCAGCATCCCTCTATGCCCCATTATTGCAATACTTGGAGATGTTTTCATTGTTAACCATTTTCAATCCCTACATACCATTCATGCTAAAATCATTAACCACTACAAAAAATGTTGTACTTTTAAACTGGAAAGATTGAACAAAAATATCTAAAAACCACTGGTTAGGCTTACTCACAGACCACTTAAATCTTTAAAAACTAACAGCCTCCATGAAGAACATACCATCATTTAAGAAAACCATGTCCCCCTTTTTTCATTACCTCCAAGAATGATTCCTCTATATTTCTAAACTTGTTATAGGTGAATGTACTGATGTATAGAAATCATCACCGTTTTATAATTTTACTTATGTCTTCTTATAAATATGTGCTCCCACATTTCAGCACAAGCTTTCACTGATGCACATTCACGTATGTTACTTTAATACAATATCAAGTTAGGTATACACATTATACAACCTGCAGTTTGGTAGCTCCGGTGCTTAAGCCCATCACAACTTGACCCTCCACCAACCGAGCGACCTTGGTGTCTTCTACTCTCAGTGATTCCTTCACCAGCTGTGTCACATCCACCTGCCAGTCAGTTCCCAGGAGGAAGTTCTGCTGGCCCAAGCTGTCATCATCCAAGGCTCCTCTGATTTCTCCAGTGTCTGATACAAAGTGAGTGAAGACGCGCAGTGTGGTGCTCTGATACTGGGCCACACAAACATTCCCGGCCCTCTCCTCTGCTTCGTTTACATCACCTTTGTCATCAGTGACTCTCTCGTACCTGGGAGAAGAAGAACAGGTTGAATAATTACAACAAAGCTCAAATCGATTACTGAAATCGGTGAAGAAAAACCAAAAAAGCAATTTTTTTTTTTTTGTATAACAAGTTCAGATAAACTACGACCGGCACGCGGAACTTTTTCGCGCGTTACCAAGAATTCAGTTAAATGACTCGGTTCTACCGAGTAAAACAAATCAAATTGTGCAACGTAAAATGTTAATCTCTGGCCTTTGAAACAATATATCACTCGACCATGTTCAGATAAATTTAGAAATAATCGGAAAATCAAATTATGTGAGGCATAATCGTAATCTACGTTGAACTACTTTTGAAATGATATATCACACAACTATGTTCCCATAAATTTGGAAATTACCCGAAATGGGGGATGGGTCCATATCATATTCATTCATAGAGTATTTTTACCAAAATGCTTTTCGATCTAACAAGTAATAGGATTACGGAGGATTAGTCATTTGAAAAATGGCGCCCTCTGACTCCCCCTGGTGCCTCTGTGGCACGTAAGGGGTAATGGGCCCCATCCATATATTGGTATGTGCCAATGATTTGGTACCACCAACCATCGTAATATTTGACTCGCAAATAAATGAGATATCGACTTTTGTTTTTTTTTCTTAGGGGCCCCTGTGGGCCCCAAATCAAAAATCAGACTCAGAGCATCGATGCATACACATCCTTAAAATATACCTGCCAAATTTCAGCCCGATCCGTTCACGAATAACAGAGAAGTAGCAATTTTAACTAATGTACACAACAACAACAAGAATAATCACAAAGTGAGTGGTATTTCGGTAGCCCGGCCTAAAAAGTGCAAAATTCAATTCAATTCAATTCAACTTTATTTATGGTGCAAATTACAACAAAGTCATCTCAAAGCGCTTAACAAAATAGAGAGTTCATAGTAAGAAAGAAAGAACCCAACAAGATCCACATGAACAAACATTTAGCGACAGTGGGAAGAAAAAACTCCCTCTTTTTTATAGGAAGAAAACTCCAGAGGAACCAGGTTCAGAGGTGGCAGCCATTCGCTTTGACTGGTTGGGTTAGTGAACAGAAGGGCAAACAGAATAGGATAGAAGAATAGTCCATCCGAGTGTTCCAGACAAGTTGAGCCGTGAACCATTGATAAGTCCATCCAAGTGTTCCAGCCTAGTTGAACCGCAGTTGTGCAGTGTGTCACTATTGTCCATGACCATTAACCTCTTTGAAGTGTTTATTGCAGTCCAATCTTTCATGATGTCTATTTTTTTTTCTTTTTTTGTGGTTTATTGCTTGACTTTCCAAAAGTTGAAGCTTTCTCAATTCCTCCCCCCCAAAAAAAGCCCATTAAAAACAGCTTGTGGAGACAAACTGCAGCCTGGCTTACGTTCTCATTTCCTGTAAAAGGGCAACTGAAATTTGCTGTTCGTGTGCCATTTCTGTGGCCATCAGCAAACACTTTGCAGAGGATATGCTTCATAACAAATGAAGGTTTGCAAGCCCAGCAGTGGGATTTGTTCTCATTTCTTAACGGATGTTAAACCAAGTGATGACAAGAAGGGGAAACTTTTTAATATGATAAATTGTGTTTGGGATTTGTAGGCATTTAATATGTGGGATTTTATCCACCGCTCATTACACTTGGTGTATAATGTGGATAAATGCTAAACAAAAACTAAATGGTAAAAGGACTTCACTTATATTGTACTTTATCAACACCTGATATGTCTCAAGTGCCTCAGATTGTTCATTAAGCTGCTATGCAATGCACAATGTGTCCTTTAGCAGCATCTTTTAAAAGAATTTTAAAAGAAAACAGTTATGGCCCAAGTTCTCTTAAAATGCTGATGCATTAAAAATAAACAAAATATCAATAATATGTTTGGGATTATCTAATGTCCAAATACTGTTGTAATACCAAAGTGTATCACTTATCACTATTATAATATAGTGATTAGTTTTGTATTAAACGTAACTAGTTGGCATCACATTAAAGATGCAGTCCGCAACTCTCAGATCCCTCTCTCCGCCTCCCTCCCCGCTGTTCTCTTGCCCTGCCTTCAAACTTTCCAAAGTCCCTCCCTCCCTAACAAGCTAATGTTAGCCCAACAGCAACATCACAGTAATATAACATGCTTTGTTAAAAGCTTATTACTGCAGCGCTTCTCTCTCTCTATGTGCACAAACCTCAGCAGCAGCAGCAGCAACAACTCAGTGTCACTTACAGCAGCTCACACGGAGGCTGCTGCACGCACATGAACTCATGTACCACAGAGTTCTAGTGTAACAATTACAAACCAAACATAATGTAAATCAAGCAGCAGTAATTACCTTTCAAGCTGAAAAGTCACCAATTCCATCTTCTACTCCTCCAGACCATACACTGTAAAAAAGACGGCGCTCTAGCTCCGGAAAAGGGGCGGGGCCTGTGAGCAACAGCTGTCACACAGCCCATCAAACGCAATCCTGGCTCTGATTGGATCTTTTTGCTCAGTGCATTCTGGCAATTTGCCAAAGGCTACAGGAGCAGCCGGGAGGGCTCAATGAGCTTGTTTTCTTCACACAAACTACTAGTTTGATGTAAAACTGTCCTTACATAGTGACAGCTTTGGTAAATATGACAAAAAGTCACTTTTATAAGAGTTGCAGACTGCACCTTTAAGCAGTTTAAGCAAGGGTGGATTTTGCGACTGCAACAGAAATGAATCTCCCCTGAAGCCGGAGCCATAGCCATCAAATCCACAGTTATCTTTAAGCAAGTTGCTGAAGCTGAGCGCTCACTACGTGACAGCAGGAGGGTGTATAAACACAGCAACGTGAGCTGTCTCAATCCTGTCAAAATGTAATTTCAAAGGGGCAAAAAGAAATTGCTATATACCTTAGATGGTTTCAGAAGAGGAGTTTGTACATCTCTAGGGAGTGAAAAAGGTAAAAGTTTGGATTTACCTTTCAAGTTATTACCACTTATTTCATATATTTCCTTCACTCTACCCTAATGTATGATGTGTCACCGTTCATTGATTTCATAAAAGCCATGACAATTTACTTCCCTGAACTGTGTGCTGTGGCGACAACGAGGAAATGGTTGGTTCCATGTTGCAGATCATGCTACATCCACCTTTGCTCAAACTCCCTATTGCAAGGAAAAGGGAAATAAATGTTGATCTATGTTAAAAGTCTATTACAAATGTAACTGTATGCATACTGAATGTATGCTAGGTAATTCCTCATTCAAATCAACACAGATTTAGGTGTACATACTGGGTATCACTTCACCATAAATTAAATGTTTCTACATATGTGACACCCAAAACATATAATAATACTATTGATAGTGTGTTTTGGCTAAAAGTTACAGATCTCCCTTCTTTGGGTCTTCTGTTTATTATATTATCATTTATGTAATAACCTCTTACTATAAGACATATTAATATGTACATGCTTACATGAGATCTTGTACTTCTAAGGTTGATAATACATCAAGACAAAACTAAAAGGAGCACTCAGAGAGTGCAAACCTCCACCAAGTGCCAAATATATTTATTTGCAGTTATCTGGATCAGTGGTCCTGATCATATGACAATGATCATTGACACTTTAAAAGTTTGAAATAAATGTTTTTCCAAATTTAAAATGATACAGTATGTTCAAATACATCGGCACCCAATTTTTCTGAAAAATCGCAATGAAATGCGCATTTCGGATCCAACCTGGATGAAACGCAGTGGGAGAATTGTTGAACCAGCCTCACATAACTGAGTGATATTTCATAAAGATTGGTCATTGCACAACTGTAACATCACATTGCACTCTCAACTTAAAAGAGTTGACTCTTTCCCCACCCTGACTTCCTCTTCCCTGTTCCTTTTCCCATCACGAAGGTGTAACATTACCCTCTCTTTTTATATTCTCCCTTTAATAAACTTTTTATTACCCTTTCTTCGGGAGGGCTGGTGATGGACACAATTATGCAATAAAAAAAAAAAAAATTTAATTGCAATGATAAAATATGCATTGCTGCCTCAAAAAGATTGTAGTGTTGACCTTCGACAGAGGTTGATCAAATGCTAACCAAGGTGTGACTTTTTTTAAAATACATTTTGCCAATGATGAATTCAAACTGATCCATAATCAGTATATTGATCTGGATCCCCTCCAACACGCAATGTGATTTTCTATAGCCTAAGATGTATCATCGGTTAAAACTTTGTCAAAGTCTTTTTTAGTACTTTTGAAGTAACTGTGCTAACAGACAAAAAAAAAAAAAAAAAACAATAGACAAACGCAGAGGTAATAAATGTAACCGAAAGTGTAATATTTTCTTTTCTTTATTTTTTTACAATAATGATAACACTGGTCAGTAGGTCTTCTGTTAAGGACATTAAAACATCACACAGTGGTTTCTATGCCACTGCCAATAGGACGACTCTCTCACTGCTGTTCCATTGAACACAGCTTTGCTCTGATGCTTTGTGCTTTCCCGTTGTCGATCCTCTCCCACCCTGCATGTCCACCTTTCACTCTTTAGGGCTCACCCTGAGTGTAGTCCAATCTATTCTCTTGTTTTCTTCCCCCCTCGCTCTCAGTCTCAGTCTGGCTATCTGCAGGTGGCTGAGGGGAGTGACAGTGACAGCTTCTATTAGGTTTAATGAGGCATGGCTGGTCAGGCAGAAAAACAGGCTGACAGGTTAACATGATCTGGCCCAGTGGCTTGGCTCAGTTCCTAACCTGGCTTCAGCATGCCCCTCCCTTTCTATTATTCCACATCAGTGAAACCGCTGCAGACTAAACCAAGGTGACATTTGTGGTTGGCGACAGAAACACGAGGTCAGGGCATGTCCGTAGTGCTACTGAGGGGTCAGCACCAGTGTGGACCATAATGAGGCGACTTCAGTGCCAGTGTGAAGGAGTGCATTCAAACCTGTTGCACACACTTACAGTATACTGGTAGTTTATTATATAGAAAATCTATTTAGTTCCCCACACAGTTTCTATTTACATTGAGAATGACTTATCCTGCAATAGTGCACGTAAAAGGCAGAACTGATGTGATTTGCTATGGCCAACAGGGGGTATTTGTGTTAGAGTGCCACCCTGTGGGCGGTAGCCTAATTGAAATTAATATTAATATTTTTATAATATTAATTCTGTCATAAACTGTGATGTTTCAAAAACTAAAGTGCAATACTGGAAATATATAGACCTCAGTAAAAATATTTGAGTAGATTTTTTTTGTGCATGTAAATATCAATAGTACTAGATTTTAGTGAAATTTATATTTAATAATATCAATACTTATATGACAGTGGTTCTCAAACTTTTTTGGCTCAAGTACCTCCTTTTTCTTATTTCTGAATCCAAGTGCCCATTTTGTCCAACATTTTTCTTAGAAAACTATTTAAAAACAACTATAGAGCATAATGATGGAATGAATCAGTGATATCACACATTTTAAATAATCTGATTTTGTAAATAAGTGGAAAGAAACAGTATTTAGTGCAGTGGTTCCCAAACTTTTTTTAGATCGTGACCCAATTTTTATATCAAGAATTTCTGCCGACCCCAAAGACAATTTTTCAATATATATATATAGTGTGTTTTTTTTGTTTTGTTTTTTTACTGCATTTTAGTTGAACTATATTCACAAGGTGAAAGTATAGAAATACAGTTGTTTAAGGTTGTGTGTTGTTTTAATTTTAAAAAGGGAAAAATAATTAAACAACATTTCAAAAATCTATTTTCATTTTTCAGAAATTTCAGGCGACCCCATTTAAACTCCAGTCGGCCTCATTTAAACTCTAGGCAACCGCACATGGGGTCCCGACCCCAAGGTGGAAAAACACTGATTTAATGGATCCTAACTAGATTTATTTCTATAGTTTGAGAAACACTGCTATATGATATATTTCATTTTAATTCATGTTGCCTCTGCTATACAAGGGGAATGTGAGTCATATAATCCTTGTGAAGTGACTGATACATAAAGAAAATGGTTTAAATTCAAACAAATCAGTATCTCTGTATGTTTCCATGTGTGGAAGAAGCACTTTCCCCTCTAGGATAAAAAAAATCCAATCACTGAAATAACACAGGAGTGCTCCTGCAACCCTGTTTAACGGTACTTGACTCAGAGTCATCAGTTTCCTCCACAGGTTTAAAGACATTGAACCCTTTTAACATCTGAGTGTCCAAAATGACCCACACGAGGGCAAAGGTATTACTATGGCTCCTTGGCTGCACTTAGACCTCCTATTATTAACCAATCACTTAACTTGCAACATTAAGGGCTGCTGAAAGTTAACAAAACGTAACAAATAGACTTGGAAAATATAGTAAAGGTAAAATAGGAAGATTTAAGAAGCTACTTCAATATTATTACAAGCTATTTTTTACTTGACTACTAAACATCAGTGATAATAAATAAACATGCATTATATAAAATGTTATAATGTGTGTAAATTAGTATTTGATCCTGATGTCTAAATATGGTAGACATCTCCTGTCAAAGTTCAGACAAGTCCAGAAGTCAATCATATTCGTGTTTTTAAAAAACTGTTACAGAAAATTACACTTACGTTACAAAATGAATTCATCATAATGTAATTTCTGATTATGATTCAACTTTGAAAATGAAACAACTAAAGAAGAAAAAAAGAAAATAAACATACACATATACCAAACAGAATACAGCTGTGTCCCAAAATTGATCACAAAAGTGAATTAATAGTCCTTTTTTGTTATTTTTTTGTTTTATTCCAACATACTTACTAAGCTAAAACCAACAAAATGTGTTTTGCTTACTTAATTTGGATTACATAATTTCATCCATAGAACGTTAGAACAAACCCTAACCTATTTTCAAAGATGTGTCAACAAGCAGCTCCAGCAGTGCTTTTATTTTTAGCACAGCAGGGTGCCATTCAAGACTTTAACCTCACTCATTTGAGAGACTTCTAACAACAAAGAAATGACACGTTTTGTCTGCTTGCTCGTATAATTACTGCTTTCATGTACATTCTTTCCTAATGTCATTTCCTGGCTTCTGAAATGAGATAAATGCTCTCTGTACATTGAGCAATTGAATAATTTTGTTTATTAAACCTCCTTTATGAACCAGAGCTACTGTTTGTATGGTCACAGAAAATCAGAAATGTAAAAGCCTACATGTAAATAAGCTGTGTGTGCTTTTATGACAACATTTTTCTTTTGATTTAAACAGACATGTATTTGTGGGTGGGGAAAGCAAAGATTGCCTTCTTACATCTGTTGCTTCTTGTTTTTTAATTAAAATGCTCTAAATGCGTTGCTTTCTTAGTATGCGTTTAATAAAACTACATTAAACCAATCAAATCACCAATATTTACAGAATTAGCAAAGACCTGCTAAAAAGGCTCAACATCTAATGAATGCGTTCATCATTAAAACATTGTCAACAAAACAAATTATTTTATTTGTAGTAACAT
The DNA here is from genome assembly GCF_900634775.1 of Gouania willdenowi. NCBI lineage: Eukaryota > Metazoa > Chordata > Actinopteri > Blenniiformes > Gobiesocidae > Gouania > Gouania willdenowi. The sequence continues at coordinate 16,040,921 of NC_041055.1, forward strand.
TTGAACATTATGAGGTAAAGAACTAAAATGATTTGTTTTGTGCGTCTTTTGTGTAGCTAACCAGACTTTATATTATTATTATTATTATTATTATTATTATTATTATTATTATTATTATTATTATTATTATTAGTAGTAGTAGTACTAGTATTATTTATGAAATTGTTGTTTTTATGATACAAGTCACTTTTGGTTTCAAAAATCTTGAATGTGGGCCTATCCAAAATATGGCCATTGACGCTCAGGCCGAGTGTGTTTCCCAGCAACCTATTTTCAGCTCACATAAACATAATCGGTGAAAAATACCAATACTTATTCAACTTTAGTAATAGAAAAAGTGTATTTGTTTCCAATTTGTTCTCATAAACAACATATCATCATCATCATCATCATCATCATCATCATCATCAATTTTCCCCTTCCTCTGCTTCAGCAGGTTGGTTGTCAAGGATTCGCTCCACCATAGATGGGAACCTTGACTTATCTTGCATTTCCCGTTGAATAGCAGAAAGGCCCGTAAGTTTATTGTAGTTTTTCGATATGTCTTGGGTATACATTTTATTATTAGAGCAGAACAGAATTTGTTTTTGCAGGGCTGAGTTCGGAAGTCTAGTTATATGAGCAATGTACTTCAGTTGTTGGACAAGACAGAAGTTATGGATCGGTGTAGAGTGGGTCAGGCGGAGTATGTCGAGATTGGTATATTTAAAGCGCCAGTCTACGTTGTCTTCTTCTAACGATGGTGTTTTATCTTTGGTGCATTGACACTTTTGAACCCATTTCAGGTAAGTTTTCTAAGAAAGTTGTGGCGTTCAAGATGACAGGCTTGAGTACTGTACATACTGTACGCTGTTAGAAACTTTATCCGTGGACAGCTTTATCCAACGATCCGTGAGCATGGTTTTTATCTCATTTCACTTCTTATGAGCTGAAGCAATACGCTGGACAGAAAATGCAGAACAACCATTCACATTTCATATTACATAGCCAAGGTATGTGAAGCTGGTCACATTCTCAACATGTGTCTCCTTTTATCTTAATAATGGATTTCAGATTTTTTCCTCTTGTGTAACATTGAAACACATTTTCTTTGTTTTTGCTACAGAAATTGTTTGCCCAAACCGAGTAAACTCTTCATCAAATATCCTTAGCATGTTTCCTAGTTCAGTCGCGTTCTTACAAAACATGACAATGTCATCTGCATAGTTGACTTGGATAAGGCGTGTATCTCCATTATAAGGGTGATCCCTTCATTGGCTTCTATTAGTGCAGGTAATTGGGATTGCATATTTTATGAGGACACCGGGATCAGGGAGTTCTCGATCTACTCGGTCCAGAATACATCGCAGAACAAAGTCAAGGAAGATGTTGTTTCAAAAGCTGATGTTGAGTGCTTGATTTCTGCTGTTGTCTCGTATATGCATTTCGGTGATTTTGGTCTTAGCTGCTCTGCTATTATTGCAGCAAAGATCTTGGAGCATGTAGCAGTAATAGATAGACTTCGGCAGTTGTTAGCATCCATCTTATCTCCGTTATTCTTGTACAGGCAGGTTTTATATATTGCCCGATATCATTGTCAATCTCTATTGACACTTGCCTCCTTATTCAGAGCATTTTTAATATACACTTATCTTGTTTGCATAATAAATGAAAAATTAAAAAGGGTTTAAAACAAGATGGATTGATATCAGATTTATTGACGTTTAATATGAAAACATAAAAAAGTTTATCCTTGTTGATTTGCAAACATGATACAATCTAATGACTTGGATTGATTAAACTCTGGGTTAATGTTTACATTTTCTATCAATCATTTATATACTATTTGTACCAAGCCAGCTGAAGGACCCACAGAAATCACATCATGCATGATGAGAACATGCAAACTCCACAGCGATTGGTTCCTTCATTTCATTGTTACTTTCCTGTTATCGCTATTTTTAAATCTGGAAGCTTTAGGGTGCTTTCACACAAATAGTCCGGTGGACTCGGTGTGGTTCAGGCGGTGAATCTGCAACATTGTTGCATTTTAGTTTGGTCCGGTCCGCTTTCACACATTCCATTTGCCAAGCGCACCAAACTACGTCACGCTACGAGAGTTGATGCTGAAGTTCCCACCAGCTTACAGCAGCACACACTCGACCCGAGCATGTGTGGAACCTAAGTGGACTATTGAGAGTGTGGTGATTGTGAGAGGAAACAATCAAAAAATGGGGCATGCGGTGAGACTCGGCATTTCCCGGAGGAGGAGGAAGTGGCGTGTGGGGAGATTGATGGGGGAGAGTCTTGGAGGATAATAATGCAGTAAGCAAACCATTGAACTCTGACCTAGATAACAAAGTAATAATAATTTTGCCATCAAAAGCCCAGTCTAAGTGTTGTTTTTGTAGTTTTATAGAACAAAACCAATGTTGAGGTGTCACTAAAGCAAAAAAAAAAATTGCTTCAAAGTCACTAATAGATTTTTTCTGAAAAAGCCGTTTTTCTCAGCTTTTTGTCACAAACTGCCGATTTGTGTGAAACTTGCCTCTGTTCAACTGCAGATTACAGAAAAATGAAACAAGCTAGAAACAAAATTATTTTTTCTGATGAAATTAGAGAGTCTAATCTTTCAGAATCTGGTGTCAGATTTGTCATAGTACAAAATATTCTACGGGTCTTAAAAAATCAGATGTTTTAATGTTTAGTAAGTGCTTAACTTCCTGTTTCACTGTATTTGCTCTGTGCTGAGTTGTTGCGTCATGCTCCCGCATCCGCCAGAAATAGAAGTCCTCCGTATCTCTGGCGGAGGGCTCCGGACTGTCACAGCTGGGACGGAGCAGACACAGCGCACCGGACATGGTGGAAATGAACACATAAACCTGAATAGAAACCTATCAGCTCCACTGCCGAGACGTAACGCAGCGGACCCGCATCCAGTGGAAATTGGGGGTTTGTGTGACCACCCCCCCCAAAATAAAAACAGATGTTTAACTTTTTTTTCCTTTTGCCAGCATTTAGGCTGTTTTCTTTTTTACATATTGTAAAATTGACATGCTTTGTATGCATGTAACAAACATGTTGCATGTTGCATCTTACCTCCTGCTGCTGGCACTCACAGGAACCCTCCAGCCTTTTATCTGACTGAGTTCAGGGTCAGCCACGTCAATGAGCAGCGGCAGGCGCGGCATCCACACGCTCATCTCCAGCTGTGCGCTCAGAAAGCTGTAGGTAAAGTTGAGCATCACTTGTCTCTTTCCTCTGCTCTCTTTTCCATTGACATAGACATAATCACAGCGCTCAGACACCTAAGGAAAAAGCAGATTTCAATTGTTAGTTTTAGTCTGTGTGCGTTCGTGTGGATTTGTTTTTAACCCTCGGAGTATCTTGGTAACCAAAAGTGACTATTAATTTTGCCAGGTCTCAATATTCCAGTCATTTTAAAGGCTGAACAAGGTTACTAAGTCAGTATGATGCATATCTTCTTTTCTCTACAAAGGACTTTATTCATGTTTATTTGCTTAATTCCAAAGTCCTGTGTATTGGAAGTGTATAGAAAAGGAGATACGCATCATACTGACACTTAGTAACCTTGTGACCAAATTTGCTCCATTGACTCCCATTGTAACTACATTTTTTCATACACTGTATTATTGACATATCATAATGCAACAGGTGACAGGGGGGCGCGGCCTATCAAGTTGGCCATGCCCAAAAAAAAAAAAAAAAACTCACAAGAAGAAGACTGAGTTTGCTGTTGAAACATTTCAAGAGATCAAAATACATTTTCTGAGAAAAGTTGTCTGAATAAATAAAACCTTAACATATTAAACGTACAAACTGTTTGAAAATGTATACTTTTATGTCTATGGATAGGTCTGAAGTAGTTGAAAAGATCTGATGCAGTGAAAGTAAAAAAAAAAAAAAAAATATTTAGTACATTTTTATGAGACGGACCAAGTGCATGTACATTTAAAGGAGTACACAAGGATTAATGTGTGTGTGCTGTATAGTACATGTGATGGGACTGTGGTCCAACTGAACAGATGGAGAGAACCAGAGAACAAAACATTATAATGAATAGCTGGAGAAAGTACAGCCCACTAGAATTCCTCAGATAAATCTCCAGCAGTACAAAAATGATAAAGTGCGATCAATAACAGTATATCTAACTATCCTCAAAGTGCCAGAATCTTTTCATCAGATATTTTTCAGCAAGAAGACCAAAATCTATTAAACAATCCGTCAAAAACAAAGTTTGTTTATCATCACATGCTTTTCATTTTATTTCAATCTCCAATACCATCATAGACCTGATTGGCACGCTTGCTAATTTTCAGAACTTATCCTCAATTGTGACATTTACCTCTTTATATCAGACTATTATCAAAAGGTCTGTCATCTTCCTCTGCTTCTTTGCATATAACTTGGCAGCGTTCCTTCCAAACGATCCTCAATCCAACCCTTTCCTGAGAGGAACAAAACTGAACGCTCGGCGTCTGTCAGTTTTCTCCTCCTCCCTTACATTTCATCTCTCCCACTTCTTTAGTCTGGCCCTCCATCTTTTGCAGCGTCTCCGTTCCTCCTACATGTGCTGTAATGAGAACAGTTTGTGATCCTCAAAGGGCGATTCAAAAGTTGAGATCAATGTGTCAGAAAAACAATCTGGATTTCAGTGGATTTTTTTTTTCCCCTCCCGAGTACTGTGTATAATGTCACTGAAACTAAATGGTTATGGAGCCACTTTATGTATCTTACATATACGTACTTTGATGTATTTATTCAAGCTTACATTTACTCTGCGGGTATAAATTATTGGCTTTTGAAAGTTTGTAATCCAAATAAACTGTGAAGTAGGGCTGAACGATTTTGGAAAATAATCTAATTGCGATTTTTTTTCCTCAATATTGCGATTGCGATTTAATATGGCACTCTCTGAACTTAAGAGGACAGTACAAGACAGGACAAGAAAAAAAAAAATAATAATAATAATTTTTTTAAAAATAAAAAAAACTAGCCTTTGCAATTAGAAAATCGCGTTTTACGATATCACGATAATAACGCAAATATAATTCATCGTTCAGCCTTACTGTAAAGTCTATTACAGTGGTTCCAAATCTTTTTTGTCCCGTGTACCCCTTCGCATTTTTGTCAGATCATATGTACCCCCTCTTCATATCATAAGTACCCTCTCCATAATTTCATATGCGTTTTTATTTATGGAACAGCGGGCTCTCCTAAACCCCTAAATATCCACATTTACATGAGAGCTTTAATTCCTCTTTATTTCAGAATAAAAGTCTCCTATTGTCAGTAGTGTGATAAAACTGGCCTCTGCAGTATAAAATAATCATGTTTCAATGAATTACAAGAAAGTATAGTATTTTATTGAGCAATTTTACTGTTAGTTTGTGGTGAATTTGTAAAAAAAAAAAGCCTAAAAAGGAACTAGGAACATTTTCTTATTATTTTTAAATTAATTGTTAAATCTTTCCAAGTACCCCCTGCAATGTGTTTGGGACCCACTGGTCTATTGAATATTATAACAGTTAATCGTTTAAATTGATTTAATTTAAATAACTTTTATCTATTCTATTATGTAAAGCAGCATTAAGTATCTTATTCTCTTGTGTTCTGATTGGCAGAGCCTTGGGTTCTTACGTACTTTGATCATATTGTGCAGATCTGTTTTGTTGCCTCATGCCGTCTTGTCTTATAAATTAGTGTCAGAATAGATGTTTGTCATCACACTGCAGAACTAATTTTCCTTCGGGTGTAAATAAAGGAAACTGGAAACTTGATTAACAACTGCCAATATAAATGTGCTTCATGTCAGGATGTGTGAAAATGTCCCTTCCTGGTTCCCGCACGATCGCTTGCCTTCAATTTCTAATTTAGTTCCACTTTGCTTTCACACCCTGATCCCCGCAGAGTTTCCCTCCATGAAAGGCACTGTAAGTGATAACCGGGAAGATTGAATTGAAATGTTTTGAAAGCTGACATCTTCTGCATCGTGTGAAGAATCAAGCCCCTGACTGATCGCTCCAGTCTTTGTTATTGCCGGCGTATCTTGGAAACACAAATCGATGACACTTTACAAGGAAACAATTCTCTGTGGCTTTAATCACGCACACCTGTTCAGCACCCATAAGCACAGATAAGCACGACGTCGAAAAACCAATTCAGACCAGAAGACTTGATGACTGCAAGGACAAGTCTAAGTGATTGAACATCCAGACAACAAGTAACATTTAGCACACGTATTGGACATTTACTCTCACAAACATGTTGCATTTTTCCACAAGACTTTGTATTCTCACTCACTTTTGCTTTATTTGTCTCTCACAAACAATGAGGCCATTTTTATTATATATTTCTGGTCATTACACGGTCTCTGCACGGTCATTACACAGATAAATCAGGCTTTTTAGCTTTGAACCATGTCTTGACATCGATCTATCCATCTATCTATCCATCTATCCATCTATCTATCTATCTATCTATCTATCCATCTATCTATTCATCTATCCATCTATCTATCTATCTATCCATCTATCTATCTATCTATCCATCTATCTATCTATCTATCCATCCGTCCGTCCGTCCGTCTATTTAAGTCCTGTTTAAAAATGAAAAAAAGTAAATGAATAAATTAGTGATCCAAGCAATGCATTAAAGACACACCGTGGACTTTTTGACCTAAAGATTTGACCCATATGACTTATTTTAAATGATTTTTCAGGCCAATATACAGCGCTTGACAGTATCAATGCTCCATGCTGGGCTTCCCTCTTGAAATACCACCAATGTAAGTTTGGAAAAGACGGACCGTCTTTGGCCAGGTCATGTGACCTGGAGAATGCCTGGAGAACATTTCACTTTACGGCAGTCACGTGACCACAGGCTCTGATATATTCATTGGGCTAAGGCTTTTGCTAGTATTTTTCCGCCTGTTCGACTCCAGGTTGTGGCCGAGGCAAGCAAAAAGTTTAAAACTGCTGAGGAGGCTAAAAAGACGGCACTGAGACCCAGCCCCCTCCGCCAACCCGCCTTCGACCTGATACCGGACACCGGCCTGCGCACGCCGGGTTGCCCATCCTTGTTCCGCACTGACTCCCGGCAAAGGGGCACGGCAACAATGGCGAGGCCAGGGAGTAGAAGGGGATCACCACCGACGCAGCGAAGAAGGCCGAGTGTCGGGCCTACAGGGAGAGGCTGCTCCTTCAGCTGCGGCGCGAGCCCAGCCCCGCTTCGCACCCCAGCCCGATCGACCAAGCCCTTAGAGCCAATCCTTATCCTGAAGTTACAGGTCAACTACTGTCTGCATACACAATCAAAATACAAGCGAGGCTGGCCCGACTGACTGCTTGTTGATTTTTGCGACAGTGCTGCGGCGCTTGTGGCCACTAGGGGTGCTTGACGTGAAAATTACAGGTCTAGCACCTCTAGTGGCCAAAAGTTACACAGTGTTCCTTTAAATATAGGGAAGTGTCATTCTTTAATTTTATTTAGAATTTTTAACCCATGGCATTTTATATGGTCAGGCTTTTTTTTCCATAACTTTTTTTCATTACACGTCTTTTCTCTCCTTATAGGTTATCACTCCTGTATATTACAGTAACTCTGAGTTTTCCCACACTAAATGTAGCTTTAAGGATGAACAGACAGAGTGTGGGCCTATTGCCTCTGTGTGTTTGTTTGTTTAGTAGCCCATCCTCAACTTCAGTGGTTTTCAAACTATTTTGGCTCAATAGCCCCTCTCTCTGATTACAGCGTACAATGAAAAAAAACTATAGAACATAATGAGATAATGAATCAGCGATAACACAGATTTTAAAGAATCCAATTTTGTAAATAAGTGGAATGAAACAGTCTTTAGTGCCTCCTGAATAGATGTATTTCTATAGTTTTGATAATTTACGGTTGTTTCCTGCCTGGTGTGGAGCCAAGACTGACCCTTGTATTTTCAGTTCATGTTCAAATCAATACAAAATAAACAAACCCCAGCTTTAATTCGTGAATTTCCCTCTCTTTATCTCTCTCTCTTTCTCTCTCTCTCTCAATTACCTATGTAACTCCTGTATGCCCCCTATTGAGAAACACTATTCTAAACAACAGTAGCCCTAACCCTAAAGAAGGTTCACCTATCCTGGGATTCAAACCCAGGCACTACTTTTAAATAGCAAATCGATAAATAATTACATATTGAAGCAGAATCATTTTTAAACTGCTGTTAATCTCTGAATTTCCTTCATTCCCCCCATTCCATTTAACTTCTTTTATTCAATTTACTCAAAATGTTAAACTTCAGGTGGACTCTCATTGATTTGACTGCACAAATACGCTGCTGTCACTTTGATCAGGCCTACAGAAGAACAAGAATTGACCCTCAAAACCATTAAAAAACAGTGCGGCACGCAGGAACCGCGTCCTGATCAAAAATGTTTTATTTTGAGACTGCTTTGAAACTTGGGCAGAGGGAGGAGGGGTGGCGCTCACTGTTCCCCAACCACTGGTTTGGGCATGGGAGTACGCTACTGAGGTCAGCGTCACAATGTGGAGTACTTCTTCAGTGGATAATTAAACCCTTTGAGAGCTCTGCCTCCTCTTTTCCCTCTGATATGCATGTACGGTACACAGAAATGTACTAAATCAGCTATGCATTACAACACAGGCCCACTTGTAACAAATTCTTTTTATATCACAGACTCACAATTAAGAATACACCGTATTTTTCCTTTCTTTCCTTTGTTCAGTTTTACTGTGTTCCTTTCCCCACACCCAAGATTCTAAAGAATCTTATGGTTTGTGGTGCCAACAACAAACTTTGTGTGTTTGTTTCATAGAAAATGATTCTCAATCTTGTTGAAAGCCAATACAAATCAAAGCTCAGAGATTAGAAACTCACATGAGAGAGAATCAATCACAGTAAGCACTTTGTCAATTTAATGGCTTGTTTAGGTTGCTACATTGCCAAATGGTGCAGAAGATGTAGTTTATTGTCTCTACATCTGCTTTTTAGACCACGATTTTTCTAAAGGGAGAAATCAAAGCATAATTTATACTTAAAATGATTTTCGGGGGAAGAATCATGACCAACTAGCAGAATGGGGTGTATGTATTACAATCCCGTTATTTGATCAACAGATTTTATTTATTTTTTCATCCAAAAAACAGGACAGTAGGCCTTGTCTTCAAATGCCTAAACGATACTTGAAGTTTTCAATTCAGAAATATTAAAATCTAATAAATATAAATGTTTAGATATGGAGATGATTAAAAAAAAAAAAACAAGTCTATTTTTCTACATTATGCAGCATGCCTTATTATACTACAGTCCTTGGATGACCATAAATAACAACACCAGAATACAGTGCGGCAAAAAAGTATTTAGTCAGCCACCAATTGTGTCGGCCAATGCTCAAAATCAAAGGACTCGGACTCGGGGGCAAAAAAACCTGATCGGGACATCCCTACTTCTAACTCAAACCCTAACCCAACCATAAGTTATGGGTACATTTCTCACTAGAAATGTAATTAAAAAAAAAAATAGGTCGTGATTTAATGACCGTGGAAAGTGTGGGTCCCAGGGTGAGACCAGTTGAGAACCCCTGTTCTTAATCAACCTCTATCTGCAGACTCTTTCACACACTTTATTTAGGAAGCAGCTAATACTTTACATGCTCTGCACCTGCAATGCCAACAAAATTAAGTTGTCATACTTTTCATCAAGAAAAAAACATACATTTCAATCTGTGAAACTAAATGATGAGAGTCAGCATTAAGAGTGCAGTTCATAAAAGCACATTACTGTCCTTACTTTACAGCACGGTGGCACTTTTATTTTCTTATTTGTTAACATGTCTGTTGGGATTTTAAGATGAGACACTATTCATTTTTATATTAGACATTTTTCTTTAATATTGTTTAATCTTGCATTAAAGTCTAAAGTGAAATTTCTATTAATTTATTGCTCGATTGATCAGGCTACATCACAGAAGTGCTCTGTTTAGGGTTGAATGTTAAAATAAGGTGAATAAACTAAATAAGGGACATGTTTAATGTATTATAGAAGTATCGGATCGGGACTCGGTATTGGCCAATTCTCAAAATCAAAGGACTTGGACTCGGGGGCAAAAAAACCTGATCGGGACATCCCTACCTCTAACTCTAACCCTAACCTTAACCATAAGTTATGGGTACATTTCTCACTAGAAATGTAATAAAAACAATTGTAAAGCCACAATTTTTCTTGAAATAAGGCAATTTGCCACGGGCCGACTACGTGACGCCAAAGGTACTCTCCCGCAACACATTCTCACTCCCAACTCGTCACATATCGACTTTCGGGAGGGCACCTTTGGCATCACAATCCACGGACTATTATGGGTCACATGCATCAGGAAGTTAATAATGACTTGGGCAGTTTCACATAAGTTGTAAAATAGAAAAATACACGAGTTAGGCAGTACTAAAAGTAATGAAATAATAATTGACTCTTTTGCACTTTTGTTATGAGGGTGGCTATTAACAAAGAATTTTCTAAAATGTTCAAATGAAATTAGATAAATTATTAAACACTAAGTACTGAAAATGCATTGTAAACATAACTGTGTTAGAACTAACCAGCACACAAACTTAAACTTTCTATGTAAGTTACAGACTATAAATACAGGTTAGGGGTAGAATTAAATCAATATTGCTTTACTCCCTGTCAAGGATGTTGAATTTTTGCATTAATTTACACAATTAATTAAATGAATTAAAGTACTGATCTGTATATTTTACAGTATCAAATCATGTTTTTTATTCTCACCTAGAGAAATGAATTGATTAATGGTAACACTTTACTTGAAGTTTTATAGGTATAGGTTGACATTACGCTGTCATTATTATGACATGACACCTGTCATTAGCGTGAATAAGGTGTCATGAAGGCTGTCATTAAGTGTTGTTCGTTACCCTAACCCCACTTAACCCCACTATAGCCCTCCACCTGACCCAAAAAATGCCAACATAGCTCCAAAGGTGTCATCATTTAGCAAACGACAATTAATAACAGCCTTCATGTCACCGTATTCATCCTAATGACAGATAATGACAGCGTAATATTGGTCTTATCTATAAAACTAAAACAAGTAAAGTGTTTCCAGATTGACAATATAAAATATGAAAAAGGTTAAATTCAATATTGAAGTACTTCACTGTGTTTATTGTGAAACCCGTGGCAGCCACTTGCTGCTGCGTGTTGTGTTCATTTCTCATACGACCTCTGAAAAATACAGACTGCAAAAGACGCTCAATAGACCAAAGCTATTTTCTACATCACTTCATTGTGAAGGGAACATCAGCTTCTGCTTTCTGAATTAATGCTCACAAGCTGCCTTTAAACTTGCAACCAAGGTTTTTCATTCATCTCACGAAAGCTTGGCACTCAACTGGAAATGTGAGGATCAGGAAGTGGACGAATTGAAAGACGGTTTGAATAAAAGAAGTTGGTGACAGCCCACGGCCTACTGACCTTTATGACCTGTTCATCTGTTGACCTGCACTCCACAGATTCTGTAACATCTGAGACGGCTCCGTCTGTTCCCACTGTCACCACTTTTACTGGAACTGCAACAGTGCGTCCAGTGAGGATTGCTGTGTTGAGGATTTCAGTGTCCTGGGAGGGAAAATAGAGAAGAACTAGTGTCAATCTACAGTGTTTGCATCTTACCATTAGAGAAGTAGTCGAGATGAACTACAATTTCAAAGCTGCACAGTGTGTGATATTAGCCAACTGGTATTATGGAAACAAATGACAGCCTTACATGGACCAGTTAAAGGGATCCTCCACTGTTTTTACAATTGTGGCCTAACAAAACCCATTATTTTGCACCATTTTCATTTTATTAACTTTTAAAACTAGGACTACTTTACCCTGTGCGCCGCCATGTTGAAATGACATCACCGATGAAGTGTTTTGCCCATTTATAGGAGTAAAATCATTAGGATCATTCAGCAGCTTTTTTCAGTCAAAATGACAACTTGTGCTGCTTTGGGTTGCTCTAAAAATCAGTAAAAGTTAAAAAACTCGATGTAAACCTCTTTTGTTTACCGAAATTTTATAAACAAAATCCACAGGTCACGGGAGAAGTTCCAACTCTGCTGCTTTGTCTACGCCATGAAGAAGAGAAAACTTTTACTGATTTTTAGAGCAACCCAAAGCAGCACAAGTTGTCATTTTGACTGAAAAAGCTGCTAAATGATCCTGAATGCTTCACTCCTATAGAAGTCAATGGGCTGAAATGGGCGAAACACTCATTTCAAACTGGCGGCCCACAGGCTCTCAAATGGTAAAGTAGTTCCATTTTAAAAAGTTAATTAAACAAATATGATGCAAAATTATGTGTTTTGTTAGGCATACATCTTCTAATAAGGACATTTAGAAGGTTTTTGGCCACATTTGTAAAAACATTGGAGGATCTCTTTAATGGATTTGGAATCTCTCCACCAGGGGTTACCAATTGGTATTTTACAACAGTATCTTAGAAACAGAAGCAGTAATAGACAACAACCAGTAGGTACTGTAAGTATCCTCTTGTTTACATCATTTCTGTTCAATGCATTTTCATATATTTATGGTATTCTACAGTATATACCTTTTAGATTACAATTTTTCTGTTGAATCATTTTTGTATCATCAGTTGTTGCTTTTTTAATTAGATTTTTACAGAAATACTTACAGGTACAATTTGTATAAATATTAAATCTAATGTAAATGCTACATTTCAAATGTTTAATCTAAATGCTGAATGTTAAATCTCAATATTACATTTAAATATTTCACATTTCTCGTAAAAATACAATGTCAATGTTAAATCTTTAATCTAAATATTAAATATTGAAGGTAAATCTAAATGTGCAAAGGTTGACTGAACAAAAACAAATGAGTTCACAATATGTATCTACAAGTGCAAAACAAATGATCTTTTCGAAAACATCCAACACTTTCTGCTATAAGACAATCAATCTCTATCTTTCACAATTATGAAAAAATGTCATTAAACATTCTCGTGCAACTTCCTTTAATAACGTTATTTCCTCTAAATGACTGTGGTTTGACACATTTGAACAGGTTAGAAGGAAATAAGGGTTTATTTACTAATAAAAATAATCAATATTCTGGATTATTCTTAGAGAATTTGCTTGTGATGTAATATGTGACATTTGTTTTTGTATATGTTGATCCAGAACATTACAGACATCCAGGATAAATACAGAAAATGATAGAAAAGTACACAAAAATAAAAACAAAAATACATAAAATTATTGAAAAATTAACAAAATTATAACAAAAATACATGAAATGATGGAAAAATGAAATGACAACAATTAATTAAAAAAGTAAAACATAGACAATGACAACTAAAACATATGAAATAATAGAAAAATATACAAATTGACAAGAAAGATGCACAAGGATGACTACTCCCAAAAAAACACTTGTGATATAAAAATGGGCTCACAACCCAAAAAAGGATGGGAGCCACTGGGGTAAGTTAACTGTAAAATACTAAACAGCACCAGAAAAATGTCACATTTGGTGTAACTGGGAGGAACATAACGGCAGTTTAGCTAGCATGTCTTTACATTATATTGTGCTGCTAAGACCTAAAAGTAAAATAAGGGAGGGTGGTGCTTTAAATAGGGCATTAGGCTATGCTAGTAGCAGCTGGCATTACCTTTAGCCGTCAAGGCCTGATAAACTTACCTCCCTAATCCTTAATCCGACTTATCCCCATTAGATTTCATTTTTCAAATGTTGCACTTGAATTGATACTGGTCTAAGTGGCACTACACAATTATTTTATAGCTTTTGCTTTAGCTACATTTCTCCAGGCTATATATATACAGTATATATATATATATATATATATATATATATATATATATATATATATATATATATATATATATATATATATAGTCATTAGTGTCTTTAATGTATGGTTAATACTTAAGAAGGAAACACTGGACTGGAGCTCATCTGAGTCATTTCAACTATTCCACAAAAAGCAAGTGAGAAGAAATCAAAAAAAGAGAAAAAGAAAGATAATATTAAAATACCAGTTTTTGTCAATTTGGAGTCATTCATGAGATAAAACAAGATACACTAGTGTGGAGCAAATTAAAGAGAAGCAGAATGAAGATAAGAAGATCAATTAAGACAAAGTCTAGTAATCCTCTTTGTTAGATTGTACAGAGGATTTGTCATAACAGTGGATCCTGCTCATTGTGGCTTAGTTTTAGTAAAGGAGGTCTAGGAGGACTTCCCCTTTAATGGAAAAAATGTTTCCAGACAGCCCTTTGTTCATCAAAACTATTGACTTTTTTGCTCACTTTTTTCACTTTCATACTTCACTTAAAATGAAAAGATTTAAAGATGTGACGGTAAGTTAAAACATACAGCAAAGTGGAACAAAACAGTTTTGGTTAAAGTAATAACTTGATTTGTGTTAAAATGTACAGAGACACATGGATGTTCCTCTTTTTAAAATATGCCACTGTCCTGGTTTACATCCTACCTTTCTGAGAGGACCCAGTTTGTCAGAATGGGAAATGCAAAATCCACAACACTTCCTCTCACCTGCGGCGTTCCCCAAGGGTCTGTACTTGGTCCACTACTTTTATTCATTTATATGCTTCCACATCGGCCAACATGGAATCGCCTTCCATTGCTATGCCGATGATACCCAGCTCTAGCTCAAAACCAATTCAACTGCCCCGTCACTATCAGGGTCAACCACACTCTCAAGACTCACCACCTTTCTGGAGGAGATGAAGTTGTGGATCAGCCATAATTTCCTTAAATTACATTACTCTAAATCCAAAGCCATGCTCATCGGCACCACCCACCAGGTCCAAACATCTTCCATAACACCATCACCTTTTCAGGTCCCCCATCCCCACTTCTTCTGCCATTACCAATCTTGGTGTGAGACTGGACCTTTACCTAACCTATGAAAACCACATCAAACATCTGTGTAAATCCTGTTTCTTCATCTCCGCCCCTCCCTCACCATATCTGATGCAGAGACTCTTGTCCACGCCTTCATCTCCTCCAGACGCAACTACTCCTCATTGGAACCCAACGCAAAATCCAATTAATTCTAAACAGCGCAGCCCAGAACCCCGGTACTCCACTCACCTCACTGGCTTCCCATCACCACAAGGATTAAATACAAAGTCTCTCTCATCACCCACCAGTGCATCTATGGATTCGCCCCACTATACTCGAAGGAACTCCTCACTATGTTAACCTCACCACGCAATACACGCCCACCAAAACATCATCCACCTTCCCAGAACCAAGCTCTGGATGGTGGATTGGGCTTTCAGTGCTGTGGAACTCCCTACCCGGCCATCTGAGTTATAAGTTATAAGTAATCAATAAAATGTATTATCATTATTGTTGTTTTCTGGACTTTTGACACTAGGCCGCACATACTGTAATTAAGTAAATTTTTAAGATAAGTTTAATAAAAACAAATTACTACCTCTGTTCGTGTGCACATTACCTACAAGCTTGCAGTTTAAGCATGCTTGAGCTTGCCTAAAGCCACAAATTTGATGAGGACTTGTAGAAATGGTGATCATAGAACATAATTTCAATGCAGGGGTCATCAGTCACTTTAGTATTCAATTATTCCATTATTTATTTGAACAATTCATTGAGTAATTCGATTCAAACGATTTTCCGCTTCTTTCATTCTGCTTTCCATTTGCTATTCGTTATTTTCATGAAAAAATAATGCTTCCTTCAAGTACTGTAAGGAGATTTATAGTATTTGTCACCTTAGCAGTTACAGGTAGGTATGGCATTGAGATGAAGGTTTAAAAATATAAACTGTATTATGTGGCAAATGATCTTGTGGACTATCTGTTGGCCTACATTACAATGACATTATTGCTTTGTCTGTTGGGAGACAAAGGAGTGTTGTAGGTGAGGTGATGGTGGCTAATGTCATTGCAACCAGGATGAGGCACACCTGAGAGGAAACAAGAGGGGGTCTCATCGCTATTAAAAGTAATTCCAAAAAGAGAATTATATTGTGCTTTTGTCACTACCAAAGTAGCTCCAACGTGCTTTAAGATATCAGAAAAACACCCACACTCAATGCATCTATACATGAAGACTCTTGTTTTCCTCTGTGATAGAAGAAAAAGCAGTTAGCAGGTCGCAAATATAAACAACTGCCCTTTGTTCTTTGTGGTTCTTTATTTACTTAAATAAAAGTAAGCTGTTTGAAATGTTGTAAATTATCAGGAGTCATCTGTTGAAAAGTTTATAGCCTGTATCTCGGGCTCTTGTTGTAGAAGCCTAGAAGCAGGCGTTGGTGTTCATTGTATGCACTACTTGAGTAAAGCAATAAATAGCTGTTTGTCTCTGTTTGTCCTCACACAGCTTTTTCTTTATTTATAATTAATCTTTTTCTGCTACACCAAAAATAGGATGGATGGTTTTACAGACATTAACTGATTTTTTTAATTGACTGTAGTTGTACAGAACATGAAAAACCATGTATTTTATCCTGCCAATGTGTACTTAAATGCATCTTACATCTTTCATGCACTTGAATGGCACTTCACTACATCCTCCAAACCCACACTTACCATCAGAGGCTCTTACGTGAACTCTTATTCCTAAGTGAACATCTTTAGTGAGGATCATATGTTGATAATAGTTGCTTAGTGCTCAGTGATAGTTTTTCACCCCTGGATGAATGAGAAGTGTGTATTCTGTGTGCTTATGATGCCAGCATGGTGCATGAGTGTCATCATATACACTCAGTGCTACAAACATGTTCATATTGTCATTGTGCGCTTTCATCCCAGTTACGCACTCTGGGTAAAGTGGCCCTGAAATGTGGGCGTTCCCAGTCAAATCTGGCCTAACATCAGCTTAAGCTCTTTTCCACCTACGTGCTTAAGAACCTGGACTAGGTGCAGCGTTCCAAGAAGGTGAAACATTAGATGGCACTTGAAGCTTGGACGCAATTACAATTCACGCCACATGTAATAACCATGTTGCAAAAGAAACTACCAGAAATAATTTAATAACAATAACATAAATCTGCAACATTTTACTTCTCTTTCCATTCATTGATCTGAAATAAACACATGATGATGATGATGATGATGATGATTATAAATCAGTCAGTTATGTGATCGCTTCAACTGGAGACACTTGGAAACATTGAATGAAATGAGAACCTGTTGGGCGGGTAGCACAAGTGCGCCAAAGGATTGTCCATCTACATTTGCATTACATTTAATTAAATAGCAGACATAATATTTGATCTGCACCATGGAGGTACAGGAGTGCACACCCCGATGTGATTGCCCTCAACTCCAGCAACTCGTTCAATGAAACACTGATGGAGCTCAGAATGATGTCCAACTATTTTCCTACTATGTGCAACGTAAAGCCACAGTTTGATCACACTACAAGCGTAAAAATACAAGTGAAACAATAAGCTGTCATCTATGCAGAGGTTGGATACCTGAAACGATTCTGACCTACATATAGAAATGATGCTCGGCTCGTCTCCTTGGTATAAAAGCAGGAGTCGCACTCAATGACTGATGTGTTCATCATTTCTCAACGTAGGAAGGTCCTACAGTAGCTTCATACAATTGGGCTTTCCACACAAGCGTTTATGTGTCTATAGTATGAGCAGAAAAAAAGAGATATTTTAACTGTGGCTTGGACAGAAAAATGCGGCCGATCCGCACACTGCAATAATATTATCAAATAAACTTTTTACATTGGAAAACTCCATGTTTCATGATTTCCACACCGCCTTCATTCACAGACTTACACGTGTTGGGTCTATTTACAGTCGGTGGGCGTATCACGAGTCTGGATGGGAAATTATGCGTAGGAGATACGTGCACAGAGGTGAAAGTAATATATTACAAGTACTCACATTATTGTAATTAAGTTGCTTTTATGGGTACCTGTACTTATTTGAGTATATTTCTAAATCAGTAATTTTACTTGTACTTAAAGCTGCTATCCGGAGTTTTCCGAGAAGACATCTAGATGTCCCGCCCTCAAAAGCTCCACTTCCTCCCCCTGCCTCTGCAATCTACCAGAAGTCACGCCTCTTTTCCACACGCGAATCGCAGAACATAACAAGGTTGCATCACTATAGGTCTATGGGTCAGGTAAGAGCCAAAATCGTATTTACCTGTTTGCTGTTGTGACGTGCACAGTTCCGCATTCACTTTGATTGATAGTCTCAAAAAACATGAAGTTGAAGCCTATTGGCTGTGTGCACTCTGCATTCATTTCCATTTGTATAGGGGTTGATAGGATGAAGGAGGTACTTATATACATTAATGTATATGAATGACCACCGGCAGTAGACCATAGTAAAAGACTAGTTAGGTATTTATTCACATTTCAAAAGAATCATATATAAACAATTTCTGAGAAACTCCGGTTCTCAGCTTTAAGTACATTTTAAAAGAAATAAAGTAATTTGTTACATTTCTACATCCAACCATTACAGAGTAAATTATTGTTCTTTTGTGATTAGATTTTTATTTCTGTTTCACGGTCTCACATTGAACATAATCCTTATGGTCTTAGTCGTGCCATTTCTCATCAATGCCACTTTCTATGGTTCAGGTTGGTGTTTCTACCTATTAAGTTGTTACACATATGGCACAGAGTTCATAGATGTAGCTATACTTAGAGCCTGAGAATTTTTCTATTTTAAATTGAATTAATTGCTGTTATTTTTTTTTTTTTCAAATGTAAGTTTCTACATGAGATGTTTACTGTACGCAAGGAAACGTGGCAGGATTCATGACCAACAATAAACTTTGAGTACTATTTCTTTAAGCTACTTTTTACTTGTAATTGAGTATTTTATGTATGACTTATTTGCACTTGAGTATAATTTCAATCAACTAACAGTTTTTCTACTTGAGTAGGATATATCGGTACTCTTTACACCTCTGTACCTGCTTAACTGCATGCACGTAAAAGAAAGCTTCACTGCTAACTGGAGAACAGGACCCATTAAACACGGAAGGATATAATCCTCATGACCAAAAAATGATGTTCATAATGAAATTCTGAGAATTTAGAAGCATGAAGCACAAACGCATCTTTTTTCTGTGAAATCCTCTCACTTGTGCTTGAGAATTGTGGGGCGGCCTAATGCCCCCCCGGAGTTGTGGCGATCTGAAAAGCTTGTCCTGTTAATGAGCCATCATGCACACAATAAGCAGTTAGGCCTATTTCTAAAATTGCTGCCATTAGCTTTTACACAAATATATATTTTACGAGCCATACTTTTGTCCACATTTAATGAATTTCACGCAAAGCCTTCTTGCAAACACATCTGAAATGGACATTAATTTTCTTCTCGCAAAGTCTCCCTGCAGTGCAGAGAGCAATGGAAGAAAAAAGGAGCGACATCGAGGGGAAAGGAGAATCGATAAAACACATTACCTTTCTTTTGTAGCCGGGGTAGGGGGTGGAGTGTCTGGAAGCTGATGTGGTTTGTGGATGAGTCATGAGCAGAGTAGGCGACAATGTAAAAAAAAAAAAGGTTCTGCTTATGGCAGCAGCCTTCAACCATTTTAGTTATCACACCACAGTTTAATACATATTTAATAGTATTTATAGTATTTTGCACATCAACTTTTGAAAACTCCTTTACAGATTTTTGATATATTGGTTAGAGATTTCTGTGGGTTCAATCTGATTCGTACATTGCAGATATCTACAACTTCATTTTCTGAACCACAATTATTATATCAGACATGATTCTGCCAAAGCAAAATGACTTCACTTTTCCACTTCATGTCTATGTGGAATGTCACGACAGATATCTCAAACGGCATTTTGACAAAGCAGAATGAAAGTCAAACTCATCACTTAAATGCACTTTAAAGCTGAATAATAAAACTTTGTTACTAAATCATGTCAGAAATATCTCAGGAGTCATTTATATCAACTTTTAGCCTCAAACACAGATAATATCCCTTTACAAGTGGGCTTCACCAATTCAGTGTGGCATTTGTGCTTGGTTACATTAGGGATGCACCAAAATGAAAATTTGTGGCCGAAGCCGAAGCTGAATAAAAAATAAACGGTTGGCCAAATACCAAATACCGAATGCGGTTGTAAAGTTTTACACTATTTTTTTTTAATAGTGAATAAATAGCCTAGAATACATTTTTAGACATGTTTTTTAAAGAAAGTAAATGTTTATTGAATATTTTGAGATGTTTTAAATATTCCAATAGCCTTTGCTTTTCAAAAAAAGCACAACAAAGTTTTTTCATTTATATTAGCCCTTCAAATAAAACAAAACAAACTAAAGTGCATCAAAAGGGGAGGTATGATGAAAAAAATCACTTCATAATGGTTTTGATACAGATATACATCCCTTTAGCCTCATTCAGAGGGACAAAATTGAAAAAGTTCTGTTTCCTCCCTCCCTTGTTATTCTACATTTAGTAAAAAGTCAGCTTTAAATGGGACAGTTGGATTTTGCCCACGTGGCTCCTCCCTCTCCAACTATCTTACAGCTAAAACTAAACTGCGGTTTAATATAAAATACATGTTATACTTTATTGCCATACATGTAAATGCAAATTGCACTACTGGACTACTGCACTACTTTTTGCTGCCGATCGTGTTGGGAGTCACTGCTTGGAGCCACGGCCATTGTTCACACACATCAGCTGTTAGCACTTGCTAATGCTACACCAGCCTATGCAGCGAGAACAGACACTGCTTGTGAACTGAGGAGGAAACGATGGGGATGTTTACAGATTTGTGGCTCACAGCGCTAACAACAGACTCGATTGTCAATTGGACGGCTTCCAACTTTTACGCGGTGACGGACAACGGAGAGCGGTAAGCGGAAAGTAAAGAGTCTGGCTGTGTTTGTGTGCGGAAAAGGGGAGCTGCTGCTGGTTCTGCAGCAACGCGCACACACTTTTCTGACTCATAATCACTGCACATTGTTTGATTGCGTCATTGCTACTATTCGACCTTGCTATTAACTCACTTTACTGAAGGCTGAATGTGGATTTTTTGCAATATTCGCCCGAATATATTCGGTTACCAAATATTTGGTGCATCTCTAAGTTACATTTCATCCAGTTCCTTGGGTGTGTTAACGTTATTCCTAAGACCAGAAACATTACTACTGCATTTGGATGCTTCCATCTTACTACTGATTACCACAAACACTCCAGCTAAACAAGGAAGTCACCTTCCAACGGCTAAGTCTACGCAACCATTGGCCTTTAACCTCATCAAACAAGAGTTACGGGAATGGTGCACTTCCTTGTGGAATCACATTAGTTTGTCATACATGTTGTTTCACTATTGTGCCAACAAGAAGTTTTTTCCAAACGAGTGCTCTCACAGTATCCTGATGTCTTGGGTCGTCAACAACAACAACAACAACAACAAAAACAACAACAACAACAACAACAACAACAACAGTGAGAGAAACTAGAATAAACTAATGGCCATTCAGGGAGAACATGCTAACCATGCACAAAGAGAGACAATTACCCTGATAACTGTGTTTATAACAGAATAAGGTGGACACTGTTGAAAAAGAAAAAACGAAAAATGGGCTTGATAACAGAACTTGCCATTCAGCTCCCTTCTTTTCTTTAACGTTAAGAATGGAAAAAATATATTACCTACTGCTGATAATAATCATAAAAATCCAAATTATTCTCGGGTGAGTCATATTATATCATTTTGTACTATACAAGCTGGAATGCTAGACTTGTGTCTTTCTTAAGGTTGCCAGGACTGCAGAACAAAAATATCAGTTAGGCTTGGCTAACTCAAATCCATTACAATAACTTTGGAATATTGTAGAGAAACAGAATTCAAAGAGCAACAAGATACTGAGGCAACTGTGGGATCCTCTGCACCACAGAGGGTGGAATCCATCTCTGTAAATAAAGATAAGAGCAGAAAGAGTGCAGCACTATTACTTTTAAACATCACTAATGAATGAAAGCTTCGTTAACAGTCGGAGCACTGAGTTTCCTTAACGGGTCAGAATATCAAAAATTATAACAATAATAAAAATTACACAAAAGTAAATCTAATTATTGCTTTTTTTTTGCATACATATTTTCTTTTTAGATCAGTGAATGGGAAATAAACTCTTGTGCATGGTAAATGGTAAATAGACTTTTTTATGGTGCTTTATCCCCACACTGAAGTAGTCTCAAAGCCCTTTACAATATCAGCTCATTCACCCATTCACACACCAATGGGACTAAGCTGCCACGCAAGGCGCTGGTCAACCACTGGGAGCAATTTAGGAATCGGTGTCTTGCCCAAGGACACTTCAACACATAGACCGGGATCGAATCCCCAACCTCTTGTTTAGCAGACAAACACTCTACCACCTGAGTGATGGTCGCCCGTGCATTGTTAATATCTTCCCTACAATGTGTTCCTTTAACACTAGGTGCTTCAGGTCATAAATCATACAACCATTAAGATCCACCCACTGGAATGCACATTTACCCATTTCTCATGTAGTGTTTTTGTAGCAGAAAAATCAACATATATGACACATTAAAGGCAGGGGGAGTTTTTTTCCACTTAATATAAAATGAGTTGTACATTTGATTGTTATTTAGCTACTTAACATAAAAAGGCTGTGAGGATGAGTACATGACATGACTATAAAGTCCCTGTATCTCATTGCAAAAGCATTCTCCAGCATATTGAGCTGCTGTAAGGAAGAAAAAAAAATAAAGCTTACTAATGTCGGGACTTTACCGCAAAAATTGCGATTACCTAATTACAGAAAAGTAATGTACTAAAAAAAAATAACGCAGTTAATCGTTTTTTGTTTTTTGTTTTTTTCTACGCCGGACAGCGCGGAACCTTTCTCATTGAACAAGTTCCCGGTATACCCATAATGCTGATGCAAGGACTACAACAAAGAATGGGAGAACCTGAGGATAAGTCGTTCCTGTGTTTCGTGGGCGTTAATTTTAGTTTAAATAATAACACCGGAAGGAAAAGAAAAGCCAAGTTTGCTGATCACTGGAGCTCTTTCAGCCTCCGCTGCCACTTCAATGCTAAACATGTAGCAGCTAGCACAGACAACGGTTCTTTGGACGCTACGTTAGTCTGAGCAGTCAGTGTCGTCAACCCACACCCGACAAGATGACAGGGTTCAGAGCCAAAATGAATAAGTCCACGACTGACAAATGAACAAAACTCACTGGATAAATTATTTTAGTGGACAATCGACCACTCTTGGTGGTAGAGGATGTGGGGATAGAAGTGGTGCTACAGATAGCGTCATCTGACCCAAGTTACCAACAGCTACGCAGAAAGACAATTTCAAAATAAATTTATCAGCTTCAGCAGTGGGTCTATTTATTTCATGCCACAGATATTCTAACTATTTTGCACTATTGTTAGGCGATTATTTTAGATTAATCAAGAGTACTATCTGAGAAAGGCAACTTGAATATACTGTACTTTGTTAAATACTTGTATTTTCTTATCTTTAATGATTTATGTTGGGCATATATGCGTAGTTTCTTCTGCCTGTTTCGGTCTTGTGTTATACATTTTTAAATTGTGTTTTGTGATTGTTGTTGGACGGGCGCCCTGTCCAGGGTGTACCCCGGAGATAGGCACTGGCAGACCCCCGCAACCCTCAAAAACAGGAACAAGCGGGTCTGAAAATGGATAGATGGATTTTTGCTAGACTGAAATAAATAAACTGAAACTGAAACGTTATGTTTACAGTGTTGTCTAATCAATCTTTTTTGTATAAAGATAGACAATGAAACATAAAGACTAAGCAAGGTCATGCATTACTGGTGGAGCGTGGTAATTATTTTAGAGCTCAATCAAAAGCAATATTTTGGTTTAGATTTTAACACTATAACTAATTACTGTAGAAATCACGACCTTGTGTATTCATACAGTCCCATACCTATACACACAAACTCCTATTCAAAGGGATAAATGAGGGAAGAATAGGAGGAAGCATTTGAGACATGTTTAGTTTTGGTTATGGCCCTGAACACGTGTAAACTCTGGATAACAATAATTTTTCTTTAGAAAGATATTGTGGACCCACAGAAAACCAGAGCTATTACAACGATTCACTAACCAGCCAAGTTTAGCAGCAACCTCCTCTGGGCCCTTTTTTGTTTTAGCCAACATGCATACTGGATTTATACACACACGTGCAGCGTTTCCCACTATTCAGTTTGTATCATTTTCCAATGAACCACATGCCTCCCTTTAGCACCTGCAGTCTTCCCCCTGCCGCCCACAAACATCGTAACAGCCATGAGCCGATTGCACAAGGTGAAATAAAAATCAGGGCGAAAGGATTCACACTTCCCCAAAGATTTTTTTCATCCCTCAATGCACCGCCGCCACCCTCCACCATTTCAGAAATAGCATGGGAGTGCAGTGTTCATACAATATAATCTTTTTACGGTTATGGCTGGAGAAAATGGTCGAGCAGCCAATTTATTCTGCTCTGTGATACTGAAGTCAGACAGAAGCAGCGGAGAGGTGCTGATAAGTGGAATCACCAAGGATGTGATTGAACCAGCGAAAAAGATGGAAAAATAGCTTTTTTCCCCCCTCCCCATATGTGAAAATACTGTCAGTCATTGAGGGTATGGTTCTTCAAACCTACACAACTGTAAGGATGAATTGAGCACAATAATTAGCCTTTTTGTTTTTAAAAAGATTAGCTCTGGTTGACTAAGGAGTTACAATTGCAGTATTGGCAAATTTGGATCTTGGGATACTTTGAGGGCATTCTGCCATGACTGGGAGTACGAAATACCACTATTGATTATCAAATCAGGGCCTGCTGTGATTTATACACTGTTCATTAATTACATATTGATTTATAACTGGTCTGGCAATTTGTTTGATGTTGTTATTGTGTAGCTTGGTATACTTTCAGTAAGATTAGACATTAAGCTTTTGTTAGTTTTTCTGCCCCACATGTCTCGTTCAAACATTAGGATAGGAAATGCCAAAGTCCGCAGTGATACATTGTCTGTTCCTGATCATGCCTGCAGTTATCTGACGCCCTTTCACTCATCTGTTGGTAGGACAATTGATTAGAATGAACCAAAAGTGGCACTGGACTTAAAATCTTCTCTTTAAATTCAAGAAAAAAGATACATTACTCAAGTCAGACAGACATTTTGTGTGTGTGTGCATGTGTGTACAAGTGAATAAAGCCAGCCAAAAAGTAAACAACCAATGACAGAATGGACAGGCTTAGCTTCAGAGCAAAGCATGAGTGACACTCGTGGATAGACAGTCGGGACATGTTGGGTGGCACACTGGGATGGAGTTTGAGTGTCGGCCTTCTGTTGGGAGCACACACTCAGCATGTGTGTTGTTTATCTGGAGTGTTTCTCTTTTTTTCTGAAAGTCTGCCTCATGCTCACAGTTAGGAAGATTCACACTTGGTAAAGGGTGTGAATTCTACTTTCGCCAAAGATCAACAGGAACTAAAGTTTTTCTTTTTATTTTTCAAGAGAAAGTTTAAAGCCTGTTTTCAAGCGACAGACAGCCGGGCCTTTCTTGTCTCATGTGTCCGGGCTTAAGTCCAACGAATTGGTTTGTGGTTTTAGAAATGCAGATAATTTGAAGTTGTGACAGGACCATCATTTTCAATACATATGGAATGGGCTATATGTACGCATCATTTCCGAGTTTGGCGAAAGGATGCACCG
Organism: Gouania willdenowi; assembly: GCF_900634775.1. Classification (NCBI taxonomy): domain Eukaryota; kingdom Metazoa; phylum Chordata; class Actinopteri; order Blenniiformes; family Gobiesocidae; genus Gouania; species Gouania willdenowi. The sequence continues at coordinate 16,066,694 of NC_041055.1, forward strand.
ATATTTATAGTTGCGGCGTTCTGAATGCGGAAGTACCAGTGTCATAGTTTTTAGATGTGGTCAAAGAGGACCAGGGTGTTAAGCTGCCCTCGTCGATGCAGAGTAGCTTTTATTTACGTTGTACAACTGTTTAAAGTGTTAATATGTGATTGTGTTTGCAGCTGTGTGCGGACTCGTCACATGCATAGCACCGGACTTCTCGGTGCAAAGTGGACTCACCGCGGCTGTTGTAAACAGGAAGTTATGAATCTCGCACTTCTACAACCCTATGTGTTTTTATTGTATTTTTACAGAATTCTCAGTCTGTATAAAGTGATGAAACAATAAAACAATGAACACATATATGATTTGTCTCATAAAAGTAAATAAACATTTGACTCGCTTCCACTGGGAATCAACCCTGCGTCAATGAGAAAAAACTAAATCCATACTTCCGCCGCATTAACCACTTGACCACTGATCAGCTGTCAGCACACTATTCTAATCTCTAAATAGCATACATACAGGAGGTTGCCATGTGAACGCGTTGAATTTACACACGGAGAAGCTATCTCTATCATTCTTTTTGTTCACAAATGACTCTAAGAACTTTTTGTGGAGTCAAACTTCAGACTCTGGAAAGCAGTACAAAATGAATCACACAATCTTTTTAAGGCAATAGGTAGAAATATGTGTGAACTCATTCTCTTCAGTTTCGAGCGCTTCATCATCCATTAGCATAAAAATAAATCCTCAAATCCTGCCCTCTGCTTCTTTAAGAGACAGAACCTACCAATTCTGAAACTTGGAAAGACAAAAATATTAATAACTTCTACAAACTTCATAACACAGATATTGTAAAAACCAACATAATTGAAATTGGTCAGAAAACCCTTATAAATCTAGAATTGGGGTCCATTATATCGTCATTCTCTTAAAATTAAAGTTATGGTATATCATTAAAAGTCTTTAGCCTAATTTAAAAGTGAATGATGAGCAATGTTTTGCTTGCTTTTCTAACTCATATTGAGATATTTTCTTGTTCAATTTTTGTTCTATTCCAGGTAGCAGTATTGACACCATTTAGAAATATATTCATATCTAATTTTAAATTTTGGTATTAATAATATGAGTATTCATATATTTAACACTTTCATGTTCACAAGCATCCATACTAAAAATCTTGTTTGAGACCCGCTTCCACACAGCTTCTGCTGACGATCGAGGAAACACATTAGGTAACTATTCTGAACTAACAACTGGGTTTCAAGAATTCAAACGTCCATTAGGTGTGTGCCAGTTTTAACCTAGTTTCTAAATTCTGACACATACGGACCTTTTACTACAAGGACACGTTTATTATTTACAATTTAAAATTGTCTGGGAGGCCTTGAGATTATTAAAAAAATGAGGGTTTCATGACAAGTATTCTCTTACGTTAGGAATGCAACGGTTGGAGGGACTGAAAGAAACGCTGTGTCAGGAAGTTGTGGAGTTGTTGGCACAGTCTGCTACCTGATCTATCCATCTATCATCTACACCTGCCCGCACACGCATGCACACACGGACGCACACGCAATGTGATCTCAACTAAAACTTCGACCTAATAATGTTGTATGAAACTAAATAGTAAAAACATGTCAGGCTTTGTATTCAGTTTTTTTCCCCTTTTTTTCCTTCTGACTAGCAGTCTAAGGTGATGAGCTCACTACCCAGCCGGTAAAGTGATATAGTAAGAAGGATTCATGTATTCAAAAAGAACAGGAGGATAATGAAGCTTTAAAGTAGAGCCCTATATGTCTACAAAAGACTTAATGAATCTAGAAGTGCCTGTATGCCTTTACGCAGATGGCTAACACTGCATGGCACATTTTGCATGCTAGCAGAGAACCCAAATGCACATTACGTGATTGGTGTTGCTGGTCATTGTGTAACAAAGTTCCCATTTCTGTGACAGAAGGATAGAAATACAGCCCTTATCCTCCAAAGCATTGTGACTACTTAATGATTTAAGGCTAACTTTGCTGAGTACTTGTCCCTATCGTCATCACGACACGGCTTATTTTAAATTCAGTCGTCCTAGTTGGCTCGGCTTTGTCACTATCTGTCCAACAATTGCACAATAGAGAGAATTTGGCCTAATTGTTGTAATTCCAGATGCTTAGCAAGAAAAAAGTGCAGTTAATGTGGCGTATCCTGATAATAGCTCTGGCTGTAATGTTCTGAGAATGTGAATACAAAGTTAATGTCATTGACTCTGAAATGGAGTGAGTTTCAGAGGCTATGAATAAAATGACTATGATATCTAAAGGAATGTACTGTAGAGAGCTACAATGGCTGTCCTTACTATTAAAAACACAGAGAGGAAAAACACAGCAGGAGCGAGATCATCCGCTGACAGGAGGAAGCTGTAAAAGCTCACACGTTCTCTGCAATTTTCCTTTAAGCCCATAAAAAAAAAAAAAAAAAAAACTCTGACTTTTTTTTTGGTTCTGAGATAAAGACTCCACTTCTCAGTTGCCACCTTCGAGCTTTTTGAATGAGTGACATTTTGTTGAAGAAACAATACCAAAGCTTTTCCTCTGGGTGATAGGGTAGGTTTTGACAAAAAAAATGTTCACTTATTTCTGTTTGAAAGCAGTAACGTATTGGTTGGACCGCCATTGCAGCATCTAGTATGTTCCCTGAGGATATGTGAGTTCTCTTAAACATTAGATTCAGAAAACATCAAACATTGGTATGGTTTATTTCATAGAATACTGAGGCAATTGGTAAAATATACAGAATATCTTACTATTTAAACAAACAACTTCATATTAATCCAATATATTTACCTTTTTCTTACTTATCTGGTGATTTGACATTTTTAAAGATATTACGCTGAGTATTAATAACAGGTGTGAATGTTCATATAAGGCCCCTATGGTTGAAAGAACTGAGAGAAGGCCCAGCTTCGCTTCCTCACTGAAACTCTCGTACGGAGCCAACAAGTGAACTCTGGTCCTCTGAAAAATGTAGGTAGGTCTCGGTTCAGCTCAAGCGAAACATGGTGTGGTCTTTAACCATGTGAGAAAGCAACCAGGACCAAACATAGGACTTTAACGAAGCGACTCCATCAGTGACAGCAGCAGCAGCCACTGTGCCATGTGCCTGCCGTCAGGTAGCAGGCACGAGCACACATTCACAGCCCAGTGCTCCAGCAGCAACACACACAAATATCCATCCGTCCATCCATCCATCCATCCATCCATTTTCAGAGACGTCTTTGTCAGCACACACACACAAAAAAAACAACATGTCACGTCACTCATCTCTGTTTCCCCAAACTGTTCACATGATCAGCGAAGGCTGCACATTTGACTGCTCTGTTTTATCTGCGTATATTAAGTATATATTATATAGTAAGTTACCGGTGATATGACGGCTCTGAGCGCTGACAGGTGGAGACGAAACGGAGTCATCTCTGTGTTTATGTAGAGCATTAGCGCAGGTTGTGGAATCGTGTGATTATTGGTTATTTTGAATTATTATTAATGACTTTTCTGCTGGGATTGTTTTAGGATTCCCTTTGGAAAACATAGGAAGAGAGACCTAATATATGGATGTAATGGCGCGACTGTCAGTAGTGACAGGGCAGCGCCACATCGTCACGGCACTGGAGGCTGAAGTATTCTGTCCATTTTGCCTGCGTGACGTTGTTCAGGAAGTTTGGTGCGCTTGGCAAATAGAACGTGGTAAAATGTACTGGACCAAATTAAAATGCAACAATGTTGCAGATTCCCCGCCTGGACCACACCGAGTCCACCGGACTATGTGTGAAAGCACCCTTTGCAACCATGTGACCAAATTTGCCCCATTAGCTCCCATTGTAACCACATATTTTTTATTTACTGTAACCATTCATCCATCCATCCTTCCAATTTCAGACCTGCTTGTTCTTGTTTGTCAGGGTCGAGGGGATCTCTCCGACTTACATTGGGCGCTAGGTGGGGGTATGCTGTAACCATGACATATCAAAATGCTTTTTCAATTAATACATGCATGCATTCAAATCAATTAATGACACGGTCAAGGCTTTATTATTTTCAACAAAAGTATTTCACTCTTACCCTCATTTTTGGAAATATTGCATATTCAGTGTTTTTCCTGCTGAAAAAAATAGAGGTTCTTGTGATAAAAAAAATACAAACAAACATAAAAAGGGTTTGAAAATGAAAATAAATGTAATATTTATGAATAGGACTGAGGTAGTTAAAACGCAGTGGAAGTAAAAAAAAAATTCATGCAGTACATTTTTATTGGACTTTTATGAGACGGACTATTTGTGTACACAAGTTAAATTTAAAGGAGTGCACTACGGTTAAAGATATTGATCACCCTCCATGAGCATTTCCTTTCACAGGAAAAATGAGACATAAACACATTTTTATATAAGGTTAAAAAACTAGACTAATTATACTTTAAATGAAAACTGGTTTCAAACTGTATATGTTTTTAAAGTAATATTCACATTTTTCCTCTTCATTTTATCTTTCTTACTTTATCCTGCACAGGTTTGCAGGAGTTTGTTGGCTAATACTCACACCTACAGGTTATTCACAAACTCAATAAAAAAAACCCCCAAAAACAGAAATGTCTTTGGACTTTAGAAAGAAAGTGAAACATCCTGACAAAACCAGTGCAAGCACAATGGCAGCATGCAAAAGTCTAATATTATTTACTCTCATTCATAGAAAGTTTGAATACTTTTACTATTATAAAAGGAAAAATATCAAATATTCTTCTACTGTGGGTTAAAAAGGTGTTTTCTCACAGAAACAGTTTAAAACAAATATTACACGTTTCCATCAAATGCGTTTTCTTTTTTTTTTTGTTTGTTTTTTTTTTGTCGTAAACTGTGGCAGTACCAAATTATTATTATTAAACTTCCTAAAGAGTTGGAAAATATTTTAATTTAGCATCAATTTTTCTATCTCCTCCTTTTATCGCAATGGAACATTATTTATCTTTACTTGGCACATCCCTTTATTAATTTTCCATAGTCGTTATCGTAGCGTAATTAGTAATCTGAACCCACCTGCTGAATATGTTATGATTAGACTTTAAAAATGAACACTCACTGAAGTCAGTAGGCAGAGCTGCATAAATCAGCTCAAGGAAAAATTAAAAAATGCAAACAGTGTTAGAAACATTCAAAGTGAATGGGAATAGTTGTGTTCTTTTTTTCTAGGAAGACCCATATTTTAGGTCCACACACGAATATCAGACACAAAATAGGAAAAAGAGCTAAAACTAGAAAGTGTTTGACCTTTTGTTGAACTTTTACTTCTCGTCAGTCTTCATAAAAAGAAGGAGAAAAAAAAAAGGCGTCTCGTTTTTCTTCAAACTCTATAAAGAAAAATTGTTTCAACCACTAAAACTAAACCTGTGTGCTTCCAGCTACATTTCTTATATTAAAATTAGTTTTAGTCAATTGATGGGGAGATAATCAATAATCGATTCATTCAAAAATAATCGCTAGATTAATCGTTTAAAAAATAATCCTTTATTCCAGTCCTAATGAAGAGCTGTTTCTGGCTATATGCAGACTATGCAATTACATACAGCCCCAAAAACCACTAGGGGGCCGCAAAGCTGAGTCCTAGGTTTCATTTGAGGAGTCATATCTGTAAGGGCCATAAAGATACTATTTTAAAAATAGTAATATTTGTGTTTAAATATTAACATTTTTTTGGAATGACATGTTTATGTTTATCATAATTCATATGTTTTATATTAGTTTAAAATGCATAATTTAGGGATGTGCTTGTGTGTTTAAAACGTTTCATATTTGCTGACTGTGTTATGACGTCACTCCTAACTTTTAACGGTGATTGGATGTAACTTACGTCAATCATGTGTTTTTACTTTTTGAGCCGAATAAGTGATGGAAGCAGATTTGGTAATCTTTTTCTTATTTTGTTAACTAAAAGGTTTAAAACAAGAAGAAGCTTGTCATGTCCGGTCGCTCGCGTCAGAAACGTGGTGTTAAAGATTCGGTTTACACGGTGGTACATGAGAGGAACGAGCCGAGTGCCACTACAATATCTGTTTAATTTATCAACATGTTGAAACCTCATAATAAAATTACCTATTATTTTTTCGTCATTTTAAGTAAAAACAAAAATAAAACTGTTCCATTTTTGCATTGAACATGAGTTAGGCATAAAATATGAAAATGGCCAAAAAAATGACTTGAGCACTTTTGTTATGAGGATGATTATTTCCTTGTATTCTCATGGTTAATTACTGTATGTGACATGAGTGGCTAAACAATATTTTCAACAGGAGAGGTTGCCAGGTTGTTATGATATAAACTCAAATAACTCACTAGAAATGTTTAAATCAAATTTCAGGACACATCACCGCAATGGGACATGAAATGTTTTGAAATGCTTTGCTTCATATCTGAGGGACAGGAAATAATTTGTTTTTATTGAAGACTGTACCTCCGAACAGTATAACTTGTGGAGTACCACAAGGATCATTCCTAGGGCCATTACTTTTGAACTTGTGCATGTTACTCCTGGGTGGTGTAATCAGGAGACACTGAATCTCTTTTATTCAGCTATGCTGATGACACTCAGCTTTATGTGGCCTTGTCTCCTGATGACCCCAGAGAAATAGATTCACTTTTACACATAAAAGCATGGTAGTCACATCATTTTCTGCACTTAAACCAGGACATAGAATAAGTTTTTTTATCGGAACAAAAGCTCAGAGAGAGAAACTGACCACAAACTTCACAAAGTAGAACTAAACCCATGTCAGGAACCATGAAACCTTGGGGGGATCTTTGATTATGATGTTAACTTTAAGGCGCGTGTGCAGGGGTTCACAAAAACAGCATTTTATCGGTTAAATAAATATTGCAAAAATTAGACTATTTCTCTCTCTGAGCCAAATTGAGAAATTAATGGACACTTTTATCACCAACAGGCTTCACTACTGTAATGCTCTCCTTTCTGGTCTACCAACAAATACAATAAATCAACTCCAGCTCATTTAAAATTGTGCAGCAAGAATACTCACCAAGACCAGAAGGAGAGCACACATTACTCCTATTTTAAAATTATTGCACTGGTTGCCTGTTAGTTATGGTATTGATTTTGAAATTACACCGTCTCGCCACAGACTACCTATCAGAGATGATTTTAGTTTATGAACCCAGCTGGACCCTCATATCCACTGGTACTACTATTTTAACTGTTCCATAGAGCAAAACTAAAAAGTTTGGAGACTTCTTCTTTAGTTTTTATGCTCCAAGATGGCGGAACAGCTGAGAGGAGCCAACAGTATCACAATGTATCTATTCAGTCTGGCTTTTTTGTAGTGGTTTATGATTTTTTTTTTTTTTTTTTTTGTAGGGTTTTAATGCTTTTATGCTATTTTTAGTTTTCTATTTTAGAAAAAAAAATCTTCCCTTCTCTGTTTTGTTTTGATCTGTCTCTCTTATTTGATCATCTTTTTAATTAATTTATTGACTTACTTGTGTGCATCAGTCTCTATCATTTTAACTTTTGTCAGTCACATTAGCAAATTTCTGTGAAGCAGTTTGATCTAAAATTTAATTTGTAATAAAGGTGCTACATAAATAAAGTTTGATTTATTAATTGTTTGATTGAGTGACTATTTAGTGTAATCGATGGTAGTAGTTTGTGAACTATTTAGTGGGTTTTTAATCATATCATGTAGTTTAATAAACTAGGACCCCTAAGCAGCATATTGGCCCCCAGAAATCTAGAAATAATTCTAAAATGCTGTCAAATTATTGTATCATAAAATCTTATTTAAAGCACTTCTTTATTACATGAATGAAATATTTTATTGTTGGTGTTGCCCCTAATGCTAAACATGCTCAGTTGTTTTTAGGTCAGCTAACTCACAACTTCACAGTTAAAGAGTAAAAAATCTAAAACCTTGGCTGTCTTGTCTGTATGGGTACGATGGATCACAGTCCTGCTGGATGTCCTAAAATTGGGACACTTAGTGTGAGAGGAGCTGAAAACGTGATAAAGATGTGTGAACGCCCTCACAGTCCTTACTTTAACTCACCATGACACAGCAGGGCCATTACAGATATAGGGTTAGTTGAGTGCAGTGGTACGGTGTGGTTGCAGGTCTCAGGAGGTAAAGTGAGGCAGACTGGACTTGTTATCAGTTAATGTGACGTGTGGCAAAAGCGCAGAAAGAAGGGAAAGTTATTTCGATAAAGAGTGTTGAGTGTGGAGTGCAGGAAACTGTGACTTGTATTAAAATATGTGGAAAAAAAGAAAAGATGATCGTTCTTCAATTCGGTTTTGTGCCGCGGTTTTAGCGCAAAAAAAGTTTGGTGAACATCTAATATTGATGGGTTGGGACTAAATGTTTGGTTATTTTGAATTTATCATGATACTTAGGTGAGCTTCTGAGTATTGTACCAGGTATTGTAATTTGAATAAATAACAAGCAAATTTATGTTTTGTTCCATACTGTAGCAGAAATGAACGGAACCGTGACCTCAATAGGTACGTATCAAACCGTGATACATATATATATATATATATATATATATATATATATATATATATATATATATATATATATATCTTCTGGGAAGAAATATTTATTTATTAATATTGTCTAAAAAAAAACAACAAAAAAAAACTTGGTATATCATGACATAACATTGTCACGAATATTGTTCATTTAAGAGCCATGAGATATAGTAAGTCATCCAGCTGGTTGTTGAATATGCATTGAATATGAATATATAACCTTAGCTCCTTTAATAATTATCTTTTTCCGAACCGAATCAATTAATCAAAGCAATAAAATTCTGAGTACACTGCACTATCTTCTAAATGTGATACTTTGCTCAATCGGATTAATAATAAAATGAATTAATTAAAAATGTAATTACATTTTTTTCAAAGAGTCGAAAACACTTGTATGAGGGTTTATCAATTTTTTTTCTGGTTTGTATTAAAATTGATTTATATTTTTTCTAAAACACTTATATAATTTCTACTAAATAGATTTTGAGCAACTCTTTGAGCTCATAGAATCATAATAAAAGAAAAATGCCAAATGCCATTACTTCATCATTCTAGTTTAGATACGTTCTCTTTTTAGTTAAAATGATCATCATTGTAAAATGAGTTTTTCTGTGCTTTGCAGTTTACTTGTCCTATTATTTGGTATGTGCAGACGTTTTTTTCTTGGTGTTATAGGAGATAATACAACCTGTGTATTAATAATGTCGTATTTTGTCAACAATGTACAAGTTTATTCAATAAAAAGACTGATTATTAACATCATATTTACTGTGGAAACTCAATTTGATTGCTACTGAAAATAATAATACTTGAAGTAGTTTAACACACACACGCACCAGCGCACGCACACACACGCGCACACACACACACACACCATTGCCAGAGGCACGATACCCCCCAGGTCCTGCGCTGCCAGGCGGATGATGGTCTGGACTTCACTGGTCACAGTGCGTGTGAGTGGATACTCCACCTGCCACGTCACCTCCCTGCCTGCCTGGGTTCCCATCAGCCCGTTCACCTCCAGGTCCACCTGCAGCACTCGTTGATAGCCAGCCGCCTCCACTCTGCAAATCAAGAGAGTGGATTTAGATAAAAAAGAAAAGTTGGGAACAGCAGAGTGCGATACAGAGCAATCAGAAAAGCCCAAGCAGGTGACGTTGGACTGAAAATATGAGAATGCTGCAGAGGGGAAGACGACAGAGCAGGAATAAGACTCAGTAACTATATTTTATACATTTAGTAAAGACAAGGATGTGATAAGATGTTTTAATGTTCATCAATCTTGTCAAAGAAAATAAGAATTCCATTTTAACAGCAGGGGCACAAAATGTTCTTTCTCTAAAACTCAAAATTCCATATGAAGCAAAGCAGGGTTATGGTCAGTTATAATTGTAATTACGTAATTGATCATTCATTACCCCGTGACCCAAAAAAACAGGAACAAGTGGGTCTGAAAATGGATGGATGGATAATTCATTACAATATGGCATAATTACTACTGTAATTGAAATTGAAAAAATCTGTTGCTGTTGTAATCGTAATTGAATTGTAATTGAATTCAGATAATTAGGGTCCGAAGGCCATACTGGCCGTAGGAATCTATTGTTTTTGCTTTTCTTTGGTATTTTTGGTTTACCCCCTTAGAATGCCCAAAGTCTCACTGAAAGTTGCACGCACCTCAGGCCTGCTGAACAATTAGATGTTTTGGCACAATGAAAAAAATCGGTAAATAAATGCGAGCACAGATGCCAAAAATACGATGGAACTGCCCGATTCATACAAAATTTGCCACATGTATTCTTGACCCCAAGATGAACAAAAAGATACGATGACCCACGCCCAAAACCAAACAGGAAGTCAGCCATCTCGAGTCAAAGGTAAAAAATGACAAAACGCATTTGCGCAAACTAGTGTGAGGGACTTCATCTGATTCGCTCCAAACTCAGCCAGAACATTTAGGACCCACTGAAGATTAAAAATCATCGAAAGAATTTGAGTATCTCTAACGGTTTGGTCGTGGCGCCACCGCAAAGTTGCAATGCTAATTTCTGAAGCACGCCACAATTTAAAAAAACCCATAACTCCGACACAGAAAGTTCAATCAGTCTCAAATTTCACACTAATGACATTTGCCCAGGCCTATTTATGAACGCCTTGAAACATTTCCCATCATGCCTTGCGTTTTCGACGGAGCCATTTACGGTCATGTTCACTGTTTGGAACTACTGCACGCCATAATAGAAAAATGCATATAACTCTAATATACAAAGTTCAAATCACCTCATATTTGATACACATGATGACTGTCCATCAGTAAACAAGAATTAATGTTAAAATTACCCATCATGCCTTGCGTTCTCAGAGGGCGCCACTTTTAGTGGTGTCCAATGCTAACAGCTCTAGCAAAAAGATGGTATGTCGCGTTGACTTCAAAATAGTGTTGGATGAATCTTATAAGATGGGAGCAGGTTGCTGATGAAGAAAAAACATTCTGTGATCAGTGGGAGGGGCCTATAATGTCACTGAAAAATCCTTCACCATCACATTCTAACTGCTGTATCTTGGCTATTTTTCAATGGATTTGCATTAACTGGTTTTCCCTTTCATACTGGGTTTTTTTGACTGGCGCCATTTTGCACGCCATAATAGAAAACCGCTATAACTCTCATATACAAAGTTCAAACAGTCTCATATTTGATACACTTGGGATACCTACCACGGCCACTCCTTCAGACCCTTAGACGCTGCTCTCGGCTTTAATTGACTTTGTAATTGTGATTGGCATGGAAATTACGATTAAACGCAAAACTGTGGAACCATGTAAGTGTTCTATGGTATTTTTCAAATCAACTTTTCCCCCTAGCTGTCAGTTATTTTCAGGATCATTTTAAGGATCATTTAAAAGAAATTTCAAGGGTTATAATTACACACAAAAAAAAGGCTCAGATGCTCACACCAAAAATATTAATACCAATATTTTCATTGATTAGGAAGCCTAACAAGGTCACCAAGAGATGAGAAGCCAAGCAGATGATAGATAATATTTTTTAGTGTATTTTACAGCTGATTTCAGACATGGGTCAAACTGAAAGCGAACACAAGAGGAAGGTTACGTTTTGTGGGCCTATTTATTTCAAGCTCAGTAATTGTGATGAATTGTAGTTGGACTTTAGTAATTGAGAACGTAATTGTAATTGACTTTCAGGGGAGGAATGATAATCGTAATTTAGTTGTAATCAAACATGGATAATTGAAGATGTAATGGTAATTGAAAAATGTAATTGACTCCAACCCTGAAGCAAAGTCACTGCATTAAAAAACTTCACCATAGAGAGTTCCTTTTGCAGAAATGTCCAAAGTCAAGCAAATGATTTTCCTTCAGTACAGATAATTTAAAAAACAATGAATGCAACATCATTTGATTCATTCAATGCATGGCTGGACTGAGCTCCTGCTACTCACTCCTATGTTATTTACCGCCGTCAGAGCTCAATGCAACACCTTTTTCAACATGCAAATAGACGTGCAGTCCACGCCACCTTGAAAAACACAATTATCACATGGGGATCAAAAAGCTGCTTAGTGAGGTAGTGAGGTACTTCTTCTTTGGGCGACAGATGGAACAAATGAAACGCAATTCAAAGTCACCATATGGATTTAAATCATTAAACAGAAGACAGCACTAAAGGAAAATAACATTTGGAGCTGAAAAGCTCTTTATTATTATTACACATGATGCTGTTTTATGCTCTGCTCTGAAATATTCTGTTTGTTGTTTGGGTTTCCCACAATTAAAGCCCGCCTGGAGAGAACCCAAAATGAGCATGAGGAGGGGGGGATGCTGGTGGCAGATTCAAGGTTTTCCTTGAACATATTTTGGCCAAGCTTGTATTTAAATCTCCCACAACTCCCCCCTGATGTTTGAACTTCAGATGCAGGCCTCACTTCAAAGTGCAGATTTAAAAGATCCATTCTGGTACTAAAAAAAAAAGTGAAAGAAAGAACTGTTTTGGATGCAAGAAATCATTTTGGACAAAAAAGCTTGAAAAGCAATTCTAGGTCAGGCAGAAAAAGCCTTTCAGTTAGAGCGGCTGATGTCCCACCATCAGAATCCACCAAATCACACCAAACATGCTTCCAAATAACTGCAGAGAGGGTTTGGAATGTACGGAGCCCTGGAGGTGACATGGATGAGACTTACTAAGTCGGGATCCCGAGATAGTAACTCAGGGTCCCAGATACTTAAGTTGGGGCCCCAATACACAATGTAAATGGACAATCTAGTTTTTAACCGCTGATGGTGTTACCACAGTCTATCTCGGGCACCGACTTAATTTTCTCGGACCCCGAGTTAGTAAGTCGGGATGCAGAGATAATTATCCCCTTTTTTTACTTCTCATCCATGTCACCTCCAGGGCGCTGTAGGATTGGGATGACTACAGGTGAATATCTGCAGAAAATGTTTACTTTATCATCAGTACACACACACACACACAAAGGAATGAAAACAGGCACGTGTGCATTAATATATATCTTCGTAACCACAGCAGGCTAAAAGTGCATCTTCACTAATGGCCTCTGTAGATACCTACTGCAAAAATACAGCCGCTGCAGGGCAGCATCATCATTAAGGAGATAAGCAATCCACATTTGTTGCAGGAGGTTAATTGTGTCGGAAACAAAACTTTTTTCTCATGGTGAGACAATGTTTTCACCTAAAAAAAAAAAACAAAAAACAAACAGCAGTTTCCTAAGTTGAACGTCTTTGGTTCAAGGTGCGTGTATACAAGGAAATAAGTGTCAGTCTTTTTTAAGTCAAAGCTAAGCAGAATTCTGAAGTAAAAGTATGATATCCTGAGTGAACGTGCAACACAATTCACTGTTAGTTCACGATGTTTATGATTCCTTTGCAGGAAATTGTGATTTTTCAAGTTTTACTTACAGACCCATAGTGGTCTGCAGACAACATTTTAACAAAGGCTGATCTACACCCAAAAACAATAGGAGGCAGTTAAAATATATGTTGTCAGAAAGTATGACTGTTGAATTTCTAAAAGAAAATAGCAGATTTTTTGCATTGTGCTGTTGAAATGAATGACCTGCCTTTTCCTGTTCAGACTCACTAGGCAGGAATGAGCCAAGTGTCCACACCGGACTGCTAACCTGGCGAAGCCACACCCACTTCCTTACTTTTTGTAAGGAAAAAAAGTGGGTCTGGTAATGCCGCCGTTTCTACGGGTAGATCAAGTCAATCGAGCCAATAAAAGCCGAACAGGAAAAAAGGTCGTATCGCCTGCGACAAGCAGTATCAAAACAAACATGGCGGCCGACACGGAAACTCTGCTCTATTTTAAAACACCTGGATTTATTGTTGAAACCACAACAAGAAGAGGCTTTAAAACCATTAGTCTGTACCATACTACAAGCTGTTTTCCTCTGCTTTTTCCGTACGCTTGTTGCGCTATTGTTGTCAGGTCCTCATTTGGTTACGCTGCGGGTGTTTGTCCCGCCCCACTCAGCCACATGAACTCAAACACCTGGTAAGCACTTCCAGACTAATTGCCTGTATTAAATATTGAATAATACAAGGAGAATAGGATGAACTCCAATGATCTAGCAGTTATACTGTGTCCAAGCACTCAGCTAAATAGTGAGGGAAACTTGATTTGGGAATGGGCCACACCTGGGTGGAAACATGAGGGAGCTAATCAGTCACCAACCAAGCACACAGACATCACTGGGGAGTGGAGCCACAAGCAGGAATACCTGAAACACAGACAAGAGTTAAACTAGAACCCAAACAGAACCTGACACTTAGTATACAAGTAATAAGACAATGATTCTATAGTCATTTGTATCAATTTGAAATCAAAATCAAACATGTACCATGATATTCTCTACATCCAAGGTCACTACCACCAGGTAGCCCGAATGGACCATGTGAGGTACCCTCAGGAGCGCTAGTCACCAATGAGCTCCATCTAAAATCTGATTTACTTTCCAAGATTCAAACTCACAAATATAAATACATATGACAGATCTAGTTAATAGTTAACTTATTGAGTGCCATTCACATCTATAGATGTGAATTGTGTTTTTCGACTGGGATTGCTTGGAGACAGTGTGACAAAGTTCTATCTAACTTGTACAATGATGTAGTGACCAGCTGATAACATGTAGGTGGCAGCAGCCCACCTTTGGATGAGAGATCACCCGTGATGGGCAGAGGTCAGAGGAAGAGGAAAAGAGTTTACGAGACAGAAAATTACACTACAAGAGTTGATGCTGAAGTTCTCAGCAGCTCACAGCAGCACACACTCGACCAGAGCACGTGTGGAACCTAAATGGACTAATGAGAGTGTTGCAACGATGAGTTGAAACAATCAAAAAAACGGGGCAAGTCTGGGAGGAGGAGGAAGTTGCGTGTATGGAGACTGACGGGGGGAGAGACTCGGAGGACGGCCATAATACAGTAAGAAATTCATTCAATTCTGACCCAGATTACAAAATAATAATAATGTTGCCATCAAAAGCCCGGTCTCAGTGTTGTTTTTGTAGTTTTATTATAGAATCCAATGTTGAGGGGTCCCTCAAGCAAAAAATGCTTCAGTCATTAACGTTTTTCAGTTATATTTTTTCTCAGCTTTTTGTCACAAGCTGGCGATTTGTGTGACACCTGCCTTTATTCAACTGCTGATTACGGAAGAACGAAACAAGCTAGAAATTAAAATAATTTTTCTGATTAAATTAGAGACTTTAATCTTACAAAACATTCTGTGTCTTTAAAAATGAGTCAAAATGCTCTAAAACGGCGGGCACTGACCTGGTAGAAATTTTGAAAATGGCTGGCCCTGAAAGAGTTAATTAAATACTGCTGCACGTGATGAAGTTTTAGTATTAAATTGCCATGTAAATAAATGTTTATTTTCACTGAAACATATAATATAAAATATGACATTTGTTACATTTTACAAATGTTATTTGTTATACGATTAGTTCAAAGTTGTTTGAGTCTAAACATTGCATGTTGAAACTTAAACATCTCCTATTTTTTATGTTACTGCTAGCCTTCCTTATCACCTTACCTTCTAACTAAAGTTAAATTGTGAACATTTAGTATTTAAGAAGTGCTTTTCAAACGAGTAGCCCTTTGGACTATTCAGTACCTATGAAATACTGCAGCTCACAGTTTCAGAAAGGTTGGTGACCCCTGGTCTACATTAAAGCCGTAGATGATGAGAAAATGTATGGAGAACAGTTGGTATAAGTCTTTTTAACTCCTTTTTCCATTCATATATCTTTGATGGGTATTTTAAATTGATCGTTCAAAAATGATGATGTGGTTTTATTTGAGTGCGTCTGCAGCCTAAGCAGCACGTAAAAAACCAAGCCGGCTGCTTCAACCTGGTCGGGAGCAGGTTTGCGGCACAGATCTCATCACCATGGCAACTGAGTTGTTTACTCTCGGGTTGAACCTGGAAACAAACCCAGAGCTGGGTTTGATGAAATACCCCCCTGCAGTAACTGACTCCACACTGTGCTCTGCCATTACTACTGATTATGTGTTTTATGTGCACAATCACAGTCAAATCAATTATCTGCAAAAAAAACCAGCTATGCACGACAAGGAGCTAGCAATCAGAGCGCCACAATAAGACTCCACTTGTTACCGTGTCCTATCTGTCTTTCTGTGTGTTATCTGTATTGTTGTCAATTCCTAACCTTCTATTCACTCTTCCTCCCTCCTTTTCTCTTCTTCCTTTCACTGACCCGCAGTGTTATGAGGCACTCAACAGAGGGCAGTGCCATACCCTTTTCTCTCTCTCTCTATTTCCCTCTCACTCCATCTCTCTTTCTCATCCTCTCGCTCATCTAACTTGTGTTTGGGATGATGAATGTCTGCAGCGCACCAGCTGGAGAGGTCAGGCTGCTTCTCTGTGTCTCATTAGAAACATAACTGCACTGTGCGCCCTTTTCTCTGGGCGATTACCATACAATTTAATGCACTCACTGGCAACTATTGCTTCTCCCAACCCCACTGGTGGAAGTGAATGAGAGCAAGAGGTCAACACAGGGGCCAAAACAAAAAAATATAGATATATAGACGTAGGGTTAGAGGGGCTGGGACATGAGCCAAATGTCTGCTGGGATCACAGAACTCACTGTGCCACTACAAAAGTGAGTAGTGACAATGCCTCTGAATCATAGTGGGTTTGTTGTTGTGAAATGAGGTGGAAAATTGGTCATGTCATTTCGAGGAGGCTTTTGAGGTAGCTCTATTTGTCAGCCCTATTGTAGGCCATATAAAAAGTACGGATAGGACAAAGTAAAAGAATCTGTCCCGAGAAGATAAAAAAATACAAAGTGTTTATTTCCTGAGATACATTTGAAGAACCTACAGTACTTGTAGCCAACAAAGGATATGTTGAGTGAAAAGAAGAAAATGTCAAAAAAAGATTTTTTTTTTTTTTTTGTTGTTGTTGGAAAGCAGGAAAATAAAAAGAAAACCGCGGAACACAAAAGCCTTGTAAAAGATGCCGTTGAGTTTTCCTCTCCTCACTCCTAACACCTCTGATGATATCTAAAATAGACAAACAGCAGAAGAATAGTCTGCCGCTCTCTTTTGGAGACATCTTTTGATACACAGCAATGATTTGGTTAGCACTGACAACAGCGATACATCAAAGACGCATAGGCCTTTTCAGCCGAGTGAATTGATAGTGAGTCTTGGAATAAGAGAGTGATTAGATTGATAAAAGCTGAAACATTGTGTACACTGTCAAAAAGACAACAAAGATGCGCACCTAGGCAACAGCCAAAAATACATTAGAAAATAAAACTTTTCTAGTACAATAACGTCCTAGTAATGTAATGTTTATATACAAAAAAAAATGTTACTCTGTGCTCAGTTTCACTTATTGTACTGAACCTTCAGCAGGTGATAGTCATTCACAGACTAACAAACAAACTCATACATATTTTAGAAGCACGGTTGAACACAGCTTGACAAGGCTAAGATGGTTATCAGGGGGACACTTTGTTTTATTTAGCAGCAGTGACACAGAAAAGCTGATTTTAGCATGTGCCTGTAAGCCTATTATTGACCGAAGTTAGCTAACCTTTGAGACTTTAACATTTTCTTCTTTTTATCTTTTGACTGTTTCCTTCAGGGGTCGCCACAGCGAATTCCCAAGTTATTTGCATGTTTAGTCTGACATAGATTGTCGGATGACTTTCCTCACACAACCCTCTCCACATTTATCTGGGCTTAAGGCCAGCACAAGAAGGAAACTGGCCACGTTTACATGGGAGTTTTAATTCCCCTTCAATTCAGAATAAAAGTTAAATCCTCTTTAAACTGATCATGTAAACACTTAATTAAGAATGCAAATGGAATTCCAAATTAAACTTACATTCAAATTAGGTGGCTGGTTGATTTAGATTGTAATTTTGAATTAAATAATGCCTTGATCTTGTAAACACTTAAATCTGCTTTAAGTTAATTCCGGTTGTTCCGCACATGCGCGACTTGCCGCAATGACGCGCTGGTGAAGACATAGTCCAAGACGGCCACCCAGACTGGAGCCGAGGCTATTTTTTTAATAAGAGCCTAAGAAGACATGGATTTAATTAAAAGAGTGGATGGACGGAAGCATAAACACATGGACATCGGCAAACGGAACAGCCTTTATCTGGGACATGAAGCACCAGAGCTTCACTAATGATGTGCGGATCATTATAAAGTTCATTTTTCACTCAACGTCCTGTATAGTGGAGGTAGAACAGCTGTTGCATTAATCGCTGGGTTTGATTGACCAAAGTACGGTCGTCTGCCTCTCTTCTCCTGCTCAGCAGACGAAAGTGAAACCGTATGTTATTGTCGAGCTGCTGCTTCAAAACTACAATCAAAATAAAAGTGAAAATAGTTCTTATTATGTGGTCTTTTATGTTGTAGCCAAAAAGAAAAGGTTTGTTGTGTGTTTCATGATTATCCCGATAGACCTGCTGTCCAATCAGAGCCCTTCCAACACCCAGATCTAAAGCGAAATTGAATAAAGCTGAATTAAACCTGTTTTCCATGTAAACCTCAATTCGGAATGACTATTTCTATGTAAACACAAAGCAGATCACTTTCATTTCAAATAATTTAATTCGGAATAACTCATTCTGAATTAAAAATCATCATGTAACTGTGGCGATTGGATTGTGCCCCCCTGAGGTTGCGGCACCGATGAGCGGTTATGGTAAAAAGTCTCTCAACCATTAGCTCACCATTCCAACATGCTACCATTTAGAAAAACCTTGAGGAAAAGACCGTGGCTACTTTTCTTGGAGCAAGACTAAAAAGACAAATGTCTCCCCATCTTCTATAATTTTGTTGGTGTTGCATGTTCAGTGCATTTCAGCCAGCCTGTGTGTCAAAGAGGAAATACATTTTGGAAATGTGCTTAAATTGTGTCTCCAAAGCATGGTTTACATTATTTCCAATCACCCTCTCACTCTAGTTGGTAAAATACACGTTTTGTTTTTTTCATTGGTAATGTTTTTATCAACACTTTTGTGAAATGCTTCTATGTTAAGGTTATAGGTTTTGTTTTTCGTAAAATGATGTTCCTTCTTTCAGAAAATTAGTACATCTAAACAATATACAAGGACAACATTTTTTTTAAATCAAGCCAATACCAGAAATGATCTTGAATTGATGTAAAATTTAATTACAAAGAGAACTTTGTCAAAAGAGGGCGCACGGTGGCTCACAGCAAGAAGGTCCTGGGTTCAAGCCCTGGGGTGGACACTTGGGTCCTTTCTGTGTGGATTTTGCATGTTTCCTCCGGGTCCTCCGGCTTCCTCCCACAATCCAAAAACATGACTGTAAGGTTGATTGGAGTCTCTAAATTGCCCGTAGGAGTGAATGAGAGAATGAATGGTTGTTTGTGTCTGTGTTGCCCTGTGATGGACTGGCGCCCTGTCCAGGGTGTACCCCCGCCCAGCGCCCTATGAGAGTCGGAGATTGTTGCATCCTTGACTAATCTACATAGTAGTGATTTACAATACATTTTGTTCATGGTATTTATTTAGTGTACTTGTGGATTCCTTGAAATTCTTATATTTCTTTAAAGAGTAACTAAACCCTCAAGTTTCTTTTCTGATGAATACCTGATCTTAGTCAAATTCTTAACATTTTAGTCAAAGTATTTCAATTTGGCACATTTTGTAGTAAAACTTAAGTGACTGCCCTCGATGGAGTGATGTCATTGGACCGTTGTGCGTCACGCGCCAGCACCGTGGCGTTTACCCCACTTTTCCTATAAAACCTGGTGGGAGGGACCTGTGCTCAGGGGCATCGACTTGTGTTTTTGCTGGTGGGTACTCACTAGAGCTGTGTGGAAAACTGTGGATCAATCTGAAAATATTCATAGTATTGATGGGATTGGGATTAGTATTGAATGATACTGGTGCAAAAAAAGATTGATCCTTTAGTTTAGTTTTCTCTCCTGTGCACAATGCCTGCTGAGGTTTCAAGAAAGAGCAAGCTGTCAGATAGCAGTGGTAATACTACAAATGTATATGAAAAATCATGCGGAACAAAGCCCCAAGATACAGAACCGGACAGAGGAGGAGATTCGTAATCCAGGTTGATAAGAGTGCTCATCTTCACCATCACAGGACTCAAGTAAAATAAAAAAAATGTAAAAAAATTAAATGCATTTTGAAATCATAAAAACTAGCAACATAAATAAAGCTTGGATTACTGTGTTCCACAACAGTAGGTAATTTGTGAACGTGAATATTGTATATTATTCCCTAAAGATTTTGGCATTAAAATGATTTTAATCACTGTTTTACCACCAACATGTGACTCAGCATGGGTGTATATACAGCCACATTGTGTGTGTTTCCCTGTCACTGTGTTTGCGCGGACATGCATGTACTTCTTGTCGCTGTGTCTGTGAGGAGGATTGGCAACGCCCATAATCAAGGCATTTTTTGAATTTGCCCCTTCGTGGCAGGTCAGCAAAAACCCAGGGGTTCACTTGAATTGAACATATTTTATTTCAAATTATAAATATATAACATATATTATTTTACCACAATTTTTTTCCATGATTTTGAGGTTGGATTGGTTGATCAATTAAATTGTTGGTTAATAAGTCAGTCAATCATATTTATTACACAATAACAAAAGAAAGTGTCTATTTGTACGGTTGCCGTACGGACAACCCCCAGTGCTATTGGTACGTTTACCGAAATACACGTACGTAGTCATATAAGGTAACATATGAAACCGATTCCTAAAAGACGATTTTTCATGCAGGAAAGCATACACCGTCTTTCTTCCAGTTTGACAATAAATCAATTTTATGAACCAAGTCAACATGTAATGAAAATTCTCAGTCTGTGTAGGGGAAGGTCAAAAAGCATAGCTGAATGCATGTCACATCTGACCCACTGCCACTGCTGCATGAGTAATAGTCATTCTGTTGGGATAAATAAAGCCTTATGGGCTCTTGATTACTTTGGAAAACTTGTCATATTGCAGTGCACTGCAGCGGCAAAATAGGCAAGCTCCAATACAGAAATATATTGTCCCAAATCAAATGACAGAGGGCAGGATCTTCTCACGGATGGGTTCATGTGGGAAATGTGTTCTCCAGTTAGATGAGTACACATTCAGTCCATCAACCAAACAAACATTCTATGCCAATGATGCAACTATGTCCCAGAGAAACAAATATTTGTTGTGGCGTGGAGGGGTTTTAGTACCCGGAGTACAACATTCTTGCTACTTAAGATGCTCGTGACATAAAGGCAGAGCACATTATTGTGATGAGTGATGCCTTCACAGCTTTGCCATCACTTAGATTAGGGGTTGTCTGTTTTCCATTACTGCAAGATAATAAACAGCAAAACGCTTTCTTCTTTGGTCTGTTCTAGTATTATGTTAAAAATTCAAATGGATAAAGGCGTTAAACGTGTCTCCTGTTTCAGGTGAACACTTGAAAAGTAGAAAGCTAACTCACTGGAGACCCATATCCACCAATACAAGAGCCACTTTTCCACCAAAATTTCAAAGGACTTTTCCCTTTGGGGTAGTTTTTGCTCATGAAATGTATTTGCTCTATGATGTCTGTGTTTCAACTATACTAGTACAGTGCCCATTGAAAGTATGTATTCATATAGTGGGAGCTTAAGTAGAATTGTCAAATGGCCAAATGAGTATGTGTTTGAAGGTTGGATGTAGAAAGAGGTGTACATACTCTGTACTCTGTAGTGTTATAAAGGAGTATATTTCCGTCATAACCTCTGGGTCCTGTCCGTCTGGTCTAAACAGAGAATGGTCAAACAACCATGAAAATCACCAAATAAGGAACAGTCAAAAAGTATGTTTCCTTAAAAGAGAAGTCCACAGGAGCTCAAAACTTGTGAAAGAGCCTTAAACTATCTTCCTCTCTCACTCGTTTGCCTGTGCGTAGGTCTGTTGCTACTCCCGGTCTTCTACGAGCGATTGGCTCTGGCCACACACGTGACTCTAGCTCGTCACTGTGATTGGCTCTGGCGCTGTGCAGTGAAATAGATATAGAAGGTGCGCTAGCGGCCCCTCGCACTGAGGTCAAAAGCTGAATAGGTTTCACTTCTGGGTGAACATGAATGTGCCGTCCGGGCAAAATCAAATTAAAAGAAACGTTTTGAAATCACCAAATAAGTCCAAAATAACGGATGCACACAACGCGGGCTATGTGGAAGCCGTTAAAAATGTTTCAGGTCGAACAGAGGGGATATTCGCTCCACAAACACACACACACACACACACACACACACACACACACACACACACACACACATACAGAACTTTCTTGCTTCATAGATAGATTGACCTTATGAAATGCAAATGTGACAAGTGACGTAAGCACTGTCAAGACCTCAATGCCCTTTGAAACCTCGTACTTGTGTGAAAGTGGATTTTCAGCTTTGACAAAACACAGAATCAGACTTTACGTGGAGAATGATTAAAGACACAGACTCACTCAAATTCAGCCAAACATTGGAGAGTTACTGTATGTGCATCCTCTCAACCTCACCCTTCTTATAGTATTTATGTAGTAGTATATAAAAGTACTTGTTATCTCTCTGAGGGGATTGGTGAGTTTTTGACATGACTCCATCAAAGTGCTTATAATTGCAGGGTGAGTTTTATATTCCGGGAAAAACTGTTACGATAGAAATTTTCCTAACGCAAGTGCATGAATACAGAACAAAATAATTGTTGGACTGCTTGGAGGAGAAGATGTAATTTTTGTGAACTTATAAATGCATTTCTTTAAAAAACAAAAACAAAACAGGGCAAACACTTTGAGATTTGATTACCACGAAGAAAAAAAAAAAGTAGTTTCAATATTGACACTGTTAGCAAATGTAGTGTTCAACAAAATAATTAGTGTGGGACAATGTTTGAAGCGTGTTATTGAGCAGTTCTCAAACAGGGTTGCCCACAGAGGAACTGGCAGAAAAGGTTTTGAGAAAGAATTAAAAGAAAAATGTGATGAAACACAGTGGTAAGAATGCTTTTGCCTTTACTGTTTCTTAATAAAGCCTCCGGCATCCTGCTTATAATTCATTTTTCGTTCTACCTATTATTTTTTGTGATTGCTTGAAATGGCTTCCCTCAAATTTTCCAAAAGATAAATGCTCAAACTAATTTACAAAAAAACAAACAACCTTTTCGGCAGCTATAAAAGAAAAGTCCTTGCTTTTTATTAAACAATGAAACAATGAACAATGAAATAGATTATGTTCATTGAGGTCATGTATTTTCTTTTATTAGTTAAATGTTTTGTTTTGTAACAAACCTAAAAATGCCCCCCCCCACCAAAAAAAAAAAAAATTAAAAAAAAATGAATAGCTTGTGCTTCAGTTTTCGGTGAACGGACTTTTAGCAGAATAATTTCCTTCAAATATAAAGTTTCTGGTAACACTTTATAATAACCATCATCTATAAAGGCTAAATAATGGTAAATAGATAGTTAATTAACCTTTAGGTAATAGTTATGTACTGTTAACAAACATTAAAATGATAGTTATTTTTTTTTTTTTTAATGACTTGTAATGCTATAATTGATGTTATATGAACAGTTTATTGATGCACACATTATAACATTTTATACACTTTATAAAGTGTTTGTTAATGATTAACAAAGGATTAATAAACCTTGATTATGGTTTATAAAACATCTATAAACATTACAGACATATGGACCAGATATTTGTTAATGATTTATAAATGTTTTATGAAGCATCTATTATCATTATTTGGATGGTTATTATAAAGTTGGAATTTAAGATTATAATCCCTTACTAATGCTTTATAAAACATCTCTAAACATGTTTTAGATATATAATTAATACTTTACTCATGGACATGGTTAATAATTAGTTTATAAACTGTCTACAATCCTTATCTGGATGGTTATTGTAAAGTTGGAACAGATGTTTATAATACTTTGTAAATGGTTAATAAATACTGTAGAGCATAGATAAACCTTAGTTGGATGGTCAATATAAACCCAGATCACCTGGTTATGATAGAGTGGAACGAATGTCTAATTAGTTATAAATATTACAAGAATTACTTGCAACTGTATAATACTCATAAACATTTATGTAAATTGTTTATAAACCATGTATAAAGCAATTGTTAAAGTTTTATAAACATCAGTTCCAACTAATTTATTGATGCTCTACACACTATTTACAAAGTTTTATAAACATCTGTTCCAACTTTATAATAACCATCTAGATAATGATTGTAAATGGTTTATAAACCAATTATTAACCATTAGTATAGTATTAATAATCTATATAAACATGTTTATAGATGCTTTATAAAGCATTAGTAAGGGTTTATAATCTTAAGTTCCAACTTTATAATAACATCCAAATAATGATAATAGATGCTTCATAAAACATTTATAAACCATTAACTCTCTGCAATGTTAATAGATGTTTTATAAACTATAGTCAAGGTTTATTAATCCTTTGTTAATCATTAACAAACACCTTATAAAGAGTATAAAATGTTATGTGTGCATCAATAAACTGTTCATATAACATCAATTATAGCATTACAAGTCATTAAAAAACATTAATAACTATCATTTAATTGTTTGTTAACAGTAAATAACTAAATGTTCATTAACTATCTATTTACCATTATTTACCCTTCATAGATGATGGGTATTTTAAAGTGTTACCAAGTTAAAAGTTGTGTTATTAGGTTGTTTGTTTTTGTAGTCCTACAGGCATAAAGTCGTATCTGTTTGGGTCTTGACTGTAAATCAGGCAAGTAGAAAATATCTGCGTGAAAAATAAAACTCTTCAAGATGGACAGAAGATCTGTTTGCATCACTGAAGCACCAACAGATGGTGAAATGTTGTGAATGGGCTTGTCTCAGATGTAGATCAGCAGTGGTTTCAGTCCGTCTGTCTGTGGACGAAAACCCACATCATGTCAAGGTTTTTAAATAAAAAAAAATTTTAAACCAATTTTTAAACTTGAATGAATATTATTATTATTATTATTATTATTATTATTATTATTATTATTATTATAATAATAATAATAATAAAATGGGATAATAATGTTTGTTTGTATGGTTGTGAAATTGCTCAATATGTCAGCACTGAGCATGATGTTAGGTATTCTTCCGAGAAACATCTTTTTTTTTTGATACAGCAGCAGGATAACTGCTTTTCAAACAGGTCAATCATAATTTCTGTTATTGTGCAATAGAAGCATTCAGACTAACTCAAGTGTCAATCACCAGGAACGTAGAATGGAAAGCAGTCAGGAAACTACAGCAGAGGGCAGCCAGATGCAGAGGTAAGCCCTCTTATCTTTAACAGACATGTTCCATTTCAGTTTATTTGGGTTGCAAAAGCAGGCAAATGAAATACACTAATTTACTCAGTGGGCTAATAGGCTAGCTGTATTAGCCGAGCTCTATTTATAGTTTATGTACGCACTGAGAAACAGTATATCAAAGTAGTCACACTTACATATGTAATAGTTGGAATGTATTGTTTACTAAACAAAAAGTGTCCGATGCTACCTTTTCCAGAACGAGTACAAATATCATTATTCAGATTTATTTAGTCACCAAAACCAAGTACCGATACAAGTAGAATTTTATACAAATACCGATGCTATGATTAAACAAATAAAACACAATTTTGCTCATATTGTTCTTTCAAATCACTTTTATTGTCACTCTAACCTTAAATTATTGCCACAAAGTGAACATTATCTTTAAAGGTCCCATATCATGCTATTTGTTCTAAGAACCCCAAAAACATAGTATTTGAGGTTTATTTTCCCAAACTTCCCTGTTTTCTGGAGTTTTAGCCTCTGAAAAGTTTCTGAGCAACTCTACACAAACAGACTGATTTGCGGTCTACTTATGCATATTCATGAGTGGGCGTGTCTATAGACGGTACACTGACTCCCTCCTCCCCGCACGGTGACGTAGGGCCAGAGGACGGTCAGCCCTCCTCCCACCCACTCCGTAGCTGAGCTCATGCTGCTCTATAAACACGAGACAGAGCGTGGGGGCGGGGCATTTGCTGGTACATGCGTAGACTGTAGAAAATACATACATAGCACTGAGTGAAGGACGCTGAAATGCTCACCTTTGTGGGCGTGTCTGTTTACATGTCAATCACGGCAGAGAGCTTCCTGGAGGCGCGGCTTCTCCAGCTCAGTGCCGCGTCAAATTCAACATCAAAGTGGGAACGTGTCATCAAATTGGAGCGAGGTGTTTGTGCTCACCCTGCAGTAAGAAAGGAGCAAATCACCCTCTAACTAATGATTGAGGGAATCAATGAAAAAAACACTTTGGGCATGTGTATGAAGCCCATATAGCACTTTTATCATGTTTAAAGTACAGAAAAGGCCATTTAGCTTAACAAGGAAGTAAAATTGCATTGTGTGTGCATTGCATTATGGGATGTTGTGTCAAATGTGCAAAAACAGTGTTTACAGTGGAGATGAAAATAAACTTTCAAGCGGCAATTTCCACCTTTTATATCTTATTTTTAGAGAAAATGATCTTTGATTCATTGATTAATGAGGCATACGCTATGATTTTATTTAATAAAAATGATTGTGCATAACAGCTTTCATAAAATATCCATCTGATGACTTGTTATTATGATTACATATTAGTGAAATATGACATTATTTTCCATACATGACTTAGGCAAAAACCAAGAGTGCACTGATGATTTAGGCAGAAATGAAAATGAGAAAAATGCCTCAGTAACTTGGAAATTGCCAGATATGAAATATGCCTACATTATACCACAGATTTATGCATAAAGTGACTAGTGTTGGTCACATGCTTCAGGAAGTTCACAATGACTTGAGCAGCTTCACATAAGTTAGAAATTGGAAAAATACACTTTGCCAGAAAAACTTCTGGTACAAGGGATGCAATGTTTAACTATGTAGGGCTTAAGGGTTAAGCAAGTAACCAGAGTGTTGCTGGATCAAATCCTGTAGACCATGGATGTGTGACATATAGTAAGTCCCTCAAACCTAACTGCCTTCTGGACTCTCTTGAAAAAAGTTATTCTTAATTTCAGTGAGACTTCCCTTGTTAAATAAAACTAAAATAAATCAACAAAAGTCATGTTATTTATGATCATCATAGAAATAACGGTAACACTTTACTTGGTTTTATACATAAGGCTGACATTACGCTGCCATTATCTGTCATTAGCATGAATAAGGTGTCATAAAGGCTGTCATTAAGCTGTCATTAATTGTCGCTCGCTAAATTATGACACCTGCTAGCCGCCATGTGGTAGCTTTGGGCTATCCACCTGTTTTCCCTGCTTGCGCCAACGCAAAAATGGAGGCCAAGGCCCCTCTTAACGCCTCTGCCAATGGGGAAATAAAATCTCCAGCAAGGACACACACCAGGTCTGCTCAAGTTGTCTGGGACTGGAACATGCCCGGCTGGCTGTCAGCTCACACCAAGAGCCTCCGCAGGAGACTAGCACGTCAGGCGAGCCTGTCCGAGCAGGACCCCTTCCTCCCTCCTCACGGCGTCTGAGCCGCAACGAGGGGCTCCCAGCTCCCAGTAGAATTTCCAGCGGGAAAGATACTTATGTTCTTGGCGTAGCTAGGCTTGCGTAAGTCATCAGGGTAGTACGCTAAATGGGCGGGGCATGTTACCAGGGCTCCTCCCGCCGGACCCTAATGCGCAGATTCTGGCACCAAATGACGTGAAATGGAAGAGCCCGTAAGTGTCACATTTTGGCTTCAAGAACGTTGAGTGGGAACAGCTACAGTGCAAGCCCACTGGTTAGGGTTAGGGTTAGGGTAACAAAGAGTTAGGGTTAGGGTAATAAAGAGTTAGGGTTAGGGTAACAAAGAGTTAGGGTTAGGGTAACAAACAGTTAGGGTTAGGGTAACAAAGAGTTAGGGTTAGGGTTACAAAGAGTTAGGGTTAGGGTAACAAAGAGTTAGGGTTAGGGTAACAAAGAGTTAGGGTTAGGGTAATAAAGAGTTAGGGTTAGGGTAACAAAGAGTTAGGGTTAGGGTAACAAAGAGTTAGGGTTAGGGTTACAAAGAGTTAGGGTTAGGGTAACAAAGAGTTAGGGTTAGGGTAACAAACAGTTAGGGTTAGGGTAACAAACAGTTAGGGTTAGGGTAACAAAGAGTTAGGGTTAGGGTAACAAAGAGTTAGGGTTAGGGTAACAAAGAGTTAGGGTTAGGGTAACAAAGAGTTAGGGTTAGGGTAACAAAGAGTTAGGGTTAGGGTTACAAAGAGTTAGGGTTAGGGTTACAAAGAGTTAGGGTTAGGGTAACAAAGGACACTTAATGACAGCCTTCATGACACCTTATTTACACTAATGACAGGTGTCATGTCATAATAATGACAGTGTAATATCAGCCTTTATGTATAAAACTTTAAATAATAGCTCTACCCTGTTGTACTTTAGAAATTTCCTGCACTGTATCCAGTGTAAAAAGAATGGACCTTTACGTAGCTTCTGCTACATTGGCCTACTGATGACCAACATACAAAAATAAATCAAATGTTTTACTTTTACATTTCAAAGTGT
The DNA here is from genome assembly GCF_900634775.1 of Gouania willdenowi. NCBI lineage: Eukaryota > Metazoa > Chordata > Actinopteri > Blenniiformes > Gobiesocidae > Gouania > Gouania willdenowi. The sequence continues at coordinate 16,095,376 of NC_041055.1, forward strand.
GCCAGAGCTGCTAGCAAAAGCTCAGTAAAAAATGTTCATTGTAAAAAATAAATATTGTAAAGTGTAAGTTAGTACTGCAGGTACGGTACATGGCCTACACTTACTGTACTTACAGTATGTTGTTGCATGTTAAAAGAACACATCACCACTGACCCTACAGGATCTACAGAACGTACCGTGACATCTGTATAATGAGGTCACTCAGCCTGGAGTAGATGATCATTAGAATATTATGATTTATAAATCAGAATACATCGACGCAGAAAGGATCATTTGAGTGTGCTCATCTCGTGGGACTGAAGGCTTCTCTCTAATGAGTTCCAGCATCTCAGGTCTCTAACTCTGATGGTGATAATGAGCTCCATCAGGTGAACATGTAAAAAAGACATAGTCATGGTGAAAGGTACATTAGATGAGTTCAATCAGTAAGACTAGTGACAGATATAAAAAAAAAAAGGAAGGAAAAGAAGGCAGACAAGAAATTCAGCACATTTTGAGCACAAAATAATCCATGAAAAATAACCATAATATCATGGAAAAGCAAAATGTCAAAGTTGTCCCCGAAGGCAGCCCAATGAGACCTGTTCCTGCTTAATAAATAAATGGAGCTCATCAACAACTGGCCCCAACCTTGCATTGTTTGGCACAAACTCCTGGTTTTCTGCACAGTTGATGCCCGTTTCATCTACAATTGATGTGTTTAAAGTGATAAACATTGGCATATGACAGACAGATAATCAAAGAGATAATAGAGTAACCAATTTATGTATGCAGGAAATTTCCCCCAGGATCTATCAAACCCCAAACGTCAGACCTGTCCCTGTCAGTACAGATTAGTTTTCTCTCAGAGCAAGCCTGCAGAGAGCGGATGGAGTAGAAGGAAAAGGGGCGAAAGGTAAGAAGAAAGAAAAATACTTCAGGTTTGTGCTCTAAATTGCCTTTTGGGTCCATATCTTCTTTAACATTTTCAGAAAAGTCGATTTTCTGTTTCATTCTTTGGTGATCTTTCAAACTCACTGCTTCCCTAACCTCAGAGTTTTCCCATTCTCCTTTTTCCATCCCTCTCTTTGTCTCTGCATCCTTTTCTACTTTCTTGACTATTCCTTTCTTTTTTTTTCGACTGCCGGTCCATTTTTCGTGTTCATAGCGACCACTACTTTTTTTTCCCTCTAACGGTGTGTGAAATGAGGAAATACAGGCTTGCTGTGTAAAACAGATGTGGCTTTTTTTCTTACAACCAATCGGATTCCTGTGATACCACTCCAGACTGTATTATTACAAAAGCCAATCACAGTCTAAAATACAGAGATGGAAACCCAGGTGTATTCTTGAAAATATGAGATATTATCAAGGTGCAAAAACTCAATACTGCAACTGAATAAATCAAAAATGTGATGGCTTGAATAGAATAAACATAATTTTAAGGCTCACATCTCTTACCAATAACCAAAATCTTAATTCCACTTATTCAACTAGAGTTGACTTGAAATTTCCTTTTATTTTTTTCAAACATCTCTTTGATTTCTGTGCACCTGTGTGTGTTTTATTGCCCACACTTGCATTCCAAAGTAAAATAAAAAAAAATCCTTACCAATTCACAATAAGTTCTTTAACAAATAAGCACAAATCGCACATAAAACAAAATCAAAAAGAAAGAAAAAGGTAGCGCTTAATAGCAGTCCTACAGGCGTTTCAGACCTTTTGTTTATTTATTTTCATATAGAATGAAATAGAATGCAACCTTTTGATAAGCTACAACCCAAAATTGTTCACTTTCAGAAACTATTTGTCTATTATTTTATAAAATGTAGTGATAAACCAGCTTTGTTGTTTCCATTTGCTCCTTTTCAGATTTGTGGCTGTCAGCATTTGGTATGTGGTTTAGAGATGGTCGAGGACCCAAGTGCAGAGACAAGGGAAGCAGGTGGGAGTAATTCTCAAAACAAAATCCATTGAAATAAAGACATACAAACCAACAAAGTCCAAATCTTTTGATAAACACAAACAAACAAATTAGGTATTAGAAAACATGACAAACATTGATCCATCACCCACTTTGCATCCAAGCCCTTCTTTAAAAAGGTGAAACACATTGACCAATGAATGCATATTTTGATTGATTGGTAAAGAGCAGTAATGTTTTCATTTTTTTTTGTGATTGAGCGCAATGAGAGCCATGAAAAAATATAATGTCTTGCGTGTGACATCACTGGTGGGAGGGGAAATATATCTGCGTCTGGCCACAGAGTGAGTAGGGAAGAGATGAACTCACTGGGGGACTAGGCTGGGAGGACAATGAAGCGATATAGATAAGGAAAATCCGCAAGGGAATGACCCGGAGGGGGGCCACCGGCAGAGCTAATGCTACGTGTTGACATCACGACGACAAGCATCTGATGTGATCAAAATGGCAGTGACTGTTTCTTCCCTCCTGCTGCTCTATACGGACTTAAATAACTCTACTTAAAGGAAAACGGGGAAGGATTGGAGGATTTAAGTTTTTTTAACGCTAATGGGTGATGAAGCGCTCTAAACCAAAGAGGATGAGTCCACACATTTTTCTACCTATTGCCTTGAAAAGATTGTGTGATATATTTTGTACTTCTGTCACGGGCCAGAACACTGTGGACGTGATGCTGTTGCGCGTTTACGACAGTTTGTAGAGGCGTCCCAATAACAAAAAAAGAATGGAAAACGACGGCTTGAAGACATGCACAGTGGACTAAACTACTGTTTGGTTCCTCAGATGCATGCAGAGGCATGTGCACAGGTCTTGCAGTAAACAATCAAAGAGTAAATACATAACCGTGTCACAGTTAGAGTGTTGATCGGGCCATAATTTCGAGTTTGACCGGACAGTAAAAACCTCATTTTTTTCTCAAAGAAATTACATACAGTATATACGTTTGTTTTTGTGGTAAGCACCGATTTTATTAACAAACAACTGTTAATGTAAACATCATTTCAGTGCACGGGTAACAAGCAAAGGTGAAACACACACAAGAGACCCATCTGATCTATATTCATGATTCATGTATCAAAGATAAAGATAATCCATGGTATTGTGCAGTAAGTAAGTAGTCTATTTATAAAGCGCTTTTTGCAGATAAAATCACAAAGTGCTGTACAGAGTTGTGGTAAATACAAGTGCAACATCATAATAGAATAGTAACACATGGGTGCATAAACATCTTAAGAGCAGCAACATTAAAGGAAAATAAAAAAAAATTTAAATCCAGTTAACTAAAAGCTTTTCTGGAAAGTGAAGTCTTCAACAGTTTTTTAAAAGTGACCACACAGTTGAGCTCCTGGACAGACTGGTGCAGGTTATTCCAGAGTCTGGGAGCTACAGCCTGGAACGCCAGGTCTCCTCGGGTTTTAAATTTAGTTTTCGAGGTCTTTAGGAGACCCTGACCTGAAGACCGAAGGCATCGCCCTGATGAGTAGGGGCACAAGAAGTCCGAGAAATATTTAGGGACCTCACAATGTAACGCTCGGAAAAAGGAATGTTTCAACAATGTTTTGCATTCATCTTGCACCGCGGATCACAGCTCTCACTGTGCATTCTTCAGGGCTACAACAGATGTGGCTGCTACTCCACTCACTTCAGACTGCGAGCAAATGATAGTATGTGACCAAACCCGATCACCAGTTCTAAATATCTGTCCGAAACCGACCTGTCCGGTGCCGTCGGGTTCCATCAAGGTTCAGTTGAGTATCCATCCTCTATCCAGAGTATCAGTTTCTCCGGTGATAAACAAACAGATGTGCGTTCCCGCGGTGACTTGGCTGATGACTGCAGTTACACTAACCATGGTGGTGTCACTATGGAGTCTGATTTCTAAATCCTGCCCAATGCTCCTTTAAAGGTCCCATGTCAGGCTATTTTGCACCCATCTCTCTGGAAAAAGTCACTTTCTGAGGAACTTAACTCAAACAGGCTGATTTGCGGCCTATATCTGTATATTCATGAGTGGGCGTGACTAGAGATGGGACACTGACTTCCTCTACACTGCAGGGTCAGAAACACGAGACAGAGCGTGGGGGCTGGGCGTACGCCGGTACATACATAGACTATAGAAAATACATACATAGCACTGCGTGAAACATGCTGAAATGCTCACCTTCGTGGGCGTGTCTGTTTACATGTCAATCACAGCAGAGAGCTTCCTGGAGGCGCGGCTTCTCCAGCTCAGTGCTGCATCAAATTCATCATTAAAGTACGTGCAGTAAGAAAGGAGCAAATCACCCTCTAACTAACAATTGAGGGAATCAATGAAAAAAAAAAAAAAAACACTTTAGGCATGTGTATGAAGCCTTAATAGCACTTTTATGATGTTTAAAGTACAGAATAGTTATCATGGGCCCTTTAACCTTTAGTATTATATGTGATATTTTGATTTGTACAGGTACCTTTTAAACATTTCACCCTGTCATTGCAGAACAGTATATGTCAGTTTATTTGCTACACACAGAAACAATTCAAATATTAAAATAAATAGGAAATATAAAAGTTTTTTTTTAATGCACATACTGTTTAATAAAGACCCCATTAGACCTGTAATCATAGGCTCCCATTGGTGTGTTTCACTTCCCCTTTAAATAGTACAGGCAGGGCAATCAGAAGATTGGGTACACCTGTGCGGAGACAGGGAGGAAAGTCATTCTCTCAGCATACACATGAACAATACTAAAGATTGTAGAAACATTTACAGACAGACTCGCTTACAGACAGAAACAGAGACAAGAAAACCTACTTCATAACAATAAACTACAAACGAAATCAAACAAGACTGGCTGACTCATAATAAATCCTGAACCCAAAACAATCGGTTATGAATCAGCACTACTTGGTGCACCGTTATGTAGAACATTTAACACTTAACAGAGGAAATATAACTAAAAATGTTTTTTAATAAAATACCACCAACAGCCATCCTTTTCCAGGAAAACCTTAGGCGCTGCTCATCCAGCTTGCACTCAGTGATGTGTTTAAGTCTTTCTGATGCTTATATAACAAAGCCAGTAAAACACTGTCAATTAGAAATTTAATAACAGCGTTCCTGTCCTATTTAACTAGCTCCAAAGTGCCTATTTCTGTGGAAACTGTGCAGTAGCTCCTTATTCAGTTGTTTGTTATTAAAAAAAAGTAGCTATTAGAGCGGAACATTGTTTTGAAGGTGACCGTAATCATGCTTTTTCTTTCAGCCTTTCAGGTATAAAAATCTCTTTTTAGAAACACAATAAATTGTCATTCTAACAGCAGCCCAACCACCATCATCACTTTGGAACTGGTAGCCAATAAACGTCTCTGTTGGATCACGTAGGACAATGAAACCGATAAAACAAGATCAATCTGTGTATAAACACCATTTTTTATCCTGTATTGATTCCTGTGAGCTGCAGGAATGTTAGTAAAATTCTCCATAGAGCAGTGGAGCTCATCCTCTTATCCTGGACAATGAGATCAACTCTGTGTGACTGGCTAATCTTCCCCTTTGGACTTCAAACTCTTTTACAGAAATGACACCTCTTCTTTATCTTGTTACTCGCACTTATTGGAACAGATGACAGGAATTAGATTAAGTTGTCCCTTATGTTATTTGCATCTCAGTGACTTCCTGCCATTGTTAAATCCCCTGATGTGCATGATTTCAGCCAGCTTTCTCTTTCTTTTTTCCCGTCGGAGGTATTGTACTTGCTGAGTTTTTCCTTTGCACCTGTGACATTTTGGTTTGCTTTGTTAATTGTCCCCCACCAATCCCTAAGCTTCACACATTTCCTGCTCGATTTAATTGTGCATTGAGTCAACCTTTTCCCCCCAATGTGCTCTGGAAAACTTGGTTTCTACCCTGTAGTACAATGAGCTCTCATTTTACTTGACTCTCACTGCATTTATTTGGCCTAAAGGTGGGTGAAACACTTGAAAATTTATATATTCTGTTTAATTGTTAATAAAGCTTTCATGTGTTGTTGTTGGTTTTTTTTTGTTTTCGGTAATGAGCGCCTTTTGAAAGTTGCAACTTTTGATCCTGCAGTCCCCAATTTTGTGTGTGTGACGTCATATACAGACATTGATCCGTGCATAGAAATATACGGTACGTCTGTTAAAGGTGCAGTCTGCAACTCTTCTAAAAGTGACTTTTTTTGTCGTATTTGCTAAAGCTGTCACTATGTAAGGACAGCTTTACGGAATGAACAGAATATAAAGATATCAACGGAGCACCTGAAGAGACTAATTTGAACTTTTCTGTACTTCTAAACACTCTAAATATACAACAAAATGCCTTTAAAGGCTAAAAAAGTGGATTTAGCATGATATGTCCCCTTAATTTTTGGTGATGTAAGAAGCAGTTATTATGAGATCTTGTTGTGCATTGTAGCAGCCACAGCCGTCAATCGCTGCATTGTTTACGATCTAAATGCACCGGAGACCAAGCTGTCTAAAATGAACTCGGGGCCCCTAGCCCCAATTTACATTTCAGAATGGGACATTGTTTTTATCTCTTTGCTTACTACTGTACATCTATATCTACATTTAGATCTATAACATCTATCTCACAAAGGTAAAACAGTAGTGACTTTGCAAACTCTCATTCGCTATTTAATTTTCAAATTTATAACAGTGTCGGCAGATTAAAAGCCTATTGAAAGTACACATTGTAATGGGTTCCTTTGCATGGATTACATATAGAGTAAAATAAAACTAAAAACTAAACAATATACAAAAAGTACACCAATATGAAATATGAATAACTCAAAATACACAAAACTAAATATTTATACAAAAATACACAAAATAACAACAGAAATGCACAAAACTACACTAAAAAAGATACAAAAATACACAAAAAGATTCCAGAATCACACTGCAATGGCAACAAAAAACTATAATTATACAAAAAATGCACAAAAACACAACAGAAAGATACAAAAATACGCAATTATACCCCTTATGCTCCCACATGAATGCATACTTCCGACGGGCACTGTACTAGTTAATTCAAATGACTCAAATGCAAACCTTAAAAACCTACAGACAGCGCCTTAGATGTTCAAGCTACAGAACTGTTCAAGGTTATTAAGAATACTGACCCCACCAGGACCTCCAATGACTGGATCTCTCTCATTAATCAGTAAAGTAACAGAACCCACTCCTTCTCACTCACTGAAAGACATAGAGACATAGAGCTCGCATGTTAGCTGTTCTTTCCAGGCAGTGCTTTTCAAGGTGTTTGTCTTTTGATTTCTCTTTCACACACACACACACACACACACACACACACACACACACACACACACACACACACACTGAAGTGTAAATCAGTATTTTAGCAGCCCATCGCGTACAAGCAATTTTCATGCCATTTGGGTGTGATCAACAGCTCTCAAGATAGCACTTGTGAAACACCTCAAATGCAGCACTCCGTCTATACTGTTATAACATACTCTGCACATTGAAGGAGTTCTCTGCATGTTTTTTTTTAATTTTTTTTAAAGAAACTCCAGCTGGTTCCACTCATGAATGTGATTTTCCCTACCAAGGTTTGATAAGGTAACTGAATGATCAGACAAATTGAACAATCAAAATAATTAATAGAAACGCAATAAAACACAGCGGCTTCCTTTCCATTTGTTTGTGTAACAGTGGGAGCAATACCGGACTGATTTATAGTCCTGAGATACAAAGCAGCAACATTTTAGCGGAACCTTTTCATCCATACAAGTATATATGAGGAAATCTCTCTCATAAGATACAATCAAATTGTATCAGTAACTCTATTTTTTTTTTTTTTGTTCCTTTGCAGGCAGGGGAGATGTTTTTAGAAACTACCCACTCTGAGTTGCCTCGAGTGAACATGTTGCACATCATCCATACAAAAGAAAGAGAGGTATGAACTGTGAGGGAAGATAAAAGAAAAAGATGCATTGAATTTCATTTTTAAATCACCTTCCTTTACTTCAGTGGTCGCTGTATATTTAAAAGAATAATTTAAAAGGTGGATGGTTAAAATAAACTATCAGGTTTGGCAGAGACTCAAACAACACATCATTTTTTTGTTTTTGTTTTTAATGTTTTCTATATCTAAGTCCTTTGAAAACCACATGTTGTCTATTTGATGGAAACCTCTGGACCAAGTAGTGCCTGAATTGACTAGGGACGAGGATTCAGGCGATGATTTATTAGGAGATGAAGTGAATCAGAGGGTCTGATCCTGGGGTCCCAAGGCCAATACTTCTGTCTTATCAAACACCACCAGGCTTCATGGCCAATCTCCAGCATGTGTGGGGCCACTCACTCAGCAATGCCTGGTTCGACTGCTGATAAGTGTGACTGAGAGACTAGAGACCTTTGTTTAGAGGAGAGAGCCGTAGACTTAAAGAGAACTGTTAGTTTGTGTGTTTTATTTCAAATCACGGAAAATGCAAATGCATGTTTTAATAACACATCTTCACCTTTTTTTTTTTTTTACAACAAACTTAGAGTTTTGATTTGATTGAAAATGTTCCTTCTGTTACACATACTTAACATTTGACTCACTTTTCCCCTCATAAACAGGAGCTTTAAACCCAGATGACAGGAGCAGGAGTCACAGATATCATTGGAGCCTTGTATTGACTTTCAGCGGATTTTACACATCAGCGTCTTTGGATGGTTTACCTGGATTAGCAACTGAATCAAGGCAAGATTTCAAGTCCCTGAAGGCTTAATCAAAAATGCTTTACGTTGCACAGGCAGATACTGTATACTGTATACTGGTACACTTCAACATATAAAGCTAAGGCTGAGGATACGATTGCAGAAATGTACTTAAATACGAAGTTGAAAATAGAGTGACAATTCATATTGGATTGTGGATTTTGTTTTCCAATTATCAGGATAGTTGATTTAAAAAAAAAAAAAGTGAATTAAAAGCAAATATGAACGTAATTAATTGTGATTATTCACATATCGTCAATTTTGATGCAGTGAATCATCAAATTATTGCACAGAAAATGTGTTTATTCTGAAATATTTGTTATCTTCATTAACTCGTTCAGTGCCAGCCATTTTCAAAATTTCTACCCCCCTCACTGCCAGCCGTTTTAGAGCATTTTGACTGATGTTTAGAGACCCACAGAATATTTTGTCCGATGACAGGGGTCTGCAACCTCTGGAGCCTTATGTGGCTCTCTGACTCTTTTGCAATGGCTCCCTTTAACTTGAAAAAAACAAACAAAAACTATTTAAATAAAGTTGCTTTTTACAGAGGCTATTAATGATTAATGACAAATAAAATCAAGATATAACAGATTGTTAACCTAAAATAAATCATGTTGTGCAATGACTCAGCACCTTCCTACTTCACCTCCTGCAACATCTACAGATCATCAACTTTCCTGCACCTGTGGTGACCCTTAAGTTTTAAATCCCTGGTAAAATAATTAAACTAACAAAAACACTATTCTGGAAGAAAATAGAGATTTTAATTGTGTGGGGACAGATTCATTTAACTGCCAATGTGCCGGTAAAATATGCATGTTTTATGTGTGGCAAGAAATGAGCAATTAGCATGTGTTGACCACATGATCAAGTGTTATCAAATTCAAGTTACTTTTTGTAGCCTTTCAAATATATTAACTAAAAAAAAAAAAAATCTTCTTTATATAACATTGTGTTCATGTAAACTGTAAATTTGATCATGATCAATATAAATCAAATCAAATTAAATAAAACATTATTCTATATAATTTTAACTGTATATAATTTATTACACTGTATTGTCTTCATTAAGAAGGTATTTTTTTGACTCCAGGAGAACTTTAATCCTGGTGAGATGAAGTTAAATGGTTCCTTGTAGAGTAAAGGTTGCAGACCCCTGTACTATGACAATCTGAATTCTGAGATTAGAGTCTTTACTTTCATCAGAAAAAATAATTTTGTTTCTAGCTTGTTTCGTTCTTCTGTAATCCGCAGTTGAACAGAAGCGAGTTTCACCCAAATCGCTAGTTTGTGACAAAAGGCTGAGATAAATGCTTTTTTCTGAAAAAATCTGTTTGTGACTTTGAAGCATTTTTTTTTTTTTTTTTTTTTTGTTTAGGGACACCTAAACATTGATTTCCTTCTATAAAACTACAAAAACAACACTGAGACTGGGCTTTTGATGGCAAAATTATTATTATTTTGTTATCTGGGTCAGAGTTGAATGGTTTTCTTACTGTATTTTGGCCTTCCTCCAAGTCTCTCCCCCATCGTGCTGAGTGTCACCACTTGCCCCATTTTTTTGATTGTTTTTTCTCACCATCACGCCACTCTCAATAGTCCACTTAGTTCCACACATGTTCTGGTCGAGTGTGTGCTGCTGTGAGCTGGTGGGAACTTCAGCATCAACTCTCTTAGCACCAGTTTCTGTCTTGTAAACTCTTTTCCTCTCCCTCTGAGCTCTGCCCATCACGGTGATCTCTCATCCAAAGGTGCACTGCTGCCACCTACATGGCACCAGTTGGTCACTACATCATTGCACAAGTTAGATATTCGCCGGAGAGCTTCGTCAAAATGTCTCCTAGCAACCCCACAATTACGTGAATGGCACTCAATGAGTTAAGGGGAAATACATAATTACCCTGAAACATGTTGATTGTGATCCATGCAGTCTTGAGGTTTAGTCACCATTAAAGGCCAATGTGTTATTAAAACAAATTACTTAATTTTAAAAATAGACAAAGATAGTCCATAAGAAAAAGTGCACAAAAAGTCTAGCGTCAATATGAGAAACTGCATTTGAATCTTGAACATCCAAATCTGTTTCAGACACAAACTATTACTCTTTTACATTCAGCTGCTGAGGCTCAGCAGTCTGTCCACTTTACTGAAGCGAAGAGCAGCTCTCTTTCTCTAAATTACTATTAATATTATTATCATCAGTAATAATACTAACAAGAACAATCAGAGAGTGCAAACCTCCACCAAGTTTAGATCAGCTCACCAAATTTAACTAAAATTTGTTCATAACCTTTTGAAATCTCTGATATTAAGGCCATCAAATTTCATTTGTGGTATCGTGTCATGCTAGTTTCCAGTATTATTATTTTTGAGGGTTTGAGGGAATACAGTACATAAGACTAATGTTTTTGGTCTTAAATACATTAGACTAACAGCCTGTATAATTAAAAGACGGGAACACCCAGCGACAAATGGGACTTATTGCACGTATACAAATTCATTTATATGCAATCAAAATTGCAAAATAATCCAAAAGTCACAATGACATAGTGTTATCTAATCCAAATATTCATTTTTTAAGACTGAGGAGGCAGTGAGGTAGAAAGCATTTCCTCCATGTAGTACCGTAGCGACTCTACAGATAAGTACAGTCAAATAAGATGTCTGAATGGTTGCTTGAAAGGGATTACAGTGCATGCTCAAATGTGTTTCTATACAAAATGGTATGCTACATACACTTGAGTGGATAATGGCTCCCTTCGCCCAATCCATCATCCATAAAATTGGATTTTCAAAGCACCATTCAAATAATCAAGGACGTGTGGGAAAACAGATGCACAAATCTTTCAATGCATTTTCATAATTTTCATCTCCAAAGGCCACACAATGTCAAATTTTTCTTTCACTGTTTGCATCGAGGACTGCGCATTGTCAGAAATATGCACGTCATACTGGCAATGATTTGTAGTTAAATGTCCCTATTTAGGCAAACACGTGATATTCTGAACAGAACGGTCATTAGCTTCCATACATCTTGCTGAAGCACTGAGAGTTTGTCCGTTGGATTCATATGGATCTGAGGGGATTTTTGATTTAACTCAGGTTGTAAATGCAGTCCCACTCTGACTTGGTCTGGCCATTGATTGTATGTGTTCGTCCGCCATATGAGCTAAGTGTGGTGCAATCAGAAAGAACAGCACCAGGCCCTCTGACCTCTCTTTGTGAACTGATGAGGACTGAATATTGAGCTCCTTTCTCCTTCAATCTTCCCTCATCATTGTTCTGTCAATTGCTCCAAGTCCTAACGACTCTTAGGCAAGGAGTAAAGTTGCCTTTTTTTGACTCCTATTCGCTGAATCCAACAATGCACTGTAGAATGGGATGCAATCTAGTTATAGGGACATTTGCTCTTTTTATAGACTTGGATTGTTTGGCTCTCAGACTCAAACTTGCTCTCACCTCCCAAATGACTTTTCTCCAGTATTATTTAAAAACCATTTATTTTGGCCTAATTTAGAGACTATTAATGTTTGGTGAGTTCGTAAGCTGTTGTTTCAAAAAAGATCGAGTTATTTTAACTTAATTTCTGAAATGTCAAAACCCAACTACTCTTACTATCTAATCATATCATATAAATTCATCTCCACAGAATCTTGCGGCCTTCTTTGGTGTTTATTGTGGCCAAAATCCTTAAACTCCAGTGAGTTTTATGACCAACCTCATTAAACCATGCTTAATGAACCTAATTTTCAATTTACTTGAAGTTTTATACAGAAATGCTGACATTACGCTGTCATTATTATGACATGACATGTCATTAGCATGAATAAGGTGTCATGAAGGCGGTCATTAAGTGTTGTTTGTTACCCTAACCCTTAACCTTTGTTACCCTAACCCCTAACACTAAAACCGAACCCTAAACTTAATCCTAACCCTACGTAACCCCACTCGATCCCTCCACCTACATCAAAAAATGCCAACATAGCTCCAAACGTGTCATAATTTAGCAAACAACACTTAATGACAGCCATCAAGACACCTTGTATGTAATACAAAGTTACAAGAAATGGTGGGGGGACGACGACATATGCTTAGTTCTTAAGCTTCCCTATAAGAAGTGAATTAAAAGAAAATAAATAATAATAATAATAAAACAACACATACAGAAATCAATAATCAAATGCACTATATTAAAGTAATCATGCCACATATAGGACTATTATGTAAAAATATTCCCTGCAGGTAGACAGTGAGGAAAACGTGGACCAGTGTCAGCTGTCTACCATCCCGTGACCCTGGAGTGGGCTCCGTTCTGACATTTAGGGACCTCGCCTATGGAGCATCTGTCCACATCTCACATCATGTATTCATAATGACATGATCCTTGAATTTCAATGTGTTTGGCCTGATGGATAGAACATAATGTCAGTACATATGTTTGTGAATGCACATACATATGGGGGCGTATTTGTATGTACCACAGCAAAGATTAGAGACGAGTGAGGATTCGATTCACTTTGATGGGAGTCGAATCCTCCTCTCTTTGCAACAAATAAATCACACATAATGACCGAGTGAGTTGTTGTTTAAATTGGTTTTTGAGTGTGTACTTATGTGAAAAGTAGCAATACAATATATGTCTTAAACTTCATATCAAGGGTAGATATAGAGGGATAACCTTTCATTTAACGGTGGGAAAGAAGTGAGAGGAGCAGAGGAAAATTGCATCCCTTCCTGGGCCTCAGGCTATCATTACCGTATCACAAGAACAATCAATCAAATTGGGTTAAAATGTACATGCTGGTTTTTGGCCAATTAGACCCGTATAATGAAATCATGTATACAGCCCACCTTCTATACATGACACATATTGGACATTTCACACTCCCGGGGCTGTGGATAACCTATATGTGATTGAACGCAGCATGCGAGACGGATTAATGGATTCAACAAAGACCTGCAAAGGTTGATTTGAGGGAAATAATCTGAGTATTTAAAAAGTATGTTGTCCCTGAACAGCTCAGATCGACCTACTGTGTTCAATTCTTTAAGGAGGAACAAATGCAGTTGTTTAATGATTAGTGGCATGTCTCCTAGTGGAGACCACAATACCAAGTGTACTTTAATGCATAAGTAATGCGGCTGGATACCTGTGGTTTAGTAACAGATCATGTACACAACATACTGTACATCAATATGCTGCATGTATAATTTAATGTAACTATACTAGTCAACATTGTTAGCTAATACACTGTAAACATTTACACTTTAAGGTACAGTCAGCAACTCTCAAATCCCTCCCGCCCTGCTGCTCTCTGGCCCTGCCTCCAAACTTTGCAAGCTAACAAGCTAACATTAGTCTGACAGCAACATCACAGTAATATAACATGCTCTGTTAAAAAACATATTACTGCAGCGCTTCTCTCTCTCAATGTGCACACACCACAGCAGCAGCAACAACACAGTGTCACATACAGGGGCGGGGACTGTGAGCAACAGCTGTCAGACAGTGAATCAAACACAATCCTGGCTCTGATTTGTTCTTTTTGCTCAGTTGTGGTGCAAACTACTAGTTTGATGTAAAGCTGTCCTTACATAGTGACAGCTTTAGCAAATATGACAGAAAGTCACTTTTATAAGAGTTGCAGACTGCACCTTTAAAATCGCTAACCAACCGCTACAGTGCCTGGAGGGAGAATCAATATTTGTAGAATATTACTAATGCTGTGAGGTGGAATGAAGAACTGAAGCAGGGGTGCTGAATTCTTGTGAGTTAGGCCCACAAGCACTATCAACACAAAATGCACTAAATCATCAGATTGAAATGCTATTTCAAAATAGACTTGGAGTATAGCCCTGATGTGACAACTACATTACATGTGAACGTTGAATGGCTGAAATCTCCTAAATGGTGACGCCCACATATAAAGATAAACAATACATGTGTTTGAAGGCAAAAAAGACATTTCTGACACAAATGAGTTTCATTATTCAGCATTAGACCTATCATCTAAAGTGCATTTGTGTGTTGAGTTGCGTATTAATTTAACTAATCTGACTCGCATGTAATTATCCCTGCTCAAAACTAAACAAATACCAACCAATGATGTGGTAACAATGGTTTATTAGGCTATAGAACTTGAGTTGAGATCATGTCTGATTTAGATATTAAAACATTTATACCATATATTCAATCCAATGCCTTTTTTCTCTTTTTTTGTATAACAAGTATGTATCCCATAGGTCAATGGTGCAACTAATTACATGGGCTGCTCTCTTGGCTAAAGAGGTCATATAAACCTTTAGCCTCTTGTATCATTGAGTGGGATTCTGGTGAGCAAGCTAAAAGCTAATGACTTATTCTCCCAAAAGAACAGATATTGTGAATTATCTGCAGCACTAGAGGGGAAAATTGAATTGAAATGAGATCAACAAGAGTTTGGCACACACTACCTAATCTGCAAGCCTAATTTTAGATCTGTATGGGATATGTATATAGGAGATGTGGATTCCTTCATACTTGAGAAGAGTAGGCTAATCATTTCAGTTAAAATGAGATCTACATTCCCCACACTGACACTTGCTTCCTCTGATCCACTGAACGTCCCTCAGAGGCTTCTGTCACCTCTCGAAGCAGATGGCAGGGGAAAACACAGAAAGACAAGACTCAATTTCACTGATGCTTTAAACATGATTTCATCAACTGCTGGAAAACAATTCAATCTTTAACCTATTTTCACACTTTCCCACCGGGGCTCAGACCTGGAGCCCTTGCTTGGTTTCAAGCACATGCAAACTCCTCATCTTTTCATGAAACTTCCCTCCAAGATTGTAGTTTTAACACTTTATCTTGAAAAAAAAGGTTTCACCATAGAACTGAAGAAGGTGGAAACTTGATGAAATGCACAATGTAAAGCAGACAATCCTAGCTTAAACTTAATACTTTATGCGTGTGCCTCGCTCTTTTTAGTCACTCAGAACTAGTACTGGGATGTTTTTAGACCTGGGAACTTTAGTTTAGAGGCTTGTATCATTGTGTAGGTGTTGTGAAGGGTGTCTTGTCAGTCTTTTAGAGGAAACCTTGTTTCCACTTGCACACAGAAGGAATCCTCTCTAACAACAGCAGACAAACTGACTGTGAAGGCACGTTTCATGCCTTCGTTTGAAGGTGAAAAGATGCTGGAGGGTTCTTTTTGTTTACTTGTTTGTTCGCACGTCAGACAGCACTCAAGCTCAGGTGTACACAGGCGCCACTGAGCAAACGATAGCAGCGAGAAAATGCATTTGACGACCACTTGTTTATGAACACAGCTTCCCTTAAAGGTTTCGTTTAATAGCCACATAACATAAAGATATTCCTTGTGACATACCATTGAATAAGCACAGTTTACAGTAAAAGTGACATCAAATTACTATGTAACAGTGACAACAAATGATCTATCTATCCAATAAAGTCACACTTTTCAGATGATCCGGAGAAGCAATGGATAGTGATTTAACCATAGGTCACATATCATCATAATTGTCAGCATTGTTTGCTGCCTTTTGTGTGTGATTTTGATTGGTTTTTGGAGTCGTTTTGAGAGATATCCTTTATTAAAGACAATCACATGTAACATGGGAGGACAGGAGTGGGAGAACTGTGGGTCGCCCCAAAGGGCAGCGCCCCATATCCTTAGATGAAAAATGGAAAAACAGGAGGAAAGGAGAGGGGAAAAAAGGCAGATCCTAAACAATGTTCCCTTAGGGGAGCACAGTGTAGGACTAGGAAAAAACTCCTCAGCACATAAGCCCATGAAAAACAACTAGGCAAGATATGTATTCACAAGGCGAATACATATTTGGCAATTGAAAATTGGCAAAAATGACAAGCTGTCATTATATAATGCAGGAAAAACAGAATACTGACTTTGACTTTAAATATGCCCTTGAGTGAATGTCAAGGTCACTCATTGAAAGGAAATGTTGTTCAATGGTACCGGTCTGAGCACTGTATCTCAATTTGTGGCCAAGATATAGGGAAAAAAGTTTTTAGTTTCTTTTTGCTTCAGCTTCAGTCTAAATAAATAAAATACTCCACAGCTTTTCATAAATGAAAGCATCAAACTTGTACGATAAACATTCAAACAGATATGGAAAATTTAGGCTTGAAGCCGGCCACTGGGGGCGTGCGCATGCAGCGCCCCTCCTGCAGCCACTGTGTGGGAGGGAGAGGGGATGTGGGCCAAAGAAGACGTTGAAACATGATCCGTTCGCTTCATTCGGTACAGTTCAGCCCAGGCGCAGATGACGTGAAACGACCTTGGGTAGATCTGAGTTCAGAAACAAAGTTCCAGGTGGTGGTGGTGGGGAGAGGAGGAAGAGAAGTGGATGGAGCATCAGTCAACACAACATTCTGGTGAATAGATATCTCGGCCTTGAACGGCTGGCTGTGGAGCGCCAAATGTAGATTGTGCTGCCGAATAGGCCGGCAGCACAATTGTTCGTGCAGCCTACAGTTTATCTCTTAGCAGTAAATCCAATATGGTGGCCTTATCCCGAGCATTGGGCTATCAACTTCTTCAAGTTAGATTCCAACCCGCGCAGACAATTCCTAAGTAGCATCCTGTTTACTTCTGAGTTTGTTTATTGTATAAGTCTGAGTGTTGAGAGCCCTGCCAAATTCATCAGAAATGGCAGCCTTCCCAAAACAGCTGCCGACGTAATCCGAACTTTTCGGTCAGAAAACTGCCAGCTCCAATCAGCAGCATACCTACAAACATATTTCCAATCATGTAGATGTCTTCCACGTCCTCAACGGAAAGGATGGACAGACACAAGACCCTCCACTTATCCTATAGTCCATCGCGTATCCTGCCGCAAATGTTCCGCCAAGACAGGCGGGCTCATCTCTGCCCGTTCTCTTTGTTGAAAAAATTTGGTTGATTGCATTGAGAGACAAGCTGATCAATTCCATAATTTTGGTTTTTGGATAGAGTTGTAGACAGAGGCTCCTCTTAGATTCAGACAAAAAGACAGCACAAGACAAAGAAGCAGCAGCAGGGCAGATAAGGGAGCAGAGGGGTTAGCGTCCGCCTTCGTTGAGAGCGAGAAGAAAGAATGAATTTTGTGTATTTTTCTGAATTTTTGTTAACTATTTGTGCATTCTTGGAGTCATATCATGATTTTTTTTTTTCATTTTTATACTTCTATGATTTTGTGTATTAGTAGTCATGTTTGTGTTTTATGAGTAATTTTGTGTATTTTTGGAATATGTTGTTTGTTTTATTTTATTTTATTTCTTTTGCATATTGCTGACATTTTGTGAATTTTGTTTTACTTTGTGTTTGTGGAGTTAGTCTATTATGTTGGGCTTCATATTTCTTCTAACTTCTTGAATTACAAGGGCTGCGTGTGGATTCGTGTTGGGGGCCACACAAAATTAGCCCCAGGGTGGCATGTGGCTTCCAGGCCACCAGTTGCTGATGACTGATCTAGACACAACATGTTATTCATCAACTTTACGTCACAGTGTTGTTTTATTATTATGCTGCTTATTTCCTTAAACTAGAGTCCAGGGTCCCCTGAAGGTTCATATGATTTTCAAAATGTAGTAATCATAAAACTTATGGACTGAAATATTTTGCCCAAACCTTCACGTGAGTTAGCTTTTATGTGATTAACAGTTATTGATAATAGATAATAATCAAATTTCCACCTGATGTAAGAGTATATCATCATTACCTTGTGTGTGGTACCTTCTTAGCTTTCAACACTTTTGTGTTGCTGCTGCTTCTGTTGATCCTGCCAACACATGTGTCCAAACTAGGCCCTAGAGGGCTGCAAATCTAGTAGGTTATATACTGTATGTCTCACTGCTCCAACACAGATGAGAGGCACGTTTCTCAGCTCTCTGTAAAGGTGCACAATCTCTTGAGGATTTTAAAGGGTTCCCAGTAAATGATATACCCAGTAAACTGGAGACTTTTGGCCTCTAAAATATTGAGAAACCCTATTGGCATGATGAGCGATGACAATGAAAAAAGAAGTGACCCACGTCTTGTACAAACCACAGTCTTTATGTCTTCACTGCAGCAGAGGTGACACAGCACAAGAGGATTGATGTCAAGGAGCTGCTAGCCAATTCACGTCAAGGGCTTTATATGACCATGAAGTAGTCCAGCAGTCCATAAAGTAACAGTGTGTTCACACATGGCAGCTTTGGGTGGATATAAATAAACTCTAGAGACGTTTGATCGGGGCTCACGTAAGATGATCTTTTTGAGTAAGACATGGTCAACACATGGGGCCACATGCCGCCCTCAGTCTAATGTTGTGCTCCCCTCAAAGTAAATGCACAAAATAACTCCAAAAACCAACAAACAACACAAAAAGACAACAAAAAAACATACACATTTGCATAAAATACATACAATTTAACCAAAACTCACAAGACGACTACACACAAAAACCCTTTTGTTCTGTCCTGTGTTAATGCTCTGATTGGTCATTATTCCTAAATGCTGACATTCATTTTTATAATGTGTTTCTCAGATTTGACAGTCACATTTTTGGGGTCCCCACTGCTGCTAAAGTTTCCCATCTGTGTTTTAAGTGTTTACCATAAGCTAAGGAAACAACGACAGAACTTGAAGCACTTGAATGTTTTCCACAATATATTGAAATTATTGAGCAACACATATAATGTCGTAGTTAATTACATGATATGATACATTTATCATTGGACCTATTTACTGTAAGTGCAGTATGCATGTTCTCCATTGTATACCTGGATTCTCTCATAGTGCAAAGCATGTTTATAAGGTAATTTTGGAGTTTTAACATTGCCCATGAAAGTAGATGAGTGATTAAAAGGGACATAGACATAGACATCTTATACAGAAACACGTTGTCTGCCTACTCCGTATATTTACATAAAATTTCATGGATCTATCACTGTACCTTGTTTTTTGTGCATAAATCAAAATATACACTCCTATACACTATCACACTTTCAATTCAAATAGCCTATCATCTACTGGCAACATCACATTCATAAAGTGAGTTTAGAATAAAATGTTCTAATCTCAGTGATTGCAGAGCAACCAACAATGTTTTTTTTTTTTTTTTTCTCTCTCCTTTAAAGGTAAAGAGCTTTTAAAGTCATTATCCTGAATATTGTACAACAAAATCACAGCTTAGAGTAGCTGCAGAAGCTTTTAACCTTCATGTCTTTAAAAGTTAGGGAAACACGACTTTAACGAAATTGTTTCATACAAAATCAGTGTAAAAAAAAACAACAACCGAGAAATAATTCCTCTAAAATGTTCAGTTATGATAATAAATATGGATTACCATAGTTTTGTTTTTTTTACACCTTGCGACTCAATTGCAGAGCCCGAATGTGCGCTGCTCACACTGTACGATCGACACTCTGACACAATCTGACTGCTCAAACTGTTAGGGTCATGTTTCCGGAAATGCAACATACAGAAGGAAGCCTCTCTAACAACATACAGGAAGAAGAAGAACTCTGAAGCATTGCCATTAAAACAGAAAAAGAAGAAAAACCCAGAAGTAGCAAGACACTCGCAAATCTCAGCAAAAAGAGCTTTAAAACAGAAATGCGATGGACCAAGAACTGGCTGGACAGAGGTGGGCAGTACGGTTCGTCAATTTTCCAGTGGTCCTATGGTGTTCGCTGATGCACAGTGTGACAGTTTGAGGTAAGCCGGTCCGTGGCACTGCTTCAAAAGTGCGATACCCTCACGAGGGGCGACGAGCATTTCAAACATGTTTGATTTCCTTACGACCATACGATAGCTGATCAGGAGCTGGTCATGAGGTGTTAATCGCTTCTCGTTACCCCATGTATACACCACGTTGCACAACACACGATTTACCCAAGAAAACAGACGCACGAGTCAAAAATCGGCTCAAAATGGGCCAAAAATAGCACAGTGTATGCCCGCTTTATAGAGAGAAACTTGCTTCTAATCACATTGTAACCCACTTTGTCTCTAATCGCCTTTTTACCCTTTCAGTGTTTTTTCCAGAAACTGTTTGTCATGTTACTTGTCTCACCCAAAGCTAATTCTATTGTCCTACAATTTTGTCCTTTTTTACTGACAGCCACTGACATGAAGAAGTAATAATTACTCTGACATTTAGTTCAACACATTGAACAGGGGACAGAGACACAGTGCGCTACACCTTCAAACTTAACTAGAACTTTCTATTTTCTTTAAAACCATCTCCTTCACTGACAACAAGACTCTAATATATATTAAAAAAGACAAAAACTACCTGTCTTTGTTTTAGATATGTCTTTCTGAATACCTTACTTTAAAATCAGCTCCATTAACGTGGATGAATACCCACAGAGATAAGGTAGGCCTGTACAGACACAAAGGCAGACTAAAGAGAAATCTGAAATGTATGAGTTTTTATGCCTATTTATTCATTGACCTGAATAGGATTTTTTTTTTTTTTTTTTGGTTAATCACACTGAAAGCAAGGGAAATTTAAATTATCTCCACAATGCAGGGACACAGTCTCTCACTGGCAGAGAAAAGGCACACACGACGTGGACTGTGCCTTTTGAAGGAGACTTAACATTTCACAAGTGTTGGCAGTATTTTAGAAGGACTGTTGAACAACCAGCAGTCAGCTTCTAACAAAGCATGAAAACGTAAACAGTTTGATAAGTAAGTGTATTTTGATAATCAACATTCCGTTGAATTCATTATCGCAGTGATAGAATGTGTTGTGTTTATCTATTTTAATCATAGAGCAGATGACTTCCTGATTATTGGTGTGACTTCCTGTCGGAACAATACAATAATACAAAGATACATCTGTTTATATCCTTACAGGCACATTTGCACGTATAAAATCATTAGCTTCACAAGTCGTAACACCGTCATCTCTGTCAGGTTCAAGTAGATTCTCAAAGATATGGCTTTGAAAAAAGTCAAATGTAATGTTTATTTCATTTATTTAAAAGCAGAATTTAATAGTACATGCAGCAAGTGTCATAAATATTGAGTAACGGCTGAACTATTCAGCAGAATCATGTAGAATTTGAAAGATAAGAAATTCATGGTAATTGTTTGGTGACTTTTCTTGCACTGATAAATAAGTTGAGAGGGGCTATATAAAGTACATTTAGTTCTAGTGAATCACACTTAAATTTAACGTAATAAAAAATTTAAAAAAATCATATCAGTTCTTTGGCCCTCACAATGTAAAAAGTGACTCAGCACGTTCAAAATGCATGTGACAGCAGACGTGAAATAACACTTTTTTTGGTGTGCGTTTTACACACCATTTGGCTCCTTATACGTTAATATAATATACGTTTGGACAAAGATTTAAAAAACAATTTAAAAAATGACGGTAACTGAACAAAGTCTTCCATTTAATAATTCAAACTGTATTGACTTAGATGATGCTGCTGTGTTTGATCATTAATAATTAGTAATACAGACATCAATACTGACATCCTCCCTCTTTGGTTCATCCTGAGCTGTGGCCTGTTTGGAACGCACTGTGAATACGTTGAAATTTTAGGATGTTAGTGCTTTTATATTTCACTAATTTCTTCAAAAAGTCATTGTAATCATAATGTTTTGGCAAGGTTTTCTGACCTTTTTGTAATTACATCAAGTATTTGTTTTATTTGTTTTTTTTTTTGTCTTGTATGAATGTGGTTCCACGTTTTCTATTGGTCCTTTTATTTACCCTCGGTCCCTACCTTCCAGCTCCCAAACATGTCCCAGGTGTGTCCCGTTTGTAATCATCCTCCCTCTATTTATGTTTGCTCTTTCTGTGTGACTGATTGCCTGTCTGTATGTGGTCTATCATATGTTCTCCAAAGCCTCCACGTGGAACCTTCCAGGTTAAACTACTCCAGCTTCTTTCCACTGTTCGTTTGCGTCAGTGCTCTCAAATAAACATGTCTGTGGCTCTGCACCTGAGCCCCATGTGTCCTTAGGAACCTACCAGTGCTGCCACCTACTCATACAGAAACGTATTTAATTTCTCTGTCAGATATTCAAGACATTGATACCCTAATATTGTAAAACAATTATCCGCCATAACCAGTAGCGGAAGTAATCAGAGCCGGGCCGGGGGCGGGGAAAATGACCGGGCCCTTTAAACCCAAATAATAAAGCTAATGATAACATAATTTTACAGCATACACATGCTTAGCAACAGTGGGGCTTACAAGCTTCGACACCACAGAGAGCGACTATGTCGTTTTGAAGTCCATCAAACAAACATGACGTATAACAAACAAGAGAACAATAAACACATTAGGATGGTCACTAACTAGGAATGTAACGATTCACTCAACTCCCGATACGATTCGATTCACGATACTGGGTTCACGATACGATTCTCTCATGATTTATTTTACAAAATGGGACTGTAGACAATTTTTTTTTTTGGGAAAAAACTAGAAAATACTGTACTATTTTCCTTTTATTTTTCATTGTCAAAAGAATTCCTTGATAAACAATTCAAAACAATGCAATTTAACTAAAAATAAATCTTGAATGAAATAAATAAAGGAATAATAGAAATGCAAAACTGCATAATAGTTCTTTTTTTTTTTTAAAGTGCAACTGAAAATGTATTTTGTGCCTTAACAATTGGACTTTAAAAAAAAAAAAAAAAAACAGTGATTACACTGATTTAGGTCATATTTGTTTGGACCAGCAGAGGGCGCTGGTAACACAGTGGTCGGTTGGCATGCAGATATCTTGCAGTGAAGAAGAGATGCTATGCTAGCAGACAGAGCTAATAGAAAAACGTGACTTTTACAGATATTCAAGTAATATTACAGATATTCTTTCGGTGCTTAAAGGGTAATGAATCATTTATTAACATATTTAACAGTAGAAGGCGGCCAGAAAGAAAGTATTAGCAGACTCCGCCCGCCGCCTACACTTGTTAAAAAGAGTACTGCGATTCAATTTTCAGAAAATCGATATCAACCGTGATATCTATGAATCGATTTTTAACTGCCTTACGATTAATCGTTACATCCCTATCACTAACACAAATTCAACGGCCCACATGTTCACAAACACTATTTCTATATGAAGTACTATAGGCCTACTCACCACTATTTGAAGGGCACACGATGAGCCTTGCGCTCTGTTAACTCGTCCACGATGCTCAGTATGTCCATTTTCTTTGCTCTCTCATTCTCTATGGACAACATGGCAAGTCCACTCAGTCTCTCCTGTCCCACTGTGCTCCTCAACTGGTTTTTAATAAGTTTTAACTTGGAAAATGAGCGGGCATACTCTGTGCAAAAAACCCTGTTGTTTGCATACGTGACGCTGGAAAAATTGAAAAAATGACAATGAATGAATCGCTGTTAAGGCTTGGAAATAGTTGGTAGTATGTAGAAAGCTTGTCATCAGAGGATGTGGCCGCTTATTTAAGGAAACTCACTTTAAGTACAGGTGAATGATTGCGGGACCCATGCAGCATTCCTGAAAAGGAGTGGTCATCAGATGTGTGCTCCTGGCTCGATGTTCAATGGCCAGACATTTATACATATCTAATAGAAAAACCCAGTATACAAAAAGAAAACTAAAAGCATTAGGCCTCTAGATGTTGAACAAGGAAACTTTTTTAATACCTGATGATCTCTCATCTTACACTGGTTCCATAGAACAGTGGTTCTCAAACTTTTTTGACCACGAACCCTCAAAATAAAGGACCCCCACTGTACATGAAGGTGGTTGAATAATTTCCACTGTTATCCAGGAAGTTTATTATTATTTGGACCATAGTATAAAGTCATCTTAAAGATGTAAATTCTTGTTTTATTAGAAATAAAATGGGTTAAAAGTGAACCAAAATTGGTGGAAAAGATGGTGAAATGGTATTTTAAAAACCGCACAAATTGGTTAAAAGTTGAGAATTACAGTGGCCCAAAACGGACAGAAAAAGTGGTAAAAAGGGTTCAAAGTGTCAATATTGGCTGAAAATTGGCAGAAAAAAGTAGGAATACATATTGGTAGTTTAACCTGGCATATAAAGGGGCATGACAAATTGTGAATTTGGTTAAAATGGCAAAAAATAAGCATGAAATATGGTGAAAATACGTTAAAAGTGACAATAATGGGTCAACATATGTGACATTAGGTGGAAAAGTGTTGGAAAAGGTTTCTAAGTGCTAAAAATGTCTTGAAAGTGGAACAAAATGTGCAGAAAAGGCATGAAATTTGATGGAGAAGTGGCAGAAATGTGAGTAATGTAGCAAAAACGCATTAAAAGGAGCAAAAATATGGCAAGAAAAAGAGACAGCATAGTCAGCGTAGCATGTACTGGACAAATGAGCAAAAATGGACTCGAAATGGTCAAAAAATATTCTTAGTTTCTTAAAGGCATCTGGCGACGACCCCCCCCTCAAATGGGGTCCCGGTGTCATGTTCTGAGTTTACCTCCGTACTGAGAATCTCTTACAATCTCAGTACGTGACTGCTACATACTGAGATGTACCCATGCTGGATTAGCCATGCTCAGAGATTGCTGCACTGATTTTAAAAAAATCCTTAAAACATCACATCAGTCGACCATCGATAAAAAATCAACAAATGATAAAAAAAAATAAAATAAAATATGATCGTCATGATCAGGTTTATATGAATGTTTTTGTTCAAACACAATACATGTAATATTGAAAAACTGCATAGAATGAATCATAAAACACATACATTTTTTTATACAAACACATTGCTTTGAAATTGAATTTTCAATGTCAGCATGGCGGAAGTAGCCAAACTCACAGCGGAACTAGCAATTATTAATTTTCCGGTAGTGCGCATGCTCATAATCGATCTCAGTACGAGGTAAACTCAGACCGTGACACCGGCCCTAAGGTTGAGAAACACTGTCATAGCGTACATTACAAAAAAGTCTAGGGAGCAATGCTCTGGATCATTTGCATTTGTAGATGTTTCCCATTATTCTTGATAAATGCACTATATGGAAATCATCAGTAGAAAATGAATGCTTCCCAGCAATTTAAAATGAAAACCACAACTTGGTTTGAAAATAGTTTAAAATAAATTAAGACCAGGTGTGAAAGAAAGTTTGTTTTAAACATGTTTATCTAAAAGTATCTTTGAGAAACAGAGAAACACGGGAACAATCAGGAGGGGAGTCAGGATGACTCGAGTGGAGCATCTCAAATCAAATCAATGCCCTGATAAAGGTTGTGAGAATTGTAAAGTAGGTGAAATGTTCCTCTCATAAATGTAATCTAGTGTGCATTATGCAATTATGTAAAAACAGTCTGTACCTCAATATGCTGGTAATATTGTTTTTGTAAACAATGCAAATCTCCTGGTATTTCTTTGGCAGGACTCGATAAAAATTAGACACACCAGATGGTTAGCCTGTGTTTACTTGCGGAGGCATTTTCAAATGACCAGCAGGATTAGACGGCCCTGAGGGAGCTATTAGCACAGAGGGAAGACTTAATTGAACTATAATTTTTCATTAGGCTGTGGGAGATGATCTCAGTGTCAGTATGATGCAAATTTGCAGTGGAAGTTGCAGAATATTTAATTAAAGTGACGAGTGTGACTCCAGAGGAAACAAACGCCTCAGGTCTTCAGGTGGCTGAGAAGGAACTTAATCAAATTGAAAGAACAGCCATTAAAAAAAAAAGCAAAAGCTAAGTTAGCGTTAGCGATGAGTGCATATCCTTCATTTTGTCTGATGTGTCTGTCAGAGAAGGATAAGCACAATTTGAGGCGATACGAACATCATTTTTTTCTTGTTTTTCATTGTTACATTAATTTATTAATCAGAGATGAAAATAAAATTCAACCAAGAGCAAGTGCCATTGTTACCTCAGCTCAGTGATTCCCAAAACTGGGGGGCGTGTGACGTCATGACAGGGTGGATGGGTGGTTCTTAGTGTTACTGTATAAAATGTTGTAATTGCACATTATCTCGTTTTTTTGAGTTTTGAAGAATACTCAAATTTTTCAATAAAGATTACATTTCTTGACCCATTTTGTTGACATTTCCGTGTAGGGTTAAAAATGTTCCGTTCTTCAAAGAGGGGCACAAGAGAAAAAGTTTGAGAACCGCTGCCTTTGCTTCGCAGGACGTGTGTAAAATGTCATACCGGTAGTTTGAGAAACAACTGTGAATCCTTAAAACATGTTGTTGCCGACAAGAGAGTGTATAAAGTAATTGTTATAAACAATACATTCTGTAGCTGTTTCAAGTTGTTAAGTGGAAAAGACTAAACTTACTAAGCTGTGCACGAGCAGCAGGTAATCAAAAAACAACATTATCAGCCCAAAAAAACTCAGCTCATATCTAAGATAATAGAATAAACTATAACGAGTGGTTTATAAAGGTTTGGCAATGTAAAATGCTTTAAATAGTTCAGACAAAGCACTTTAAAGTAATCTTATATGAATTAAAATGATGAATGAACATGGATCAGCTTTAAAAGCATATATGATACAATTATCATACCAAATATTTGATTAAGTATGGAAACATTAGGCCAGTAGTTCCCAAACAGGGGTACGTGTACCCCTAGGGGTACAGGAGCACATTGCAGGGGGGTACTCAGACAGATTTAACAAATAATTTAAAAATAATCCCGAAATGTTCCGAGTTCCTTTTTAGGCTTTTTTTGGGGGCAAATTAACCACAAATTAACATTACTATTGCACTAAACAGGGTAATTTTATGCTGTAGAGGTCATTTTATCACACTTCTGACAATAGAAGACAACAATTAGCTAAATTTTAACAATGGAGACCATATTTATTTACTATTTAAGTAATCAGTTGCATGCTATTTTTATTTTATTTTCTTTAATTCCACTTTAAGTTACATACATTGTTTTGAATTTATAGATTATGCCTTTAGGGTTTAGGAGTGACCACTGTTCCACAAATGAAAAAAGCATATGAAATTATAAAGACGGTACATATGA
Organism: Gouania willdenowi; assembly: GCF_900634775.1. Lineage (NCBI taxonomy): Eukaryota > Metazoa > Chordata > Actinopteri > Blenniiformes > Gobiesocidae > Gouania > Gouania willdenowi. The sequence goes on from NC_041055.1 coordinate 16,123,050, forward strand.
TTTGACAAAAATGCAAAGGGGATACACGGGACAAAAAAGATTGGGACTCACTGCAATAGACTAGTGTGTGTGAGCATCATGACCTGTGCTACTGCTAATCTACACATATTCAAGTCTTCAGCTCTTTAGGACCATTCCAGTGAATTGTTTGAGGAATCCCACAGAGAACATTCAAACTTCTCACAGAAAGCAGAGGCCGATATGTACATTTATATGAAAGCATTAGCCAATAGACTGTCACTAACAAAACAGCAGTCTTCATCTTTAATTCAAATGTGGAATTGCTGTTTTTGTTTACCGCTGTCTCCTTTTTAAAATTCTCCAGCCTGCCTCTAACGAGATTTTATTTCTATGTGCTGATACAACAGGAACAAAGAAAACCACCAGTTTAGTCAGTAAGTATGTGCATAAACACGGTCCAATCATTAAATATTGCAAACAAACAATGTGAGAAAACAAGCAGTGCCATGCAGTTTTGAAATAAAACTACTGTAAATTGTCATTAAAGTGCATGGCAGAGATGAAAATCTTTAGCGGATTATATTTAGCGGATATGTTTTTACATCTTGTGTAAACAAGATGTTTCACTCACTGATCCTGATACCCTGTGGTTATTGCATTTGTTTGGACATGTAAGTCATTTGAGAGCCCAGGTTGATAGTAGGTGCAGTCATTGTCGTCTCTCAAGGTGGTCTTTGAGTCAAGTGCAGAAATGTGAGGCGTAGGACCAGATTTAATGTGTATGACCTTGATCTGAGCATTCCTATATAATTCAATGTCCCATGCTCGCAGCATGGTTGTGAAAAAGATGCATGTAAATGACGGACTGCTCATCATTCATCACTGTTGTCACCTTGACACCCAGGAGGAAAATAACAACCGTGGCATGGTGCGTCACTTCCTGTGTATGGTTCGACCCTCTCCGTACCTGAAGATATTTTGCAATCCAGTGCTCACAAATATTATTTGTAATACAAACCATGACACGTGCGTACACAGACATTATAAGGGAGAATGCCTTTCTGTGATTAACTCATGGTTAGTCATAATTAATTGATCATAGCCCTACATATGATGTACAGACCGTCCAGGAAATGATGTTGCAATTGCAACTATTAATGCAAATTTCTGCGCGGCCATGCAATTCTGTCCAATCACCGCAAATTTCTGCAATTTTAACCAATTTACTTAAAGATTCTGGTCATTTCGGCGGCACAACGTGGCTTAAGTCTGTCCGCCTTGTGTAATGCTGCGTTCACACCAGCGTCACGAAATGTTCGTGCGACCAAATTACATACAAAGTCAATGGATAAAAGCGGCCCAGACGCAAAATTTTTCCTGTGCGGCAATGCGGTCCGATCCATGCATCAAGAGCGTTGGCCGTGCAAGCGCGCTCCCTATTGTTTCGTCATATTCACACATTCGCAAGACTTGAAAATATTGAACTCCTGCGACTGTTTAGCATGACAAAAGCCAATCAGAGTCTTTGTTGACGATGATATCAGGCCGTCAACACGGACACCGGTCTGTTCACCCATTCAGCCATGCAGTAGAAGCTGTGTGTGACCACCTGGAGCTGTATAACATGGCCTTTATAACCGGGACCGGACTAGGAAGGATTTGGCGTCGAAGGAGAATCAGCGAAGAGGAGGTAGTAGTAGGTAAAAGTTCTCTCTGTAGTTTTCATCTTTGGAAGTCGGCACTGAGCTAGGTTAGCATTAGCCGCTAATCACACTGGCTTTTTTCACTGGTGGTTTATGTTTGTGAGAGGAGAAAAAGGAGCGCAGCTCCTCGCTTCAGCAGGCAGTGAAACTCACAGAGTTGAATGTGTCGCTGGTGGGCGGTGCTTCACTTGCGGAACGTTTTGTGCAGCAGACGAATCCGCTGCTGCAGAAGACACATTCGGTATGAACGCAGCATAAGCCACCATCACCTTCCGAAGCCGGCAGCCACCATCAGCCGCTGGGAGTCCCCCAGTGCGAGCGGAATCACCATTTAGTTTAGTTACAGACTGTGTCACAACAGCCAAACTTACTTTTTCGAGCGAAATAGCAATAAACGTGTCTCTCAAGTGTTTAATGATCTCCAGCTGCTCTAGAAAGACTTTAAAAAAAAAGAAACCTGATTAAACCTCTACCGTTTTAAAATGTCTTTGATAGAACTTCATTACAGGTACTGTCTAAAACGGTAGCAGTGGCCAACGTCATTGGTGCGTGGCCCCCCTGGTGGTATCTCCACACGTACGTTTACAAATTACTGAATGCATGAGACTCTTCTGCAGCAAATGTGTTTGTAACAAAAGTCATGAATGCATTGATAAGATTCTCACAGGAAAATAACCATTTATTTATTTTAGGATTGTTTTGATTCACTGTAATATACTCTGCACTGAAAACCTTTAAAATGTGATGGAAAATATCTGTATCTTGTTAAATTATTGCGAATCTGAGCTCTTTTCTGTAATGTTATGAAAGAATTCAAAGGCAATAAGGTTTTTTGGCAAACTGACCAGTTTAGGCAAAGTTATAGAAAATAATAAAGCCTCAAAATGCTGCAACAATCAAAGAAATTGGCAGCAAATTGTAGACAAAATGTTAACCATAGGGAATCTGGATCAATTTACTTGTTCTGTAATGTACAAACCATCCCTCACCATTGGTGAAATTTAAAAAAAATCCACACCTCGGTTCATAATTGACTGATCTTTATGAAATATTGGGTTTCTTCCTCAATTACCCCTATCGGGATCGGATCCAGATTGCCCATACATTTAGACCTATGGCATTGTTATTAATGGGGATAGAAATGTTTTTACATGTTGGTACCATGATCAGGATCACTGATCCAGATAACTGACAGCATCTGGCAACAAGGAGATTTAGTGCTCCGGTGAGGTGTGGGCTCTCTGAGTGCTCTTGTTGTATTTATATACAGTAATTTAAGATGTAGTGTTCCCCCCCCCCATTTTCCTTATAGTTTTGTTTGTTGTAGTGTCTTTATGCTAGTGTCATGCATTTTTAGTCCTTCTTGTGTATACACATTTTATTATTGTAGCAGTGTTGCATCTGTTAGCAGCCATGCTGTCTATTTATGTGTTGATGCCTGTTCCCGCTGAGTCTTGCAACTCCAATCCCAGCTGACTCTGGGTGCAAATACAGAGGAAAAACCCAGTTTATTGCAGGGCTAACACAAACAGACAAGTTTTAGGATGTGAGCAGCAGTGAGTCTCTGCACTGTCATACTGCATTGAGAGATTTTTGCAATCTTTTTCTTGACCTTTTGTGTTCATTCGTCAAGTTTTTTGTGAGTTTATGTCACTTAAATACTGTAGGACCCTCCACTTTGTGAACCTGCTGACATGGACGTTCAATGGGGTATTCTTGTACTTGTCACAGTGTGCTTCTTTTTTATAATGCCGGGCTACTGGACTCAAAGTGCCACTCACTTGTTATTGTTCTTGTTGTTGTTGTGTACTAGTTAAAATTGCTACTCCTCTGTTATATGTGAACGGATCGGGCTGAAATTTGGTAGGTATGTCCGCATACATACAAAAGAAAAAGGAAAAAAACAAAGCAAAAGTTGATATCTCATTTATTTGCGAGTCAAATATTATGACGGTTGGTGGTATCGAATCATTGGCACATACCAATATATAAATGGGGCCCATTACCCCGTACGTGTCACGCCCCCGGAATGAATATGATGAATGAATACGTGTGAATGAATATGATGAAACGCTCAGAGCCCTTCTTGTGAAATGGGGCCTGAGGTCCCACCCCCCATTTCCGGTAATTTCCAAATTTATGGGAACATAGTTGTGTAATATATCGTTTCAAAGGTAATTCAACGTAGATTACGAGTATGCCTCACACAATTTGATTAAGGGCCCGGGGGCCCACCTCTTTTTTTTCCAGCAATTTCCATTAAAATCATTTTCTCATTTGATTGTGAGTCAAATACTGCCACAGTTGGTGGTACCGAATCATTGACATATACCAATATATGAATGGGGCCCATTACTCCGTATGTGTCACGGGGGCACCCAGGGGCCCCATTTTTCAAATGACTACTCCTCCTTTAATGCTCGTTGAATTGGGCTGTAATTTGACATGGATTTTCTATGAGTGGATGTCAAGAGCCTCTTGAAGACCTTTTTTACTCGGTGGAACCGAGTCATTTGACTGAATTCTCGGGAACGCGTTACGTGCTATTCGGCGAGGAGGCGTTCCGCGAGACCGGCCGTAGTTCATCCGAACTTGTTTATGACAGAAATAACTGGGAAAAGCATTGCAAAATGTACCTTTTGAATCAGACACAAATTACCAGCTGTGATGCTTTGTGCATGTATATATACTGAAGAGCTATTCAGGCACCCTATTAGCTTGTACGACACCACATGTTGTACTGAATGCATGTGCTCTGTACTCCCCATAGGGAACTCAGTCTAAGACCTGCCTTTTTCCCCTCACCCACTCTCTCTCTCCTCCTGTTCTTATCCAACTTCTCATCTAAACATGATGGCACCGAAAATGGCAGCCAAGGTGTGTTGATGTGTGTTCTTTCCACTGCAACTATCAAATTAAATTCCTTTTACTGTTCTAAACTGTACCTGGCAAATAAAATCCTCACTGATTCTGATTCTGTTGTAAACAAAGCTCAGTCCTGTCGCTTTGCTTTTGGCTTCTAGACAGTGAAAGAAAACGGTTGCCTTTCAAAAGCAATCAAAGACAACGTGAGCTTGAAACAAAATGCAGCATTGACACCTGTGAACCGGTATGTAAGACAGAGCCAGTAAATGAATAGTTCAGATGCTGAGTGATGTCCATCTTCACACTTTGTAATCACTCTCCTGAGACACCTGTCTGAGAAATAAAGTGTGTTGTTGTTCTTTCGAAGGATGTTAACTTCATATTTCAGTCACCCATTGATTTCTTCTGCAGGGGGAAGAAGTTCAACTTACCTTTGAGGGAAACTGTTCTCCTTCCTGTGACAGTGCAGGGTAACAACCCTGTGACCCTCACTCCTGACATCCTGACTTACGGTCCACATAACTGGGTTACTGGCTCGAGCTCCGAGGAAGGCCACACCTTCCTTCAGCCTGACCCTGAAACACAGAAACATGTGGGGGTCAAAAAGAGAGATGACACTGCAACAGTTACAAACTAAAAAAAAGTTAAATATCACTTTAATACGGCTTTACGTATCAATGAATTCACAAAAGGAAGTTACTGACTTGCTTGGGTTTAAAACACAAATCTATCACATTTATCTACATTCTATAACTAATCGAGATAGGCGATATGGACTAAAAAAAATATCCCAATAAATTTTGGTATTTATCACGATAACGATAAACATCACAATAAATAAAAAAAAACTATAAATAAATAAAACAATTCTTAATTTAAAGTGTAAATAGGTTCCTTACAAACACAAATACATTAAAAAGGTTACAATAGCTGCTGACTCAAAGAGCTCATGAGCTGATATTTTATGGAATATATTAGTGCATGTGGATCACTCTATTAGTGTTTTTGTACAAAATTCATTTATTTCCTGACTTAAAATTAAATCATTCTCTAAAAAAAAAAAAAAGGCACATATAACTCCATCAGTGTTTTTACTGTTGCTGAATCTTGTTTCATTTATCTTATGAGTTACATAAAGTTATGGTTAATAAATAATTCTGATTTCCTGTAATTAAACCAGATCAAGCTGATGATTTAATCATTTGGTATACTTAGGTGTAATAATCTCAATAGTTACGTTAGTCTAATGGGACCAGCTTTGTCTGTGAACACGTGAAATATAATAAAAAAATATTGCGTTTCACAAGTTTGGACGGATGCATAGTGACATTAATATTATTTATTTCACACAACGTGCAACATGTTTAGCTTTTGTCCTTCCCAACAAGTGTTAAATCAGACCATAAACAAATCGATGGCTCTCTGTGACTTTATGACAGTAAGACATGTTCTTTTAATTTGGCCTATTCCTTATATGAAGTGGTTAGCGTTAGCTCTGTGTGTCGGTGGGTTAGCTTAGCATAGTTAGCTTTAGTTGAGCTTCCAGTTCATAATCGTTTATTGGGCATTCTTGGCTAAATTGTGGGACAAATGACCCTCACTAATTTCCGACATGGGAATGTATTGTTTATATCGTGGGATGACATAACCTTTCTTTTCCTCTATTCCTTTTACTTTTAACAGTCTAAATTCAAACACAAAAATCTTGATTTTGTCTTTTTGCTTTTGCATTTTCTATAATATTGTTTTTTTTTATTTATTACTACAAAAAAGTAAAAGTACTGGGTTGTATGTATTTGTGACATGCCAAAAGTATCTCCAACTTTGCAACTTCTGATGCCACAACTAAAGTCTGTGGGAAGCACGTGTTGTTTACACTAGACGTCAAGAAGATATTGTACTGATTCTGAGAAAAATCAAATCTTATTACAGCCACTTTGGCTTTTGTGCTACCGGACACTAATAAATATAATTCCCTGTTGCACATAAAATATGAGGAAATTGTGTTGCATGCACAAATATAATTCAAGTCAACTTTTTTTTTCTGCTGAAAACAAATTTGTTGGATGTGTCGCTGGTGGGTGAACGCATCATTAGCCAATCAGGACACAGAACACAATGCGCGTTCATACGCTGTAAAAAAATGCATCCAAAATTGCACTGTAAAACAAATCTGTGAAACACAGAGGCAATGAAAGGTGAACCATGATATAGCGTTGGACTACTTTATTACAATTTTGCATATTTTTGTGTAAATATGGTTTAAAATCAGGAAATTACAATCAAATGTAACTTTTGGCTGAGAATGGTGGTTTGCAACACTTTGGTGGCTTCTTACAATAGCGTTGCACTTTGCTGTGAGGACAGGACACCAGCGTTCATTTCTAGCCTTTCACAATAAAAGCTCCAGACACTCTAGAAACTCCTTTCTCCTACGATAAAATCATTATATGATAATATTTAAATCGATGATCATAGCCACTAACCAAACCATTTCCCAAGAGGAAGTTGTGCCCATAACCATTTCTATGGATGCATCTAAAGATGCAAACCACAGTTTGTTTGTTTTGTCCAAGGTCAGAAGGTACTATGTTTAGTGTCAGGGCTCAACAATAGGCCACTGACTCCAGTTTTGGATATTTTCACAACATGTCACTGTCAGTTTGATGCACAAAGCTTTCATTCTCTCCCCTGCTCCTGTCCTTATATTCTCCCTTGCGTCACTGCCATTAATCTCAAACTTGAATTCATCAGTAAATAGGGCTTCTTGTCAGTCATCTCCAATAAAATGCTTGTATATCTTAGTCCAGCCCAAGGAAATGACCTCATTTCCTTTCCTCTACTCATGTCGTTGTTGACTGAACGTTTACTATTGAGCCTTTTGTGATGTTTTATGTTGCTTTTTATCAGAAATGAAGATGGGTTTTTCCTCTGTCGCTATGATTTATGGTCTTTGAATGATGTGTCTTTTGGATTGCCTTGTTTTGCTTTAGATCCTACTGATTTATTTTTCAAAATGAATTTAGAGTGTCATGCACCCACAGAAACCCTCCGTTTATTCTTGTTTTTATGTTTCCCAATTCATTGGGTTAGAAACGCCCTGTTGGAAAGTTGGGTACATGTAGATTTATAAAGCAAAGCAATGACCTTCGAATGAGTCACTTGAGCTCCTTCATGCAACTAAATTTAATTTGACCTTTACTATAAAGACATTCGTATGACAGATTAGCTATAGTCAACTGCTGGTATTGAAGAAGAAGAAGAAGAAGAAGAAGAAGAAGAAGAAGAAGAAGAAGAAGAAGAAGAAGAAGAAGAAGAAGAAGAAGAAGAAGAAGAAGAAGAAGAAGAAGAAGAAGAAGAAGAAGAAGAAGAAGAAGAAAGCCATTAACACACATAATCCTCAATATTTCAGCATTATTGTATATGAAATATGCCCGAGTTGCCCTTTTTTGGAGGTTCATATTAACTATGACAGGTATCTGATGTGGATTTGTGATATATATAGCAATCCTATCTCATGGTAATACCAGAAAAGAGGAGTATGAAAGGCTTGGCAAGTGCCAGAGGCTAAAAGACAAGTAGAATGGATGAATGGATGTGAAAGGTTGTGTCCAAAATGGTAATTTCTACCTCATCAACATGTATAAGGCTCAAAAAGGGGACATAAAACACCTGGGTTGCTAAATGTATAATCAGATTGAGGAAATCATTTGTTAAATAAAGGCATCACAATACAGATAGAGCGAACACATCGCAGCACATGAAAAGTCATATTTTGCGTCCGCTAAACAGATTTATAGTGTCATTGAATGCATCACTGTTAGTTGGTCACATTTCTTATAATATCTAAGAGCTATGACATTGACCCATTGGGCTTGTGTCCCAATCTGCTTCTTTAATAACATTCTATATCGAACAAAAAACACAAAAAAACAACATTAACAAAAAAAAAAAAACATGTTGATTAGGTTTCATTGTTTGTCAGTTTTTATTAAATCAAATTTGTTTAGGATTTGAACTTTTTGGAAGTAAAACACTGCCTCACAATACAACACAACACAATACAATACACAGTGGTTTAGTCACTGTTAGAGTTGAGTAAAAAAATCGACTTATCAATCTTGAATCGATTTCATTGAAATTTTAGAAAATCGATTCACAGGTGCCGAAATCAATTACATTTTTTTTCACTCTAACCACATTAGTCTCACACTATAGTCTGGCATTAGCAAAGTCGACGACTGCAAGCATGGCAGACTAAGCTCCGCTTGGTGACACACCCCAACTTAAGTCAGAAGTTTGGAACCATCTTATTAATAACCATGTAAAAATAGAAAAATCAACTCTGAATCGAAATCGAATCGTGATTAATCGATTCAACACCTTATGAAATGAGGAAATTGGCCATGATACCCAGCTCTATTCACTCTATTAGTTTATTGGTAATTTTATAGAAAAAAATATTCATGAAAAACACTTTTTTTTTTCTTTCAAAAAATAAATAAATAAAGTCCCAAATATGGCCAGTACTCCAAGCCTACTATGATATCACAATCAAGTACATAAAAACCTGCCTTAAACGTTTTCCAAGATCATCAATTAAAAACAGCAGTGTCCCAGGCATTGTTGGCAGAATGTGCTAGAGGAGGACTTCAAGCTTTATTCCGAAAAACAACACCATGAAACATCTGGAACACAGATGGCATAAAAGCTGAATTTAAATAAAGCCAGAATCTGTGTTGCTGAGATCAAATTAAAATTAAGTGCGCGTGAGACCAATTAGTGTAAGAAAAAAAGAAGCAAATGAAAGCGATTCATCACATCTATTGCTTCATCCAATCAAGCTCTCATATTGAGCACAACAAACAGGCTCCTTCGATCCCTTTCACAGTCATTAGATCGTTAATAGATCAACAACTGCAACAGACTCCATGCTGAGCCTACCTTTTTTGCTTATACATGGTTTTCTTCTACAGGAGGAGATAGGTCATAACATTCTCTGTCAAGCAAAAGTCTTATGATATTTACTGTAAGTGCAGCTTTTAGCCCTTTTTTTGGTCACAAAATGACATAATTTCTGGCACAAATGAAGGGTCACGCTTTCTGCGGTCAAAGAAATAAGAAATGTCTCTGAAGTAAAAGCCCAAAAAACCTAAACCTAAAGGTAAGTTCACAATGAGTGAAACCCAAACTCGTTAAAGATTTTCCTAAATCTATTAAATCGGTGTCCACCCTCAGCCCGGATTAGTGAAAAACTATTACAAGATGTGCTAACAGAGAAATAATGACATGAAAACTCTTGCGGCAGCTCTTAGAAAAGCAACAGTCGTTACATCTTCGAAGTTCAATCGTTTTTCTTTGATTTTGTCACAGTCGGCATAGCACTAATAACTGGCCTTGTGTTTGGCCGCTGCTCCCGACGACAAGCAAAGATAAAGGGCTGCTGGTGTGGAAGATGCAGACAATAACTAGGAGGAGACAGTTGATTGCTGTCTGCACTCCTGTTTTCCCAGTCGTCACCCCAGCCTCTGTGCAGTAATTACCCCAAACCCACAAACAGATGCAATAGCAGAGGACAACAGAAGAAACGAAAACAGAGGAAAGGCATCACGTGCTCTACACGAACAAACTCCAGAGTATAAATGCACTTAGGAACTCATTATGCTGTTTAAACAATACACCTTTCTTACTGGTACACAGTTATTCTGCACACCTGTTTTTTATTAAACTATGGACTTTACGGTTCTTTATTGATTCCTCCCTAAACAAATGATTTGTATCAGTGGTGTTTTTAAGGAAGCAGGTGAAACTGCTAACTATAGTCAACAAACAGATTATCAATGTTTTGTTATAAACCCTTCCAAAATTGTGCCACTTATTTTCCCTTATATAAACTTTTACCTCCACCAAAGAGGTAGTAATTTCCTCGGCACTTATTTATTATTTTCGAAAACGAAAACGGTTTTCGGAAGCATGTTGGTCAGTTTTTTTTTTTTTTTGTTTTTTTTTTCGTGTGTGTGTTAGTTTGTTTGTTTGTGTACACAATAACTTCAAAAGTTATGAACAGATTTTGATGAAATGTTCAGGAAATGTTGATAATGGGTCAAGGAACAGCTGATTAGATGTTGGCGATGTTCTGGCTACCAAAAGAAAATATATAAATATATATCCCATTCTTTTTCCCATCCACACTGTGGAACTCCTGTTCAACAATGTTTTAGAACACTGATGATATCATCAACAGTGATGTCATCAGTGTACAATTGTGTACACAAACACACACACACACACACACACAAAACACAAATAGACTGACCATCATATAATTCCGAAAACTGCTTTCGTTTTGGAACAGTGGCTCCGTGGAGGCGTACGGATCCGATCGGCCGTTTTTGAAAGTCTGCGCTTCAAGATTAGGTCAAAAGTACTTTACAGATTTTGACAACATTTTAACCAAAGATAGACTTTACGCCATGCAAGATTCCATTTAATTTTGGAGGGAATCTGGACCAATATACTGATCCTGAATCAGGTTAAAAAAAAACTAAAAATCATTATCGCTCATTAATGCAGAATTTAAAAAAAAATATTTCAGTAAGGATCACTTTAGTCAAATTGTTTATTAGCATGCAGTGTAGATTCAGTGGTAAGGCCCTGTTCTGGGACCTCTCTGCCCTTCTATGCAGCTGCGTGAAAAGCCCGAAGCATAGGGAGCCCCCCCTCGCTCTTCCATGAGCTACATGGAAGGCATAAGCAGAGAGAGCGGTCAGCAAGACCCCCTGGAACAGAAGTTCAGATATTAGATGCTGACAGGGGACACTGTTTAATTAGACATACGAGGAGGAGCTGGGGTGGGGGTCGGTTTCCAGGCATTTGCGGACGAAGCGTGAGGAAGTAGGTGTGTTGCAGTGGTTTAAATCCAGTGCCGTGATTAGCTCTAACCAATGGGAAGCATGGAACATGATCAGCTGAATGATTAACTAAATTAGGCTAGGGGATGGATGCGTCAGTTGGTAATAGCTACTGTCAGCTGATAAAGCTGGGCTAACTTGACTTCCAGCGCTGCCTGAACTAACGCAATGCTGAATATATTGTATTGTATATCATAATTGACCGATCTCACAGAGTTTCATCTAGTTCGGACCCGCATTATTATTATTACTATGCATCAATTTTATATAGCGCTTTTCTGGGTACTCAAAGTTGCTTTACAATGAAGGGAGCAGTGTTGTGGTTTGGTGCCTTGCTCAAGGGCACCTTGGCAGGGCTAGAGAAGTGCCCTCGCAGCTACCAGAACAACTTCTGTGTTTTTCAACCCATGTCCCTACGGACTGAGCCACTGCCGCCTGTATCTAGAGCGCATTTTACAATAGATTTTCCCAAAAAATGGGAGTGTCCTTACATTTAACCTACCGTATCTTTATTAAAAGGGATGTACGTTTCTTCCAAGACTTTAAAGTGTGAATGATCATGGTATCATGATCAGGATCACTGATCTAGATAACTGCAAATATCTGGCAAAGAGAATATTTGGCACTTTGCAGAGGTTTGCACCCTCTGAGTGCTCTGGTTTTAACGTCTGTCATCTTTTGACATATTTTGAGGCATCTAACCTTCTCTCAAACCTAAGCGTTACGGACGTGCAGTCAACAGCATGTGCCACACAGCTGTACATTAACAAATGGCATGTTGTAAATGAGATTGGTTTGGCTAATGTGATTCCTGGTGAGGGTGGACAAATAGAGGGGAGGGCGAGGCAATAAAGGAAAGCAATTTGAAGGGGAAGCCCTTTCCCATGCATCAGCACATGAAGCTGCCTCATTAATTCCATGAAAACCTGCATCAGTGGGATGAGTATTTACAGATGAGACGAGGTTGTCAGAGTGAAGCGTTTCCAGCGCCGCTTGATTGATGCTTAGAAATGACATGCCGCAGCAGCCGTTGCTCGAACAACGTGTCAACACAGCTCCTTCAGACATGTCTCTTGCAAACTGTATGAAATAGTGACGTGCATTAATATTAATGTAACGCACACAGCGGGAAATTTAATAGAATACAAACAAACTGGGAAGGAAGTGTGAATTCAGAAGTTCTGCACCTCACTGTAATAATTGTGCCTGATGAGATATTAAGAGATCACTTTTTCCTCTCAGCAGGACACAAATGCCCACATAAAATATTAACTGTACGGGAATGCTTTGAATCAGTTAGACAACATGACAGTTAAGGCTGCAGTGTTTTCCCTACCCTTACCCTAACTATCTTCCTTCCCCTCCTCCAAGTCCATGCTCTTCACCAGACAACAAAATAACTAACTCCAGGATACCTTTCCAAAAACAATGGAGTGGAGTTCCACTGTGATTTGTGCACTTGAACACTTGCACGCACCCACCTGCTGAGGAACAGGACGCACTAGAATATTTATTACATCAAACACCTGAAAAGCAGACAAAATATTTGTGGTTTGAAAGGCTTGGAGGGAGCTAGGAGGCCCGCTGTTATTGAAAGAAACACGCAAACACATTATTTCATATTGTCACACCTGCCCCGTTTTCCCTGCCAGCTGTAAACCTCCAGGGGAAAACTGTACTTGCTTTCTGAATTGTTCAATAGACAGTACTGATGAGTCACTTTGGATTGTTACCCATTGACGAGAAAATAATGCACGTATCAATTCCAAATCAGGATACTATATACAAACAAGAGCGCAAACATCCACCACATGCCAAATATCCTATATCACAGATATCTGCAGTTAAATATTTCGATCTCGGTTAATAATAATACAGTAGGTTGAAATGTATGGGTACCCCCATCTTTAAATAAAATTGCGATAAAATGAGTAATCCAGATTTGATCTTAATGACACTCAATGGAGTATATAGGAACCAATCTGACATAACTGTCATATTTCATAAAGATTAATCAATTACAAACCAAAATATACATTTTTGAAGTGATAGGGATTTTTTGATTTTTGAAATAAATCCAGGATCAGTATGTTTGATGTGGATCCACTCTAGAATTGAATGCAATCTTCCATCGTGTAAAGTTTATCTTTGGTTAAAACTTTGTCAAAATCTGTTGTTTACATTAGACTTAAACTTGCTTACAAACGTATCCATAAATGCCCGTGAAAAATATTACCTCCTTGGTGGAGGTAACAATTGGTTACTAAAAAGAAAAAAGCAACCTATGGGTGGATGAATAGGGAAACAAATGCAGAAAATCTGTAAGAGAGATAAACTTCAGTGGATGGATACTTAACCTCCAGCCCAGCATGATTATATAACTGCATTAAACTACACTGAAGAACACTCAGAGGAAATTAGGCCTCTAGAGGATAAACTGGTGCGACAGTGACTCAGATAAAGTGTGCAATCCTAGACTTATAGGTGATAATCTTGTCCAAACATTCAAAAATGACAATTTCACTAACTTATGTTGGGAAAAAAGAGACACTTTTGGTCCAAATTGCACCAAGATGTTTATTGTAAGTCCATTCCTTCTTTAAAGGGCCCATGTCGAATTTTCTGTGCTTGAAACTTGTGGCGTCATACACATGCCCAAAGTGTTTTTTTTCACTGATTCCCTCAATCGTTAGTTAGAGGTGATTTGCTCCTTTCTTACTGCAGGGTGAGCACAAACACCTCGCTCCAATTTGATGATGCGTTCTCACTTTGATGACGAATTTGACGCGGCACTGAGCTGGAGAAGCCACGTCTCTAGGAAGCTCTCTGCTGTGATTGACATGTAAACAGACACGCCCACAAAGGTGAGCATTTCAGCATCCTTCGCGCAGTGCTATGTATGTATTTTCTACAGTCTATGTATGTATTTTCTACAGTCTATGTATGTGGGTGGGAGGAGGGCGGGCCGTCCTCTGGCCCTACGTCACCGTGCGGGGAGGAGGAAGTCAGTGTCCCGTCTATAGACACGCCCACTCATGAATACGCATAAGTAGGCTGCAAATCAGCCTGTTTGTGTAGAGTTGCTCAGAAAGTGACTTCTCAGAGGCTACAACTCTGGAAAACAGGCGAGTTTGGGAAAATAAATCTCAAATACTATGTTTTGGGGATTCTTAGAACAAATGGAGATGGGTGAAAAATAGCGTGATATAAGACCTTTAACACCTAAAGCCAAACAGACATCTGAAATAAACTCACAGGCTGTTGGGTATGAAACCTTATGCTCTCCACCAACCCCTCTGTTCCTCCTGGCTGAAAAAAATAATCTTCTTCACTACAGAGGAAAATGCAATTAGATCTGAACCACTGGCAGGTGAACCAGGATTGGATCTGGACCAACAAATTAGTGAGGTGAATCAGGGCCACCTAGGAGATGCACCGAGTCAATTAGCCGAATAGCAGTCATGAGTGGAGTGTTCTAAGGGGCGAATAGACAGATGCAGAGATAAAGACAAACCTAATTCAATTAATGGCCTTAATGCTGTTTGTCCTTTTATTAGAGCTAGTCAAGAGTAGACTGCTCTAGATGGAGGAAAAATATTAGCACCGCACGATAAACTCATCTTCAACCATACTGTGTGTTTATTCAGCTGCATTGCCTTATTCTCGCACTTTTGTCTTACATTTTGCAAATCTCTCACCATCTCTTTTCGGTTTGTATGTATCTTTATTCTTTACCCACAGAATCACTCTCCTTCTCTATCTGTATCTACTATTCCATGCCTTTCATGCATCAATGGTCTGTCATCCTCTTCACAGCCCAGGACGACGAATGACTTGTCCATGAAACTAGATTTTTGTTCTAAAGAAATAAGAAAGCATGCACTCGATTGATTATACCAATTGTTTTCTATTTGCTGATTAGTTTAGCTTGTTACACTCTCACTCAAAATAGTACGGATCTACCGAAGGAAAAATCCTGATTCAGCAAAGAGTTGGTGACCCACAATGATCCAGAGCCCTGAGTCCTTGGTTTTTGCATAGCCCACCGGCAATTAATATTTTATGGTAAACTATAAAGCTTAGCTAGCCGAGCAAATGGAGTTACTCATTCATCTGGAGTGATCCACTTTAAATTTCCTCAACATCTACTGTTGAGGACGAATATTTGGCATAAAGGATATTTGTTCTCCCTCAGAGACTAAAGTAAAGGAAGAATAATGACTATGAAAATAAACAACATAGTGATTCCTTTAAGAAAAGGTGCCAAAATGTTGTTTTATAATATCTGTGTCTGCTTTATTGTACAGAAGAAGAGTGAAATGCAAATAATAATTCAAAGTTTATATTCATATATTCACCGACAAGGTGACAAAGCGCAAAAAGCCAAAAAATATCTTTCAAGTGGAATTTGATAACTTTGCGCTTAAAAACATGTTATTTGATGCATCAAACTTGATTCCACTGCATGAAGCACCGTCATTCCAAAATAAAGTGTCAAAAGTCTCTTTTAAACTTGGTACATTTTTTTGCAGCACCAAGTCATTTATTCTCTTTACGTAAATACTGATTATCTTTCTCCAGTGCAGTGATGGATTATCTATGCTATTCTAATGTAAGACATCCTGTTCATAATCATGTATGCATTTAAAATAAATAAATAAATAAAAATAAATAAATAATAATAATAATAATAATAATAATAATAATAATAATAATAATCACGTATACCTTTTAAAGGTGCAGTCTGCAACTCTTATAAAAGTGACTTTTTGTCATATTTGCTAAAGCTGTCACTATGTAAGGACAGCTTTACATGAAACTAAAGTAGTTTGTGTGAAAAAAACAGACTCATTGTGTCCCTCCTTCTGCTCCTGCAGCTTTCGGCAGATTGATAGAATGCACCGCGACCAAGCAAAAAGAACCAATCAGAGCCAGGATTGTGTTTGATGGACTGTCTGACAGCTGTTGCTCACAGGCCCCACCCCTTTCCTTGGGCTGTAGCACCATCTTGTTTACAGTGTATGGTCTGGAGGAGTAGAAGATGGAAATAACGATTTTTCTGCTTGAAAGGTAATTACTGCTGCTTGATTTACATTATGTTTGATTTGTAATTGTTACACTAGAACTCTGTAGTGCATGTGTTGTTTGTGTGTGCGCAGCAGCCTCCGTGTGAGCTGCTGTAAGTGACACTGTGTTGTTGCTGCTGCTGCTGAGGTGTGTGTACATTGAGAGAGAGAAGCACTGCAGTAATATGCTTTTAACAGTGCATGTTATATTACTGTGGTGTTGCTGTCAGACTAATGTTAGCTTGTTAGCTCCTCTGAGGGAGGGACTTTGGAATGTTTTGAGGCAGGGCAAGAGAGCAGCAGGGAGAGAGGGGTCTGAAAGTCGCGGACTGTACCTTTAAGTGTCTGTGTGTCAAAAGATGTTTTTGTTAATGCTTTATTTACACCCTCTCATTTTTGTAATGCCAACTTTAGTAATTGGAAATAGTTCTTAAAGGTTCATCATTTTAACAACAGTAAAATGTTTTTTACGCAGTCATGGGCAACTGGCACCCGGGGGTCCCCAAAGAAAATCCGCAAAGGACTCCAAAAATCACCCGAAATGACAAAAAAAGGACAACAAAAATACACAAAAATGACTCCAAAAACCCAAAACAACATAAAAAATTTACAAAAAACCAGAAAACAAAAAAAAAAAGATTGCAAAAACACTAAATGGCATTAAAACACACAAAATAAAGGTAAAATATCTAGAAAAATGCTAAACGATCAAATATTCAACAACAAAAAACAGTTCAAATGACAACAAAATCATACTTAGTTCATTCCTTGCTCAGTTTGGTCATTAATTAAAATGTCCTGCATGAATATAGATAATGTAGACGTTGGAACACACTATCACAATCTCTCCCCTCTGTGATAGAAGTTGTCTATGCAGTGCAGTGACTAAAAAACTTGGGTCCAAGAAATAGGATAAAAACTGAAATACATCACTTTCTTTGGTCATTGGCCTCTCCTCTGGTTGAACAAAAATGTTTACAAAAGATGGATCCTGTCCCTCGCTACAGAGAAGTGAATGTATATGTTCTTTCTATGAAAATTGTTATAATTTCTAGAGCACTTCGGATGCCAGAGAAAAGGTGAATCTTGTAAGACCATCTCGAGTCACATTGATCGGAGGTACTGTATCATCAAACACCTTTCCTCCACTCTCTTTAATGTTCTCTGTGTGGAAAAGTGCTTTGGAAAATGAAACCCTGTATGAGTGAGGCCTATCTGGTCCTTGACTTCACCTTTGTGAAATGTCAATTTTACTTTTTGCTGCTATTGACGGTCTCCTCCTTCCCATCTTTCTTCACAGATCGATATTAGTGCGAATTACACAGTACAACGAATGGATGTGTTCAGAGGATATCAGAGCTGTGAAGTGTTAAAAGTAAGACCACCCTTCAAGTGACAAAAACGATCAAAGAGAGTCGTACTCAGAGTGCTACTTAGTTATTTCAACTAGAAGTGGATGGTATTGAGTAGTGCCTAATTAAGTAGCTGCTGACAGTCACCCAACACATTTAGACTAAGGTGGCTGTGTGAGAAACT
The DNA here is from genome assembly GCF_900634775.1 of Gouania willdenowi. Lineage (NCBI taxonomy): Eukaryota > Metazoa > Chordata > Actinopteri > Blenniiformes > Gobiesocidae > Gouania > Gouania willdenowi. The sequence continues at coordinate 16,141,092 of NC_041055.1, forward strand.
TGTTTCTTTTCTCTCAGAGAGAAAAAAAAAAAGCACCATGGACTGGATTTGACAATACGTGTTCATCCGAGCGTACGGTGAAGCCTCGTCAGCAGCAACATCTAATCCTGCTTTCACAGTCTGCTTTTAATTAAAGACAAATAAATCAGCCAGATGACTGACATACAGAGCTTGGACCTGAGTTCTGGCATCAAACTCCTGCTTTTCAAAAGGTAGAAGACCAAAGACTGTCAGAGAAGTATGAATCACTTTAAAGGAGAGAAGGTTTGAAATGTGAATTGGCTTTGTCCTCACGACACGATATGTGAAAGAGCAAGAGCAATCACATGGTTAGGGCCGCTGCGAAATAAATTTGTGTTGAATTCAGACAGTCCTGAGCTCTACTGAGAGGAGGAGCATCGATTTGGAAAACCTTGCCAGGGTTATATACATATAGTGCATTTAGAATACAAATCAGAGAATATCTTTTTTATCCGTCAAACAACAAATGTCAAGGTCCTTATGGTCTTTATCTGCAATTTAAAAAATACTTCCTTCAACTACTAAAATGAAAGCATTTTACCCAAAGCAAAACAAATTAGACGAAAGGGCAGTGATATTTATAGCTTAGAACAGAAAAAAAGGGTTTTAAAGCAAATTAGATGTACAAGTCACAAGCGTAAACAAATGTGGCTAATGGAAACATTAAATGATTACTGAAAGGCAAAGACCTCAGGAATACTTTGATGATAATTGTATAAGAAGCGCTAATGTAGAGCATATTTCTGCTTAATGCACCCTTGATGTTTTGGGCCAAATCCATAAAGGAGGATGAAAAGTACAATTTATGATATTATTTAGCCAAAAAAGTTAATAGTTTTGTTTTCTGTAAAGGAAAATGGCAACTAAGGTAACGCAAGTAAAGAAAAAGCCTACATGTGGGTGTGAAGTGACTGAAACCTGACATGGAGCAATATATGTGTGTGCAGTCAGTGACTGTTACATGAAAGTGGGCAAACAAGATGATGACATAGAGGGGTGGGACAGTGCAACACAAACTGGGACCAAAAGCAAGTCATATCCAGGATAACACAGCCTAGTTTAAATCTCAATGAAAGGCTTTTACAAGAGAACTGGAAAACATCACCAATCATACGCACTGTAGGACGTCATGATCTCCTCTTGAGTCACGAGATTTACAGGGCAAGCAAAGGGTCAGCGCTAAAGACACATGTAAGATACATGTCGCTGGGGTTTTCCTCTTATTTTGCATGTTGGCAAGAATACCCAACTTTCAATTTCCCATTTGCTTTAATGCTGGATTTCAGGAATGAACTCCGACTGCTGCAGTAGATTATAGCTGAAGGAATGGGGTCATGTTGTTGCAAACTGAAGCTTGTTCCTCATGGCTGCCATTTGAAAGAAAGCCTAGCCAGTTAAATAGGGGATACAGACACATCGACACAGCTTCCAGTAAAACCTATTTGACACAAGGCTGCGTTCAGCGGATCAAAATTAGACTTTGCATTTGCTGCGGTGGGTCCAATGGATGATCCAGGACTCATCCAATATTTGGACGGATGCAGAAAGGGGCCAAGTGGTATAATCTGAGGATATGTGAGGCAGATTATTGCAAGTATGTCCACCTGATGCCGACAAGGTTAAATATTATTTTAATTTGCAGTTGGAATTGGCTGCACAGACAGACCTGCACAGCCATGTGTTGAAGGTAATGTTAACATTTTACGACAAATACTGTATTATAAAGTGCAATTTACAACCTTGAATTGAATGTGTTTTTTCTTTCTTTCAAAGTATGTTTTGCATTTGGACAGAAAACAATGAATAGTTTTAGAGAATGGCCTTGTCGTGCTGGCCAACACAACACAAGAAATCATATTATTAAAAATTATGAATAATCAATTTGTCCATTTTGTCTTTTTCTTTTTCTTTTAAAAATAGAGGCCTTTTTAGAGTTTGCAAGAAAGCTGTCCTTGGACAAAGAGAAAAAGTAAATTCTTTGAGTTTACTTAAAGGCACACCGCAGACGTTTTGACCCAATTAGTTATTTTAAATGATTCTTCAGGCCAATATACAGCGCTTGACAGTATCAATGCAATGTAAGTTTGGAGAGATGGACCGTCTTTGGCCAGGTCATGTGACCTGGAGAATGCCTGGAGAACGCATCACGTTACAAAAGTCACGTGACCACAAGCTCTGATATACTCATTGGGCTAAGGCATTTGCTAGTATTTTTCCGCCTGTTTGACTTCTGGTCATGGCCGAGGCAAGCAAAAAGTTTAAAACTGCTTCTGAGGAGGCTAAAAAGACGCTGCCGAGACCTATTCCTCTCCTGTCCGGACCCTGGCGAAGGGGGCCGGGGTTGGGGGGGGGGCAGCTACGGCTGCAGAGCCCAGCCCTGCTTCACACCTCAACCCTGAGAGCCAATCGTTATCCTGAAGTCACAGGTCAACTACTGTCTGCATACACAATCAAAAGACAGGCCCGACTGACTGTTTGTTGATTTTTGCGACAATGCTGCTGCGCTTGTGGCCACTAGGTGCGCTTGACGTGAAAGTTATAGGTCTAGCGCCCCTAGTGGCCACAAGTTACACAGTGTGCCTTTAACTAAAACATGTCTGACTAATAAACAGACTGTGTGGATGGAATTAATTTGTGCATACGAAGAATGGCTATTTTCTACAATTTGTTCAGCCATCACAAAAATAAATATTAAAACAGTAAGACTGATTTGAAACCAGTACTAAAATTATGCACTCATATGGAACAGCTGACGAGCTGTCATATTATGTCAGTCTGCTAAAACCACACTGGACTGATGAATGGCAGACAGGGTGATTAGTCTTGTGATTTTTGTGATAGTGTGCCACTGTTGTTTTTTATCATATTTCTAGGATATTTACAGATGTATTATTGCATCCTCTATTGCATCCTCTAAGCTATTATCTAATCATCCAATTCTGTCTGTAAACTTCATAGTAATAGTGGATGTGCAGATTTTCAATGCCCTTCATGCTGGTGATGCCTTTGTGGCAATGTTATCATGTTAATTACAGCATCAAGCAGAATCTATTTGACAGCATTTGAAAGGCTTATCAATGGTTATTTATTTGGAGACATTCCATTCAACCTCATTTTGTCTTCTGATCACATATCTTTATTAACACATTACGTGTTAATTATCTCTACATAATGCGCTTAGGCGTCAGAGAGAGTCTCGCACATCAAGGAGAGGAAGAACAAAAAAACAATAATTGCCATAGGCATGCACACCACATCACTCTGAAGCCATTACCAAAACGATTAATCATTGGCAATTACTAAAACATTTTAATCACCATTGTTACAAACGGGTGATTATTCATTATGTCATCTAATTAAATCATAAACTGTACGTGTGCGGTGTTATGAGAGGATTTGAAAGGTGTGATACACGGGAGGGTGAAACAAACACAAAAGCCAGCCAAGACTAATGAAGTGTGCGGCATAAATGGCACTGGGAGCTGGGTTTGCTGGGAACGAAGCGAAAGCATGCTCTCCCCTGACTCCATGTATGACTAATTTATTGACTGCCTCACCTAGAGTTTGCAGATGTGTGGCAAGGTGATCACGTGTCTGCCCGGTTGGAAGATTAAAACTCTATGTGGTGCTGTGAGTGAGCTATCAGAAGTGAAATACAGAGTGTGAATTGGTTATTTGCAATGCTGGGCAAGATACTTTCAACATGTAATACATTACATATTAGTAGTTACTGCCATTTAAAAGTAATTAGTCTCTGAACTGTAATGCGTTTCACTACTTTTGAGTTACTTCTACCAAAATAACCGCAGAAGTATGACCAGTATTCTAAAATGCTAAAATATACTTTATTGCAGCTGATTATATATCCAGTGGAGGGTGATGTGGTATAACATAATGACTGTGTAGCCAACTAACAACTTAATATTGTAGGCACAGTGAAGGCTCATGGTGCAATACAATAAGTAACAATGGCCGTCAGAATCACAAAAGCAGACAAAGTTAAAGTCTGGCTGATAAACTCTGATAAAGATATCGTAAATATTTATAGTCTAGGCCTATTCATTTGAAACACAATACAGCTAGGAACAAATATAATGTAACCTATTGCCTTATAACGTGACAAGACGCGCAATCTCTTTCTTTTTGTTTCTATTCTTTTATTCTCTTTTAATTAAGGCTCACAGCACAAAGCTGGCATGCACTGGTATTGGTAACCTTTTAAATGTCACATGTTAATTTACAATATTTGTCAGCTTTTTTAGTGCGCTGTTTTTTACTGCTGCTTAAAATGGTGACCAGTCAAAGTGTAACACTATTTTCTATGAGTGACCGTTCGAGATAACATGACCACCAGTCAAAATGTAACTATTTTCTTTGAGCGACCATTCGAGATAACATGACCACCAGGCAAAATGTAACTATTTTCTGAGCCCTCAATAAAAAACAGTAATGAAGTCTATAAATAGAAACAACTAAGTAACAATAACTAAGAACGAAAACAATCCGGGGAAATGTCTCATTTTCAACTGCCGTCAATATGACGGTGGCGGCGGTGGCTCTGGTAGCTGTGCTATTGTTTTTAGCTGCCAGCTAGCGGCATTTCTACTGTGAATGTCTCTACAAAAACCACTTCTAAACCAAAAACTTCTACACCGCACATTTAAGAGCAGGAATCTGATCTGTATGAGTCTCAGTCTCAGCCATACGCTGGTGTGTCGCTGTTTGTAATAATAACATGCTAGATAGCTGCATGACTCAGTCACCATACTGTATGGTATGGTTTACACTCTCTATGACAACATTAGCTTACCTGGTCATTGCTGGCGTTGGTGGGGATTTTGCCGACAAGCTTTTTAAAAGCCGGCGATTCCACTGTTGACAGAGGCTGTATATCCTCCACCAGTCTCTTCACTTCTCTTGGTTCAAGTAGCGCGGCAGACCAAGAGAAACTTAATTTCTGCTGCTTTGTCTGACTCTTTTCCGCACTTTCGTCCTCTGCTCTCTTTCTCTTCGACACGCCTGCATCTCTCTCTGTCAATTTGTTGTTAGCATGGCATCGGCCCAAGTGTTTCTCAGGTTAAAATGCGTTGTAACATGCGTTACTGAGATTTGTAACAGGTATAATACTACTAAAATTGTATTAATAATGCGTTACATTACTGCGTTAAACAGCCAAAAGTAATACATTACTGTAATTGCGTTACTTTTGTAACGCGTTACTCCCAACACTGGTTATATGTCAGTTTTGTGACATTTGTGCACAGCAGTGGGAAGACAAAATGTACTGGTAAGTCACTAAGCTAACCTGACATTTTAGATAATGACTATCTCAACCAGTGTTTATTTATATTTCAGAATCAAGATCTTAAAATCAGTCAAATCTATGAAGTTGTTAAACTAATTCCATTTATCTCAAAAGCAATAGTAACATGTTTAACAAGCAGCCTGAGAAGACTGTAGATTAGTGTGTTACCAAATCTCTACTTAGATTACTAGCTAACACCAGGGGTGGACTGGGACCAAAATTCAAACTTGGCATTTTCAGCGACACCGTGTAGAAGCTGTTATTACGTCAGTGATGCTTAGAATTTTTCCAGAAAACTTTAAAAGAAGGAAAAATGTCCTTTTTTTAAAAAAAATATTTTGGTCCATTTTTGCAAGTTATTTTTTACACTTTTATCCATTTTTTGTCCTTTCCATAATTTTTTGGCGACTTTTCATCCTAATAGCCAACTTTTTGCCCCAATAAATACCACTCGTTTCCTTTTTTCCCTACATTTTACCTCTTGTTGTTCCACATTTTTGCCCTTTTTCATTATTATTTGCCACATTTTGCCCATTTAAGCTACCCTTTGCCATTACATACCACCTGCTTCCTCTTTATTTGTCCATTTTTTGGCCACTCTCGACTGCTTTTGGCCCATTTTAGTCACTTAACAATCGTTTCTTGCCAAGTTTTTGCCACTTTTGGACCATTTTTGGGCATCTGTTAGCATGTCTGCCTCCACTCGCTCTTCAAAAAAAAAAAAAAATGTAGCAGATCGGACCACTTTAGGTCCAGCCAGCCAGTCCACCCCTGGCTGACACACATGGACTAATCAGAGCTTTCACCTTTATTTATGGGCATAAATGTTTTTACACATATACAAATGTGTTCTATGCATTTAGCCCATCCCTGAGGAGCAGGGGGAATTGCACACCTAGGCACACAGTGTTGGCCCAGGTGAGAATTAAAGTGGCAACCCTCCGATTACAAACCTGCTGTCCTTAACCACTTTAACCACTTAACCAATTTGCATATGAAGATAAAGTACTTTAATTAATTATTTATTTATTTGTTTAAATGATATGGACAGTTTACATTATTGAAAATCGTTTTTTTTTCAACAATAGACGTAAATATGCTGAATTATAACTTGCAGTCCTTAGGCAGGTCAAAAACAAACTCAGCAATAAGACGATACATTACAATGAAAACATTACAGAGCACAAAGAAGTAAAAAGAATCTCTAAAATGCAGTTAAACTCCTCCTGTGTCATTCACACAAAATGCTATGTAATAAAGATCAAAATCAATAAACGCGTCTATCAAACAATCTGATCCACAAACATTGGCAAGTCAGTCATTGTATTAGTCTCGTTTGGTTTGTGCAACAATAATTACCATCATAGATTATTTAGTGTGTGTGTGTGTGTGTGTGGAAGACTGGAAGAGTCATTTGGCAGTCGAGTACTTGACTTAAATGGAAGCACGGGTGCAGAAAATTGTTTTTTGTGTTTTGTGTGTGTTTCCAAATTGTTAAAAAAAAAAAAAAAAAAAAAGTCATATTGTTTTGGTGATATCGCCTTACCTAACAAGAACAAAACAAGTATATTAATGGATGATGACATGTTTTTGGTACTTTAGAATACTTGTCAAAATGAGACCACATCACTACAAGGTCATAAAACTATCAAAAGAAAACATTTGCTTTTACTCTGACAACCATTCTTTGATTTTTCCTTTCTTTTTCAACCTATTAATCTTTCATGTTTTCAGTTCCAGAATCACAGAATTACGATAGAGAACTAAATGAAAGCAAAGTCTCCTTGTTGCTAAGCGCCTAAAGGAAGAAAATAACGTATTTTTCCCCCTTTCATATTAAGACAGTTAAAAAAAAAGAAAAGATAAATCTGAGTCATATTATAGAACAGGGTAAACGTCTCAACCCTAATCTGTTAATATGGTGTTCAAGATGAAAATGACCTGTAATAACCTCCCTCATCTCAACAATTACCTCATGCAGCTCTTTATTAGCATTGTTTATAGTTTAAAACATTCAAATAAAAATGTAAAACCGCCTGCTTCCCAAATCAGTTTTGGATGTCATTGCATAGCAGGCGGTAAACAGCATTAAAGTAAACCTAATAACACAGTTTTACCCTTAACAAGCGTGCAATACAGAACAGCTCTTTATCAGGCACTGCTTTAGGTGTGCATTACAGAAGAGCTGCAGGCTTCAATCCCCAAAGAGGAAAGCAGGGGACATTTAAAGAACATTTAAAGCTTATTGGGTAGCTGACCTTGGATTTACAGGAAATCTCATCCAAACAGGAAAAAGATATTCTGAGAAATTCTGGTATACATGATTTATTTGTGTCACAAGCTAAAAAAAAAAAAAAAAAAACAAGAACCCAACCAGTGAAATGTATCCATTCAAAATGGCAGTTTTTTGGCTCATGTCAAGGCTTGTATGCCTAATTTGACATTACTTAAATAGACTTCTCAATACATCATATTTAGTGTCTGAAGCAGTTCTTTAAGAATGCATAGAGCTATACAAATTAGAAAGATGAGCTGGCTCTTTGTTCATAGATACGGTACGTATAGTAACTACATACATACAGTAACTACGTACGTATAGTAACTACATACTGTATCTCATCTTTACTGTGGAGTGGAAGCTAGTGACTAATAATGCTATTTTTCAGTTTTATTTTCATGAATCTAATGTTGTACACAGTATGTACACCAATAATTACAATTTGTGTGTGTTTTTTTTCATTTTTGTTTTATTAATTTGAGCCACTGATTAATTTTGATTTGTACTCTTTCTTCTAAGGGGTCACTTTCTAAAGATAAATACAATATTTTATCGTGATTTAAAGAATAGGGCAGTGTTGGCAAAACAAACATAGAAGCATACTTGTAACAATCTTCTTGTTTGTTCTCTTTTTAGTTTTAATGTTTTACAGTATTATGTAGATGAAAATTACAACCCAAGCTTTAAAATATATTTGTAGTTAAGTCTTATAAATATGTGTAAATGGGTGAATGTCAATGACTTGATAAGGATTATCGCTGCAAGATATTTTGGAAAATGGGCATCATTGGACAACATTTGCATGCATACAGTATTATGGACATGAGAATATAAATAATTTACAATGTTTAACAGGGCAACAAAGCACTGAGGACATCATGCCAAATATGGTAAAAAATGAATTTGAATAGATTTACAGTAGATATGCATTAGAGTGCATAGATTCAGAAAGGTAAGGTGCAGGCCAATTCAGTGCAAAAACACAACAAAATATATGAGAAATATGAAATATATAAAAACTTTGTTATAATAAAAACACAATACGAGTAGATGAAATAAAATTAAATAAGCACAGTCTCAAACACAATATGCACAGTTTAAAACACAAGATTGAAAAAAAGGCAAGTGCATGCGGTGCAGAGAAGCTGTTGTGTGTACATTGCAGGATGAATATAATACAGAGGTAAAATCAGTTGTATCAGTATATTACATATATCATATATGGTATCTTTTTACATATTTAAACCCATTTTAACCTGAAGAAATGCACAAAATCCAAAATCCAAATCTCATGGATTTACAGAGCTGTAAGGTATTGGAATGCTGGAAGCTGAAGGGAAGACGTCATCGCCAGGTTTTTATTAAGTTCTCTACTTCTATGTCAATCTGCAGCAGTTTGAGCCCCTCAGGGTGCAGCAACGTTGATACGGCACCAGGCAAAGAGTGGCCAGCGGTGATATAACAGGGATGGCCAACTCACGTTCCTCTTGCTTGTTACCAGTGCTTATCTGCCTGTTCCATGCCCCGAGCACCGCCTCCACTTCCACTTCACAGGGCCACCAACACCTCCGATGCCGCTGGATGTTTACCCTGATGCTTTCATTGTGGACTCCTCAGGGCTGCTGCTTTTCTGTTAATGTGTGTGAGTGCCTGTATGCACATGATCTAGGGACCTAGGGCCACAACACAGAGAATCTGCATGGACCCTGTGGGGTAACAATGCTGGCACTGTTTCTCCAGACTAAAGTCAAACACTGTGAGCCAAGGAAGGAATGATGAAGGACCAGCAGGTCATTTAGACCCAGGACAACTTTTTACTCACCAACAACCTCTAAACACTTAACAAAATGTCACTGGGACACATTTTGCACATCTTTAATAGATGGATTAGAACAGTGGTTTTCAAACTTTTTAGACTGAAGTACCCCCTTTCTCCTATTTCTGAATCCAAGAACCCCCTTTTTCCGACTTCAACATTTTGCTTAGAAAACTATTTTTAAAAAAACTATAGAGCAAAATGATGGAATGAACAAGTGATAAAACACATTTTAAACAATCTCATTTTGTAAATATGGGGAAAGAAAGAGATTTTGATGTCAGGAATTTCTAGTAACCCCAAAGACATTGTTTTTCCAGAATCAGTTTTTGATCATGTTAATCATGATATTTTGCGTTTTAGTTGAACTAGATTCACAAAGTGAAAGTATAGAAATTAGGTTGTTTGAGATTGTGTGTGAAAGGAATAATAATTCAAATATTTCAAAAATCTATTCTAATTTTTTGGAAATTTCAGACAACCCCATTTAAACTTCAGGCAACCCCACATGGGGTCCCGACCCCAAGGTTGAAAAACATTGATTTAGTGGCTCCTGAATAGATCAATTCCGGGTGGGACCAAGACTGACACTTTATTTGTTAAGTTTCCTCTCTCTTTCTCTCTCTCTTTCTCTCTCTCTTTCTCTAGAACCCCCTGTAGTGCCATCGCGTACCCCTAGGGTTACACATACCCCCATTTAAGAAAAACTGGATTAGAATATACTGAGCACAATTTGACTTGCTTGACAAGCCCTTTTACGCTGGCTGAGTTAACAAACCTATTTGTCCAACAATCCATCTTGTATAAATACTCCTGAGTAGCTCATTATCAGGCTTTCTGCAGAGTTGACTAAATGCTTGCATTAAACCCACTGCAGGGGGATATTTAAAACATGCAGGTTAGCAGCTCCCCAGGAGTAGATGTTCTCATGTTCAAGATTAAATAGTTCCTTATTTAACAAGTGACTAATACAGAAAGTTTGAAAAGCAATTGGTGCTTATTTGGCATTGCATTCCTTTTATTGTGAATCTAAACAAGCATGGCTTTTTTTTAAAAATCATTTAAATTGTACATCTATCTGTATACTAACAAACAAAATTTACTAAATGGATCATTTGGTAAATTTAATAATTGGTGGAATACACCAGGGATGCGTGCCCGTTTACATCCTGTACATAGAGTGTGATTGGGGTTTCATCTATTCTATGTCCTTTGAGGCAGCAAAAATTAACTAACCATAAAATCAACTTCAATGATAGAAAAGGATTGCCCAATGAAATTACTTTGCTTTAAAAGCTCTAAAATTCAAGAAGTCCCTGATGTCCTGGAAAAGACATACCCATTACTAGATTACTGTTTCAGGTCACTCATTAGAGTCGGAAAATGCTGCTTCTAAGTCCTTCTAAAGGTGCGTTCACACCCAATGCGACTGAAGCGACTAGATTACATTCAAAATCAATGTAAATGACACGATTTCAAGCGACCTCCCTTCAAACGCTTCTGGCAACTTGGTCCTGCGCGACCCAGTTCCTCAAAGTTGAACTTCAAGCGACAACTTCACCGGCCGTCAATGTCTGTAGAGCCGAGGCAGCAGCCCCTCCCTCTCGCTACAGAGAGACGGCTGCAGCGGAGGGCTGTGACTGTACACTTCCTCAAATTACCGAGTTAAAATTAAAGTGGTTAACTTCTTGAATAAGCCAACATTCTGAGTGAACTCATCATTTAGTAGCTCCGTAAGTTGATCATTCAAACCGTAAAGGTGGTGCTGTGTTTTAAACGTACGGCCAGAGAAGAAGTGATGCAGCCCTCTCTGCTGGCAACTTGCAGAAAATCCTGCAAAAAAACTACGTGTTCAACAAGTTGAGAAACACTAGATTGCGGATCAGGCTTTTGCCAAATCACAAAATGTAAAATGTCAATAGAACAAACTTAGGACACGCATTGAAACCTCAGCCAGCCATGCCTCTGACTAGATTTCATCACTTTTGATTCCTGTTGCTCATCATCACTCAACATATTTCAAAGGGAAAGACACCAACAAGCAGGAAGTGGCCAAGACGAGGCTGTAATTTTCGTCCCTGACACATTAAATACTGTGGGTATACCAAATCAATAAATGTAAACAGTTCTGACAGGTTTTATTATAAAGGCTTGCTAGAAATGTGATCTCAAGACTGTCCTTTATTGTGACCACTTTTGTTACATTTCCACTAACATGTCAACGTAGAGGCTGTTTTAGCAAAGGCATATTAAAACTTCTGTATTCACTGGGGATTTAAATGTGATTTATGAAATCAGTTTTTGTACTGTATATCGGTGGTTCTTAAACTTTTTTTTGCTCAAGTGTCCCCCTTTCTCTTATTTCTGAATCCAGGTACCCCCATTTATGATGTTTCACATTATATAATACAACACTGGATACATGTGCTTTAATATGGGAGAAACGCTTTAACATGGATGGATAGACATTGTGTCAGTTGTAAATCACTAAGTTAGACACAGGTAGGATAGAAAAAAGGAATACATAAGGAATAAAATCATTAAAAAGTCCAACAATGCATATTATGGCATTAAAAGTCTCTAACAATGTAAATCCGCCTTCTCTGAATGCTGATTACATGCGCACTCCCGTGGAGGCCAGTGGACGCCGATTTTGTCGGGGAGGGAGGAGTAGATTGGAACAACAATCGCTCAAGCCACCACTTTATATCCAGACAAGCGCGCACTGATCGCAGTGTTTCAGCCGCTTGTGTTCTCAGTGCATCACTACAAACAACAGACTTATGAGTCTACGGATACTACGTGGTGTCCGCCATGTTGTAAACAGGGCTCTGAGCTGCTACGGGAAGCAGGAGGGTATTTGTATATTATGTAAATTATATTAAGAATTGGGAAAAATGTAATTAAAACTTTTGACCACTAGAGGAGGAAATGCCCCCCCCCCCCCGTACCCACCCCCCGCAAACTACGTGCATGACCTTCTGTCTCGTTTTCATCTTAATTTGAGTTTGCGGTGTTAATTTTTGCAGTGTTTAGGGAGGAAATTGCTAAATTTGGATGAGGCACTGACAGGTCACAAGGATAACAAAGGCTGCGACACAAACTTTCAAACTGAGTTGTGCAAAAATCCGATATAACAAGTGAAAATCAACAACAGCATCTGTCATTACCTGCAAATCCATACCAAAATAGCTGGCAGGATAAAAAAAATAAAATAAAAATAATCTCCTTCTATCGTCAAATTAAAAGTGAGCCACGCAATTTGAAACAGATTGACAATCACAGAAAAGTGATGTTTTTATGTCATTTAAATAAACCTGACATCTGTGTCAGTTTCTAAACACAGCTGAGCTCCTCTGAATGGCATAAAGCAAAGTGACTGTTGCACATCTGCTGTAGTCAACAATCAAGATCACATGACACCAGTTTTGACATCTAATGTTTTTAACACCATCTTATTGTATGAAAAAAAAATGATGCTGACATTTGGTAATAAAAGTGCTAAACGATGCCCTTAATCTTTAATTTAACATTGTATTTACCACTTAAGCCGAGCGTCACACACGAAAATTAGATTTGTGGAGAAGTTCCCTTTGAAAATGGTTCCTTTCATGCTCAGATGAATCTAAACAGGAGATGCAGATAAACGATACCCACTCCCATCTTCTCAGTAATAAGGTAGAGCACTTCAGCTGCTTAATTCCTTCCAACCTGGCAACACACACCCTCCACAGCCAGTGCGCGAGCTATAAAGTTCATCCGTGAAGCGATGATTGATGTCTGTTGCATATTCAGACGGACATATACTAACGACAGTAGAGCCTGTGTGCGCCACATGCAAAATGATATTTGAACAATGTCAGGTTTAGGCTGGACCAGCACTCTAATACTAGAAATAAGAACCCAATATGATGAGAAAGCAGTCCAGCAGCCTTGCGGTCTGTGCGTCAGGCTCTGTGTGAATAAGGAAACTTCATTCATAGAAGTCTTCCTACAATGAAATGCTTTGAGAGTAGTTGGTGTAATGATGATGATGATAATGCAATCTAACTCTGTAGGTGTCGTCAGTCTGAGTTTTGAGGCTGCAGTGAAGCTGAAGGGAGCCTCGCACAGTCCTTTCTCTACGTCGAACCCAGATACAGTCAAACACAAATACATCAACCATGCCAGAGCTGGGATAAACGATGATTTTTTTAAACGATTAATCTAGCGATTATTTTTTCGATGCATCGATTAATCTAACGATTCATTTTTTTCCAGTTCGATTCAATTCGACTCGATTTGATTGTCGATTATCTTTCCATTAATTGACTAAAAGTAATTTATACATGTTGATTTACATATCTAAAATACATTGAAAAAAAGAAAAAAAAAACATGAATTCCTTAACATTGCAATATATGTTTATTGCTCTTCAACTCAAAATTCCAAAATAAAGTTCAGGAATATAAAAGTACACAATAATGCATTCAGATTCAGAGGTAGCATTCAATAAAAAATGAAAAAGTCAGTGGGAGCCGGCAGCCTGTCATGGTGTCCTTCTTGAACCAACATAATTTAAGATTTATGTTGAAAACACTTAGGCCTAGCTTACTGAAAAAAGTGCATCTTTTTATTCTTCATTCACATGAAAATAACAACAAATTAAAGTAATACACTCTGCCACTCACATTTTTCTTAAACTCAAAATTCCAAATGCTAAAAGAGAGAGTGATTTTCCAACAAAAAATATGAGCGAAAAATTGAAAAATTAACAAATAGATATGGGGTTTTATAATGTTGATTTCTAGTAAAAAAAATTATAATCATAATGATGATGATGTAAATGATCTTGATTAGAGCATGAACTGAAAATACAAGGTGTGCCTTCACTGCCTTGCACTTCTGAAACTATGAGGAGCAACTTGCGTTATTTATTCTCCGGCGCCGCCATCTTTGTTTTGGTCAGACGACGCATCGGCACGCACATTTTGCATCAACCTATTTTTTACGCCATCGATTACATCGACGCTTTGTCCCAAAAATCAATTGTAATAGCCGGGTTTCAACCCATAGAGGGCAGTCACTGACATTTTTCAACTAAAAACGCAAAAAGAAACACTTTGATTAAAATGTTGAGAGTGGGCTATATGCACGCGTCACTTCCATGTTTGAGTAAAGACCGTGAAAGAACTCCCGGTTATGAACCCCACTGTACTATGACAAATGACTATAATTTTCATATTAATCTCACGCAAATCAACAACTGCAGTAAATAGCAGCGGACACCTTATACATTTGCATAAGCTACTGGCCTTTCCCTGACAAACAGTTTTTCTCGTTGCTCCTCTTGTTTTATGTTTAGCTAGGCGCTAATGCTACTTTAATAACTACATATATGTTTTAATGGCATTTCTTACCTTGTATAAAACCTAATGTCCTCATCTGAAGCAGAAAAACCATTCCAAGCCAAACTTGTTGCTGATGGCCATTCTCCACTATTTTGACTGTCCGAAAGCGGTAACAGGAAATACTTCATCCGTCTTATTTTCAACCGGAAATATGTCACGTCTCACTGTGCATATAGCCCGTTGGCCTGGGATCAACCAACAGCACTACTTCATACCCAAAATACATTTGTATTCAGCAGAAAAAAGTTGGTTTGTGGTTAAGTGACTCTTTAAATATTTATTGGATGCACTATTTAGGAAGTCTCCTTGCATTTAGCATCAACACGTATTTTATTGTCATGAGCTAGCAGCAGGCCACACTTTTCGCAGTATAGGAAGTGAAGCCGTCAATCTGCATTTCACAGGGCCTTTATGTAACTGGATGGATGACAAGAGAGAGGATGGAAGACGCACATCTGCATTGTGGATGTTTGCCCCAGGGGGGTGTGCGGCACATTTGAACCTCAATTGCCTGACATGGATGACAATGGAGGCTAAGACTGCTGTGCTATGCACAAAGGGATACCACACTCAAGTGTGAAGACCTTTTTTCCGTTACATTACACCTTAGAAAGAAGAAACGTGAAGGATTTGTCATGGAGAGAGGAAGCTCAAAATAAAGGCTACAGAAAAAGAAAACAAAGACAGCCTTACACCACGAAACCTGACTTCAATCCATTTCATTTAGTGATATTTGTATGAAATATTTTCAGGATTACAGTTTTGCCGAAGACATTTTTAGCTTTACACCAATTACGATTTCTCACCAGATACTGCTAACCACTGTTAGGCTCTCAGTGAAATAGTTCAAAATCGAATAGTGAAAGGCTTGTTTAATTGATTGGATTTGGATTATAAATTACATACGACAAAATATTCTATCCTTGAACAAAACAACAAAACAAAAAAACTAGTAAAAAAGTCAACAGAGCTGCAGAGCAATTATAAAGTGTTTGGAAGGTACAATCACACATAAAAAGATAGAGATATGCACAGTGAGGAGGTGAGTTCATGTCTAGATTGAAACTCTTCAGTTGAAATACAGGGAATTTAAATCCGAAATTTGAGAATCAAGCTCGCCTACCTGCACATTCTGAGTTGTTTGACACCCTCATCAGCCAATAGAGAGCCACCTAATAACAGAACAAGGCTGCGTCCGAATTGTCCCTCCTATCTCCTTTCCTATCCTATGTTTGCATCTGTTACGAAATGTCTTTATTTTAGATCAAAAATTGTTTACTCTTCTCAGTGTCAAAGTTTAGCCATGTTTCTAGTATGTATTATTCCTAGTGCGATGCCCTTGTGATGCTTGCGTCATCTATTTTTCACCTAATTCAGTCCCCTGTAACTTAAAAGTCATTTTTTTTTTTCATTTGAATATTCTTTGTTGATTCAATCTTTGATAGAATGACGTCACTTGTTGGCTTTTATTTCAACACAATTAATCTCACGTTTCACCTTTAATTAAAAACAACCTGCAATATGTGCAGTAAAATCGCTATAAAGATAAAAAAAAAAAAAAGACAAACTTTGATGATTGTGTTAACAACCCTGGGCACTGAACAACGTCCTGAGACACCATAAAAATAAATAAATAAATAAATAAATAAAAACCTTTCCAGATTAGGACTTGTTTAATTACTTATTTTGGTGCTGAGATCTTAGGAAAGATGAGAGAAGGTTAAACAATCTGATACAAAATTTAGCTGTACATTTATAGAGCAACGATGATCAAATACAAGACCTCATAAAATGTTACTATTTAAACTACATTCAATGTAAACAATTTATGAGAAATGTATGTTTAATTTGAAGTTGGCTTGATGAAAAATATCAGAGGTGACCTTTAACTTTTATTACTTTGGTTGTTTGCAGTCACTTTTTATGCCCAGAATAATTACGTGATTCTACAGAGATTTAGTTGATCTTTTTTATCTCGTAAAGCAATAAATACATTCAGTTATGGGTATAATTGTATTGTTCTTTCTGTACAGGGGATTGATGAATCATAATACACTCCTTGTTATTTATCCTCCACTTGACATTTTATAATAGAACTACAGCATGGAGGAAAGAAAGGAAATGGAAACTCTTTCCATTAGAAGTCTAACGAATAGATTTTTGTTTCTTGTTTTTATTTATTTTTTTTAATTTATTCATGTATATATTTTTTTCACTTTTTGCAGCTTGCACACTACTAACATATTTCTTCAATCATCACATCACCACAATAGCAGTAATTACCACCGCTAAGGGGGTAATATTTTATAAAATCTATTTGACTGTTAGCAGGATTACGTAAAAAGTGTGTTACTGAACACATTTTAACAAAATTATAACCAAAGATAGACTTTAGGCCATGGGAGATTTTATTAAAATTTACTGTACCTACTGTATTGTTATGAATGGTGATCATTTCTTTAAGCATTTAAATAGCTTTTTATAGGAGGGACTCATAACGCCACTCACATTGTTGTTGTTGTTATTGTTCTTCTTCTTTTTTTGTACACTAGTTAAAATCACTACTCCACTGTTATTTAAGAACAAATCGCGCTGAAACTTGGGAGTTATAATCTATGGATGTGTACGCATCGATGCTCCAAGCCCAATTTTTGATTTGAGGCCCAGGGGTCCCCAAGGGGGTTCCGATCCATTCCCTTTTCTGGTAATTGCTAAATCTACTGGAACATAGTCACGTGATCAATTGTTTCAAAGGCAATTCAAAGTAGATTACCATTTTATGTCGCACAATTTAATTTGTTTTACTCTGTGGAACGTGCTATTCGGAGCGGAGGCATTCCGCGGGCCTGGCCGTAGTTTATCAGAACTTGTTTTAGGAGGGGCAGGGCTAACAGTGATGCTAAAAGCCACCAAAACCGTCACAAACTACCATTCTCAGCCAATAGCAAAATGTGATTGTAATAGCCAGTTTCAACCCATAGAGGGCAGTCACTCTTACATTTTTACAACAAAAGTTGGACTAGGATCAATTAACAAATTAGAGAAAGAAGCACCTTAGTGCTGTGTGCAATGCACTATAGCACTTTAAATATATATATAGATATATACTTTTATTATTTATTTATTTTATTTTATTTTTATTTTTTTATTAAAGGGAAATTCAGGGCTATTTGCAATGCACAGTGGCACTTTAAATAAATTATTATGATAATGTACATTTATTGTTGCACCCCTGTGATTGACCAACCCTGAGTATGTGGAAGTGAAGTGCTTTTCTTTCCCCCATCCATTTCTTCGCCCTACAGCATCCTGTCTATTCTCTTGAGTGTAGTTGTTCTGGTCCCAGTGTTCCATGTACATGAAAAGTTACTGTATTTTATGATCCCTGTGTTCTTTGTGCTGTATGTAATCCTTTTATATAATGTTTTGTGTCTCGCCATGTCTCATTGTTAAGTGTAACATTTTATAACATCAGCCCGTCTTGGGACAACAGATGGATGGATACAATCTGGCATATTTACATTTTTTTGAATGTTCATTAATATGTACTGTCCATACTTAAATAAAGAAATGAATGAAAAAAAGAAATAAACACCACCACGTCGAACCCAAATACATACAGAAAAATATTTTCTTGGGGTTTAGTTACTCTTTAAATTGTGAATGATCATGCCAGTATCTAACAAAGAGGATAGTAAGTGCTTGGCAAAGTATGCTCATATTTTATTACAATAGTCCCTCGCTATATCACGGTTCCCCTTTCACGGCCTCGGCGTTTTGCTGATTTTTTTACAGTGCAATTTTGGATGCATGTGAACGCGCATTGTGTTCTGTGTCCTGATTGGCTAATGATGCGTTCACCCACCAGCGACACATCCAACTCGGTGAGTTTCACTGCCTGCTGAAGCGAGGAGCTGTGCTCCTTTTTCTCCTCTCATTAACATAAACCATCAGTGAAAAAAGCCGGAGTAATTAGCGGCTAATGCTATCCTAGCTCAGTGCTACAGAGAGAACTTTTACCTCCTCCTACCACCTCCTCACTGATTCTCCTCCACGTTAAAGGTGGTCACACACAGCTTCTACTCCATGGTTTAATGGGTGAACAGACCAGTGTCCATGTTGACGGCCTGACGTCATCGTCAACAAAGACTCTGAATGCGTTCAGCATCAATGTGTGATCGCTAGCAGTGTGACTCTGAAGCGCTGTATGTTTGAAAACAGGTTTATGTTTTAAAATCTACGAAGGTTTGAACTTTGAATGTTTAAAAAAAGAGAGAAATATTAATTCCCGTCTGAGAAAAGTGTATAAAGCGTGTGGTGAGGGGTTTTACAGCCATAAAACATGTATAATAATAGTAAAAAATAAAGCTGACTACTTCGCGGATTTTGCCTATTGCGGGTTATTTTCAGAACGTAACCCCCGCGATAAACGAGGGACTACTGTATACTATATTTGATTTATAGCGTATTGTTGTATTGTATTGTTAGTATCCTGCATTCTCCTCCCTATAGGCAATTATGTGCATTTACATTGTATAAATGCCAGCTAGAGTGATCTGAGAGTTGTCCAGTAAAACTAGTGAAATAACCTAATTATATGGACTACAACATCACTGACCAAGCACAAATCATACAGATCACATGTATGTGCATGTGTGCACCAAACAGTACAAAGTAACATCTGTAGACAGGGACACACACACACAGATACAGACCCTGAGCAGATCAAGGCTTATCCACCCACAGCAGTGGTCGCCCTGCAGGATGATGAAGGCTTGAATCCAAAGCACCAGCTTATATCTTCAGATCAATGGCTGACCTCCCAACCAGCTATAGCTCCACTGACCAACGCACCGAGGCTCACAGCCCAGCCAAAGGCTTCGCTCCAAGCTTTATCTGCCCGGACTCTGTCAATGCGTCATTTTGTTGTTGTGTTTTTTCCCCCTCTCACTCTTTGTCAGTCACTTTCTTTGTCTTTATCGCTGCCTAGTTTGTTTTCACTATGAACTTCGTCTGCCTTTGCTTGTATAAGGAAGATGGCCTGCGCCCGGAGTGAAAGAAAACATCATAATAGAGTAGTATTCCTGTAAGAATACAAGAACACATCCGTTTCATAATTTATCTCAAAGGCCATGGAAGCTTTTTCCAATGCATATAATTAGATGATATTGGCCCTAAAAAAAGGCTGCAGTAAATCTTTGATGACTTGTATCACACAGCATAAAAAAAAGTTTAAAGTTTTAATATCTACAAAGCTCACTAAGAAACTGAAATGTTAAGTTTAATGGACCAGTCTGTGATATAAGAAAACCACACATTGATTTACAGTATGCATGGTCAAAAGGTTATTGTTGGAGATTTAAGATGTACATCATGTCATGTACATAATATGGTACATGAATGTAAAAAAATACAACAGATTAGAGACTTTTTTTTAATAGTAATAGTATGGGGAGCATTTAAATGCAGTGGTTAGCACCTAACAGCAATAAGGGCCATTGTATGACTGCCATGATGGAGCTGGGACCTTCATGTGTGCAGTTAACATGGGAGGAATGCTTGATTTCTCCAAGTTCTGTGGTTTCCCACCACAGCTTAAAAGCATAAATGTTTGATAAAGTCGAATCTCTAAATAAGCAGAAGGTTCAGTTCCTTTTGAAAACTTTTTATTTAACTCCAGAACAAAAGACCAGAGCCAGCAGCACTCAAACCAACAACCTTCTTAGCGTGATGCAGCAATGCCACTCACTACTACCCACCACTAGAATATTTCCTAAAGCTGCTGGACGTCTTGGTAACTACTGTGCAAGTTTGCATAGTGGTAATTGTATTTGATTGTATTGTCATTTTTAAAAAAAAATGGTTTATCAGTTTTGATGAAGCATCAGGGAAAAAAGCAGAATAAGTAGAACAGCAGAAAGTACATTAAGAATTAAAAAAGCAGGTCTCTGACTTGCTCAGAACACACCAGGATTAGTGCTGCAGCCCAAAAAACTCTTGAACTACCTTTTAAACTTCAACAAGTTCATAGATAGTCATTGTTTTTTAGTTCAGGACTTCTCAAAGTGAAAATATTATTATGGACTGTCTAAACTGGAAATCCCATGCTTGTCACCCTTGACTACAGAAACTATGGCTGGTGAGGTTGACAGGGAAAAGTTTTTGCCTGAAGATATATCATTTACAGTTTCCCTGATGAAACATTTTTATTTTTTTTATTTTATTTTTTTAAATAAATAAATGATTAGACATATGTGAGTTGTGCATTGTATTTCAAAATTTCATTAATGGTGGCTTTTAGAAAATAATTTAATAAACAACCTGCTTAAAGGGCCTTCATTTTCCAACCAAACCTTACTCACTCTGATTAATGAGTCACTGTTTTGGTGCTTTAAATCTATTAAATACGATAATGTTGATGATAGTTTTTTTGGGGGGTATTTCTGGCAAGTTGTTTGAGTGCCCAGGAAATTCAGTAATAGTGAGGTTTAGTATTTTAAAGTGTACCTGTTGTGGATTTTAACTACAAACTATCATAACATAAGATTGCAAGATTATTACAATTTCATTTAGCAGGCGCTTTTATCCAAAGGGACATACAACACGAGCAGTTAGGGTTAAGGGACTTGCTTAACATCCCACAGTGATGACCCAGCTTGGATTCAAACCAGTAACCCTCCATAATACGCCCGCTTCCTTAACCGCTACGCCACAACCAACCCACTATATAAAACCAGTGTTTTTTATAGCATAACTTTATTTAAATGTAAAGCAGCCTAGGAAGACAAAATACTTATTGGTCAGGAAGACATTTTGCTTACCGGAATAAACAACTAGACATCACAATATAAAATCTGGCGAAAAATATTTGAAATGTTTTTTTAATAAATGTGTACATATTTTGTCTGTTGGTAATACATTAGACGCATTTTATGTTTTATGCATGACTAGTACAGCTACATTTAAAAGGGTTTGGCAATTTGTCTTTACATTCTAGTAAAAAGTGGCAACATAGTTGCATATTAGTTTCTCTAAATCTTGCTGTATTAGTTTAAAGGACAGACTTGATCAAAGCAATCTTTAAACATAGATTATACGTGCATACAGTGTTTAATTTGTAAATCATCAGGTCCCGGAACACAGGCCGCGTGTTGTTCCAGCAGTAAGAGAGAGACATAAATGTCACGGAATTAAAAAAAAATGAAAGCGCCTTTTGCTAACTTAATGAGCCAATAATATCACATGAACACAACCAATTAAAATAAATGTTTGATGAAAAAAATGATGACTCAGCCTTAAAGAATCACGGACAATCACTCGTTACGGGGCACATCCGTCTCTCACTCTGAATGACAGCGCTCAAAATTTCAGCACCACGGACAGCTCACAACCACGGCTAATTTAGTCACTTTTATCACAGAGGTCACTAAACTTCCAAAACACAAAATCCCAGAATAATATAAAATATAAAATAAAATAAAAATATAAAATAAAACATGTGATTGCCTAAACAGCCAAAAAACAGCCTTGGACAATGTTTTTTTAAAAACATATTTCACTGTTTGTCTTTCATAAGCCAAGAGTAGCAGCTCATCTTGGCTTTGAATTGAGCCTCGGTTCAAACTTCCCTGGTTTCAATGTTCATAGCAGAACTTCCACCTCCTGTGTCCTGTCTGATGGAGGCAGGTTCTCCTGCCTTAGCATCAGCGCTACAGGTGCTGCTACTCGCTACGCTAACTGCGGCTGTGTTGCTGTTCTCCTCCACCATTTCCACAAAAACAACCTTGGACATCTTTACCTCAGGCTTAGCTTCACACTCTTTAAATCCAACTGCCTTTCTTTGAGCCATTTTACATCTTCCAAGCTGACAGAGAAACAAAATTCTGCCGTTTAGACTATTGCGTGGGCGTGGCCTGACTTTCCCCCCTCTTCCTCACTTGCGCTCAGTTTTTACATTTTCGTGTGTAGAATGACATTTCCAGTGATTTCAGCTCAATAAAAGACACAGCTGTCCAAATATAATATAATATAATAAAATATTCAAAACACCTGAAAGCAAAGGAGGTGCTGAATATAAATAAATAAATAAATAAATTAGGTGCTGGATTCAATCGAATAAGTGCCGGTCAAAATCTGGGAGGTGCCGGATTCCGGCTCAAAATGAGCTCTGCTTGCATAACGTACACATAAGCAAATAGAAAGCAATTTGACTGCGCATTCATGGTCTTTTGCTACTTTCGTTCAGGGTCACAGCAACCTGCTGAAGTCTATCCATGCTGACATTATGCATAAAGTGGGAATGGTAAGGGATGGGTGTTGATATCTAATTTGGAAACAGTGTTAATAAAACATTCAAAAGACAATATCCAACAAGGGACAAACTGTTGGACCCTTTTTGGACTTACACACATTCTCAATATAATTAAAATGCAAAATCAAATAATTAATCTTTTCCTTACAACTAAATGCTAATTATAGCTACATGTTAACTACCTTGTTCATAGTTTAATAGTCCTCTCCCCCCCCACTCCAGGACAGGATTGCTAAACGAAATACTAAGCCTGCATAAATTCACACAGGGAGAGGAAAGACTTCACCTTACATTTGTTTGGCTGATACTGGGTGTGTGCCTTTGTTCTCTGTTTATTTGAGTCAAAATCAAAATATTGAAATACTTTATTGATCCCAGGGGGAAATTACCTTAGAGTTGGAGCAGCCTGAGAGGCCAGAAGTCACCAGTCAGAGGCTACAACATTTTCTCCCAATGCAATCCAGTAAAAACTCTGACCAATCCCTGCTATTTGGTTCAAATGAAAATAACCAATCAAAGGCCTCCTCTACACGTGCACACTCCAAAATGTGCTGAAATGGCTGAGTTGGTTCTCATCTATGCGCGTTCAAGCTTATGGGGGTGTGGCTTTTGGAGCTCTTACGGGAACATATTGGAGGGGTAGGAGCTTATAGGTGATTTTGCTAGGTGTCAAACATTGCAGACTGCACCTTTTAAGTCTCCATCACGTATCTCAATTGTGAATATTTCCCAGCAGTAGTTTGGCTGTTGTCTTAAAGCTGCAGTTTGCAGAATCCTCTTTCCGCTCTGTTTTGAAACCGAAACTCAACCTCCCTTACTGGTGTCTTTTGTGAACACTTAGCAACGTTTTTCCTCATTATAGACTAGTGACAAGTGTATGGACTTTATCTTGTGTTATTGGAGAATTTTGTGGTGCTTTAGAGACTCTAACATGAATACACATATCACTATGTAGTTACTGTCCTGAGCAGTGGCTGCTCGTTGGCTCGTCCCCACAAGAGATTACACAGAGGCGGATGTGATCCCAGCTGCCTGCCGCTCTGAGCGGACTGTTAACCATCACTTCGCATCCAGAATATAAAATTAATTCACCATGAATATGCTTCTCTTGGTTTACACGCGATTCATCCCGTCTATTCTCACTCTCTCTCTGACACCAGTGTGTGTGTGGCGTGGAGTCACGGAGGTCCGCGAGGACACAAAGCAAAAGCAATCCATTCCTCATCAGTGTTTGTGGCGGTAAACTGTTGCTTCTCCACATCGGTCTGCCTTTTTCCGCTTGACTGTTGCATCTACTGCTGTTATGAAGACTTCTGCTTGGAAAGTTCATCATTTCACTTTTACTACCGAGTGTACTTGAACGTGTCTGACTTCAGATGAGCAACCAATAGTAATGCCAAAAACAGCCCACGTGTTTGTAGAAAGATCTCTGATTGGCTGACATCCAGATTCTAGGAGCGTCATGCACCTGGATTTGTAAAGTTAATTTTACAGAGCCAAGAGAAAGAGATGTGGTTCACTGTTCACTTAGAACACTTTGATTACAGTATGCTCGAAGATGATTATAGATTTTTGACCAAATAAAACCAAAAAAAAAACTTACAAACCCCAGCTTTAAATGTAATTAGTTCTCTTTTGAAATTTCAACCACATCCCCAAATTCTAGTATTGCTGTTTTCACGGTGTGTGCTGACAACGTTGGACAAACAGGAGGCATACAAACACATTCTCCCACTCATTCACTACTACGGCCAATTAGGAACTCCCGACAGCCCCAAAACATGTTTTCAACTTTTGGGAGGAAATAGGAAAACTCGTGAAGAACCATTGAAGCATGAGAACAGGCAAATAGTCAAAAAAGTCCCAAGTCTTCAACTCAGTAGTAAACCCAGGGCCTTGAAGAAGTGCTAACAAGATGACTTTGTGTTCATAGTGTAAAGTATTGTGCCCAAGAGTTTTTTCTTGTTTTATTTTTAAACACAGCACATTGTTTTCCAAACTTGTCAACAATCCAACTTCTGCACACAAATATGGAACTTTAAGTAATTTCAAAGCATTCCTCTTTGATCTCTGCCTAATACTGTCCCCCCATTCAACTTAGTTATGTCTAGAGTGAGGGCAACCTTCTGTAAATGCTTCCACTTTCTGCATTGGTAAGGTCAACCTAACCCCTCGGTCTGCAACCTGCGGCTCTGGAGCCTCATGTGCCTCTTTGACTCTTTTGCAATGGCTCCCTATAGCAATCAAAAAAATATTAAACTCATGAATTGTTATTTTTAACAGAGGGTATTAATGATAAAATACATTGACACCAAATAAAATCACAATATAACAATTTGTCAAACTAAAAATAAATCGCATTGTGCAATAACTCAGCCACCTCCCTACTTCGACTCCTAAAATCTCTACAGACCATCAACTTTCCTTGCATCTGTGGCTAAACTTAAATTTTGAAACCCTGGTAAAATAACTAAACTGGAAGAAAACAGATTGTATTTGTGTGAGGAAATATTGAATTAACTGCCAATGGGCCGGCTTAACATGCATGCTTGATTTGTTGCAAGAAATGAGCAATTAGTTTGTGTTGACCGACATGATCATGTGTTATCAAATTAAATTTATTTTATGTAGCCCAACAAAAACATCAACTAAAAAAACATTGAGAAGGCATTTTTTTCGGCTCCGAAAGGACTTTAATCTAGGTGAGATGAGGCAAAATGGCTCCTTTGAGAATAAAGGTTGCAGACCCTAACCTAATGTTCCCCGGTGCTCATGTGACAAACGCCTCCAGCACATAATAAGCCATCATTACAACAGATGGAAGATAAGTCAGAGCCCGTGAAAGCCTGTGAATCAAGCAGTAAACTTCCTTAGTACACGTTTGGAGTAACATAAATAACAGCAAATGTTTGCTTGTATGTGGTGAGAATGGATGGATGTTAAAAGTAGATAATGGTCTTGAAGAAAACTTTTGACAGCAAAAATATGTAGAAAATTGAAAGTGAAATAAAGTGTATATGTACCTATGTGTTGGAACATTAGAAAGATAGACCTCCCTCCCGCCCTCTTCACTACTGTTTCATCTGCACTTTGCATCAGGCTGTGCTTCTATCCTGTGTACAAGGCTTCAACCATCACCCGAGTGGCAAAAAAATCCCACTGTTTCCACTATCCAACAATGAAGTGTTTGAACCATTCCAGTTTGCCTACTGACCAAACTGTTCCATGTAGGATTCAATATGCCCTGCTCTCCATCTGACCCTGGGGCACCTGGATAATAAGGATGCATTGGTCCGGATGCTGTTTGGCCTTTAACATTAATAATGCATCAATTTTATATAGCGCTTTTTTGGACTTTACAGAATTAAGGGATTATTCTTTCACTCCACACTTAGTGGTGGTAAGCTACTGTTGTAGCCACAGCTGCCTTGGGGCAGACTGACAGAAGCGAGGCTGCCAAAGTGCGCCATCGGCCCCTCCAACCACCACCAACACTTACTCACACACTACATTCATACTGGACAATGTGGGTAAAGTGCCTTGCCCAAGGACACAATGACAGATATCTGCCACTGTGGCACCTGGAATTCTCCCATCCACCTACTAACCAGGCCCAGACCTGCTTAGCTTCCGAGATCTAACGGGATTGGGCAATGACAGGCTGGTGTGGCCACAAATCAGCACCATCTTGTCAACAAACTGGGACCACTGGGACTGACTACCCCCTTACAAAAGGGGGGGGTCCAACAGGTCACACACCAATTTCAATGCAATTTCAATTCAATTCAATTCAATTCAACTTTATTTAAGAAAGAAAGATCCACATGAACAAGCATTTAGCATCAGTGGGAAGAAAAAACTCCCTCTTTTTTATTGGAAGAAATATCCAGCGGAACCAGG
Organism: Gouania willdenowi; assembly: GCF_900634775.1. Classification (NCBI taxonomy): domain Eukaryota; kingdom Metazoa; phylum Chordata; class Actinopteri; order Blenniiformes; family Gobiesocidae; genus Gouania; species Gouania willdenowi. The sequence goes on from NC_041055.1 coordinate 16,168,113, forward strand.
TTCAGAGGCGGCAGCCATCTGCTTTGACTGGTTGAGGTTAGTGGACAGTGGGTCAAACAGAATAGGATAGAAGGATAGTCCATCCGAGTGTACCAGACTCCACCATCATCCGGAACACAGGGGTGTGTCCTCAGCCCGCTTTTCTACACCCTGATTACCCATGACTGTTGTGCTAAGTTCAGCATAAATCACATCATTAGGAATGCAGATGATTGGGTGTTGGGTCTCATCCATGATGGTGGAGAGAAGCAATATATGGAGGAGGTGAAGCTCTTTGTGGACTGGTGCAGAGAGAACAACCTGATCCTGAATGTTGAAAAGTTTTTTTTTAAAACTGAGGTGCGAGATTGTCTCACACATGAGGTTCCTGAGGGTCCATGTGACCAACAAAACCAAAGAAAGCGTGCTCACCAGCAGCATCTCACTGTGGCATGAAAACGGCACCAACAATAACAAAAAGGCACTGAGGAGGGTGTTGAAGGAAGCAGAGAAGATTACTGTGGTCACTCTGACATCTCTTGTGGAGCTGGCCAGGCCTGTCCAGGTCAATAAAAATCACCAAAGACCCCAACCACCCCAATCATGAACTGTTTCATCTCTTGCGCTTGGGTAGAACATTCCACGTGTCACATGCAAAACCAAAAGGTTCAGGGACAGTTTTTTACCAAACAGCCTCAGGCTTTTGAACACATGCACTGTAAGACCAAAACGTGTCCAATTTTATTGTACAATGCATCTCTGATGTAACATCTGAATTACAATAAAGATCTATCTATCTATCTATCTATCTATCTATCTATCTATCTATCTATCTATCTATCTATCTATCTATCTATCTATCTATCTTGGGAAAACTTCTACAAAGGCTTTCTTCATTTTCTCGGCTGCCCTTATAAAAGCCAGTGAGATCTTCACAACTTCAAAGCACCCAGAGAAAAATTCCAAAGCCGCCTCTGACCTCTTCAATATTCCAAAGTCTAGGAGGCATGTGTTGCTCTGAATGTTACAGCACTGTACTATGACCTTATTCCACAAAAAGTCCCCAGGAACTCGCAGCCTTTCTGAAGCAGATGGTCGGGGTGAAAGTGAAAAATGAAGAAAAAAAGAGAAAGAAATGAAGATAGTGAGAATTCCATCAGCTGAGGCACAAGATCAGGAGGAGAATATTATTAGAGTAGAAATACATGGATTAAAATAAGTTGATAAAAGCAAATGTTGGTTGCTTTGTGGTGGCGAGAACCAATAGACAAAGAGTCTCCCTAAATGACTGATTAGTTATCAGTGAATGGAAAGTGAATAGTGAAAAGGCCAGTGGAGCAAAACGGGGAAAAACAACAAAAAATACAACTAAAAAAACAATGAAAATGGTACAAAGAAGTCTTTGTTTCCCATTTACATTTCTAGAGTTTTGACTAACTAAAAAAAGCGACATGTCAAACCCAAAGAAGACCAAGAGTTTGACAGCAAAACAGGGTGCACGTACCAAGAGACAAAGGTTAAACAACATGAGCAAGACAGAGAAACCGAGACGGGAGTAGATAAAATCCATAAAATAACCAATAGTTAAAAAATGAAAAGGGAAATACAGCATACCTATCGTGTATGACCTTTACCAGAAACTGAATAACAGGGAGCAGTCAAGATAAGGCTAGCACGCAGTGGGCAACGTCTTTATTCCAACCTTTTCTCCCCGTAATATGTTCACCAAACAACAGGCAAACATGATGAAGTCCCAACCTGAGAACCAACAACATCCACACATACATAGCATTATGCCTCCAAATGATGAAAAAAACACAGCCAAAACTGTCTCTTTATTCAAGCAACACTAATGAACTGCATCTTTCACCTGCAGGTTCCCAGAATAATTAAACAAGTCAGGCTGACTGTTTGTGCTCTTCCCACAGCAGGAAGAATCTCACAGTTATACCTTTGCACCCTCAGATATTAGAAAAATAATTAGCATTCATCAGCAACGCTGCCCTCAGGAGGAGCTGCAGAAACATGTTGGATTGTTTAGTCAAAATTACTATACAGCTGGGGCCATTTATCTTTTGAAAAGCCTGTTAATTTGTTCAGGAGGAAATGGTGTTTTCATTTGCATGCAGGATGCAGAGTAACTGGAGAACCCTTCGCCAACCTGAACACTCCTCTATCCACGGCTAATGAGGCAAGAGGCAGGGAATTACAGACTCCACTGGGAGTCTTTAGCATGACAAACACGCCATAACTATATGTTTGGCACAAAGACGGCTCACGTACTATATGTGTGCATGTTTGTAGGTGACTCTACAATGCTATGAATAACAGTTTAGTCAGTAATAACAGTGTATCCCACCTGGCTGGAATAAAACGTAGAATGTAATTACATTGTAAATGATTGCATTAGATTAGATTAGATCAAACAAAGCCAATTATACAATTACAGTAGGTAAGGAGAGCACACCATTTCATTACAAGCTTTGGAGAGTTATTTTGTGGCATTTTTCAATTACGAAATTCCACACGAGGAGCTCCACATGGGGAGCTGCAATATAATATTATACATGACAGTGTGCAAAGAAGGAATAAAGTGTAGCTTTCTAATCTCATATTCCAGCTACTCTGAGGTTTACCCTCAAGACTGTTGCTTTACAGCAAATGCATAAATGACTATACATGTGTGAGTTATACTGTATGCATGTTTGTTGTGATGGACGCCCGTATAGATGATGAATAGGCCTGGCTACATAGAAATTACAATATTGCGTATAGCGATAAATTTTTGTCTTGTAGCTTATTTTGCAGAACAGCATGAAAAGTACAGTTAGATGGATTGCTGAGAGTGTTCTAACCAAAAACTTTCCCTAAACAAGCCACACTAAAGAACTCACTCACACCTGCTGTCCCTAGTTGGATAAAAAGCCAAAATTGCCACATATTGTGCAGCTGTTTGTTAATAAATGTGTCTAGTGGCAATTTGCATCTGCAAATTTAATTGAATTGTCTTTTTGGTCAGACTTTATTGAGTCAAAAATATTAATATTCAAATCGTATATCGCCATTTTGAGAAAAAATATTGAGATCTGAGTTTTGGTCCATATCGGCCTGCAATAATGATGTGTCGGTTTTTCCTCTGGGTTTGACGTCCTGCGTTGACACTTAGGGTATTTTAGACCAGGCTACCGGACTCAAAACGGCTCTCACTTTGTTGTTGTTGTTCTTCTTCTTCTCCTTCTTCTTCTTGTTTGAGCACAACAAAAAGTGTTGTGCTATTTGATGTGACATGGTAATGTCTATGGCGGCCATGGTGTCTTCTGATCCCGAGGTAGGGGGTTCAATCCCAGTCCATACCTGTCTGTTGAAGTGTACTTGGGCAAGACACTGAACCCTATAAGTTGCTTCCAACGGCTGATTAGCGCCTTGCATGGCAGCTCAGTCCCATTGGTGTGTGAATGTGAGTAAGAAGGGGTGAATGAGCTGATAGAGTCCATTTTAAGTCCTTTTACCATTATCTACCCATACCCACAGAGTCGATAAGGTAATCAATTTCATAGCTAACATAAGAGAGATAAATCCTTTTTTTCATTTAAGTCATTGATAACAGCAAAAAGTGCTAAGTGTTAAGTTAAACTAATAATCTGAATAATAATAATAAAAAAAAAAACAAATGTAAAAAGTGCAGTAGAAAACTAAAAATAAATAAATAAATAAATTCAGTACCAGTATGACATGAACTAACAGGGAGCAAGCATCATCATGTTTCATAATGAAAGTATATTTCATAAATCAATTAAAACTGAAAAAACTAAATGAAATTATTTACCTGCATAAATAAAAAACAAATGTAAAAGTACAGCAGTCCAAATATTCAGGAAACAACAAAACATTGTTTGCAATCTGTGCCAAAACGCTTAAGAAAACAATAAAAGAAAATAAATGTTTTAAATCAGCTAATAAAAGTTTGTTTATGGTTCCACTCCACTTCACATGCCGACGTAAATCATTATGTTTGCATTTTAGTTCCACGTTACATATTGATCCCAGTCACATATCTAATGAAAATTTCAACCTGTCATGTCTCCATTCTCCACCACACACACTTTGAGAAGCACTGCTCTACTAACAGGCCTGTCTCTCCTTAAATGTACAAATGTTTCTTTAGAATTGGGGCTAAATTTGGGTGAAAGTTGAAATTATGTAATGCATATGATTGATTTTGTTATGAAGTTTTATACATTTGAACTTCAGACAAGAAGAAGAAGAACGTATGTATGCATCGGGTGCTGGCTCGGCCCGTCTGTCCATTTCTAAAAGTCCATGTGGCCCCTGATCCAAAAAGTTTGCCCACCCCTGTTTTATACCAACATCTAGGTTTTAATATTAGATGCGTAGCCTCCAGGCCCAAAAACATCTTTCATAAGCATCAACCAAATGTTATTCTCCAATGATACCCACTCCAGTCAGCTTGATGAACAAAATCCTCCAAAGGTCAGATTTCATATTATATTATTAAAAACTACAAAAATACAATTTTGCCATAACTGCACAGGGGCACCACTTAACAATATTTAGTGATGTGAATTTTCAAAATGTCAAGGTTAAGTGTGTGTTTTTTTCTTTTACAAGTTAATAGCTGGAGGAGTGGGCGCAGAAAAAATCACAAAGAGCGTAAACCACTGAATTCATCAATTGTTAATGTAGCCTCAGTGGCTGGTAGACATACAGCTGAGCTCCTTGTAACGTAAGATCTTCATAAACAGGCGCTCAGTGCGTGGGCAAACATTTGCCTTTGATGGCACACAAAGAGGGTGAGTGAAAGTATAACCTGGTTTTTTTTCTTCAGAGCAGCACAAACAAGAATCAATGGACATGCTTTGACATCCAATCCTCCGTCTTAACAGAAATCTTTATTTCCCATAAGAATCATGGGAATATTAAGTTGTACTTTCATCTGGAAGGATATTTTTCAGATGAAACTCATGGGAGAAGCACACATTAACTACATCACAGGTTGTAACCACTGATAAAAACGATAGACATTAAAGAGGCAGGCAAGAGCTGAGAAGTTGCCTGTGATTTTGACTTCCTTTTAGGTTTAATCCTTCAGTTGTTAATGAGGTATTCAGGTGGAATTTTGACTATTTGCTGTATCAGTGGAATAACATTAAATAATGACTTTTTAAAACTATCCAGGGGCAGGAAATGGTATTAAAAGAGGGGTAAAAACCTGCTTTGTAGGTGTTTATTCACACACATGCTGAGGAGCTTGATAAACAAACACTGTGAGCACTAATACTTCATGGGAGTTCATCATCACTAGGGTGAGAAGAAAAGCAATGAGGCTTTTTGGCAGATTTCCTGCTCATCCAGGTTTGACAAATTGCCGGAGTTCTCTGTCACGGTTCTACTTTGAGGCTGCTAACCGTTTCATTCGCCATGATTTAGATCTCAGCGATCAAAGCAGCCAAGTGCAAAGAGTGCAAAAGAGAAGTCCCTACGCCTTCATTTCTATCACACAACATGGAGCAATGACTTCTTCTTGTAATTTGTATTAAACATTAAACTAAACTAATGCCGGTCGTGTGTGAGAACCATCACAGAAAGAATTATGTCCTAAAACTGTCAATTTTGAGCTGGTGAGTACAAATGTAAAACTCATGAGTAGCACAAATGTGATTAAAAGGGTTTTCTAGTAAGAAAAAATATCTACGGGTGTTGATAGATGTGGATTAGGGTGTGCTTCTATCTCCCCATAAGATATAAGCTCATACATAGTATTTATAGTTAAGCAAATCTCCACCAAATCCCTAAAAAACATGGTTTGGCGTGTTACTTTAATAGTATACACTCAGTCAGATTAATGTTAAACAGATTAAAAACAGTAATGTTTATGGGGCCAGTACATTTAATATCAAACCATAAGAAACAAACATGCTTTGTGTGTTACATCTGGTTTTGGGGATTTTATGTTGTTTATCTAGAGCACAGAATGTAACTTAACTCAATAACAATTTGCATGTAATAGCAAAGTGTGGCATAGAGCGCATTGTCATATATGTTCTTTACTGTTAACAATAGGTATAATAGCACATTGCCTAAGTGATGAATATTTAACAAATATTTAATATTGTAATCAATATATATATATATATACAGTATATATATACAATTCTATATATCAGTTTCTACTAAATCATTAAAATTATCTTAGGTAATTCTTTCAGTGTAATCCAAGAAGGCATTTTACCTGATAAATTGTAATACCTGTGAATAAACTACCAACAAAAAAAACTTCAAATTAACTATTCGAGCTGTACTTAAATTTACATTCTTCAAAAATGTAGAATTAGAAAACAAAAGATTATGAAAGGGTCTGTGTCTACAATTTGAACCCCCAACCCCCGACCTTCCTGTCACCAGTGCAGATATTACAAAAATGTGTCTTCATTATTATTTCTTCAGATGACAGGAATGAGTGTTAATGGAGACACAGTAAAGCTGGGATTAAATTTGGGATTTAATATATCTATTTTTGTATGGGGTTATTTAACATGTCACGTGTTTTTGTTATTAATGGTCCTACGGCCTAAATAGGAGAGAACATAACAAAAAAAGTTGGTGGGTTATAGAATAGAAGTGTCATAACAACATAGTTTGTAAACTAATGATTTATGTGCTAAATCATTAGTTTAACATACACATTGTTTATTTCTTTTTTTTTTTTTTTTTTTACTACTGCTTTGTGAAAATTCCTTCTGGAACATGCAAAGCATTATGAAGGTTGGAAAACAAAGTTGAAGACCAGACATGGGTAACTAGCTTCCCAAAAGTTCAGAACAACAAGAATAATACATGTAAATTACTCCAGAACACTCAAAGGCCCTATACTAGGAATCTAGATAATTATATCCTGGATTAATCTCCGTTAGCGGGCTTCAAATAACCAAACATTCCCTGTCAGAGAGGAGCTGTATTAAGACGGTCGATCATAACATGCTAATTTAAGTGTTTTCAGCCTCGGTTCGTGCGCGTTCACATGAAAAAAGCGGAGATTGCAGCGTCTGACAAATCACTACAATGGAGAAAACTGGCAGAGCGAGCGTCTTCACAGGAGGAACAGCTTATGATGTTAAATAAATATCATGAATGTCATCCATGATGACAGCGAAGAGCAACAGCAGGAGGCGGAGCTTTTATACTCGCTCAGACCTGATCCACTTCATAACTTGGTCCCGACCGATTAGGTGTTGCTGAAGTTTAAAATTATGAATAATTAAAATCCATAGTTCAGACCACAAACAACACTCCAATCCATTGGATGGGATATCCCATTCAATGGATTCATATCATACATAATGTGATGCTTTTATGCGATTCATAGAGTCGGCGATTCACGTTCACAGTCAGCTAATAAAGCCTATGTCTCGAGCCGTAGGAACGGACGAGTGAAGTCATATATTAATTAATTCATTGAATTCATATATGACTTCACCCACCCGTGCATACGATTGAGACACAGGCTTCATCAGCTGATTGTGGATCAGTCCATCAGATATAAATCTATATCTTTCCTGAAGCATGTCATTGATAAATGAAAGGATTGATGCTGTGTGCATCTGATCTGACTACTGTCAGCTGTCAGATCAGATAAACACAGTGACATCACATCGCCTTTTATGGGACCGCTCGCCTTCTAAGAGAACTGATTGGTCAGGAGGCGGGACTTTATCACTCGCTAAAATCCTAGCCAGAGCAAAACCTGCTCGTGACCAGGCGAGCCGTTCAGCATAAGTTACCATGGTGATATAGCCCCGTAAGACGTTAGTGCTATTTCGCTAACTCCGTGGAAGTTAGCGCGATAAGAGGTAATCTCGCTTCGTAACATACCCCCAAAATGACAGAAAATAAACGACAACAAAATACACAAAAGGAAAATTATATTACAGGTACACGCAAAAATACACAAACCGACTAACATAAAATGACAACAACACCACGCAAATCTACAAAAGGTAACAAAAATACACAAAGCAACAACATTTACAACTACAACAAAAAACTGATGAAATCACAACAAAACCCTACACACAAACCCTTTCCTGTGTAAATGCTCAGACTGGTCATTTTTCTAAATGCTGACATGAATGTTGATAATGTGGCCCTCGTATCAGCCCTCACTCTGATAGAAGATGCCTATTTATGGTGAAGACGATAATGAAGGTAATTGTGTCTCATCACAACAGCACTGATCCATGTTTTAAAATTCAAATAACATCAGTCAAATGTCTAATATCCAAACAGTGTGAGAAGAGTGATATAATATGACTACTTGACTCACATGAATAATGATGAAGAAAAAAGGAATGTGAGCTCAATATTTTCTGACAACTGGCAAAATGAATAACCATAACCTTCTTCAAGTCAGAAAACCATAGCAAAGCTGCAAATATAACAAAAGTTCTCCAATAGAAGGTCTTACCTTAGGGTAAAGATTTGGACTGAAGAAAGAGTGGACAGAGCCAGAAATGTTGAAACTGTTTCTCTCTGTCGGATGGGTTTGGATGGCACCATCACCACAAAGTTATCATCCAGTTTCAGCTCCGACAGGGGCTGAAACAGCCTCACGCTCCCGATTCGCTGCATGGGCGTATGGCCTGCATAATAGCCCATCGGTCTCTGTTGATCTGTGTGCACAGAGCTGTCCTTTCTTGAATCCTCTGGGCTGCAGTCTCCGCTGTCTGTGCTTTGGACCATGTAGTACAGTTCCACTGGAGTGCCCTGGGCCTGCTCAGATAACCTCTGCCTACCAGGCCTGACAGTAGGTGGGCTGAACCAGCTTGCCAAGGGCTCCAGCTCAGCAACGCAAATCCCAAGCTCCCCCTTTAGTCTACATGTCCCACGCACTTCTTGGGTCTCATGAAAGGCAAACATTCGAACGCAGGGGAGCTTGTTGATGGCGCTGTAATCATCCCAGTCTCTGCCAGCAATGTAGAACAACACTTGAACTTTGGGCCAGCTTGGGTGAATCCGCTCACTGATGATAAAAGTGTGGACTTTCCAGTTGAATGTAAAAAGTGGTGACAACGAGGGGGTAGTTGACACAGTTGATGCTGGTAGAGAAGGTGCAGCAAATGGCCCTGGATGTGTTTGTAGCAGTTCTAGTGGGACAGGCTGCTGCACAGACAGGGGTCCATAGCTGGCATTGATGAAGGGCATCTGCTGGGCCTGGTGTATGAAGAAAGACTCAGTACGAGCCTGCAGACTGGAGTTCCTCATTAAGTCCTGGTTTGCTTCCTGCAGGAAGAACGCTGACTCTGCATTGAGGATCCGGTAGCTGACAGGTAGATAGATCGGCGTGGGCCCGTACTTCTGCAGACCCTCCAGGATCACTTTACTGTTCACCACTGAAATGGAAAATGACAAGTCATCAAACTTAATTTCAATAATCTATATTTTTTAAAAAAAAGCACGCATTACAGCACTCAATGTTGTATCAACAGGACCTGGCATGAAATCAGGGGGCACAGAGAGAGAGAAATCAGATGAAATAATTTACAAAGTGGACGCTGGCATGTCATATTTAACATAACATTAGCATGCATTGCCTGCGACCTGAAGCAATCATATCTCCAGTCAGTTCCAGCTGTAAATGTTAAATGGTTTGCTGGAGACATTTCCATGTGATATCGCTTTCATGAGCCACTGCTTCTATTTAACCGAATCTGTAGCCTCACTTTAAAAATGCATGTATTTCTCAATCACTGGATTATCAGGCTTGTCTATATTCTTTCCAGCTTTCAGTTCTTTTAAATTTGTCTTCATTTCTCTGCTTCAACCAAATTAGCTATTCCTTCATTATTACGGTCTTCAAGCGCTGTACTGCGGAATCATTCACGATCCCTGTCGCTCAAACTTCTTCTAATCAAACATTTAGATTGATCTAAGATAAGTTTTAAATAATTCTGAAAGATAAAACCTGTTCAAAATATAGTAATAGATTTTGTTGTTTTATTACGGTAGTTCCTCTTCTGCATCTGTCATTCAGCCTTTGTAAATGGGCAATTGTTCTTAAAAGCTTACCTTTTCAAAGAAAGCTAAAACGCATTATAAACAATACAAACAAACAATCTCTACTTATTGATAGCATCTAAATGTTTTAGTCCTCATTGTAATTTGATAGAATGTATTGTCCATTCATCGATCTTCAGTTTTCCTGAATGGAGCCTATAGTTTACTTAGGACTCCACAGGTTGTCATTACAAAAAACTATTTATACATTTTATTTCACCAAATTTATAGTAATGTCCCAGCTTACTCAAAGCAGGAGGCAGATGTTGTCTAATATTCAAAAACAAGAATCAGCAGTTTGAGAATTCCTCTAGTACACATACAGTACATTCAAAAATACCATATCACTTTTAGACATTTTCAGTTATTAATTATTATTATTATTTTTTTTAATTCTGATACACACACTACAACTCTTTTTTTACAATAACCCTTCAACCAAAAGCTTTTCCACCATCATCTCTTTCCATCCTGCAAGTCATCCCCACCATCTTTTTTTTTTACCGTCACCGCATCAAGTGTCACATGTTTGGACTGATGGAGTGGCCCATGAGAGTGCATTGATTTTGTGTCATGAACCCAGCATGCCGTGGTGTGTGTGGCGTTGTAGTGATTTGTTGGTGGAGCAGGTTGCCTTCTAATCGAAAGGTTGGGGGTTCAATCGCAGGCTATCCTTCTCCATGAGCCTCAGTGTCCTTGAGCAAAACACTGAACAACAAGTGATTCCGATGCAAGGCAGCTCAGTCACCATGGCTGTATGAATGTGTGTGTGTGTGTGTGTGAATGAGTGACGGAGCAAAGGGAATAAGGCGTGTTTTTTGAGATGTTTGACACTTCATATTTAGTAAGGGTGTCAGAAAAAATCGATTCAGCGATATTTCACCGCAGGATTATTGTATCGGTCCAAAAAATGTCCAAATCTTTTTTTTAATTTTCATCATGATTTTTAACGAAAAAAGCATTTCATTGCGCTAACATATGCATAGTAGGTAAATGCTCAGTCCCTAGGTGTCAGTGAACCACATAACACCTTGTTAAACTACCTCACTCCTCAATTAATTTTAGCTTGGAAGTTGATTGCACTTGATTCTCATAAAACATACTGCCAACTTTAATATATGTATGTAATTGATTTGAAAAAAAAAAATAAATAAATAAATAAAAATTAAGAACTTAAAGGAGCATAGGGCAGGATTTGTGAAAAAACCCATTAATTTTAAGTATTCTAATGCTAATGGTTGATGAAGCACTCAAAACCAAAGAGAATGAGCCCACACACATTTCTACCTATTGCCTTGAACAGATTGTGTGATACATTTTGTACTACTGTTCATGCAGAGGCATGTGCGCAGGTCTTGTAGTAAACAGTCAATGAACGGAGAGTAAATAAATAACCGTGTCACAGTTGGAGTACGGATCGGGCCGCATTTTCTCGTCCGAATACGACCCAACAGTGAAAACCTCAATTTTTTTCTCAAAGAAATGACATATTTATGTTTGTTTTAGCGGTAAGCACTGATTCTATGAACGAACTGTTAATGTTGACATCAGATCAGTGCGGGTAACAAGCGAGAGTGAAACAAACAGGGACGCAGTGCACGCAAGAGACCCATCGAGTCTTTTTACATAATCCATGTATAAAAGATAAGTATAATCCATGTTATTGTGCAGAAAAAGGAATGTTTCAATGATGTATTCCTTTATAATTGTCCTCCTTTGCTCCATTCTCCAATTGACGCTGCATTCTACAGGGCTACAGCAGATGCAGGAGGAAAGGAAGAAAGCTGCGTGCAAACGACACTATGTGTCCGAAGATGACCACCGGTTCTAAAGATCTGTCCGAACCCGAAACGACTGGTGCCGTCGGGTTCCCTAGTTATAACATCTAATCAGCTGTGCTCCGGTCCTAAAGAATTGAGCGTTCCCACAGCGGCTTGGCTGATGACTGCAGTTAGACTAACGAACATGGTGTCACTATGGAGTCTGATTTCTAGATCCTGCCCTATGCTCCTGTCACCACTAGGTGGCATATTACTGAGTACTTCCACCATATTGGGTCCATAACCACTGAATGTACAGGTGACAATATTCTCATCATCTACATCCCGCAAATGTGTTTGGCGGGCCCAGTGGGCCGATGTATATCATCAGCTTTACATGTGTGATGTGTTCATGAGTGAAGATGTTTAAGCAGTTGTTTGTTAGTGGTAAACCTCACGGGTAGTGCACCGTTTATCTGTTTGATGGATGTTTGTTACCAGAGATGGCCTAGTTCAGGGACTGCTCTGCTGTAAATAGGCTTATACTCACCCAACCGGTGGAAAATAGGTACTATAGCAATATTTATTAATTTATATATAACTATGTAGTCTAAAAAAAAGTCATATATGGCATGACACCTAAGGACATGTTTCTTAACGCTTTTTATTTTAGGTATTTAAGACATATTTAAAAGTTGAAAATTCTACATATTGCAGAATAACAGAATCAGAAGCAAAAGTTAAAGTTTTTCAAAAAATGTAATTTGACAGTTTGATAATCATACCACTTGTTTTTGAAATTGGTACATGCAAATCGTGAATCGTATTGTATCATCAGATTCATGGCAATGCATACCCCTAATATATAGGTGGATGATAAAGATTTACAGAGCAAATGGATCAGGGAGTTTTGTTAGACAGGTTCTTCTCATTGTCTCAACAGTTTTGCTAGGCACACTACAGCGTTTAAAAATATCACTAAATGCTCAATGAACTATTGCCACATGGCACTCTGTTGCCAACTTTGTTGCTATATTGAGAGACTTTTCAAACCTCCTTGGTGACTTCATTTTGAAAAGCGACTAGCAACAAATTCGGCAACTTTTTTTTCAATGTATCTAGCACCCACCTCACCACCCACACCTCCTCCGTGGTCTGCGTCAATCACTGGACTTTCAACTGTGTCTGTTTAAGCAGAGGACTTAGCAACACTAACATTCCCTTATTGTGCCTGTATTCATCTTACATGAAGGTTGAAGGTCTGATGCCATCTAATTGCAAAATCATTTGCGGGAATCTGCATGTTGTCAGGGTCTGTACTTTGTTGGTTTATAGTTTTTATTCTTTAGTTTTCCCTTTTCAGTAAGTTTTAGTGTATTTTGTTGGTTTTAGTTCTTGTTTTGATTCAGGCTTTAACTCTTGTGTCCTGGGGGGTATTTCATCAAACACAGCTCAGGGTTTTAGCCAGGTTTAACCTGATAGTCCATCCCAGTTAAACATTAACAGGAATGACTCTTTCATCAAAGCAAAAACGCCTCAGTTGCCATGGTGATTAGGGCTATTCCACAAACCTGCTCCCGACCAGGTTTAAGCAGCTGGCTTGGTTTAACTGTTGCTTACGTTGCACTCATATGAAATGGCTTCATCATTTTGAAAGATGTCATTTTGTGACGGTTTTAAAAACCCTAAAACAAAGATCTTACAGCTTTAATTTGTCTTTTATGAATAAATGAACAGAATATCATGGTAAAGATTGAGAGAAATGAGTATGGAATCGTCGTCTTACTACTTGTATACATGTTTAATGTGTACCGTACTTTTTTATTAGATGTTCACAGTCTCCTATGTGTTTTCAATTAGTAATATGTCTATATAAGGACACATGTTCATCCATTGAGCATCCAGTGATTCATGATGAGGAAGCTTTTATTTTACGGAGAAGGTGTTCAGGGACAGAGCAGCAATCCATGAACGTTGTCGCTTTCCAGGTAAGCTGTGCAGTGTGTGTGCAGTGTGTGTGTGCAGTGTGTGTGTGCAGTGCGTGTGCAGTGCGTGTGCAGTGTGTGTGTGCAGTGTGTGTGCAGTGTGTGTGTGCAGTGTGCAGTTTGCTAAAGTTCAATTACAATTAATCACAATTACTGAGCTAGTAATAAATAACCTAATAAAAGTTAACCTTCTTCTTGTGTTAGCGTTCTGTTAGCATCTCTTATGATAACGCGTCCTAAATCAGCTGTAAAATACACTAAAAACTAATATCTATCATCTAATTTCTTTCCTATCTATTGGTTGCCTTGTTAGGCTTCCTCATCAATGAAAACATCGGTTTTAATATTTTTGGTGTGGGTGTTTTTTCTCAGTATACCCCTCCATTTCATTTTTTTTTTTAAATGGTAAAATGTGAGAAAGCTTGATATGAAACATATTTTAATAATTGTTAACTACATACAGTATGTGTAGAACTGTACATAGAACTGTAATGTAACTGTGTATGGGTAAATGTATTAACTCTAAAACAGAAAAAAAACAGCATTCAATGGTGTTTTGGTGGGGTGCATTATGTTTAATCTGATTGGTTGGCTATGATAAGATGCATTTTATTTTTTATAGTTACACAATGTCCGCTGATCACTTTAAAACAAAAACAAAATAATTTACTCATTTAGAAATATACTCAAAAAAGTACAAGCAACTCAATTACAGTAATCTGTAACTTTCACCTCAGTAAACTCACATAGATCAGTGTCTGGTCATACATGCTTCAGTTGTTCTCTATGATCAATTTACTAAATAACACATTATTTTAAATATTTGAAATCACAAGAAACTTCTTAAACATACTTCCTTTTATTTCCTCTTTTTCTTCTTCTTACTTTTTGCTCGGTAACAATTGACGTTCTCTTTGTCCCAGCATTGGTTTCTATTGGCTGTAAAATATGTGGCACGTATCCTCACGTCTCTGATCAGTGAATCTGTGATGGACCTCATGGGTTTCCTGCAGAAATCCTGCCGTGTTGTGTTTTAGCTCCTGCTTCCGTCCCATGGTATTTTCCCCTGTCTCCGGTTTTTGCGGTGCCTGCCTTGTTAATGTAACCTTAGTTTTCCCATCGCTGCATCTGGGTCCTCAAACACATACAGTATCTCAGCATGACAGTAGCATGAGCTCATCATAGGTCCAGCTCACTAAATTGGCCAATTTTACAAGACCTACTTGGTGATCTGTGTGTGCCGCAACACAGTGAAGCAAAAGCTTTGCTCCAGCCATCAAAATGTAATCTTTTAATATTCCCAACATCCTTTTTGTCCTGACACATCATCTTTGGAATAGGGCTTTTCCACTGGCTGCCATGTTATCTGCCCAACAACCAGGTATCACCAGAGTTTTTCACTTTAAAAGCCAAGGATTGTTACAAAAAAGGAAAACTTGTGTTGAAAATGAGTTTACTGTATGTTAAAAAAAAAAAAACAATAACACAACACCTCTATGATATTACACATTGCAAATAACTAATGCATTGTGTCTGGACGAGACACAACAATGTATTTGTGGCATAAATGAAAAACAACCACAGAAGTGAACATTATTACATCCTTGTTTTTCTCTATAGTTTTGCGTCTTCAGTTAACAGCTAAACATTTGTCTCCGATGTGCAGGCTGACAAATGATAACATTACTTAGAATAATAGAAACTTAGTCACACGGCTCTCTTGGTGCCATTATTGTATTCTCCTTGAGCACCTTCTGAGGATTACTCCAGAGTAAAACAACCTTTTCTCCGCACCATTAAGTCTCTCCTGGCGTCGAGACGAGTCCTTGATGGAGACAGTGAGTGACTGCCATGCCACAGTTTTGACTGAGAGAGTAATGTTTGCCCTTAAAAACGACTAAACCGAGGCCAATGTCAAGAGGGGAGCAGGTGCGTGGTTGGTGCTTAAGACTGAGTGAGAGGATTTCCTCGTCTATGAGCCTCTCTGGAGGGATGTGACACACTGTCCTAGTTCCTACTTACACACATGAAACTGAACACCTCATTAGAGAAGCAACATTTTGTAATTTCAGATTTAGAATATGTGCCCGCTGCATGACACCAACTGGGCATCGTAAATAGAGAGGCAAAGCTGGTCTGATTGGTCTTGCCCTGAACTGCCCTTGGATTTCATGTCAGCAGCGACTGTACTTGTAAATCACGTCTGATGGACTGTTTCTGCAAATGAAAAAAAAGAGTGATTTGTGCTGAGAACTCACCCTCTGTGCTAAATCCTGGCGGTAAACTCTTGCGCCGGATTCTTGGGCTTTGCCAACCACTGAGGATGTAGGTTGAGGAGTCTGATCACATATCAAATGTGCAGCTAAACTGGATCTCATCAAAAGATAAATGTTCAAATTGGGATTTAATGGTTTGATGTTATATTTATGTAGAAAGAGCCACGGGCCCCGCTGGAGAACAAGACTGCATATAGAAATTCACTTTACACTTTTTTGGTGCCGTTTCTCTCAACTATACTGAGCACATTTAAAAATTGTTCTATTAATGTACGTACCCTAGTCAGACATGTTTGGCAACAAGTAAAACCATTACGTATAATCCCATGGTTAATCCCTTGTAATGTGTGCCAAACTTCACCCAAAATATGTAATCCCTTCATCTCTTCTTCCTCCTATATGCATCTGTGTATCCTATAAGCTCTCCCTGATGAAGCATATTAACTCGGCTTACTTAAATAAATCATTAATCAAATCCACGTGCTTTTACATAAAAGACTGCGACTGAAGTAACAGTAACAAAATAGTATACGGGCAACGTGATGTGGTGATGGTCAATCTTGTTTTTTTTTAGGAACAATAATTCCTCCCTTTTTTTAAGTCTTAGCTATGGGGCGTTGATTGTAAAGTTGCTCATATAAACAGCAACATTTAGCAACAAACCATGCACATTTAAAAAAACGTGAATTTTTTGTGTTACTTTTGACCAGATTTACAGCAATGTTTTAAAAACTTGTGACATTTACTTTTCTCATAAAAAAATAAATAATTGTGTCAATGTTAAATCTAAATTTTAAATATTAAATTTGAATCTAAATGTTAAATATTAAATCTAAATCAAAATTTTAAAAATTAAATCTAAATCTAAATTTTAAATAATACATCTAAATCTAATTGTTAAATATTAAATTTAAATGTTAAATATTAAATCTAAATCTTAAAAATTAAATCTAAATCTAAATTTTAAATATTAACTCTAAATCTAAATTTTGAATATTACATTTAAATCTAAATGTTAAATATTAAATTTAAATCTAAACTTTAAATATTAAATCTAAATGTTAAATATTAAATCTAAATCTAAATTTTAAATATTAAATCTAAATGTTACATTTAAATCTAAATATTAAATGTTACATTTAAATCTAAATATTAAATGTTACATTTAAATCTAAATATTAAATGTTACATTTAAATCTAAATATTAAATGTTACATTTAAATCTAAATATTAAATGTTACATTTAAATCTAAATATTAAATGTTACATCTGTATGTGGAGCACAATCACACAAAAACACATTTCAAATCTGCCAGTTTTTTTTTCAGATTTCTTTTTTGCTGTAAATTCAACACTTCAGCTTTTACTGTGTGAGCATCATAGATTCAGACCTTGTGTATTCATCACCTATTTTGCACTCCTAAATGTAATTTGCTATTCATAAATTATACTTAATGTAATCATACAATTTCAATAGGAGATTAACCAATTATTAAAATGATAATTATAATAATAAAACCTTCATTATGTGGCTAAATGTATCTATTTGGTATGACGCTGTAATTAGTGTGTTTTTAACCTTCAAAATCAGAGTTTAGGAAAACAGTTTTCCTGAGTTGAAGTAAATTATATTACTGAAGGTCTCAATCTAAAAAGGAAAATAAAAAAATGCAACAGGACATGTTTGTGGAAATTTAATTTTGACAGCATGGCACCTGTTTGTTTTCTACGGTCTACAGCATTAAGTCCCTCCTTTATCCTGACATTTACAGCAATTTGGAAGTGTCCAGCAGTCCAGCAGGTAACACATTAGGATGTGATCTTTACATGGCATTTCCTTTGTTAACCACATGCTCTAACTGGGAACTTGTGCTGTTGAGAAGCAACACTGAGGATTGTGAAGTCCCCGTCAGTGCACGAACCTGCCGGCCGTCAGGATGAAAGATAGCTTTCTGATATCCAGCAGCTGAACAATGGAGTGGAAAGGGTATTTGGGGACTAGTGGAAAACTGGGCATAAATGTCACAAGCTCTTCAGGTGGAGTGAATGTTATCATGGAAGTTTAAATGCCTTATCAAAGACAGTTTCTGATAAAGTCATCTGTGTCATCTGGCGACCGTGGCTCAGGTGGTAGTGGGTCGTCTTCTGATCGAGAGGTGGGGGTTCGATCCCAGTACCTGACTATGTGTCGAAGTGTCCTTGGGCAAGACACTGAACCCTAAGTTGCTCCCAATGGTCGACTAGCGCCTTGCATGGCAGTCCTGTCCCACTGGTGTGTGAATGTGAGAGTGATTGGGTGAATGAGCTGATATGTAAAGCGCTTTGAGACTGCTTCAGTGTGGTGATAAAGCGCTATATAAATCAAGTCCATTTAGGAAGGAGGCTGATGTCTTACCTACCACTGAAGGCTCAAAAGCTAATGCTAACAATCAAAGGGTTTGAACAATAATCTGTGATGTTGATTATGGAATAATAAAGTCATTCTATAAACAAATAGATGTGAATGTTTGTTAAAATAAAGTGATTTTTTAAATTGATTTTTATTACAATTATACTTTTCTACTCTTGTCAATATGTCAGTTCACAGAGCTGTTCCGTAGCCCTTGAAAAAAAATAAAAATAAAGTTGCAAAAAAAAATGTGAGTTTCCACGCGTGTGGCTGCACTGCGTCGCTGCAGTTCGCCGCCCTCCGCAGCACATACATGGGGTTATAATAATTGAAAGTAAAGTCAAATTAATAAAAACTATGGTTGCAAAAAAACATGACCAGCACTGTAGTAAGATAAGTAGTATGTAGTAAGATAGGAAAACAAAGGAACAAACAAAAGTGGCAGACAGGAACTAGATAGATAACGCCACACAATTGTCTAATAAACACACTGTTGTCAACCAATAAGGATGGGACAATATATCGTGGGACAACATATCACAATATTAAAACCATCCCTACTACATCTGTCTCAAGCAAGTGTGTCAAGCGTGACATCGTCATCGTTTAAAGTTTTCAATCACGAATATTTTAAATTTGGGCTGTGTAGACTCTAGTTTTAAAAACTTGTTGTGTAAAGTGCATGCACTAATAGTTTTTTTTCAAGAATGTCTTGATGATGACATGATTTGGTTTTAATTTTAGGCTGGCTTTCATCTTTGTTTCTTTTATGATCTTATTTATGTCAATGTTTATTTTATATTAATTTGAGTTTATTTTTTTTTATTTATTTTGGGGCTTTTTATTTTTTATTTATTTTATTTATTTTTTCCATTTAAAAAATATCATTATGTATCATTATTGTGAGCCCAGTATTGTATATCTTCCCATCCTGTGAAGTTTAAATATCATCCTTCCCCTATTAACCACACCTTTACATAGTGGAGGGAGGACAATTAGGAGATCAGAAACACCTGAGTGAAAACAGGAGATAGCCTAATCACTCTCACAGCACGTTTACCTGTACATATTAACAAGACAGGGTGTAAAATCACACACAATAATCTTTTATCAAGGGACAAAGTCAAAAGAATGTAATAACTAGAAACTAACAGAACATGTCATTAACCATAAGGCTTACAAACATGGATAATTTAAGACGTAATTGAAAAATGTAATTGATCCAAACCCTGTCTAGGACTGAACTCAGTTCTAAACAGTATCAGTTCTAACTTCTAATAAAGTAACACATTGTGGCTTACTTTGAAATAGTGTTCGGACACCATATTTTATTAGAATGCCAACATTTAAGTAATTTAATAATAAAGAAATCTGTCACTGTATTTGAATTAGGAATGAACGACATTTACCTTGAGGTCTTTCCATGAGTTTTGTGGAACTAGTTAGCCAAATATCTGGCACAACATCCCAACACAAACAAAGCACACAGGAACAGTAATCGCTCTAAGTGCCTATCACATGCATCCTGACACAGCAGAGCAGAGGCCTCGCTCCCAGCTGGAGGTTAATCGGATCACATAAAAGCAAAGCACACCTCATCTTTCATCACTAGGCAACACATTTATGCAGCAATCGATTGGTGGAATCATATTTTCCCCTTTCAGAGAAATGAGGCAAAATGAAGTATTGTGACCTGACTGAGATGGATGGGCCAGGGTCTTAAACCATACAGATATCAGCAGTCTGTGGAGCTTGTGTCCCATCAAAGCCTGTGTTGTTGCTCAAGGCAAATCTTTTGGTCCTTTTATTTCTAAAACGGCCTTCGGGTCATTTATGTTGATACAGCATCATAAGATATTTACAGCATGCTTGTGTTTTATCTTTCTTTCTACCCAAGGAAGCACCTGCCTCTCATCTCTCTGTTCCAACACATGAATGATGGAGAAAAATAAAAACAGACAAGATTTAACGATAGTTAATCTTGGATCTGATACACCAAAGTACAAGCAGCTGCACAACCTACAACACTTTAGGGAGAATCCATCACGACGATGTGAACTCAATCATTTTGCATTTTAAAAACAGTGTTAAATTTTGATGAGCGGGCTGCATGGTTTTTAATCTCCAAAGAGATTTACAAATGTGCCTCTGAGGAATCTGTTTTCGTGAAATATGCTGATTTGTTTCAAATATAAACACACATTACTCAAAGTTTGACTGAAAATGAGGATTTGTAGACTGTGATTGTGATTTTTTTTTTTTTCAAAGGGAGCATGTGTTGTTGCTTGATCGGCATTAGTTACAGTACATTCTACTGTATGAGTAAGTGCTGCTATGAGTCCTGTACAAAATGTATTCCGCACTTATTCTTGCACTCACGTATTTCTAATGGAATGTCTTCTTCGGGAAAGTGTTTTGAAAAGCTCTATTTTGTACAAGATTTTCTCCTCTGATGTAAAATTCAAGCAGAGTCTTTTCTTTTGAGACATTTTCGCCCCTCTCACTCAGCGAGGTGC
This sequence comes from Gouania willdenowi, assembly GCF_900634775.1. Classification (NCBI taxonomy): domain Eukaryota; kingdom Metazoa; phylum Chordata; class Actinopteri; order Blenniiformes; family Gobiesocidae; genus Gouania; species Gouania willdenowi. Next base: position 16,189,089 of record NC_041055.1, read on the forward strand.
CTTCATGTTGGAGAGCCTCAGCAACAAAAAAAGAACAACACTTTGCCAATGTTGCAGAAAGAAAAACTACAAAATCACAGCTTTAAAGACACTTTCGAGGCATGAATGGCCGCTTTATGACACTTCACTTCTGCCTGTTGCCATTGGGCTCACTGTTGCACATTGTGCAGTGCTAAAATTGTAGTGTGGGGAGTGACTGCGGCGCCGCTGGTTGTTAGGACGAGATGATCAGGGGAATGGAGCTTTTGGATAAGCAGCAAACCTGCAGTGCAGAGCTGCAGAGAAGCAGAAAAGTTTCAGCTTTAACTAAAGGGCCACTGCTGTTGTCATTTAGGACCACAGAGTGGAATAACAAGGCTTTGAATGTGAGTGAAATAAAGGTAGTGACAGTGACGGATGATGCAGTGGAGTGCGGCGACGTAGTGGGAACCACGTTATAAATAACAATGACTCTTGGCACATGGTAATCATATCCAAGTGAATCTATTTCCACTGTGCTGCACATTATACTCCGGGGATGCTTTTTTTGTGCAAATATATGAAATCAGATGCAGTTAAATGGGGAAGAATAATGTGTGAGGCTGGAGGAAAAAAAAAGAGCATGGTGAGTAATGTCTTGGCATTTACAGCAAGGATGCATTGTGGATGAGTCAATGGGCCTTGGACAGCAGACACTGCAGCAGCTCAAGGAACTCGCACAATGCAAACCATACTATTAATTATATTTAAGGGTGGTGAGCTGGAGAAACACAACATTTACCTGCAATCTCTGAATACAAACACAAATCACATACCAGAACTAAGTCATCTACTTTGACTACTGATAGGCTATCCACTATATTCCATGATTTAGAATACTTCCTGTACGACAAGAAGATAGAATGCAAAGAAAACACCTTTGTTAATTTAAACACATGCCTTTAGCATCTTGATTACTTCAACTTCTGCTCACTGTTATGAAATTAGTAAAGTTGAAAATTGAGTATGATAACAAACCAATTATTTTGGGTAGAACTAGAGTTGTCACGAAATGAGTAACCACGATCCTATATCACAATACTGAAGCCTTTTCTTATTATGGCTATTATTTTTATGATCTGCAAGGTATTTGTACAAGTTATTATTTACTTATGTTTGGTGCATGATAAGAGTACATGAACTAAAGCACATCAGCAATAAAAAACATAATAAATGAAGTTAGAATTTATATGGTTGAAATTAAAAAAAATTATAATTCAGTTTCCTTTGCACATTAATTTATGTTTAACTAATATAAATAATCAACTTAGGGTAACAAATCCACTGTCTTTAAAAAAATAAATAAAAAAATCTATTTGACAATAATGCTGCTTCTCCAACATAATAAACCACAGAGGATAAAATACAATAAACAGGAAGTGATTCCCTGAGAAAACTGGATTTGTATGCATTTTCTGGGTGACGTCACTGGTGTTTTATGAGATTAGATGTGATCTGTCCTTTGTGTGTATATAATTTGTAAATATTGTTTGAACATTGTAAATATCTCTGTAAAAAAAAAAGATTGCTTTGAGTTTGTGCGGAAAAACAAAAAAAAAAAAAATGTTCCCTCTTTTGGCTCCTATAGCTGGTGACAGCGCCTGCACAGTGGATCTCCTATTGTTTTAATGTCTCTGCCTCGTTTAAACCCAAAAAAGTTCCAAATGGGACTTTTGGAGTTTGTTTTTTTGAGCAAATTTAGTGACGCCACTGACGACGACAGACTCACTGCTCGGGCCCGGTGCTTCTGCCATGTGTTGTCTCGTGTTTGTGACTGTAAGCCGTGCACGCGTCCAGGCGAGACAGAACTTTAGCTTGTTGTTTGTTTTGAAGCAAGTTTCTGTCAAAGTCAACGTTTTTTGTCTCGTCGTAGAAGGAATTACTTACTACGTATACTAAATCAAAGGCACCATTGCATATAATAGATAATGTATTAAAAAACATATACTGTGCATCAACATGTATTCTAAAACCATGACTGTGTCATACATTAACTAACACAGGTGTGCGTACTACATCCTTTATTGATTGATTGAACAAACCGGAAGTTCTGTCTATAATCGTATCAACAGTAGAGAATCAGGAATTAGGTAAATACATCAATGAACTTTATTTCCAACATACTAATATGAAAAAAAAAAAACTAAAACAAATTTCAACAAATCATACATTTGAAAAAGTAGATAAAGTTTTTCAATCTGTACCACTCTAACTCTTCAGTTCATCTCAATTTATCTCACTGGTAATATTATATACATAGATATACACAATTTTCCATATTAATATATATATATTACACCTATACTACATAAATGTCCATACAAACGTACAATTATCTCTGTCTCTTGCTATTTATAATATACAGCCACATTATGTAAATATATGTATACATGTTTTATATATACTAAACAATATCCACATTATCTATAACTAACATGTCATTCACTAAGCAATTATTACTAACATTTTTCATTATTTTATCTATATCCGTCCTCACACTCCCAGTTATCACGCTGCCTTTTCTATATTCACGTTTAAAAATATTTCTCTTTGCACTTCTTTTTAAAGAGATTTCTGTTTGTACTTGTTTTATTGTATTCTCCAAGTCACCCCACTCCTCAATATGCACAGCCTTTTCATTGCTGTTTGTACTTTGTGCTTTTAAAAAATTTAGATTTCCCCTTAGATTATAACCTCCTTCTCTTTCTGTGAACATTACAAGAGTATTTGTTGCAGTAGGTTAATTTTCTTGCTTAAAAGTATGTTTTTTGAGTAGTAGAGAATACTAGTTTGTGTTAGTGACATGATTATCTGGGATTAAGCAGATGTTTTCAGTGATTTGGGTCATCCGGGTTAAACTGTAAACACTTTTAGTAAACATCATTAATATATTAGTTTGCAGTGCCTGAAGCACATCAATGATGGAGATATTAACGCAAAAATAAATGTTGCATACATAAGGTATTTTATCTTAATGCAAAAACAATATTTGTGCACTGGGAAAGTTGTTTAAGATAATAATAATAATAATAATAATAAAATAATATTAGTCAAATACAAGCAGCCCAATATCCACTTTTTGAAATAAAGTCCATAAATCCACCCTGCTTGCTGCCCTTTGTCTTGTACTGTCTCTGCATCTCTATTCAAAACCAAAATTATAGAATTGATCAGCTGATCTCCCAATGCAAAGTTTTTTTGACAAAAAGAACAGGGCAAAGTCCAAATATCTGCGCAGTGGCTCTGTTTTTGGCTACGCGCTATTCTCTATTCTTAAGTCAGTCGCTACGCGCCTTCATCCCAGTTACGCACTGTGGGCTGAGCGTGCCTGAAATGTTCCCATTCAAATCTGGCTTTACATGCATTCTCCAGTGTGGGTAAGTCCTTTTCTTCTTAAGATCTTCTAACCCTGGAACAAGTGCAGCGCCACGATAAGGTGAAACATTATATTGCTCTAGAAATATGGACTTAGTTACATTTGAAGCCACACGGAGTCGTGCGTCGCGCAGCAGCAGCTGTGATCACTCAGCTGCTGCTGCGCGATTAATTAAAACTCTGTCAGGCGCAGACTTTTGTCCACGTTGGTCACAGTGATTCAACTATTTTCACACTATGTCCAACGTAAAGTCACAGTTTGATCCACTACAGAGTGAAACAAGCTGTCATATGAAGATGAGGATGGACCAGAAACTGTTCCCACACATATTTTAATGAGGCTCAGCTCAGGTCACTTTAAATTATTTATATTTAAAACTGTGTATTATGGAAGCCAATAGTTCTGTTTCACTGCAAACATCCCTCTGTATTAAAGCAGGATGCTTTTAACAGCCCGAAAAAATGACATCACCGCCTCCTTTCCTTCAACCCACCTTTATTCCGGACGGGAGAATAGACCCCTAAATGAGCATAGTTTGGGACCTGCCTTTTTACCCTCCTCTTACCTCCTGTTTTCCACTTCTCATCTAAGACATATACTCCCATCTTATATGTGATTGTCTTTTCATGTTTTCTTGGACTAGATGTAACTGAAACTGAATTTCTCCTCAGTGATGAATACAGTATTCTGAATCTGAAAATAATAGACTTTTGGAACTTTTCATCTTTTAACACATCCAACATTATTTGGCTTCCTGCTTTCACAGCCGTATCAGGTGAAAATACACTATAGGTGTAAAAAATTATTCAAAACCAAAGCCATACAATAGTAATCTGAAATTATGATTATTCATCTCTAAAACAATAAAACTACATACTGTAACTGTATAATAATATGCTTGGAAACGTGTGGAGAGCCGTCAGGGAATGATAAAGTTCCCACACTGTCATATTTTACAGCTCAGGGACCTGCAACCTCTGTCTGCTAAAGAAGCAACTCAAAGATGAGTTAGTGCGTTGTTGGGGATGGCTCTGTGGTACCATTTAATCAAGTCTTACATGTGCCTATAGTGTATGGATGAGTAAAGGTGCTCTCGCTACTAGTATATACTGAGTCATCAGTTAGCTGCTCATGAGTATATATTCTATTTGGTTCAGGTTGTGTCCAAATCATCAGAAGTGATGTGTAAAATTAAGTTCAGGTTTAGCAATGTAACCTTGAATTTTATTTCTTATAACAACTTTCTGAACTGGATTCATGGGAAATTAAGTTTTATTATAACGTTAAAAAAAATGGACGGATTATACCAAGTAGATGAGCCTTATCGGGGGTATCTTTAAAAATGAGCATCTTTTTAGAAAAAGTTTAATTATAACATTAAAACTAGGAAATGGATGTGATTTGTATAGGATTACACTACAAACAAAATATTGTCACACTCAGTCACACCATAATCTACTATTGGATGCAACTTAAAGGAGCATAGGACAGGATCTAAAAATCAGACTCCATAGTGACACCACGGTCGTTAGTGTAACTGCAGTCATCAGCCAAGCCGCCACCGGAGCATGTATCAATTATTTAGGACCAGAGCACAGCTGATTAGATACTGTAACTAGAGGATGGACACCCGGCCAACGCCTGATGGCACCGGACTGGTCGGGTTCAGACAAATATTTATAACTGGTGGTCATCATCGGTCACATAGTGCCGTTTGCACGCAGCGTTCTTCCTTTCCTGCTGCAGCTGCCATAGCCCTGTAAAATGCAGCTTTAACTGTATAACAGTGATAGCAGGATCCCAGTGGAGGAAAGATCGAGCAAAGGAGGACAATTATAACGGAAAACAACATTGAAACATTCCTTTTTCTGCCTAATAACATGGATTGTACTTATCTTTGATTCTGTAAATAGATCTGATGGGTCTCTTGTGTGCACTGCTTCCTTGTTTGTTTCACTTTTGCTTGTTACCCGTGCACTAATCTGATGTTAACAATAACTTGTGCTTATCACTAAAACAAACGTAAATATGCTCAGAGCAGCAGTGTAAGTGATGGTGTCACACCAAGAGGATTTTTTCGGCTCATGGATTTTGTATATCAAATTTCGGTAAACAAAAGAGGTTTATATCAATTTTTTAAAATTATACTGATTTTTAGAGCAACCCAAAGCAGCACAAGTGATGATCCTGAATGCTTTACTGCTATAGAACTCAATGGGCTGAAAGGGGCGATTCGCGTCATCAGTGACGTCATTTCAACATGGCGGTGCACAGGGTAAAGTACAGTACTCCCAGTTATAAAAGTTCAAAAAACATGGTGCATATGGTGCAAAGTAATGCAACATAATACTGCTACAATATTAGCCGAGGTCATTACAATATGACTTTAAAGCCGTCAAACCTTATGTTAAAATCAGCTTCTGAGGTCTAAAGGTCACAACACAGGCTTAACCCGGGGTTTCCACTGAATACATCTCCGCTGCGCCATGGCAACGATACGATTTTTCACCGCTGTCAGCCGTCCGGTAATCCTCACCAGTTGCGTTTTGAGTGCGCCACGGTGCACCATGGTTGGACGACTGTGACACGAGACAGAGGAGTTCTCATTATATTATAGTTATATAACTGCACGAGAACGCAGTTAAAAGTTTGTTATAAACGCAACAATAAACAGATAAACAGGTCAGTGTTCCTAATGAAGGAGTACAAGAAGGTTGGATTTGTTATAGCCACATTTTTTACCAACAGCCAACAGAGAAGAGATAAAATTGCACCAATAAAACATGAACTTAATCAAAGTTGCTGCTGTTTACAGTGCAGTTACAGTTTATAGGAAACAATATCGTGAATGTTATTTTGTTTTTACACATTATGACGTTTTGGTGATGGAGTTACTTGAAATATATTCTGAAGTGTTTTATTTTGAAAAGTGATATTTTATTGCGGACTATGTGCTTAACTTCCTGTTTAGTTTTATTTGCTCTGTGCTGATTGATGCGTCGTGCTCCGGTGTCCACCAGAAATAGAAGCCCTGCGTGAATCTGGCGGAGGGCACCGGACTGTTGGAGCTGGGAAGGAGCAGACACGCAGCGCAACTGACCCGGTGGAAATGAACACATAGACTAAAGTGGAAACCTATCAGCTCCGGTGGCGTGGCGGTGACATAACGCAGCGGAGCCGCATCCAGTGGAAACTGGGAGCAAGGCTCTCAGCGCTCCTTAGTAGAACTTGTCATAACAACTCAGATTATTGCGTCAATTTGACACATTTTGTTGCTCCTATACGAGTTTAGTTTAATACGTACATTCTAAAGACAACACAGTGCTTCGGTATTACATTTCTTTTTTCTTTTTTTTCAAAGAGGATAATACAGTATATGATGTGAGCTGTTGCACAGATTGTTAGAACAGACAATCTTTGATTTTCTTTGCCTGAGGCTACTATCTTTTCAGTGGATAGCCAACACTGGTCAAAAAGAATGATCACACATTCAGACTCTGTAGGCTTCACTGTAATGTCTCTAAATATGGCCCTGAAGCATTTTATGATAGTTAGAACGCGTGGATAGTGGGATGCCTGTGGCTGACCTCAGTGGCACAGGTGGAGGTTTATGCGGCTCTTACAGCAGTGTGACTGTAAACAGCACTGAGGAGAGGAGCCTTGACTCCCGTGGCTCAGAGAAGATCCAATGAAGACTCCAGCGGGAGCAGAGAGAAAGACGGAGAGAGAGAGAGAGAGAGAGAGAGAGAGAGAGAGGGCAGATCGGCATTTTCAACGACGCTCAGAAAACTCTGAAACGAGATGAACTCAAGAGGTCTCGCCCAGCAGCAACAAATGCTCATGGCATACATTTCCTTATCCATATCCACCCCCAAAAGAGCCACGGCAAATTTGGAGTCTTTCTCTGAGCTCGATGGTGAAGGGAATAGGCAGGAAATGGAATATAAAGATGCCAAGAGAGAGGCTGCTTATCATATTCCTTCAATGCCCTGACTGAGTATTATTTGTTAGCTTCATCCTCCTCTTGCCAGATTCTGTGACTAAAAGATGCAGTGAAAGGTTTAGACAGATAATTACCCCACGGTTGCAATGGGTTTCTGCTGAAAAAAGCTTTTAATAGAATTTTCCCTCTTCTTTTTTACTGTTGGCAATAAAGCACACACCATGAAGTCCTTTTACAGCCGTGTAGCAATGTCTAATCCCATATAGCTGAAAGCATTTGATATGATGTACACTTGAAATATCTCCCTAAATCTGAAGACAAAACACGATTTTCTTGAATTAATTTCTGCAAATACGTTATTATTAACTCTAGCTTATTAAGTCATAATTTCATTAAAGTAATTCATCATTTTATTGCTAAGACAGAAGCATGAAGAGACAATTTGTTGCACGATCCTCTAGCAATTCTTGCGAAAGGTTGAATAAAAAAAATTCAATAAAGGGAAATAAATCGAGCAGGTCCTCGCTTTTTCTGCTAGTATGAGGCACAAATTCAACAAAGAAGTAATAGAAAGATTCACAATACAACTGACTAGTTCTAGTAAAAATTCATTAAAAAAAAAGACTAAAACCTAATTAAACTAAATCAATATTAAGCAATTTTGTATAAAGTTCAGGTTTCAAGTGTTCAAGATTAATACATATATACCAATGTGTGCAATACACAACAATTACTGTTCCAAAACGTCAAAAAACATCAATATCAGTGAAATTAAAAAAAACAATAAAATTAGTCTCTAACTGAAAAAGACCCCACAAGCATTTAAAGGCACACTGTGGACTTTTTGACCTAAAGAGTTGACCCATATGACTTATTTTAAATGATTCCTCAGGCTCCTAGCGGGGCTTCCCTCTTGAAATCTGACTATGTAAGTTTGGAGGAGACGGACCGTCTTTCACCAAGTCATGTGACCTGAAGAAAGCCTTGAGAAGTTTCACTTTACGGCAGTCAAGTGACGTTCCCACGTGACGTCACAACATACAGGCATTTCCTGACCCGGCGCCATTGCTGTGGGCAGTTGAATGAGTTAGCCTCTGTTTATTGCCAAAAGAACACAATATGGTAGTTTCATGTTGGGTTAATGGTGCACTAATCACCGCAAAAGTTCAGTTAAATGTGGATTCTTTAGTGAGGGAAGTCGTCAAGTCAGATCCGTAACTTCGGGATAAGGATTGGCTCTCAGGGCTGGGCTCACGCCACAGCTACAGTCTACAGGCTGGAGAAGCAGCCGCCATTGGTGGTCCTTCCCCCCTACTCCCTGACCTCACTGCCGGATTCGGAGGGGATGAGCGACCCGGCGTGCGCGAGGTCGCCCGTCCGTGCCGACCCTTGGCAAAGGGGACTGACGACTGCGGTGATGCCAGGGAGTAGGGGGGAAGGCCAAGCGCCGGGCCTCCAGCGGTGGGGAGAGGAGGACGGCGGTGGCGGCTGCTCCTCCATAGACTCCAGCAGCGGAGCAAACACAGTCCCGCTTCGCACCTCAGGCCTGGGAGGCCAATCCTTATCTTGAAGTTACAGGTGAACTACTGTCTACATACACAATCAAAAGACTGACTGTTTGTTGATTTTTGCGACTTTTGCGGCGCTTGTGACCACTAGGGGCGCTTGGGTGAAGCTGACCGGTCTAGCGGCCCCAGTGGTCAAAAGTTACACAGTGTGTACACAGCGACCATGTAAACTCTTATCACTAAAAACAAGAACATAATTCAAGAGTGGAACATTAACTTGAAAACTAAATCCAAAATATACCCAACAGATTCCCGTAAATTCACTACTTAAGAATAATATATTTTGAGCACAACAATGTTTGAACTAATTACGCTTTAATCAATGTCTACAAGGTATTTTTGACTGAGCTATGAGTTTCCAGGTTTTAAGGTTTTTTTTCATTGTTCGTGTTCAACAGGATAAAAAGCTGCTTGCTTAAGGTTCATATGTATCAGTATCAGTAACAGTGTGGCCCACAGGATGCTGATCTTAAGGGAATTAGATTGACTGACAATCTGTCATTTTTTTCTCCTCTGTGCTTCTGCTGCAAGAAAGTTATTTTTCTTTTGGTTTCTTTTCTTTTGGCTGCTGGAATGAGAAGAAAAAAAAGATATTAATGGGCCTCAACAGGTTCGAAAAGTCAGAGGAGAGAGAGAGAGCACAGCTGTCGAGGTGGCTGAATCTTCAGTAAGAAATGCTCTCAACTTCAGTCTATTGATACTGTTAGAGCGACAAAAATAAATTACCTTGTTGTACCTACACTTTACTTTGCCTTCCCCCTGAAGACATAGAATAAAAGTGTCAGGGGGTGAGTTTCTTTATTCTGTCTTTTTAAAAAGGTTTTCCTTTATGTTGTAGGTGCACTTTTTATTTTTATTTTACTTTAGTCAAATCTCAACACTTGAAATGACACGTGGAAAATGTAAATCCCTCTCTGAAGCTGGAGATTTTAACTCCACTGAAATCTCAGCGGAAGATTTCATATGAAGTGAGAATAACTGTCAAAATCCAGCTCTGCCAACGCACCTGACAGCCTAATGCCTCAGGAATTCTTAAATAAGACCAATCATTCACCACATCATGGACGATCTCTGCAAAATTTCAATTGGTGGATTTTCTCCAAAGCAAGTGGTTAATTAAAAATCACGCTTGTTAAAATGAGATTTCATGCTCAACACAAAATGAGCTATTTGTTTTTTTAGAAGTTTGCATCCATGCAGAGGTGTATGGTAAAAAAAAAGTTAAATTAGTGACATAGCTTTATTTTATTTTTTGTTATATTAAACTTTATTACTTCTTTCTTTATTTTCAGTCAAACTACACATTTACTTCCCTACATTTTCTAAAGAAAAGCAATACTTTTATTTAATTACATTTCTCAATATTTTTCATTAAGACATTTTTGTCATCAGTAAAAAATTTGTTTTTCTGTCTAAAACAGAACTAAACTGCAAGTTCATTTCGTAATGTATTAATGTCATTCTGAGCCCTGCTGTAATGGGATTTGTATATGAAATATATTGAGGCATAAACATTTCAGTTGTGATCACTCATAGCTCCAACAGGAGGAACTAGAATGAGCGTACCATGGAAACTAACAAAATCTGTATAAAAAAGGACATTATATTATACCACAAGCTAAACCTGAGCATGCATAGTATCCCAAACATTAGCAAAGTCCAAAAATAACTGTTGTTTTCTGTATTCCTGATGAACTCGAGCAACATCTCAACAGCATTTCCATCCGTTGACCCACGCTGACATTTAACACTCACAGTTGCTTACTTACACTATATTGTTTTCCAATAACATCTCCCTGGAAAGATCAATACAGCTACTGCTGGCAAAAGATGTATCTAATTTGAGTGGAAGCAAAGCAAATGGTTGCGGACTATGAAAGTATTCAGCTTACGGGCAAAAAATTGTTAACGCCTAAGCAACATCATTGGAGTTTAGATCATTTAGTGTCTATTGTCCACTTATTTTTCTCCATATCAAAAACTGCCTATATCTTGACCTATGCATTTTCAATAAACATTCATTCACTAAAAAAATAAACACCTCTGAAGCACTTTGCTGAACAATTCTATGGATGGGACGTAGCTACGATGATTCTGAGACACTACTGGGCTTTAGCTCCACCTTTTTCTTAGCTCTTTAGCTTTATTGACATTATTCTGCAGCACATTTCTCCGCATTTTCTTTAATATTTTGGTAATTTTGCTAAACACAATACAAGGATATGTTGTTGTGTTTCTGATGCTGGCCCCAGCCTGCGGTCTGCTGCATTTTATTATTTTACATTTGGGTCGCACCGCAGATTGCTCTGTACAGAGAGAGACAACAGGAGAGAGATCGAACGTACCAACTCTATTCTCTAGTGATTCAGAGGAGGAAAATGCTGTCAGTGTTGTACGTGAAAACATCAACAGTGTTAAAATTAACCTGGGAAGGAGTCAACATGGAACCGCTCATGTCCTCAGTTACTTAATAATGCTGGGGTTACACAGAACCACGACACATTACGGACCCCAGGAATCTACGTACCTCATATTTCAAGTTAAGGTAGAAAAAAATGGAACGGGTCATTGGCAACTTGCCAGGCTCTGGGGCACATGTTCACAAAAGTGGATGTGCTCTGCTGCGGTTCATCCCAATACACTACGAGGTGCTACAAGTGTGGCGAATGGGTATAGGGATGTCACGCGTGACGTCACTCTACTGGAGCAGCCATTTTGACGATCTAGAAAATGCTTAACTGCCTACTGCTCTTCGCAAAATATACCCATCATCCTGGTCCTCCAGGATGTTTCCGTCCCTCAGCTGCACCTGTTCTGCTTTCATACGTGCACTCGGGAGCCCTCCATTCCCCAGTCTCCCCACTACAACGGCAGAGACCGTTGATGGCCGGGAGAGATGGACATGTTCTACGGGAAGATTGACTGTTGCCCCCTCCCTTCATGTCCACAAGCACCAATACAAGTGATGTGTGCCCCGCTGACACACCCAGGTCGAGGGCGCAACAAATGAAAACAAAATCTGCCACAATAAGCAGCGCGGTAAAGGCACCTGCAGTCCCCGCTCGGCGGGAGGCCTCGCCCCCTGAGTCGGGAGCAGCAGGGCCCTTCACGCTTCATATGGATCTATGTGCGATGACATGACGTGTTGCTGAGTTGTTGACCGTCAAAATGGCTGACACCCGGCTAGGGGTCACGTGACTGGGAGATCGCTATACTGTATATTTGGCTACATCTCAATGGACCAGAGGTGCAGGAGTAACTGTGTGTGTCGAGAGTGCCGGCTAATGTTTGGTCCTGGACTGTGATGTGTTCTTCAGCTGTGGCATCTTGAAATGGTGAGAAATGTGTACGCACCTTAAGAGTATTATACATGCTGTTTTCATAAAGCTTGCAAATAAAGTTCATTACAGGTATCCTTTAATCGATTTCACATCTGTCATCTACAAACCTTAAATGTTAGAATATATGTACTAGGGATGCTCATGGTTAACCGTTAACCGATAACACCCACGCCCCATCTCTCATTCCTTTAAATTATTGGAAAAAAATTCTACAAAATCTAACACGTCTTATATTCTATCTCTTACTTTTACCCAATTGTGACAAAAGTGAAAACTCCTTTAAATGAACTTTTGGAGACAATGTCTATTGTCAAGGAGAACCCAAAACCATGTCGTCAGTCAATACTCTGCAGAGTATTACAGATTGCTTTCACAGGTTATTTTCTCCCATGGCCATGAGTCAGTTTGACTCCACCTGAAGTAATTACACACCTTTGATAGGTCACTTCATTGCTTAGCTGGTTGGGGGCAACCACTAAAGTGAACAGGGTGACATGACGTGTGGGTGTGACATTATTCTAAATGTGTGGTCTTAGTGGGTGGGGAGTTGGTTTACTACAACATCACATATTTGAGTAAGTTATAAATTTGAGCTGAACTATATAAGGCAACTGCATTTCTTCTAAGGCTAAAATAATATTGACATTGGATGTGTTGAGTTAAATGTTGAGGCAATTATTGCAATTTGGTGCACTGAGCAAAGGGATGTAGTTACAATCTTTGGCACACTGGTGGGCTTTGCTGGTTCTTAGTGCAATGATTGTGGGTTAAAGTCCCGTTGGTGAACCCCAACGTGGCTCTGTCATGCCCTGTGATAGATTGGCGTCCTATCCTTTCCTCTTTTGTCACATCTAAGTTATTATATGCTTTCCTTTATCTCACAGCCTTTCACAGTATTGGCCTCCGCTCATATATTTGTGCATTTCATGACATATGGCAACATGTTGCCACAGAGACATTTTTGCAATGATCTTTCACTCTTTATTGAAGTCACAGGAATCCATCAAAGTCTTTCGTGTTCAATTCTGTGTTTCTCTAACCAGGGTTTATTTGTTTGTCTGTTAGCAGAATTACATCAACAGTATTGAACAGATTTTGACGACATTTTAACCAAAGATAGACCTTATGCTATGGAAGATTCTCTTAAATTTTGTATGGGATCTGGACGAATACACTTATTCTCTACCAGTTTTTTAAAAAATGGAAAAATGTCTTTCATCTTTGAAGAAATTAAAAAAAATGCATATCTCGGTTCATAATTGACCAACCTTTAAAGTGTGAATAATTATGGTCCCATGATCAGGATTATTGATCCAGATAACTACCAATATCTGTCAAAGATGATTTTTTGGTGCTTGGCAGAAGTGCTCTTGTTACTAACATGCAATCTGGGCATTGCCGTTTCCAAATTACTTACAAGGGAAATATTTCATATTTTGCTTCGCTGGCTAAAATTCACATCTTTGCACAGCCCCCACATTAGGTGATTCTATGTAAAGTATAGTCATGTAGGTCCTCACTAATTGTCAAGACTTTATACACTCCCTTTCTTTATTTAGTCTATTAGCCTTGGCATGAGGGCAGTTGTGTTTCAGACATTGGTATTCATATCACATGAATGTGTGTCTGAAAAACACAGCCGACTACCGGAGAAAACAAGCGCTATGTTGAAAGGACCAGATCAATATCTAAGAAGACTATTACTCTCTCTAATCAAACTGAGAGCCCAAAATGATTTTCCCAAGTTAATAGCTTTTCCTAAATACCAGCATGAGAAAACTTGCTTGATCGTGTTGGTTAAAATTGATCTGACAAAGAGATGCTGGCCCTCGGTAAATATAGTGTATTTATGTTGGTTAAAACAAAGACGGCCCCACATGTTTTCATCAAGAGTGTGTATTCAATAAAGACAAGCCTACCGGAAGGTCCAAAAGGTAAAATGAACATGAAACAGAGCATTTGTAAAGTGTTTAACCAGTACTCGTGGCTGTTTATCTGCAGTGTCTCTACTTAAGCTTCCCTATCAATGGCGAGTTGTTTTTTAATAGCCCAGCTGAGCGTTTGGTAGGCATGGCATTGGGCATCATGCCTTGCATCTCTGCACAGCTTGGCATGGCTCCCTCTGGCCACGAGCAAAGCTTTTGTTGTTTTTACATTCTCGTTTCATCAGGAAGAGCCATCAAAGATAAAAGCACAGTTGTTCTTTTTATCACACGGAGACACAACAGTCATGAAATTTTAACAACATTGAGTACTGATATGGAGCAAAGAGAAAAGAAAAGGAGAAAAAAAAGCCCCTGAGCAGAAATCAAATTCAGATGACACAGAATCAGGTCAATAAAATGTTCACGGCTGTGTCAAAGGAAAGCTCAATTTTATTACAGTCCTGCTTATTGAGTCTATAAAAGTTAAAACACAAACTGACAAAATTACCCGTTTAAAGAGCACATGAAATCTAAGATAAATGATAGGCCAATATCAAATCTGTCATTGTTGAAAGAGGCTCCTATAAGTCAATAATATAGGTTGGTAAAGTAGATAACGCTGGAGGACCCTAACATTTTTAGATATGTTTTCTCTGACAGAAATGCAGAGCATTACATAATGAACCAATCAGAAACCTGCTCAAAAACCCTTTAATGGACTGTTTTGTGACACAAAAACAATACAATTCTGGCACAGAAGGACAAAAGTATTTGGATGTTTGATTAATAGATATGTAATTTAAAAAAAAAAAAAGGCACTGGCTATTCGTACAGTTGCCGTATCAATATTCCAACATTCTATCTGTACGCAGTGCCCCTATTTGGTCAGTTTAGGTCACGTGATAGGTCAGTCATTGGTCAGTTTAGGTCGCGTGAATAAGACTAGACCTTATCCTAAACCTAATCCTAACACGCTACGTACGTGTACTTTGGTAACCGTACCAATAGCACCAGAGGGGTATTCCATAAAGCGGGTTATGTTCAAACTCTGATGTTCAGGCTCAAATGAGGGAAACTCTGAGTATCCCATTCCTAAACGCGAGGTATGTTCTTCTCTGAGTATGTTACCATGGCAACATTGTCCGTGAACTAAACCTGGTCGCTGGCAGGTTTTATCAAAGAAACCCTGGGTTTCTACCTGGCTCCGCCCACCTGAACACTGTTTCTGAACACTTTAATGAACCTTAACTTTTCTCTGAAACACATTAGTAACATCACACACCACAGACGTGTTCACATCATTACTAATGTTGTGTTGCTTAGGTCTTTTCTTTTTTTTTTTTGTGATAACAGTAATTTTCTTAATAACATTGTAGATGTAGATCATTAAGTGAAAGACACTGAGAGGTTGATCTGCATTAAAACATTTAATGACATCTGTAGTAAAGTTCTCAGAATACAAACCTGTGGATAATATAAAGGAGGAGATGATAATTTAAATAAATCAACTTTTAAGGCTCGATTGTTGTTTTATATTGTTATACAGTTAAGTCTGTTGATCATTCATCTTTGAAGATATGATGGTGCAATGAAGTCGTGGGTCGTGGGTTCGCGTCCCGCTTCAGTGTTTTTTTATGGCATTTTTTAGGACGTTGAGATGACTCTGGCGACAATATTACATTAAGAATCAATATAAATGATGTGATATGAAACAGCAGCCACTGTCTTTATATCCAGTGCAAGGGGAGGGCTCTCCATGCAGACATCCTATGCTGCTGACATGTCTCCTCAGACACATTTTATTCATATTATTCACCGCTCGTCACGTCACTGAAGCAATAAAGTGATGAAGTGACCAAAAAGTGTGACTAATTATGGGTGATTTAAGCCACTATAGTCACTGAAGACTGAACGCACCTTTAGAACAGGCTCATATTCCTCAAACAATGGCTTATTTCACCCATCAGGGTGAATAAATCACTATCTTCTGTTTGGTTGTCATGGCAGTTTGAGTATTCTTCGATCCATTGATGATGGCTTTTTATCGCGCGCATGCACGTAAGTAACCCAAGGTTTGCATACTCAGGGTTGATTAACCCACTTCATACCAGCTTTAATGGAATCCGATACCCGGAGTTTCCCATCGCGGGGTATGTTGACCCGAAGTTTATGGATAGACTCAGAGTTTGTTAACCCTCCAAAATGGAATACCCCTCAGGGGTTGTCCATATGACAACCGTACCAATAGACACTTTCTAAAAAAAAATTTCAGGGTTGTCTTTTAGAAAAAGGAAAAATGGGCTAAAATAAGAGGGCTTAAGAATGTAAAATCAATATATTTGGGGAATTCTCATAATTAGAGTCCATGATCATTGACTCATTAAAAATAAAAGTGCTAGCAAAATAATAATAATAATAATAATAATAATAATAATAATAATAATAAAAAATAATAATAATAATAATAATAATAAAATAAAATAAAATAAAATAATAATAATAATAATAATAATAATAATAAAGAACTAAGGATAAATCTGTATCAGGTTTATAGGCAATCAAGCCTTTTTTATCTGGTGAGTGAAAGCTTCCGCGTGTGTATAAAATAAGTGATAATGGTTTCAGAGGCTGACCATGTCCACATTTGTTCTGTTTGTAAGGTGTCAGATACAGAGCAGTGCACTGCAGTTCTCTGTAAATATGGTAACAACAGGGCAAACCGCACAATATCCAGCAGGTGGTCATAATGTAGTCAATGCAGAACTTTCAGAATTTTCAATTTGTGTGCATCATTCATTTCAATCATCTGCCACAGAACCATACCCAGTCAGTGACCACAGAACGGTGTCCACATCTATGGGATGACGCTGTTCATCGCAGGGCAATCTCTCCGGGGTTCTCATTCTCACCACAGCTTCACTGTGAACTCATTTCTGAGCCACACAGGATGTTTTGCGTTCCTCATTCTCTCAGAAATGAGATGGCTTCAAAGGTCACGCTGTTTCCACTACGAGAGGGTTCACTGTGCTCAGGAACAGAGAAATGGAGGAGTGGGTGTACTTGTGTCTTTGTGTGGGTTTGTTTGTCAGTAAATGTGTCTGGGTTAGCGTGTGTAGTAAATGCACATCTACTAACACAAGTAAACAAGTAAATGTAGTCGGAGATGGACGCCTCAGAAAATAACTCGGACTTGGTTTATTGGATTTATAGAGGAGTGTGTGTGTGTGTGTGTGTGTTTCACATCCTTGCACAGCCCCCCCATTGAGATCAGTGGGGCATGTAGTGGAGGGCCTGTTCCTACCAGTACACACTGCTGCTGCTGCTGCTGTCCAGTTGTCAGCACACACTGCAGGGTGGATTGGATGTGAAAAAAGAAAATTGGACAGCACAAACAGACTCTTCGATTTCCACCAAACGTGTCCTAACTCTTTCTTGATCGCAATGAACGCTGAAATTTAGAAGCATCTGCGTTACTGTTTGCTAGAGTTATTTACAGGAAAATAACCAGTGAGCTCGATTCAAATATTCACTTTTCTTTGTAATGATACGCCAGATTATCTTTTTTTTTTTTTTTTCATGTATCATTTACGGTAGCTACAACGAGAACCCTCTTCTGCAGAAAAAGGTTGAATCCAAAATGTCCTTGATTGTTAGGTGGGATATTTCAAGGAACATTGTAAGCCACCAGGAGTCACTGGGACATTTCCATCAAGGGGTTCAGGAAGGAAAATTAAAAGATTCTTCACCACTGTAGTAGGCTGTGGCTCTTTCTTTGGAGAAAACTAGATACCCTACAGTTGCAGTTTGTAACACTGGATTCTAGGGTTGGGATCAAATAAAACTTTTAATTGCAATTATGTCTTCAATTATCCATGTCCAATTACAACTCAATTATGATTAAGTTGACCGACATTTTTAGGGGAAAAGAGCCACGGAAGCGGCGAGGCAGGCCGAGCACCGGGTATCCGGTGGCAGGGTGAAGAGTGCGGCGTCGGCGGCTGCTCCTACAGCCCATAGACTGAAGCCGCGGCGCGAGCCCAGCCCCACTTCGCACCCCAGCCCTGAGAGCCAATCCTTATCATGTTACTTACTTACTAAAGAATCCTCGTTTAACTGAACTATCGCGGCAATTAGTGCACCATTAACCCAACACGAAACTACCATATTGTGCTCTTTTGGCTGCAAACAGAGGCTAACTTGTTTTAGCTGCCCACAACAATGGCGCCAGTTCGGGAAATGTCCGTATGTTGTGACGTCACATGGGAACTATCTATATCCGAGCCTATGGTCACATGACTGCCGTAAAGTGAAATGTTCTCCAGGCATTCTCCAGGTCACATGACCTGGTGAAAGACGGTCCGTCTCCTCCAAACTTACACAGTCAGTATTTCAAGAGGGAAGCCCCGCTCGGAGCATTTGTAACCCGCATTTAGTCCAGGTGCATTATTTTGAAGGGTCCACTTCCTGTCTCACTGCCCTCAGCTACCATTTCCCTTAAAACGTTGTAATTTACATTCCAATCACTCTCTGCTGTGGCTGTGGCATGCTGTGGGTTTCCAAGCTAACCAAGAAAGGCAGACTTACAAAGCTTTTTGGACAATGAGACTTTGGTCAGTGTTTTGTTGTAAGTTTGATACGTTACCGACAAAGTGTCAGCAGTATGTTGAAGTTTTATTTGAAATGTAAGTCGCTGACATCGCTCTTGCAAAACTCTATACAGATTCCATGCTCTTTTTCCATCGGGCCGTGCATGGAGACCGAGTGACTAAAACACCTAAACTTCAACTTCAAGGTAATTAATTTAAGTTGTTATTTTAGAAAATGATGCCGAACGGTAGGCAGTAGTTTAGTTTAACTGATATTAACTTGGTTGGCCCTTATTTTTTAGTTTTGACCAACTTTGAGCACTTTTGTTTGGCTAACGCTAAAAAAGCCAATGAAGTTTGGTTTGTGTGTGTGTTTAAATCGTAGCTA
Organism: Gouania willdenowi; assembly: GCF_900634775.1. Classification (NCBI taxonomy): domain Eukaryota; kingdom Metazoa; phylum Chordata; class Actinopteri; order Blenniiformes; family Gobiesocidae; genus Gouania; species Gouania willdenowi. The sequence continues at coordinate 16,208,234 of NC_041055.1, forward strand.
CGTGTTTGTTTCTGTCGATTTTTTGTTGCGCAACCCTTTTATTTTATGAACTCTGCTTGAGTATTTTGAAAGAATTATGAATTGGAAATGTTTGATTGTGATATTAAGTGCACTTATGAACATGATTGATTACTATAGTAATTGATTTTGATTTAAAAATGATTCATGAGTTATGTTAATTTGAAATTCATGGAAATGGTGTTTTTGTTGTAATGTATCATGTAACACAATTTAATCATGGACATTATCTTGCATGTGTTCATGCATTATTTTAAGTTTGAATGTTGGGTTACAGTAATCTATTAACCTACTTATTTGTGTTTTTGGCCTTATAGGTCAGGTTTTTTTATATGGATGAAATCCTGAACAAGATCAACTCAACAACTGGTGAACACAGAATGACGAGCCAGGATGAGGTAGGATAAATCCAGTTCCTCCCTGCAGTCCTGTCATCTTCCTAGTTTTCCACAACCAAAAAACCTGCTGGATTATATTTTTTTCCTTCCTTGCACTCCTTAATGAACTTTGGGAGCAATACGTGAACCTTTGCACATCCCGTTGGATTGCATTCCCCAAGGACTTTTGCTCACACACACGGTGTGTGAGCTGGTGAGCTATACTCGAACTGTTTTGACTACATTTGTATTTTGTTTTCTGGTATTATTTTCTCTATATAATTACCACCCAACTAATATTTTTTTTTTTTTATATATAACAATACAAACTTAACTATACTACTGGTCTCTTGGTTTTCATTCACATCTCGGGCTCCTATAATGAACCATCTTCTGTTGCCGCTAATCACAGTCAGTGCACCTAAACCCAACTCACTCAACAATCTATGTTACATATTCATAGTGTCAAGCGCTGTATATTGGCCTGAGGAATCATTTAAAATAACTCACATGGGTCCACTATTTAGGTCAAAAAGTCCACAGTGTGCCTTTAAAACAATTTTTAGGTTTTAGTATTAAACATATAATAACTACGTATGTGTAAGCAATATAATTGTAACATGGTTCCCCTGGTTTGCGTTAAATTAAATTGTAAAATAATACAGTTTTTATAGAATTTCCATATCAAATTACAAAGTCAATTACAATTCAATTACCACCGCAACATATTTTTCCAGATTACAATTATGTCGTAATTGTAATTAATTATCAATTACACGATTACAATTAAAACTGACGCCGACCCTTTTGGATTCTATAATATTAACTGACCACATGAAGAAACCAGCCAAATCTTCTCATGAATAACTGCATATTTTATATCAAATCCAACAAATCAAAAGTACACGTATCAGGAAAAGCTAATGTAATCAGAAACTAACAATTTAGTTTACAAATACTATAGAATCTTTACAAGTTTGTCTCTTTTTCATCATCATACATTTAGCAAGACTGATACTGGAACATGTTTCTCGCATTTTGATAAATAATTAAAGCGGCTGAATAACACGGCAGGCAACGAATGGGTAACCTTCAGAAATATTACATTTGAATGTTGCTTTGAGTGAAACTAAATGAGTAATTTGTATCAATAGAGCTCAATATAGATCTCAATATATTCATCCTTCATTCTGTTTAGATTGCTGAAACATCTTTCCCGACGACTGAAGAGAAATCCAGAGAAACACACAGTGTACCTCAAAGATAAGCTTGAGATTTCAGTTCAAATGAAATGCTTTCTTTCAGGGTAAAAAAAATAAAAATAAAACAAGTAATTTCATTTTTATTTATTTTTTGGTGATACCTTTCCGCTTTCGATAGAACCTGTGGAGAAAACAACTTCTCACATAATGAGTGACTTCTAATAACTATAATGAACGACTTTGTATATTTATCAGCTGGTTAATTGTCTAATCAGCATTTCTTTCCCATCCTGCTGTGTTTGTTTCTTCCTGCCAGGAAAGCTTAATGGAAAAACTTATTCAGGAGGAGATGAGTCTGCCTGTAATTATGAGTCCTTACATTTAAATGTCAAAGCCTTTATCCCTTCATCAACAAAATATGTAGAATTAAAAGTGATGATATCAAGAATAGGTTGAGCAGCTCCATCAGTATTCAACATAAAGAGCAAATAAAGACGGAACAGGAGATCAGATGAGGTCAGGAAAGACCAGTACGAGGTATATGTTGGTGTTCAGTTAAACACACATGATATCAGTGTAAGTGATTTGTTTGAAATAAAATGAGTGTTTAGCAGACGAAGAGCCACAGCTAGCTCCTAATGTTAAGCTGCATTACTTTATTCAACAGTCTTATTAATCTTAACAGACGGCTGCTTTTTTTTTCATTTATTACAGGATATTAGAATTGATTCCTGTTGAAACAATGTTTGTCCGGTAAGAATATGCTTGGAATGTGAAAATTACAACTTAAGATGGAAGTGGGCTTTTTCGTAATTTTATCCACCTTGTTGTGCATCTCTTATTAATGCTTAAAGATGTTTGGTAAAGCTGTATCACCTCGCTTTAAAGAAGAATATCGTCATCCTCGGTAACTAGTTTTTGGGCGTTAAGTTGAATTATCAAGGAAGAACTCAGGAGTACAACCAGTGACGTGCAGTCAGGGTAGCCAAGGGTGAATTGATATTTTGATTATTTGTTTTAATTATAATATCATAATAAATTATTTGTTTTTCAATTTCTGATAGCCTACAGTACCTATATGTTTGAAAGTGTCCGCATTCTGTGCTTTTCGTAGACCAAATGATTAAACATCGCTATTTCCTGGTACGGCAGAGACGCTGCACAGTCTCACTGCGCTGTAAGGCAGGAGGGGGCCACACCCTCTTCCAAAAGCACATTGCTGCTCTGCCTCTGGCTCCATAGCGTGCTTTTATGTGTTTGCGCATGCGCAGTCAGTTCCCCAAGATGAAAACCATTTACGTCCAAAGGCAGCTCTCTACACTGCCTTTGCACTTAACCGTGCAATGCTAAATGCTATACGTAAATTCACAGTGCATTAGTGAATTGATCCAGGGGTTTTGTAGTCCTCCGAAATGCCACACAGCTGGCCCGACCCTGCTCACTATATTTGAGGTTTGAGAATAAAGTATGTTTCTATTATGAAACATACATTGTTGGGAAAGTAAAAGGATCTCCACATTTTCATCAGCCTTTGTTTTCCGTCTAGACAACATAAATGTTAATCTTTGTAGAGTCAAAGGATATCTAAAATCAACTGATTTATCATATGCAGACATTGTAGAAAAAACATCTTTATTTTGAGGCTCAGAAAAAAAATGGAAAATTACACACATTGGCACACATTTGTTAATGCCAGCCTAGCCTTTTCTTATCCCGTGTTACACCCTGTTTTAAAAAGATCAAACAATTAACAAAGTCCCATTTTCCAGCATACTGCCACATACGGACATAGAGGAGTATATGGTTACCATGACTTTTAAGATAATGTTCATATAGAACAAAATAGCCGATGTTTTATTTGTAGGTGGACTACTACTATTACATGGAAGTCAAGTCAAACTTCAAAGGAGCCATCAAAGGCGATCGGCAGAACTCCTGACGAAGACTGGCAGTTGACAGTCAGGACATTCAAAAAAATTCCTGAAAAACCTTGTCTGAATAAACGAAATCTCAACTTAACATACTATTCAAAAAGAACACAAAATTAATCTCGCTGGAACTATTTGTAGTAACACAATAGATCAAATGAATAATTTGACTGGTTGATATTTATGCATCAGTTATGGAATATTGTTTGTGGCTCATTAATAAATGAAACATTTACAAATTCAATATTGTGGCCCTAATGTGCTGTTTACTGCCACCTATTGACATAGTGTGCTGTCGTGTATGTTCACAGTAAAAGTACTGACTCAACCTTTTGCTCAAGTAAAAGTAAAAAATCCCATCTGCATTGCAGCCTGACACCCTATCAACCACATATGTAAACACACAGAAAAACATATAAACACATCTTAAGGCACACATGGAGGTTTAGCATGCGTGAAATGTACAACCGGAACAATGTCACAGTCACAAGCAAATCCACTTAAAAGGAAACACCACAGGCAGTTCCATCAACAACTCCATGCACAAAGAGGCGAGAGCAAACATGCAATAATGCACGAGCAAACACTGAGGTACGGAGTGAATCCATCCTCAAACACCGACAACACACACTCTGTGAGAGGCTGTCACAGCTACTGTCATTGGCAGCTGCAGTTCTCCTTACCTCACCTGATCTCAACAGTCAATATTTACAGCAGGGCTGCTGAGATTTGCTTCTCCGCTAAACCCAACCATATTACTGCACCTGCCGCCTGACTAATTAGACACGTTTTGCTGTCATTTAGTCAAGCTTGACGTGTGGGAAAGCCATCAAAAACAAGCTGGCGGCAACTTGCATTTTTATCCCCATTCAGAGGCTTGTGCTGTCACAGAATGAGTCATTTTTTTCTTTCAGTGACCCCATCTTTGTTGCTCAATATGGGAAGATAAAGTTGTATGTCAGTTTGTTTGCGAGATAATGAAACACTCATTATACACTAGTTTATTAATTTCCTGTCTCGGTTTATAGTTTTGATACAAGGGGGCAATTGTAAATCAATTCACTTTAAAATCATTTCAAGCATGTTATAGACCACGTGTCAAACTCAAGGCCCAGGGGCCAAATCCGGCCCTTTAGAGCATCCAATTTGACCCGCAGGAGAAAATGACAGAGAAAACAAGAATCATTGTTTAAATTACCAAATAATCCAGTTAAAGATATCTCAAATTCACCAATTTGATGAAACTCTACAATATTTTTAAGGGCTTTTATTTTTCCTTTGTGTATATCACATGAATTCATTCATTTTTAATTGCAAATTGTGGAAAGAAATCTCAACTTTTCCACAAGTCTTGCAAGTTCTCACAAACACTTTCACGAAATCCTTCTAAATTACACAAATTTTGATAAAATCAAAAATTTTATGAAGTGAATTGAACTGATATTGAAAACTAGGGCACAATGATGTTAAAATTGTTCTTTTTTCCCCGCCAAAAATCTGTGGCCCACTGGAGTCAAACTGCTCCGTATTTGGCCCCTGAACTAAAATGAGTTGACAATTGAATAAAATTTTCTATTGAAAAACTCAAATGTGCAAAATGATCTTTTGAATAGAGCAAGTTTTACACAAATCTTCAGTTTCAAAGCAAAAAGCTGAGAAAAATGCCTTTTTCTAAAAAAAAAACCCTGTCAGTGACTTTAAAGGTTTTTTTTTTTGCTTTATTGACAACTCTAACATCTGAACATTGTTTCCTAATACAAAACAACAACAAAAAAAACACTGGGACCGGGCTTTTGATGGCAAAATTATTATTATTTTGCTACCTGGGTCAAAGTTGAATTGATTTCTTACTGCATTTTGGCGTTCCTCCAAGTTTCTCTCTCGTCAGTCTGCACACACGCAACTTCCTCTTCCTCCCGGACATGCAGAGTGTCACTGCGTTCCCCGTTTTTTTATGATTTTATCTCACCATTGCCACACTACCCATGAGTTCCACACATGCACTGGTCGAGTGTGCGCTGCTGGGAACGTCAACTCTCGTATGTAGCGCCATTTTCTGTCTCGTAAATGCCTTTCCTCCTCTCCCTCTGAGCTCTGCTGAGCATGGATGATCTCTCATCCAAAGGTGCGCTGATACCTCCGACACGTCACCTATTATTTTGCTATCTGGCTCACAGGCTGGGGGTTTTTTGTACCCCCAGCCTGTGATGAAGAGTTATCTCGTCAATGGCACTGAGCCTTTGGATTTGAAATGACGAGTTATCTCATCTATGGCACTGAGTGAGTTAACTTTTGAGAAACCGCAGTGACAATGCCCTGCCTTTGCCGTGTTTGTTTTACCTGTGAGGTAGTTTGAGAGGGATGAGCTCACATTCATATGTAGGGTAGGAGGAGCCAGGATTGTCAGGAGGAGGAGTTTCCCCATTATGAGTCATAAGAGAGCAAAAATCCAACTCGCCCGTTTGGACCTGATTTTTCACGAAATGTGGAATAGCAAGGGAGGGAGGAAACATATATTTTCAACTGTAGCAAAACCATTATAAAGGGAATTTAAGGGGCTTCTGTGGGAGGAGGTCTAAAAAAATAGGCTTTGTTTTTGTGCGTTTTGTGGTGCAGGGTTTTGTCGGGTGTTATTTATTTTTAAGTATTTGAGAGCAGCCAAGAGTTAACTAAACCTGCCATTTTGTCAAACATGTTCACCGCCATGTTGCGAGTCATATGAGATGTTGTGACACAATCTGTGACCTGACTAAATAGTGGCACTCAGAGACTGATGTCAGCTGATTGTAGCCTCCACAAGGTGGCTAAAGTTCACAAGTGAAGGCGGACTTTGGCCATTGGAATGACCGGAACTATAATTTATTTGGGCCACAAGATTTGCCCAAACACCCATTTACAAGGGTTCTTTATTCCCCCTGAAACAGTGCTTGACTGACAATCAGGTTGCTGAGTAAATGTGGACTTCAACCACTGAAGCCACCATTTTGTCTAGTCACAGATTTTGTCACAACACCCATCTAAGAGTTGGGGCATAACAGCGGCCACTGTCTGTCACTGACGAGCTGGTTTTCTTCCTCCTGGCTGCTCTAAAATTACTTTTATAAAAAAATAACTCGATTAAACATATAGTATTATATATGATCTTGTGATAGAGCTTGCAATTAAAATTCAATGTACCCTTTAACGCAAACAATAGTGAGGAAGTGTCTCAGCTCGAATGAGTGTTAAACCAGCACTAGGCTCTTCTCTTTCAGCACATGTCCCTCCGTCTAAACTCTGATGATTACTTGTGGAGGTTTTTCCCAGCCTGGGTGCTTGTTTTAGCACTTCACAACACCGGAGCCAGATAAAAGAAGACACATTAGAAAACACCCACTCAACCTGCCACGGCACACTCCTCTGTCTTTAGCCTATTCGCACGGCTCAGGGTGGCGAGGTTGGTCGACTCAGGTGTAGAAATGCTGTTGAAAACAGTGGCTGTGACCTTGGCTTGGTGTACCAATACAAGGACCCTGCTGTGTAATAAGCACACTGAGACATGGAGGCTGCAGTGTCCTGTATTCTTCGCTGCTTGTTTTCTTTCATTCGTCCTCTTTGTTCGTCGCTGAAACCTCAGTAGAAATATTTTTAAGTTGTAATTGATTTATTGTAAATGGGAGCTGAGCTAGAATTTACAGTCTATTTAGTAAACTGAAAAGGCCACACTCAGTTGAACTCAAGTGAAAAGAAAAAAACATGTTTCAAATTAAATACCTCATTATTCATGTTCAATGTGTCTATAATGGAGCAATTAGAAGGGAGGAGTTTAATTTCTTCAGGCAATTAAAGAAGCAAAATTGCGTGTTCAAAATAGTGAGGGGCAGCAGGATTAGACAGGGAACATAATTTAATTTTACAGCTCATTATTGAGCAGATTATTGACCATAACTCTGGTTATAAACCAATAAAGCTAAAAGGGGTGGGGTGGGGGTCTAATTTAATATCAACTCTAAAAAACAAATAGCTTTTATTCTATTTTCAATGCACTTTTGTCCGATGACTGCACGTGAAAGCTGTACGAAAAAGGACAGAAAAGGGATGTGAAAGAAGCACAAATCTCACAACAATTTCTCTCCAGTCCAAAACCACATTGATGGGCGTAAAAGTAGTGGCAGCAGCTGTTGCTGTGAAAAAAGAAGATAAACTTGGCCAAGCAATGCTGAAATGATGTTCCTCTGAAGAAGTTTTCTTTCCTGTTCTGGTCGAAGGCTTTCTATCACTCTCACAAGAGGTGTCTGCTGGGGTTTATTGAGTGCATTCACAAACAAACGGACATGTAAAAGCAGAGAAGACGAATGGAAAGGAGGTGTGGCACAACAGGCTACCGAATAAAATACTGACGGCAGTCAGCAAGCAATCTTTGTCAGGTACAGCCAGTGCAGCTGACAGCATCCCATCCTTCGATCACAACTCCTATCCAATATCACAATCAGTCCCCGAAATATATAAAGTGAGGGGAGCTGAGATGTATTTTTTTCATTCCAGATGTGAGTCAGCTGGGAAAAGCCAAAAAGAAGGGTGAGAAATTGCCACTCTAAACCTGGACGGATTCTGCACAGTTAATTAAGATAAAACGATTCAATTCTAGAGAGATCGAGGCAGCAATTCAGCGGGCGCCGCGCGCGGGGCTCATTCTGATCAGCAGCCACCTGATGTGTTCCTCGACATTTTGATGCGAGACAATCTTTTGCATTTTCAATTACACACTCCAACAACCCTCTAACTACCAAAACCAAGCTCATTTGCATGATTAAAATATAATTATCGTGTGCCAAAAACACAGTCCTGTTTTGGTTCGTGCTACAATTGCTTTCACCTCAAAATCAATCCCCTGTGACAAGCCCCAAAACAAATACATCAAAATAAACGGGGAGGAAGTTAATCAAGTTAACGAGAGGCTTTTTTTTTTGGAATACTTCAAGCTAGCTTGGAGCACAAAATGGATTTTAAACGGTGACTCTCCTTTTCCATTGTTTACTTTCTACAAAAAGATCATTGTTAACTTTTGTCCGCTTCTTTCAATGTATCTTTTTTTAACACAAAGAAGGCTTGTCAGACTTGTTTTCTCACCAAGCAAATGCAGTCAAAGCAGGGAAATGAGGAATCACTGTGTAGATACAACCGCCCCTGTCTCCTTTGGCTCGGATCGTAAATTCTCCATGAGTGGATGTGGACGATTCCTTCTCCTTAGCTTACACGTACTGTATGACAGCTGCAGGAAGACGCGTGTTGTGCCTAAGTGCGTGTGAGCTGTAGTTACTCATATTGTGAAGGAATAAATATATATCTTTTAAATAAGAGAGTAAGCATTTCTCAGACTAAAAAAACACCTACGATAAACCCAATTCATCATAGTTCAAAAAGTTGATTGGTCGAAAGTTTTGTTAAAGGTCCCATGTCATGTTATTTTTCACCCGACTCCATGTGTTCTAAGAACCCCACAAACACAGTGTTTGAGGTTTATTTTCCCAAAATCGCCTGTTTTCCAGAGTTTTAGCCTCTGAAAAGTCACTTTCTTAGCCACTCTACACAAACAGGCTGATTTAAAGCCTACTTATGCATATTCATGAGTGAGCGTGTCTATAGACGGGACACTGACTTCCTCCTCCCCACGAGATGACGTAGGGCCAGAGGACGGCCCGCCCTCCTCCCACCCACTCCGTAGCTGAGCTCATGCTGCTTTCTAAACACGAGACAGAGCGTGGGGGCGGGGCGTTCACCGCCCCCACGCTATTACATAAACTGTAATAAATACATACATAGCACTGAACGAAGGATGCTGAAATGCTCACCTTCGTGGACGTGTCTGTTTACATGTCAATCACGGCAGAGAGCTTCCTGGAGGCGCGGCTTCTCCAGCTCAGTGCCGCGTCAAATTCATCATTAAAGTGGGAACGCTTCATCAAATTAGAGCGAGGTGTTTGTGCTCACCCTGCAGTAAGAAAGGAGAAAGACACCCTCTAACTAATGATTGAGGGAATCAATGAAAAAAACACTTTGGGCATGTGTATGAAGCCCTAATGGCATTTTTATGATGTTTAAAGTACAGAAAAGTCAATTTAGCTTAACATGGGCCCTTTAATGAGTTTAGCAAAGCAGCACAATTGCCAAATATCCTCTTCGCCAGATATTGGCAGTTATCTGGATCAGTGATGATGGTCATTAACACTTTAAAGGCTTGAATGAAATGTATACCTCCATTAATAAACATAGAATAAGTCCAAATGTAAAACATTAACAATACGTAATTCATTGTTTTTGGTGCTAAGTCACACAAAACATCTCAAAATGTCAGTTACTACTCGTACAGTGACGGTACATGTATTTGAAGTCTTATGAGTCATTCTAAATTTATTCTTAAAGCAGAATCTGTGCAATGAAGAGAAAGAACAAAGATGTTTTTCACTTGTTGTTGGTATTCTACATGGCCGTCTCTCTGCTTAGTCAGGAGAATTATTATTAGAACCAACAGAAACAGGGCAGATGGCTGTTTTGACACTGTCATATGTTTTCATGGTTCACTAAGAAAGTCCTGGGCATTACTCTGCAGTCTATTAGCAACATGCTGGTCATTTCCTCACAAAAAAACCACTCATGTACAGGTGAGGTTTCCTCACCTACACACAGATGGTATTGACCCATCCTTTTAATCAACATCAACTGGGACTACTACAGCGATAATTACTCTACAAATAAATGCTTGTGAGTCTGTGTGCGTGTGTGCGAATCTGTGTGCGTGTGTGTGTGTGTGTATCTTAATGGAGGTCAAATGCAACCTTGTCAGTCCAAGCTGCGGCCTAAACATGACGTTCCAACAAACAGACAAAGGTAAAAAGAAAGTGGCTATGCTAATAGTCCATGTAAAGTCTGGCAAAGGGTTTTAAAAGGCACAATTTTTTGGGAGGTTGCAAAGCTAAATCTCTCCAGGCTGTGATTGGACAGAACAAGTTAACATCTGGGAAACATTTATTTATTTTTTTTCTTCCACAGAAAACCACTTTCACTCTATATTAATTGGGAAACCAGGTGTTGCTCTAACTCTGTTTAAAACTATTACATAATCCCCTGATTGGAGTTGATCTGCTTGATTGGGCTTGATTCTCACAGCTGGATTTCAAACACCACTCCTGTCTTATTTTACATTATTTAAGGTTTGATTGCTTTGATTGCTCGAAATCAAGAAAAAGAAACGTTTACCCCATTCAATATTAAATACATATTGGTTAGCACTGCATACTCGATGTTGATTGGTTTTGATTAACAACTAGATTTATAGCCTACCCTGGGTCAAATTAAGAGCGATACATTTGGTCTGCCACTAATAAATTGCATACACTGTGTGATTACCACACCAGAAACAATCAAGTTGAGCACCTTTGCATGACCCACAGTAAAAAATAAATCTCTAAATGCCACTGCTCATGGGTTTCAATGGAATTGTGAGTGCTTACAATGGTCTATGCATACTAGTGAAGAAATTGAAAATCAATGTTTAAATATGTATAATTGGAGTAAAATGAGATACCTCAGCTTCATGCTTCAGTCATGGGTTAAACCCTTCCTTAACCCCCTCTATTACCTGATTTGAACTTCTCAAAACCTTCAAGCATACAATTTCTTACCTTAGCAAAACGAAAAACACATAACTGGCAATCATTTTGCACTTTCAAAGAAAAAAAAAAGAGCTGGACTCATTTTCACAATAAGAGTAAAATGTGCAAAAGCATCATTTACTTTGTTTCCACTTAGGAAAGCTACGTGGTAAGGTGATTGTTTCTGCCTGAGTAAACTCCACAAAATGATGAGTGGTGCTCTAACAAGGAGGGCTAGAATGTCTGTTCATTAACACAAGAGAACATCTGTATTCTGACAGGAAACCCTCTGGCCACCCACACTGTACTGACTCAGCAACTTCAGTGCAGCCATAGTCCAATCATTCAGAATTACCTGCGGCCATGCACAGAGGGGTCACTGCTTAGAATCAATAGTGATTCAAGGCATTTAAATCTAATTGTTTCTTTAAGGATTTTTCTCTTTATTTATTCATGCATTTTGTTTTGATTTAATTCGATAGCAGCATCTTTCTTCATCATTGAATATATATTACATATAAATCCTCCTCCACCCCCAGATGGTGGTAAGTTTGTCTTCCTCAAGCTTGGGTCCTCTACCAGAGGCCTGGGAGTTTGGAGGTTCTCTGTAGAATCTAAGCCGTTTCAAGCACTGCACACTTCTGACCTCAGACTTCAGTTGTTGTTTTTGGAATCAGATGGAGGCACTCTCCCAGTTTGGGGGTCACTGCCTCGAGCCTTCCTACAACCACAGGAACCATGTGGGCTTTGACCTGTTTGTCAGTCTGCAGGCTGAAGTCCCACAGGATCTTAACCTCTGATCTGCTGTGGTAGACCTTGGCCTGTTTGGCTACTGTGCTCAGTGCTTCTTCTTGTGCTGCCATGTTTTTGCCTCTGTGCTGTTTGTTAGTCCAGCCACTGGGAGGTCTTCTTGATATCAGTCACGTCCTCTACCTGACAGTGGTATGCTCCATGTGGGGGTTCGTCCCTCCATGTTTCTCGTCTAAATATATACAGGGATATATTAGTCCTGTCAAACGTTTACAATTTTTAATCGTGATTAATCTCTTTTTGGTTTTGTTTGTTGCCAAAACTCTGTATTGTGTCATGGCAATATGGATGGAAGGTTCAGTATTGTGAATACAAGAAAGCAGATATCTATTACTTTTTCCTCTTTAGGAATCTGAACTTGAATGAAACCAAATCCTTTTGTAGCCACTTCTATATCAGTGCTAAACTAGATATCGAGCTACAAAGTCATAACAACATGATCAAGTATAATCTTTCTGATTTTTATCAGCTTTGTCAAACATGCTGTTCTGCAGGGACACAGGGGCAGAACACGGAACATGTCAAAAGTAGTCTCTCTGCTGACATCATATTTCTTGTATTATCTGTGACAAGTGTGCTTACTATGCTGTTAATGACTCAGACCATAGTCGAGACTTGCGTGTAAACAGTCCCAAAACCAGTCGTCCTCAAAATTGATCATGCCCCCACCTTCTGTAACTGCTTTAGACGGATGTCTGTGTTTTTACCTTCCATAACTCTGAACTCTTATTACTAAGTCTTACACTGCAGGTACTGTTGCATAACAATGGTCGTTCATTCCTCTTCTGACACACACTAGATGCTGCTGGTCATAGTGTGCACACAATTTGCAGCACTCCAAGCGAATGCATGGGACAACAACAAAAACAACACTTCCCTGACTTATTATGCCTCCACATCCCATAACGCATCATGATGTACATACATATTATATACAGAAGTCATTAGCTGCAAAGGATTGTTGCAAATTAAAAGGTCCAATTGTTCTTAAAGCTTAAACTTTTTCACTAGTCTTTATTTGAATATCTGACCCAATGGTTGTACAAAGTACACTGTCTAGTGTCTACACCAGTGGTCCCCAACCTTTTTAAGCCCAAAATCCCTGACCTCCAACTTGGTGATGGCAAGATCTACCCAAGATCTACCCAATAAACCTTAGCGCTTTTTATTCAGGCTAACTTTCTTTGAATTACATGAAATGCTTTGGTCCAACATATTAAAAAATAATGACACCAACATGCTATCTGTAACTAGGATATTAAACTGGCTGTATCATTTGAGCCGATTGGCCTGTTACGCTGAAAAAATACAAGGACTGGATCGACAGAAACATGAATCAGCCAAAATGTGTGTTATTTTTAAATTTTTATGATTTCTTATGTTTCATTTGTGTTCCGGTAGTTTTGTTCAGGCATCTAAATGGGCTGCTATTGTTTTTTACACCGTTGTACTCTGGATCAACAGAAACAGAGAGAAAAAGTGCGCTTGCAAAAGTGAACATTAATCAGCCATAATGTATTTGTGTTATTTTTTTATTTATTTTTGTGATTATTAAAAATTTCATTTGTGTACCGGTTGTTTTGTTCAGGCATCTAAACGGGCAGCTATTGTTTTTTACACTGTTGCGTTTGGCCGCTAAGGGGTCCTGACCGCGGAATGTGTGGGCGATAATATTCTCTGTCACTCTGGATTCATATTGGATGCGTAACTGCACCGTAACTGCAGCAAAACAGCAACGCAGCTGATTTCCATTAAAGTCAATGTGTCAATTTCCACCGCATGCGAATCGGCTCCAGCACAGCATCGTCACTGCTGAGTCATGCTGCTGCCCTCTGCAACAAATACGCTGCACTTCTATTTTTGCTGGACGCTGGAGCTGTGCTGCTGCAAGTTGACAAAAAATAAGCCCATGCGGGGACAGGAAGTAGACACAGAATAAAATATCTGGATTATTTTCAAAATAAAAGACTACGTGTTCAACACCGACCTTCCGGGACTTCCAATGGGCCCATTTTGGACTCTATCTAAAAACCGAGCACATATTTGGATTTAGGGGAATATTACCACATTTTCAAAAAAATTAACACTTTTTTTTGGCAATAAAATTGTGCGTTTTGGCTCTAGCGGACGCAATTCGAACTCTACCTAAAAACCAAGCTCATACTCAGACTCAGGGGAGACCAGACCTTTCTATTGATACCATGGTTGGCTCGATCCGAGCAAATTAAAATTGTATTTCAAATATAAATATTGCATTTATCCATGGTTGAATCACAAATATGTATCGCGCGATTACACGTGAATTACCGAGATCTCCTGAGTCCTTGCTGCCCTCCGCTTCCTGCAACAGATGCACAGCAAAACCGGAGGTGGTGGGGATTGCTGGACTGCAGATTGCGCTGAAGTCATGCAGCGGAGCAGTTTTGGTGCAGATATGTATCCAGTGGAAATCCAGGGTCACACCCCGCAAATGTTTGGCAATCATGAGGAAAATACCATCTCATCACATCGTTTATTCTTTACATCAGTGAACTAATAAACAGTTCATCACTGTGGTAATGCTGTGGCTGTGTGCTCTCTGACCGAAGCAACTGTGTGGATGAGGTGTCCCAGCAATCACACACTTTCATATACGGGAGAAGCGATCTGCAGGGAATGTTTCAAAGACCTATCAGTCGATCGCGATCGACGGGTTGGCAACCACTGGTCTATATGATCACTTAAAGTTGCTGGCAACAAACGCACATAAAAGTCTCTGGGTATGAGCATAAGTTGCATAATTTAATATGATTATGTATTTGTTTTGTTTTGTTTCAAATGTGGGGGATTCTTTTCTTTTACCTCTAATTTGAAGTGTCAGTCCTGTCCAATGTGGTTTATTTTGAGTACAATACCCGTGTGTAAAATGACAATAAAGTCTGATTGGATTTGATATTATGTCAATTAATGTAACCAAATACTTTTACGCAAAAGTAACGTAATAAAACTAAGGACATTTGTCTTATTTGTGTGCATTAGGTTTGTGTGTCTTTGTGTATAAGCCACACAAAATAAATGAGCCAACCTGGGGGAAAAGAAATTTCAAACTTCCATTCATCAATCCGTGCTTTGAGTAAGCTTTCCCCATGATGGACTCATTTCCCTTCAAAGAAATGCACAACCTGCCTGCAGCGTTTTCACGTTCCTGCCCCTACAACATCCCTCAGCATTCTTCTTCATTAAAGTGCCACAACACCACAAACATGGCCTGTACCAATAACACCTTGCATTCATTTCATCACAGCCTGGATTAGATTCTCTGCAATCTTTGTGCCGAGGCAAGGGTTGAACACGGGGCGGTACACAAAAGCATAGCCTAAATTATCAGAAGACATGAAGAACAGGATTTCTTTATTTATTTATTTTTCTCGCGGATCCTCATCAGACTCCCATGCAACACCACAGCTGCATCAAAGCAAGAATCAATTTATTCTGCCTTTTTCAGCCACCGCATGCAGTCCCCAAGTTTATGAAGACACACACTGTAATTAGCCTACAAAGACTCGCTGAATATTCAGTGGTCCACATTCACTGTCTTGTTTTATCACAATGCGCATGAAAATAGAGAAGCACATAACACAAGTTTGGGCCTCATCTTTGATTAGCCAAGCCAAACAGCAGTGTTGCCTGAAAATAGATGTGAATAAATCATCCAAAAAAAGGCCTTAATCTTGCTTTCTTACACTGTTTTCAAAATTAGCCCCATCCTATGCATCACAGCACTAATAATGTATAATGAGTCTGTTGAGGATAATAGCACATGGAGTCAGACTTAGCTTTCAGTCACATTATGTCCATAAAAAAGAGGCTCTCTCAGCTTTTTTTTTATCCTCTAATAACATTATCAAGCCATCATTTGTATTATTTGTCTCCTATTGTGTTTGATATTGAACACTAAAAGCGAGAGATGACCCAAAAAGAGGCAGCTTTTACAGAAGATGGGAGAAAATATCTCTCCAGTAACACTTAGTCGCAGCAGTATCCCACCCTCACAAAAGCACAACAAGCACTTAACCAGCTAGTCAGAGTCACGCTGCCAACACCCTCTGTGCCCTTAGCTTTGTCCCAGCTCCCAGTTATGGGAAAAGTGCACTGGGATTATATACAGAATGCGGTGCGCGGAGCAGGAGCCCACACTTCACACCACATGTCTGATTCCCATTGAGAAGCCTGTAATACCACACCTGCAGAGCTAGATAAGCCTCCAATCCTCTTTGATTTCGAACACTATTATTATTCAATGTAATTTCACATAAGAGAAAACATAATATTGGAGAAATGCTGCAAGCAAATAGAAATGAATTGAAATCGATAGTTCAAACGTTCATTCAAATGTTTCCTGTGTGCTTTGCATGACATTTATTCTTCAGAATATGCAGTAGTTTGTTTATTGCTATGAACGGTGGAAAATTGAACCCTAACATCATCATGCAATTGCTCATCACTCCACTGACAGCAGGTTTTTTTTTTTTTGTTTTTTTTTTTTGAAAAGGCATTATTAAATAAAACTGCTATGTTGTGATGGCGGAGCATAAGGATGAGAAAATCAATACCTACTATCCTGGTATCGACTCTGAGGTCTCTCGATGCCTTGAATCAACGTTTTTAAAGGTATCAATTAAAACCAGAAATTACATTTCTTGTTCACTCCGAAGTTTGAAGCATTACAATTATGTCTCAAAACATCCAGAATACATCATATCATATGCCACATTTTGTGCCACGTTTAGAGACAGACGTCTTTGTTAGTATTTGAACAGAATTTAGATAAAAACACAGTCCACTGCAGACAAAGCTCAGGATTAGCGCTAAATACTCTGATTAGCTGAACTCAAAACAGCTGAGATCTGACTGTGCAGAATGAGCACACCTGTTGGGAGGTGACTGATTACGACACACTTGTAGGACAAACAAAGGAAGTCACTCAACACGTCAATAAAAGAGAATCAAAGGTAATAATTTGGAATATTTTAACTCACGCAGCTATCAGAAAGCAGGAGGAACCAACCACCGTAAAAAAAATGTTTTATTGCGGGCGGTCCTGGAGAGCTCCTATCCTACATGTTTTTAACTAACCCTTGTCCCCTACACTGGATTGTAAAGGACAGTTTATTATTAAGCTTTCTGTCTAGGCCTGCATCATGACACAATCGGTGTAATGGAGCAGAGAGACAATTAAAACATGCTGGATATGGAGCTCTCCATGACTGGACTTGAGCACCCTGGCTCGATAATGTGGTGATAACAATCCATTTATTTACATGTCAAAGCACGCAGATGGTGAGAAAGAAAAAAATAAATCAAGGAAATGCTTACAACTAACTTAAAGCTGCTGGAGACGAATTTTTAATCAAATAAAGACATAGTGTGGGCCTCATAGATCAACAAATCAAAGATAATTTACTTGAAAAGAAAAGAAAACTTGAAATATCTATGGAGCCCCGACAGGGACACAGTTTTTTTTGTTGTTTTTTTTTTATTGCGTGCTCACGTAAAGGTTCCACGCGAGCATGTGATACTAATACATGTACGCGTAATGCTGCGTTCACACCGGATGCGTCACAAAATATCCGTACGTCCAAATTACATACAAAGTCAATGGATAGATGCGTTCCACAATGCGAAATCTTTCCTGTGCGGCGGTGAGGTCCGATTCGCACATCAAGTGCGTTGGCCGTGTGAGCATGCTCCCAATTCGCAAGAGTTGAAAATATTGAACTCCTGTGACTGTTTCGCACGACGAAAGCCAATCGGAGTCTTTGTTGACGATGACGTCAGGCCATCAACACGAACACCGTCTGTTCACCCATTCAACCATGGAGTAGAAGTGTGTGACCACCTGGAGCTGTATGACATGGCCTTTATAACCAGGACTGGACCAGGAAGGATTTGGCGTGGAGGAGAATCAACAAGGAGGTGGTAGTCGCAGGCAAAAGTTCTCTCTGTAGTTTTCGTCTTTGAAAGTCGGCACTGAGCTAGTATAGCATTAGCCGCTAATCACACAAGCTTTTTTCACTGGTGGTTTATGTTTGTGAGAGGAGAAAAAGGAGCTCCTCGCTTCAGCAGGCAGTGAAACTCACCGAGTTGGATGTGTCGCTGGTGGGCGGGGCTTCGCTTCAGATGTGCGTATGAAGCGAATTGGGGACATTTTTTGATCCTGCGGTACATTGCGTGCGGCAGATGCGTCCAGTGCCGCAGAAGACAGTTTCGGTGTGAACGCAGCATAAGGGGCAAGGATGTTTTTTTTATTTATTTTTTATTGCGTGCTCACGTACAAGTTTCACGCGAGGACTTGATACTAGTATTGCGTAAGTGAGCACGTAAAGGTAACTTTTAACCCTAACCCTAAGGCTGAAATAAAGCTGTACTAGATCATCTAACATGATTAACTCCTTACGAGCAGAGAATGCAGCCTGATGACTGACGTTTATAAGCGCGCACGTAAAATAATTTACGTGTGCGTTTAAAACTATTACGTTCTCCCTAGAACTACTTTCATGCGCACACGTATTAGTTTTGCTCACGTATTAGTTTTGCGTGGAACCTTTACGTGAGCACGCAATTAAAAAAAAATATCTGTGTCCCTTTAAGGGCTCAATACTGTATATCTACCGTTAACACTCAGTTTTTGAAATTTTCAAGAAGTTTATGCATTGCATTGTAAAAGGATAGAAGAAGTCTTCTTGCTTAATTCTGACCGTGATTTTGTGTGTTTCATCGCCAGAAGAAAAAGACAATAATTCCCCTGACACAATTTTTGTACTAGTTTATTTCCCATATTCCCCATGCTATCACCTCACTCCGCGAGACATTCAGTTCCGGCAATATTCAGATCCGTGTAAGCCCCAAAATAAACATCCGCCATCGTTTTGTCACAACTTTCAGGCTGTGAAAACACCAGAAATGTGTTAGGAGGTCACTTTGGCAGAGTTCGTTTAAGGGGACATACTGTAGATAAGAAATCACGATAAGAATGAAGTAGAAACATTTCTATGCATCTATTTACATCCATATCCCACAATGCAATGTGCAAAATCTTTCCGACGATGTCAAAAAACCTAGTGTTTACAGTTGAAATCCAACTTTTACATCTTTTGATTTTTGAGCAAATTATATTTTGTTTATATCTCTGTAAGGCCTGCACTGTCTTTATGTGATAAAACATTTTCGGTAACACTTTACTTGGATTTGTATACATAAGGCTGACATTGCGCTGTCATTATCTGTCATTAGCATGAATAAGGTTTTCATGAAGGCTGTCGTTCGCTAAATGATGACACCTTTGGAGCAATGTTGGCATTTTTTGGGTTAGGTGGAGAGATATAGTGGGGTTAAAGCAGAGTTAGGCAACTTTTATCACAGGACCACAAAAATGTGTTTGTTTGATTGGAGGGCCACATGATCAATATTCATGTCAGCATTTAGAATAACTAGTACAATGCCCGTCGGAAGTATGCATTCACATGGGAGCTTCAGTAGAGTTAATTATGTCCAAATGAGTATGTGTTTGAAGGTTGGATGTACAAAGAGGTGTACATACTCTGTACTCTGTAGTGTTATAAAGGGTTTATTTGCGGGTGCAAAATGAAACATTGTGTGCGATTTCCCTGGTTTAATTCTATGGGACATGAACATGATAAATGTGTTTGTTGTTTTTTTTTTTTTTTAACTCACTTTTATATTTTTTTGTTTGGTGTATTTTTCTGTAATGTATGTTTTTTGGAGTCATTATGTGTATTTTTCTGTTTTTTGTTGCCATTGTAGTGTGATTCTGTTTAATAATGTGTATTTTTATTCATTTCTGTTGTAATTGTGTGTACTTTTTGTACAAATATAGTTTTGGTTTTTGTTTTATTTTACACATTTAGCATATTTTTATTATAAATACTGTGTGTGTGTGCCTACATCCATCTCCTCCGTGCACCGGCATTGTATTTTTCTGTAATGTATATTTTTTGAAGATATGTGTATTTTTTATTCTTTCAGTTGTCTTTTTGTGTTTTTTTTGTGTTTTATTTTACTCATTTAGTATATCTTTATTATAAATAAATAAATACCGTGTGTGTGTGAAATGTTTGAGACGCTGCTAACCGAACTCCATAGCGATTGTAGCGCCAATCAGAAAAACAACAAAACTGCGCAAAACAAAACGCAGAGCTCCAAACTACATGAGTGAGTAAGTAAATTTAAGTATTACCTACAATTTGGCTGTCTTATTTTTAAAAACAAAAATCATGTTTTACCTTCGAACCGAGTGGTCAGAGTTTAGCTTCCATGCACGGCACCACAGAGAATCTGCAGTTTTCCAGATGGAGTATTGAACAGGTTGAGGTCAATACTGACTCTAGTGAAACAGCGCGTTATTGAACAACAGATGGTTTAAACAATGGGAAACGTGTTTGCAAAAGACTCACCAGTGGCTGACGGTTTAAAATTATCTATTCAGAGAGCTCCCGTGTTTGAGACGCTAACAATAGCATGGCACAGGAGGAAGTGGAGGAGGAGTAGCCGCACACATGACTCTTGCTCGGGTGAGGAGCTCTGCAGTGAAATAGATATAGATGGTGGGCTAGCGCCCCCTCACACCTCAGGGCGTCCAGAAGTGAAATAAAATTAAAATAAACAATTTGAAATGACCAAATTACTCCAAAATAACAGATACACACCATTGGGGTATTTGGAACCCGTTGACCGAGTTTCAGGTCGAACTCGCACCGCGTCTGGGAGATATTTGCTCCACACACACATCCACACACACACACAGACCTCCCTTGCTTTTATAGGTAGATGATCTGAGCATTAATACAGGAAAGAACAGAGTTGTTATAGTAATTTTGTTTTCTCTCATTCTGTGTATGTTTGTCATTGTCTTGCTCGTTGTGAGGCATTATGTGCATTTATGTTGTCCTTTTGTGTATTTGTTTTTTGGAGTCATATTGTGTACTTGTGTGGTCATTTTGCATTTTTTTGAGTAATTTTTGTGTATTTCTTTTGTCATTTTGCTTGTTTGTTAGTACTGTGGGTTTGCAGAGTAATTTTTCATGTTTTTCTTGTCTTTTGGTGTACTTTTGTTGTCAGCTTCTGTAAATTTGTATATTTTTCTGAGTTATTTTGTACATTACTGTTGTCGTTTGGTAATTTTTGTCGTAGTTTTGTGTCCTTTTGGAGTATTTTCTGTGTTTTTCTCTGGTCTTTTACTATATTTTCCTGCAATGTTGTAATTCTTTGTGTATGTATTATTGCTCTTGTTTTGTGTATTTTTCTGTCATTTAGTACATTTACTTTGGGGGCCACATGAAAATAGGCCGAGGGCCGAATGTGGCCCCCGGGCTGCCAGTTGCCTATGTCAGCCGTATGTATAAAAAACTTAAAGTAAAGTGTTAACACATTTTCATCTCAGCAGCTTTCAGAAAATCCTGAACAAAACAGTTACTGTGACAGCTTGGGTCTTTCTGCCCTTAATTACGTTCATACCACATTTATAACTGTAAAGTGGAGCTAAATAATGACTGAATACTTTCACAAAGGTTTCCTGCATTCACTCATACACATGAATGATCATCATCGTCATTGCAATGGTGAAAATAGTAGAGATATAACAGTCATTGGCATGTCTGTGTGAGAATCTCATCAAACACTCGTTACAAGCAAAGAAAAAAGTATTGATATCAGGAAATTTGATGCATAAATTTCAGCGTATTGAATTAAAAATGTTGGCAACCCATCCCTGTGTGGTGGTTGACTTAGAAAAGAAAAGAAAAAAAAACACTATCAGTACATGATTTATAGCTTCATCTCTCATTTTTCCCTCCATGCGATTCACTGCTTTCTTTAAACAAGCAAACCCAGAGCAGTCAGTCATCTAGCAGTGATCCACAGACAGCTCAGCTCCAGGCAAAAGAGCCTAAACAAATGTAAATGTAAATGATGCCATGTCATGTCTTTTTCCAGCATTGTTCTGTAGTTGCAATGTTGACACATTGTAAATAGGTTGTCTCGCAGAGTGTATTTAACATCATTATCATTTATTCATGATATCCAATAAATGCCTTTCTATGGTGAGGAGGAAACAGCATTTCCATTCTGTGATTACCCTGGACTTAACAATCATCCTATTGAGTGAAGACGAAACCAGGTGTCTCACCCTCAGATTAAAAACCTTCTATCTTCACAGCTAATACACCCAAAATACCCTGACTGTCCTTTGATCCACATTCAGTCCCAACTCAATTAACCAGATAGCCCCATTACAAAACCATGAGTGTTTAATGTAGCAAAGTGAAGCTTGGACTTAAAGGCAGCATGGTGCCTTTTCCTGCCTTTAAAGAGCAGAGACGGGTTTGTGAGTGATGAGACCTGCTGTGCGCGTGGTGAAGCTGGCCAGGAAATGTCAGTTCATCAGAATCCTGTGATATGCTCTGCAGCCCGCCATGTGAGGGTTCAGAGGGGAATGGAGCTCAAAAACATCTTTAAATGTAAATCACATCTAATGAGCTCACCATGGAATAATTTAATAATATGTGCATATAGGATTGTAATGCCTTGTACAACATTGTGAAGGAACATAATTAGCCTGAAATAGTAGTAGGGATGGGATGATGAACTGAGGTCACGATACAAAGATGATAATAAGATTGCAATAACGTTACAATAGGATTTTTCAAAAGTATAAAAGACAAAAAAAAAAAAAATATATATATATAGTTGGAAATTACCCATGCTTTTAGCATCACTAGCCTATAACATTGTAGGCTATGGAGCGTTGATTGTAATACAATTACAATTAATTTTGGTATTTGGTTTTGTGACCAGATTTACAGCAATATTTGTGATTTATTTTTAACATTTAGATTTATTTTTAACATTCAAGATTTACATTTAACATTTAGCATTTAGATTTAACATTCAAGATTTACATTTAACATTTAGCATTTAGATTTAACATTCAAAATTTACATTTAACATTTAGATTTAACATTCAAGATTTACATTTAACATGTAGCATTTAGATTTAACATTCAAAATTTACATTTAACATTTAGATTTAACATTCAAGATTTACATTTAATATTTAGCATTTAGACTTAACATTCAAAATTTACATTTACCATTTAGCATTTAGATTTAGATTTAGATTTAACATTTAGATTTAGATTCAACATTGACATTGTATTTTTACGAGAGAAAAAAAATCACAAAGTATTAAGTAACTATACTGCGTTATGTGTTCCCATACAAATACATTAAACAAAGCTCAAGTGCAAAACATTGGATTGTTAAACATGAAAGAGGACTCAGGAATAAACCTTTGTGTTAAGCTGCTGAGTCATTAAGCTGAAGAAGGACGGATGTTGCTGATCCATCAATCATGTGTCCTGCTTTACAAAGTATTTATTTATTTTCAACATATTTGACAGTACCGTGTTCCTCCTCTCACTGCAGTTTAGGCTTTGTATTGACGTGTGAACTTTGTGTCGCTAGTTATGGAGAACTCACCATCCATAGGATTTTTCCAAAGCAAAAAGCCTCAGTTGATATCACTCATTTCAACTATTTTCATGCAGCATTGTGGGGATGCTTCTAAAGTTTTATCTAGTCGCTAGTATTCAAATAACTTATTTGTAATCCTTCTTTATAGTGTTAACATGGCCTGCTGGGGTTTGAGTTTCAGCCCCAGTGAGGTTCTTGTTAAAGAGTAACTAAAACACAAAACTATGCATTTGGGTATGAAGTAGAAATAAAGTTGTTGAATAATTATCTTCCACCTCTTGAATCTTTCAATTTGTTTTTTTTTTCTGTAAAAATGTAAGAGTGACTGCTCTCTGTGGGTCATGAAACCCAGCCATTACAATTGAACTTTGCCATTGGCTGGATGGAGGCCAATGATGTTTTGGTGGCTTCTTACGTCGATGTTAGCCCCGCCCCCCTATAAAAACAATTTTTTTAATTTACACATCAGCCAAAATCCCCAGAGTTTAATTAGTGGCTTTCAATCTTTTTTCTATTAATAGTTCATCTGTGTAGATCTTAGCAGGTCTGTCTTGTTTGGTATTAGAATCCAGCTCATGTATTGGCGCGTCTTCCCAACTTCAGGTTAAATCAAGACCAGTTTTTGTTTCCTTGGTTTATCATCACTTTGCACTTTATTTTTTTGAGTTGGAAAATAAATAAACATGGATTGGTTTTATGAAGGATCAAATACACATCCCAATATTGCATCAAACCTTGAAAAAAGTCTCATCACCAACTTCCTTTCAAACACATTTAATCGTATTAACCTAAAGCAGGCATTAGGGTGCAAAGTACAGTAAATACATAAAGCAGATTTGCCAAACATTAGTATAGGAACAGCTGGTGCTCAGCACTGATTACAGCTGCTAAGTGACGAGTAAACAGTTAATATGCGACCACACATCATTTTGAAATGGAGAAAAGCGCTTTGCATAACAAGCTGTCTGATCCTGACTGAGCCTTTCTTTATGTTTTGTATTGGCTTGATATTTATTCCATGTTTTTTTTTTTTTATCATTTCTAAAGGAAGACTGTTTACTTCAAAGGTATATGTTAAATGCATTACACACACACACACACACACATATATATATATATAATCATATGTGTGTGTGTGTGTGTGTGTGCATATTATTATGCACAGTTAACAAAAGATCAATCAATTTTTTGAGCCAACAAAGTGTCACTCAACATTGTGCGTGACCTAATGGGGTTTACAGCAGTCAGTCTGAAGAGTTTTTGTGTGCTCTGAAAATAATTCAAAACCATTATACAGAAATTACCAAACATAATATGGTAAACATTTAATGAATAAATGTATTATGACACTCTTCTAAAGACGTCCTATCTTTTGTGGTAAAAACGCTTTTTTACATCAAATATAAAAAAATATCCAAGAACTGAATTGTAAATGTAACAATCGTCACTCTTGTGACATTTTATTTATTATATCCTTTTCTGCCCTTTTCTCGTCAATAGAATATGAGGATCAGAGCTGTTTCTGGCTATATGCAGACTATGCATTTGCATTGGTCTCCATCAGCCACAAGAAGGCTCTAAAGCTAAGTGGCTCAACTTAAAATTATTCATTTTAATCAATTCATTGTACTATTTTTATAATTTTTGTTGTTTCAAACAATGACAAGCGGTGTACTGCCCTAATAGAAAACTTGTCAAATCAAAAATATTCCAACATTAAATATCATGGCAAACCGTCAAACAAACCACACATGGGACCCAAAACTAAACAAGACATAAATCACACCAAGTCCAGCTGTCTACATCTCTGTCAGGTGTCTTTGAGCATTCAATTTGAAAAGAGAGAAATACAGCCTCACTGTATTTCTGTGGATTACACGCACAGTCCAAAAATACCTGCTTGAAAAAAGCTGGCACCAAAAAGCCCACACGGGGCTCACTCACTCATCTTTGTTCCCACAGCGAAACAAAGAGGATTTCTGTTCCCGTTAGAATCGTCAGGCTTTGGCTACATTTATGCTTCCCTCATAAAGACCTTTTAAGAACCTATTTCTCCTCTATTACTGAAGCACTCAGCCCTGATCTGGCCTTGGGCACGCTTACAGCGGAACAGTATGTCACTCAAAATGTCAAAATGAGGATGGGATGTCAAAATAGGTAACTTTGTAAAAACCCTATCCCTGCTTTGGATCTGGTGCGTGCAATGGCCAGGAAAGATAAAAGCAGTGTAAATGCATATTTTGGGCTGTGATCAGATATTTAGGGTAATCTGATCAAACAAATGCCAAAGCCTTTAAATCTGTTTGTTGACAAGTGATGGCATGGCATTCAAATGGGTCAAAAGCTTAAAAACAGAAAACTAACTACTGCTTTGTCTGTGATAACTGAGTGTTTGTTACTTAGGGTTCTTGTTTAGATTGATTCAAGAAAGAAGGCCAAGTTTGTCCCTCTGGTTTTCAGAGATAGTGAGATTGTAAAAAGCTGGAGGAAGTTAGAATTAAAGACGCACGTTCATGTGGACGGAGGGTTGAGATGAAAACATTATTGTTACAATGTTAGAGAAAATATTTCAGGTAAAAAAATAAACAATGGTGACACATTTTTTTTGTTGAATTTATTCAATTTATAAATAAATAGAACACTTCCCAACCAGAGGAGTGTGCAGGAGCTACTGGGAGACATTTATCAATTTATGAACGTTGCAAATTAGGTTAGAAACCTGTATGCATGAAAAATGTATTACTTTGTATATCTTATGAAGCAGTGTAACATGCATTTCTCCCTGTCAAAAAAACTAATAAATGAAAAAATAAATGAAAATATTTCCCACTCACAAACAAATTACCTTTTAGGTGGAGGTAATAAAACAAGGGTGTATACTATATACTGATGGAGATATGAGGGGGTACACACATACACACACACAACAGAAAAGGTTGGGAAACACTGTTCTAAGTATCAAGAAACAAAAAAATAAATCACATATAAAACGTAACAAAAGCAACACATTCAATTTCACACGACTCATTTCAAGGTCATTGAGAATTCAAAGGAAGTCAGTATGTATGCTAGTCATGACTAGCAAAATTAGGAGTAAAACTTAATGCTTTTCTTCAGAAGAATAAAAGTAGGATTATATCAAATTTGGATTCAAAATGAACATTGGCTGGACCATTTTCTATATCAAATCTATCCCCCCAATAAACCGAAACAAAACACTGTCTTTAAGATGGAAGGAGTTGTTTGTATACATTTGCATTTCTCTTGGTTTTTGTTGGTAAATCTTGAGAATATATTAATATGATTGAAAAATGGCTCTGATTTCTTGATACTAATTTATAGAGACGTCAAACATTAGCCTAATAAACTGTCCTAGATTTTCAAAAGAAATCATTACCAACGAAACGATGAAGTTGGGAAAAAAGGCTGTTTCAAATCAAGAGAAGAGAAGAAAAGTGAAAGGTGTGAATGCAAGGGGTAGAATAGAGGCGGGGGAGGAGAAACTGGAGATAGATGAAGGCAGCAGAGCGGCCTGAAAATGAAGGAGCACCATGTGTGCTGACTCTGATTATTATAAAATTGTATTTTTTGGAGTAGCTCCACCAAAATGATAAAAAAACAAGACTGATGCGGTGCACGTCTGGTCTCTCCACCCATAAGAACCCCATGTTGAACTCAAAAGCAGATATTTTCATGCTGTGGTGACATCTGCTTCAATTGTGCACATATTGCATTTTTTTAACCTAATATGGGAAACTAACCAGCCCAAGCATATTTACTGTTGAAGAAAATTGACTAACAACCCATTTTTTTTAAAACTACACAGTCTGCGTTCTGGCTTGACGATAAATCAATATCAGTGTCTAATTCTCCTCTTTAATGTTAAAGACATCCAAAAGCACCTGGTTTGGAGTGTGTTATTTTAGGTAGTTTTCAACACATTTGGCTCAAAATTGATGCCTTCGAAGAAGGAAGAACTGGGTAAATATAAGGAACTGATCGAGAATCAAGAAAAGTAGCATTGGATGTTAGATGATTGAGGGAGTTCCTTCTGTCAATGTCGCTCTGTCAAAAGTAAAAACTAAAAAGAAGTGAATTGTAACAGGGTCACAGGCAGGAGGGACTCAATGATGCATGTCGGAAGCAAAGGCTAGCTTTAATGCTCTGATATATAGCAGACGATCCCCTGCACTGCAAACTGTGAACAAGTTCAGTCTGATTCTAAGAAATGAGAACCTTCAGTGAAGTTTACAATAGTATGTAGATTAACAGGTCCAAGCTGGAAGAATCAGGGAAGTGCAAACCAAAGTAGAGTTAGCTCAATGTAGGGCCCACCAACATTAACATCATCAACTCCACCCATCCATTCTTTTTTCCATTCCCATGACATGAAAACTACAGTAGCATCATGACCACGTTTACATGGGAGCTTTAATTCCTCTTTAAAGCAAAATAAAAGTTAATTCCTCTTGAACCTGACCTTGTAAACACTTAATTCCTAATGCTAATTAATAACTCAGAATTAAACTTAAATCCGAATTAGGTGGCTGGTTTATTCTGATTTTAATTCTGAATTAAATAATTCTTGTAAACACCTAACTTGCTTAATTCCGCTTTAAGTTAACTCCGGTCATTCTGCGCTTGCACAACTTGTGGCGATAACAACATAATTCAAGATGGCGTCGGCTCGGACTAGAGCCGACACTATTTAATAAGAGCCTTAAAAGACATGGATATAATGAAAAGAGTGAATGGACAGAGGTTGTTAGAGCTACTATCTTTACCAGGGAGCAACTATTTATTCCTGGTTATTGTTTTCTGGAGTTTTACTGGGCTTTATTTACCGGTGACTAGTTCCTGCTTCAAAACTACAATCAAAATAAAGGTGAAAACAGTTCTCATGTGTGGTCTTCTATGTAACATCCAACAATGGCCATGTTTACATGGGAGCTTTATTTTCTCTTTAAAGCAGAATAAAAGTTAATTCCTCTTTAACCTGACCTTGCAAACACTTAATTCCTAATGCTAATTTAATTCCACATTAAACTTAAATCCAAATTGAGTGGCTGGTTTATTCCGATTTAAATTCTGAATGAAATAATTCCTCTTACTTGTAAACACTTAAGTTGCTTAATTCCGCTTTAAGTTAATACGGGTCATTCTGCGCTTGTGCGACTTGCAGCGATGACGTGCTGGTAACGGCATAATCCAAGATGGCGACGGCCCGGACTCCAGCCCAGACTTTTTAATAAGAGCCTTAAAAGACAAGGATATAATGAAAAGAGTGGATGGACGGAAGCATAAACATGCAGAATTTCACACAGACTTATTAAAACACACAGACCTCGTTCCTCTGTAAAGGGAATAGGCTTCACCGTACGGCTGGCACTAGGACCTGGATGACGGAGTAAATGCATCCCCGTAAGGCATTCACAGGCTGTAATATCACCAGGTTTATCATTTTACCAGTTGTTAGAGCTACTATCTTTATCAGGGAGCAACTATTTATTCCTGGTGATTGTTTTCCGGAGTTTCACTGGGCTTTTTACCGGTGATTAGTTCCTATCTCCCTTCAGCTCCGCAGTCCAAACTGAAACTGTGTGTAATTGTCTAGCTGCTGCTTCAAAACCACAATCAAAATAAAGGTGTAGTCTTGTGTGGTCTCCTGTGTTACAGCTGACACTAAAAGGTTTGTTGTGTTTTTCCCGATAGACGTGATACGTCACATTCTCCCCCTGTCCAATCAGAACCCATCCCAACCCCCAGACCTAAAGCGGAAATAAATAAAGCCAAATAAACCTGTTTTCCATGTAAACCTCAATTCGGGAATTACTATTTCCATGTAAACACAAAGCAGAACACTTTAATTCCGAACGATTTAGTTTACGTCGCAAATCATGGAGTCATGAGTCGGGAGATGTCGACTTTCTCTCCAAACGCAAGGATTTTGGTCTTAAATATTGAACAAGTTTAAGTCCCGTTTTGGAGCTGATCATTGAGACAATTTCACCCTTAACACACCTCAGACCAACAAATATTCTGATAAGGGCGACAATGGCTCAGGTAGTAGAGGGGTTGTCTTCTGATTGAGAGGTTGGGGGTTTGATCCCAGTGCTATATGTCGAAGCATCCTTGGGCAAGACATTGAACCAAAATTGCTCCCATTGGTTGATTAGCACCTTGCATGGCAGTCCAGTTGGTGTATAAGCTAATATTGTGAAGTCCCTTGGTGGTTATGAAGTGCTATATAAATCAAGTCCATTTACATTTTACTATAAGACATACTGGCATTTGCCATCCTTGGTTGGGAAGAGGAAACTGGAGACAAAAACAGCCTGATTATTTGTGTTTCATTGCTTTTACCTTTTTGTTTGCCATTTGGTGTCACAGAGCCAATGTAAGTTTGGAGGATTCTAACTCTTCAGGTGTTTTTGTGCTGTGGATATTATTGCGTAGATATGAGAAAAAGTTTAGTTTGTCCTGAAAACAGCTCACAAAATTTACAGGCAAGTGCAATTATAAGATTCTCTGAAGCACAAGGTGCCCAGTGATTGAGTCTAAAGTGCAGAGATCTATTTATCAGTATGATTGAAAAGTTCTCAGCCTTCCCTGGCTTACTGCTCTGGGAGCACTGCTACACAGTGACACAGGTTTTCCAAGCTGAATGTCTTATTACTAATATATTTCTTCTTTCCCCCTGGCTTGAAACGTGTGGTAGTGTTTACCTCTCTCTGGGCAGTGTTGCTGAAAATTGGTAAGGTGAATTAGGTTTTGGTTTGGGAATCGCATTCCTGAAGGTCTCGATTGGTTTCCTCTAGGTTCCCATTCTGCCTCTTAACATTAGATAAACTAGGTATTAAGAAAATGAAAAAAGAGAAGCGCCAAATACTGATGCAGTGATATCGCTGCCACTGTTGTCCATCTTGTTTTTTACGCCGGGATAGAAAAGAAAATCCCAAATCAATAGATTTGTCCTTTGGTCTTGTCAGATAACAGCGAAACCAAAAATTACATTATCACTACTCTTCATGTCAGCATCAGGAGTTGCACTGCTCAAGCACAAAAACCAGCACAGAGTGACGACAATCTTCAGAAAAGGAAGAAAAGAACAAAGCTTTCTCAGTCAACTTGTGGCTAAACTTCTGTAAAGCGATGCTGTGTGAGGACATCTAAGCAGAAGGGTTGAACCCCAAGTGACAGCTTGTAAGAAAAGAAAGCACGTACGGTAACTTCATGTCTTCAGGGACCAAAGCTGCTGGAGCGAGATAAATGTGTGATCTCTCTGTCAATCTTTCCTTACAGGAAGTAGCAGCAATACTGGTAAACGTCTCTCTTCGCTCCAATAGCAAAGGTTCATTCTCACTTCCGACTGATTTTTATGTGTGTGGGGATCTTGCTGTTGGTTATGCTAATTATCTGAAGACCACCCGCAGAGCGCGATTCTTTCCCAGTTGGATTGCTCTAAAGTTGTTTGACCAAAGAGATTGAGTCTGTGTGTGTGTGTGTTTGCATAACACAGCTAGAGTGTGTCACAAAATCTTTAACGACGCTGCGCACGTGCATTTTGTGTGATTGTGTGTCAGGGTGCATCAGCACAGATCTTCACACCCCAGGCGTGGTTAGGCGTGTGGTATTCCCAATTCTCCAAACAGAAAACTAGAAGGATGGCAATGTTTCATCTCAATGCCATCATTTATTGATTATTCTCCTTTAGCTGTTTGATATCATTGGGGAAGAAAAACCTGGGAAGAGGATGACTTTTTCTACTTCCTGTTTCCCTAAGTAAATTACACGTGAAGTTATACTGGCGAGGAAAGGACAGTGACCTCAGTAATACTGGGGAATGTAAAGAAATGCAAAGTCCAATGGGTATCATTAGCTTTTTGTTAGGTTGAAAATGATTCATTGAATTTGAAATGCCAGTAGAGCTTTATCCAAAATGTTAAGAATAAAGTTTATAAAAGGTTGTTCACAGTTTTCAGGGAAAAAAGTATTGTGATACAGGAGATTAAGTATCGACTCTAGGGCCTGCTGACACCCAGAATCATTATTTTTCATCATCAACAACTATGGATTATGTGGTTTGCAAATCTAGTCACTTTAAAAACTTTTAGGCAATAAATCTATGCATGAGCTTTGATTTAATGCTTAAAATCATCTCGAATGCATAATTCCATGGTTATTTCCTGTCGTACGTAAGCCAATGAGATTCCTGAGCTCATGTAATGAGCCACAAATGATGTCATCAGAATTAATTAGGTGCATCTGTTGTTCCACAATAATTCACTGACATTCAGTCCATTACAACAGGGTAAAACTGCCCAACGGATGCGTAACAAAGACTATATACTCAAATTCACTGATATCAAAACCGCTGAGAATGCGGAGATACTGCTGAGCACAGAGAGGGCGCATGATTTCTTCTATCGCATTGTGATTCTGTCACTGCACTGTGACTCATAAAAATACAAAAAAGAACGATGGAAGCTTATATCTTCATGAGCATTTGCAAGCTTTCAAAGGACGAATGGCAAGAAAGGTAGGCAAAATTCATAATCTCATCTCAATCGTAACATAGTAGATCTCTCTTGTGATCATCCAATTTTCGTGGAGCGAGAGAGAAACATTTTTGAGACAAGCAGACATCCATCTAAAGAAGTGGTTCTTAACTTAAATATTTGAAAGGTAAATTATGATTATGTTAAATTTAATTTTTAAATATAATTTAATTTTTAAAAATTAGCCCAGGCTTACACCTATGTTTTGAAGAAATCATATTTCATTTTTCCAAGTACAAAGGGTTTGGTGAATGCACTGATGAAGCTTGCAGTGTTCAGTATCTCCAGTAAGGTTAAAGGTCCCATATCTCCATTTGTTCTAAGAACCACAAAAACGAAGTATTTGAGGTTTATTTTCCCAAACTCGCCTGTTTTCCAGAGTTGTAGCCTCTGAAAAGTCACTTTCTGAGCAACTCTACACAAACAGGCTGATTTGT
The DNA here is from genome assembly GCF_900634775.1 of Gouania willdenowi. Taxonomy (NCBI): domain Eukaryota; kingdom Metazoa; phylum Chordata; class Actinopteri; order Blenniiformes; family Gobiesocidae; genus Gouania; species Gouania willdenowi. Next base: position 16,240,724 of record NC_041055.1, read on the forward strand.
GGCCTTCTTATGCATATTCATGAGTGGGCGTGTCTATAGACGGGACACTAACTACCTCCTCCCTGCACTGTGACGTAGGGCCAGAGGACGGCCCGCCCTCCTGCCACCCACTCCGTAGCCGAGCTCATGCTTCTTCATAAACACAAGACAGAGCGTGGGGGCGGGGCGTTTGCCAGTACATACATAGACTGTAGAAAATACATACACTGCACTAAGGACGTGTCTGTTTAAATGTCAATCACGGCAAAGAGCTTCCTGAAGGCGCTGGTTCTCCAGCTCAGTGCTGTGTTAAATTCATCATCACAGTGGGAACGCGTCATCACATTGGAGCGAGGTGTTTGGGCTCACCCTGCAGTAAAAAGGAGCAAATCACCCTCTAACTAATGATTGAGGGAATCAATGAAAAATACACTTTGGACATGTGTATGAAGCCCCAATAGCACTTTTATGATGTTTAAAGCACAGAAAAGTTGGTTTAGCTTAACATGGGCCCTTTAAGAACCACTGATTTTAAGCAAGGGTGTCAAACTTGTTTAATTTCAGGGACCAAATCCGAACAAGTTTGAATTCAAATGAGCGGCAGAAAATTTGTATTTTCAAGATTAAAGGGTTCTAGTTTTCTCTTCCACATATAAATGACATATAAAGTATGGAAGGCACCGACAATATCCAAGCAATGAATGACAGCAATCAGTCGCTGTATCATTTTCATGTAATTTTTATTTAATTTGTGGAACCCTTGTGGAACCGTTCTGACATTTGTAGTTTTTCAAAGACATTGAGAGTTTTTTCCATCAATTTGAAAACAAAAATGACTGTCATGCCATCACCTGATAGAAGCACAGAATAACTGTTCGCGCCTGCAAATATTATGCAGTTTCATTGAATTTGTTAATTTGGATGGGGCTGAGAGATCGACATCTGAATTAGCAGTTTTCACAATGATTCATGCATTATCTGTCATTTTAACTCTCTGATGCGGGCAAAAGTTGATGCTCAAAATGGCTGGATTTGGCCCCCACGCCTTGAGTTTGATAGACATGATACAGTGCCACCGGTAAAGTGCCACACCAGTTTAGATTCCCTATCTAATTCAACATGTTGTGAACCACAGAATAAATTGGTTCAGTACCTTTAATACAGGCATGATCTAAAAGTGTTGTGCTCCTGTGTTCCAATGCATCTTCTTCTAATATCTTGACTTGACGGTTGGCAGCCATCATCAGTTCAAGACATACCGTGACTAAAGCATGGAACCTTCCGATGCCAGCCCCCATGGCTCCTGCTTAAAGTTGTCTAAACATGGACCAGTTCACTTGTAAATCCCAAGGTCAGTCAAACACTGAACCACAATGGTTCAACAAGCTAAAAGCAACCCGAGAGACCTGATTGAACTCAAAATTTCCGCTTCTTTTGGCATTTTCCCCTTTGGGGTTGCCACATCTCTTTTCTAACCGTTTTCCAGAGGACTGTAGCAAAATCTGCTGTATAACAGGAAGCCATTTACACACAGACAGACATGCAACCAACTGGTCAAGCCCAATACATTTATTTGTGTGTTCATTTGGTCATTTATTTGTTTATTTCTGTGTTGTAAGATTTTGGGAATGTTTGGGAGTGTTTGATTGACAGTCAAAGGGCAATCAATGCTTATTAAATGCTAGGAGATGTTGCAATGTATGAAATTCCAAATAAGAGGAGAGGTAAGAGGAGTCCCACAACAGATGTTGCAAAGCCTCGGGGAGCTCTGATCATTGAGGCACTCAAGAATTACATGCAGACAGAAAAAAGCTGCGGGCGTCTGAGTCCACACTCATGGCAAGTTCTACTATTTTGTTTATGCAACCTATACCTGCAAGACCCTCAAAAGTGATGCAAAATTACAGCTTGAAAAAAAATGTCATATCTGCTGCAAAAGCTTACTGACCTATATTTTTGTATCTGTCGTCTTACTGCTTGTATTGAATTATTATACAGTGTCTTTGAGTGTTTTGTTGGTTCTCTTTAAATAAACTGAAATATTGTTTTGTAGATTTACGGAAATGTTCACCTTTTGACTAGTGTGTCAGTGTTATGATCCAGGTAGAACCCATCAAAGAGGCATATATCTCCCTGTTGGAGCACTTTGTTGCAGTTATCTTCACTTTAACTCAAATAAAGTAATTCCGAAGCTTTTTTAAAACAAAGAAAAATAGGGCGTGGTCACTCTACAAATTCAACTCTTGTGAGTATTTGTGGTTCTGTCACTTATCGGTGACTGGTGCAACTTTTCATTTTGGGTCTTGTGTCACAATGGGCCAAAACAGGCTTCATCAAAACAAGATTCCCAGTTGTAATGGATTATAAATGTGCATGAAGCTTTGCATCTGTTTGTTTTAGAGTAATGGTTGTTAAACGGAGTCAAAATACTGTATATGAGCATACTGAAGTTTTTAGTTCAGAGTTTTCTTCTAAAGTCAGCTAAATCTATAAGCTTTACGTGTTTTTTTCCAAGCAAATTCAGTGCCCTAAACCACACAGGCCTGCCAACTTTCTCAGAAACTAATCTAGGAGATGCTTTAAGCATACAAGTGAGATCACAGACTTCACACTTCTATAGTTACAGTTTAAATTTCACAGCTTTAGAGGCGTTCAGGGTCACCCCTGGCTGTGTCTTTATCCCAGTATTGACAGAAGCCAATTTGTTTTTACTTAAATAATGAAAAAAAAAAAAAAGAATTAGCATACTTCACCCTTGTCAGAATCCTTTAAATACTCAACATGGTTAAATGTGCAGTTTTTAAAGGTTTTGGAAATCAAAACACAGCTGTCAAAATATTCTCAGTTTTCAATCAGTTGATTGAAAGCTGATTTCAATATTATGATGAAGGTAAAACAGGGCCAGGCAGGGTGAAGCTTGTTTTGGAGCAAAAACTGTTAGCATCCTTACCTCTGAAGTGACAGAAAACTGAAAAGGTTAATGGGTGTAATTAATTCCAAGTGACAGGCACAAGCAAGCACTGAAAGACATCCATGAAATTTGACTCAGCAGCCAACCATGACTCATGCATGAATGCTCAACAGTCTCTAATGACACTATAGCAACAACTGTCAATGAAGCTGTGCTTAGCAAAATTCCTGAGGGAATACATTGTGAAAACAGCATCAAAGCTTGCTAAGCTACATTAAGCATGGCAAATCCCGGCCCTGTGGGGGACACATGTAAATGTTGTTAATTGGGCATATGAACTTTGAAATTTACAAATTACAAATCAAGCACCAATCCTTTCCGTTTTCTCAGCAAACCATCACTGGTACAGTTGATACAAGTTAGGCCAAAGGACACAAGATTTGTGCATGACATTTACCTGTATGTTGACACGTACTGTATGTTAGACAGTGCATGGAATCACTGCTTTTCTCCACATCGAGCAAACAAAAATATAAATGCGTTTTGATTTTGCTTCCGTTTTTCATGAGCGGAACTCAAAGTTCTAAAACCTTTTATGTACACAAAACACCTAATTCTAAGTATTGTTCACAAATGTGACATGCCATGGCAAATCTAGGAACAAGTCAGCACAAGAAAAGGACAAAACATCTCATTTTCTGAGAAAATATGCTAGTTGAAGTTGTAAAGAAAGTGCCAAGCGGCTTCCGTGTTTGGGGGTGTGGAATCCCGCAGCTGATTAATATCCCGATTGTCTTAGGCTATCCACACACTCTTGTTATTGTTTTCAGCCAATAAACTGCACATTGAAGTATAACACATGGCTACTTAAGCATTAATTCTGATTATGGGTCCGACAAATGCTGCCTCACTGTGTTTTTTTTTTTTGCAGCAGCAGCAGAGTAAATCATGCCTAAAGTCAGCTGTTTCAAGCACTCACCAGAGTCACTCATTGCAGATAGATCACCTTGTCCCCCTTCCTACCGCTGCATCGCATTAAGTCAAACATGCAGAAAACACGTCAGCTCATCCAATAAAGGTGATACAAGTGGCTCTAAAAGTTCAAGTGGCTCCTGAAACTGTTTCTGAACCTTTGCACTGCACTTTAATTAACCTACGTATATAGTGATCGTACAAAATAATTGTGGATAAATCAAATTAAAAGTGTTCAAACGGCTTTTCACAACTATTGCTGGGGGTTTGGATTAATGTAGATGTGCAGCCTTTGAATTTGCACTTTCAGAATCTGTAAATAACTCAAAACACCCGCTTGTTGACATGTTCCTGGTTTTCTCATGGCCTGTCACTATATTCAGATTGTGGGCAAATGCGACTCAAATGGCATTTTCTTTTTCTTTTTGCCCACACACCACCTCTACCCGATTTGTTAAAAACAATTTAAACAGCACAAATCTTTAAAATTTTTATGTCAACTCCGACCCAGGCCAGTTTCATATGTGGTCCTAAATGCTGCATCTGGCCTATCTGATAGCTTGCAATGCAAATGATGTCTGAAAGGACAGTTATTTGACCTTTACATCAATGAAATGTAATAAAAGTCAAAATTCTGCATCCCAGGGGGAGCGGCGGGGGGAAAAACAGTGATGCCAAAAAAAAGTGGTCTTTATAACAGCAAAATTTGAATTAAAAACTAAACACAAGAATATGATGGCCATTTTGCAGAGCCTGGGGAGCAGTTCGGGGTTAAGGGACTTGCTCAACATCCCACAGTGATGGCCCAGGTGAGGTACCCTCTGATTACAAGGCCAGCGTCCTTAACCACTAGGCCACCACTCCCTTGAAAAGACGCCTAATGAGGTGATCTACATGCTTCCTGCAATGATTTGTTTGTATAAATTATCCCGTCATCTCGGGAAACCAAATTAAAACAAAGTCTTGTTATCTCGAGATTTCAAGAAAATGAAGTTGTTATCACGAGAAAATGGAGGAAATAAAATGTATGAAAGCATGGCCCTTTAGGGCTTCCGTAGAATTGACCCCAACCCTGGGCAGTGTAATTATTGCACAGGTGTGGCTGAGGCTGGACACAATAAAAGGCTGCTCTAAAGTGTGTAGTTTTATCACACGGCACAATGCCACAGATGGCACAAGTTTGAAGGGAGTGTGCAATAAGCATGTTGACTGCCTGTGAATTGAATATTCATTTCTCTACGATAAGCCATCTCTAAAGGCATTTTAGAGAATTTGTCAGTACATCCAACCTCCCTCACCAAACCAGCCCCAGGACCTCCACAACCAGCATCTTCACCTCCAAGATCATCCAAGACCAGTCACGCGGACAGAAGCTGCAACAATCGGTTTGACCGATCAAAGAAATTCTGCACAAACTCTCACAACTGTCTCCAGGAAGATCATCTGGATGCTGTCTCAACCAGACGGCAGTTCATCATTGCAACAGTTTTGAGTGTAAATCTGCCCCTTGATTGTTAATCTTGCTTCTCTTTCAATCCAAAGAACACTAAGACATCCACAATCCCAGGAATTAAGTTTGCATTATACACAATGAGCTGAATCTAGACTGTATATTTTTTCTAATTATGCCATTATTACGGGGGGAAATAGTGTTGCTTGGTCACGGCTATTAAATCAATTGTCACAGTTTTTTTTTTTTTTTTTTTTTTTTTTTTTTTTTTACTGAAGCTCAATGATTATGGTACTAGTTGAATATTTGAAGGGTGTCTCACCTGGTAGCTTTAGAGGTAGAGGAAATTTAGCAAGATTGCAAGTGACATCTTAAAAGTGATGAAAGTGTTTTCTGTCATCCTTTACTTATAAACTAAAGGGGCGGTATTATGAAAAAATCTCTTTATAATGGTTTTGCTACAGTGATATACATCCCTTTGGCCACATTCACATGGCCAAAGTAGAAAAGGTTATGTTTATTCCCTCCCTTGTTATTCTACATTTTGTAAAAAGTCAGCTCCAAATGGAGTTGGCTTTTCCCCGCTACTTGACGTCAACGAGCGGAAACTCCTCCTCCTGCCAATCCTGGCTCCTCCTATCCTAGATAAGAATGTGAGCTCCTCCCTATCAAACTACCTCACAGGTAAAACAAACACTGCAGTTTAATATTGAATATATATTTTACTTAATTGTCATATATGTAAAGCTACATACAAAAAATGTGTTCACTTCATTTAACCCATCCCTCGTGGAAGGGGGATATAGGTTTGAGCTCCGTCCGTGCATCCGTCCGTCCGAGTTAAAAGGAACAGTTTTTCTCAGAAACTGTTTAAGATAGGTTAACCAAATTCAGTGTGTGGCTTCAGGATATCAATACCTTGATGTGCGCAAATCTTTTTTCCGGAGTTATTGCCCTTGTTCTGTTTTTTTTACTCTGAGTGATCTTCAAAGGGGACAGCTTTTTCACAATAGCTGCTTAAGTAGCCATGTGTTTTAATGTAATGTGCAGTTTTTTTTGGCTGAAAACCATAACAAGTGTGTGGATAGCAAAAGAAAATTGCTTTGGTAATCACTGATCTCTCCCGCAAAAGCAAGGCATGAAGTCTACGTCTATAGACACGCCCACTCATGAATATGCATAAGTCAGCCCCAAAACAGCCTGTTTATAGAAGCGTCATGAAATTGACTTTTCAGAGGGCTAGAACTCCAGAAAACAGACAAGTTTGGGAAAAAAAAACTTCAAATACTATGTTATTGGAACAAATGGAGATGGGGGAAAAATACCATAATACTGGACCTTTAAAGTAATTTTTGCAAGCCTTTCTCTTCATGAAAAAGCTGATTTAATGAGTATGTGTCCAGGTCGACTATTCTCAGTTTACAGTATATCATCATGTTATTTTTGAAGCTGCATCTTATTTTCTGAATTTCGCTATACTTAGCAGTTGACTGACAATTGCTTAATGTAAAACTGGAGAACCTTGAATGACTATGACATGAAAATTGATCTGTTAAAATGAGACTGAAAGAAGTAATGTGTGGTACGAATGAAGAGACAGAACAAAAGTAGCCAGAAAGTTGTTAAGGTCTTGACAAATTTCCAATTTTAAAGAAATCTGAAATAGGGATGATAGCAGTCCAGATAAAACTCAAACTAACTAAGCACAGACGAAGCTCCAAAATCACAAGCTGTGATGGAATTTGTCAGAAGTGTTTTTTCCACCTTTTGTTATTTTAAACCAGAGACAAATGGGCCAAAGCTGAGCTCTTCATTCTGTAAGTCAAATCATATTATAGGTCAAGAATGTTCCAAAATCCCCTTAACACCAGCTGTTATCCTTGGTTAGTTAGCATTATTGATCAAAACTAACATGGAGTAAAACAGTTGCTTTTTCCTGGGTTTGCGGGGTGCAACTCAACATATCAGACTTTCCAATACTAATGGTTAGCAAGAATCTAAAAACAGACCATGAGTACAACAGAATGTTTTACAACTTGCAGAAAACCATAGTACAGCTTATGCATTAGGAAAGTTCCGTATCACACCATCAACAACACTTAAACAATAATGCAGCCCATATGTACAACCTACTGCCACCGCTTAACAAATAGTATTCAATTGCTTTGCATTTACATTGCAGTTTCCCTTTGCAATTTATGTTTGTTGCATATAAGTGTTTAAATTGAAAATGTTGGGGACTATAATGTTTTAAAACTGTACCGGTATTTTACCCAAAAGTGGTTCTTATCCACTGCTGATGCCAGTGTGAACCTCAGAAACGCCAGATAGACATTTTTGTTGTTTGTACCTATTGAAAGTTATTGACAAAACAACGACAAATGTTGATATATATTGTGGCTTCCATGAAAACGCCCAAATACGACCGAAATGTAATGTCTCACAGAGTGACGTCATGTCATGAGGAACTCTAGAAACAAACCAGAATAAAAATGACATCAAGCGAATAAAGTAAGGTAAGAATAAAGTAAAAATACTTTTATGCTCTATGTTCTTTTTAGAGATTTGTGATCCCGAAATGCAATGCGCAAAATTTTTCCCTGGTTGAAGTCACATGACAATTTGCCAGGTTGTTTATGAGGCTAAACTATATCTTTATAGTTTCACACATGATCATTTCTACAAGCAGGCGGATCTAAAATTGCCACAACCTTCAGAATGAGATGTTGTATTACTTGGTGTAGTGTAAAAGTTGTTCATAAATATTACATATTTTGTAGTCCTTAATCATGGTCAAACTTTAACCTAAACTGCTGAGAAATTGAAACATAATGAGAATCTCACTGACTGACGTGTGGTTTGCGGCTGGTGATTCAAATCTATTGCTATTGTTGTAACAAAATGTACAAATCCTAACGGCCCAGATGCCTTTGGCAACCATCACTTTAGTTTTGGGTTTATGTGTGCAGAGATAAATGAGGCTTCGGAGAGAAAATGGGAGGACTTCTATTAAATTACAGCTAAATGATGCACTTTGTAACTTTTATACTTCCCATCTGAATCCACTCTGGAAAAGCCCACACACATTTAGAAGAGCAGGCTATCTTCACATCCTCCCACATTGAGCTCAACGCCCTTTGTACAAGCCACTCAAGGCCTTTAGAGATGAGAGCGACATATTGTTTAAATAAGCCAAATCATGTTGTGTTATGATCAGACTTTATAGAAGGGGTAATACTTCCCTAATCACCCAACATGGCATTATCTCAACTGCTTTATCAACCAGTTAAGACATTGGCCACGTCCATATGAGAGCTTTAATTCAGAATAAAAGTTAAATCCTTTTTAATCTGACCGTGTAAACACTTTATTCCAAATGCATAACTTAATAAATAAAACTTAAATCTGAATTATGGGGCTGGTTTATTCTGATTTTATTTCCGAATTAAATAATTCCTCGATCTTGTAAACGTTTAATTCGACGACGCACGGTGAAGAACATAATCTAAGATGGCGGCCCAGACTAGGGCCGAGACTATTTATTTTATAAGAGCCTTAGAAGGCATGAATATAATGAAAAGTGTGGATGGACGAAAGCATAAACATGCGGACATTCCCATGGACACACGGATTTATTACACACACACGGACATCGTCAAACAGAACAGACTTCATCAGATGGTTGATACTAAAACCCAGAGACAGAGTAAAAGCGGCCCCGTACTGCATGTACGGGCTGTATATCACCAACTTTATCATTGTACCTGTTGTTAGAGCTACTATCTTTATGAGTGAGAAAACATTTATTCCTGGTTATTGTTTTACTGGGATTTATTTACCGGCGATTAGTTCCTATCTCCCTTCTCTTGCTTAGCAAACCAAAGTGAAGCCATATGTTATTGTCTAGCTGCTACGGTGGCCCAGAAGGGCCGCACAACACAACACACTAACAGAAGTCACAACACAAGGGTTCATTTTGTGTAAAATGTGGTATGAGCGGACAGGTTTTATTCCCTCGAGGCCGAATATGTGCTTGGTTTTTGGATAGACTCTGAAATGGGCCAGTACGGAGTATTTTATTTTGAAAATAATCCCCCCTCATTTCCATTGTGGCTTTTGTTGGTGTGTTGTGACTTTTGTTGGTGTGTTATAACTTTTGTTGGTGTGTTGTGACTTTTGTTGGTGTGTTATAACTTTTGTTGGTATGTTGTGACTTTTTTTGGTATGTTGTGACTTTTGTTGGTGTGTTGTGACTTCTGTTGGTGTGTGTTGTGACTTCTGTTGGTGTGTTATAACTTTTGTTGGTATGTTATAACTTTTGTTGGTGTGTTGTGACTTTTGTTGGTATGTTGTGACTTTTTTTGGTATGTTTTGAATTTTGTTGGTGTGTTGTGACTTTTGTTGGTGTGTGTTCTGACTTTTGTTGGTGTGGTGTGTTGTGTGGCCTTTCTGCATACCACAGCTTACCACCGTAAGCTGTGGTATGCAAAACTCCAATCAAAATAAAATTGAAAACAGTTCTTATTATATGGTATTTCATGTTGCAGCTGAAAATTATGGGTTTCTTGTGTGTTTTTTCCCCGAAAGACGTGATATGTCACATTCACCGCTTGTCCAATCAGAACCCTTCCCAACCCCCAGACATAAAGCGGAATTGAATTAAGCAGAATAAATCTGTTTTCCATGTAAACCTCAATTCGGAATTACTATTTCCCTGTAAACACAAAGCAGAACACTTTAACTCTGAAAATTTTATTTCCAAATGATTAATTCCGAATGATAAACATCATGTAACCGTGGCCAGTATGGTTCTGTGGTATGAAGAAGAAAAAAAAAAAAAACAACTACAATCAAGCCTTTGATCAAATGATTTGTTTTCTATCTTAATTTTAACTAACAAGACATTCCAGATGACTGGGAGTAGCTATTGTCAAATGACAAGTCTGACAGCCCACGTGTAAGAAAGCAAACTTAACACCTTGCTCCTGTCAGTGCATTTGCCTTCCACAGACAACCTCCAACCTCATAGCCAAAGCAATCAGGTAACAACTGGCAACTCCACGTGTCCTCAGAGACTCATAGCAGCCCAAGGTTGATGGACAGGAAGAAATCAGAGTTTTCTTCACCTACGTTTTTCCAATTTCACCAGAGAACGATCAAAGTGATGAAATATAGAGTGATCAATTTTAGGCTGTCACTTCACCAATGAAAAAAGAGATAGTTGAATAAGGAAAAAAAACGGTTTTCGGAAAAAATATGTTTCTTTTTCTTTTTGCTTAAATACTTAACGATTGACTTAATGCACGTAAAAAGTATTTAGTTAAGGCAGAAACTTAGCTCAAATATTATTTTAAAAATGTCTGATATTTGGGGATTTATATATTTTATCGCCCCTCAGAATGGAAAGGGAAGCTTAATACCATTTGTGTCGTTCCATTTCTGCTTGGAAACATTTTTCATGGCATGAAGCCTGAAAACAGGAAAACCACTATATTGCGAATGTGAAGGCTCACTTCTTCTCCACCCAGAGTCATGGCAGTTTTGTAAAAGAGCATGAAATAGTACTCATTCCGAACTTCTCAAAAATGACATTTCATAAAATTCTCATTCTTAGCACATGGCACTCCGACTGCCACTAACAAATGTGGTTTGTATGAAGCAGTAAACCTAAAATACAAAAAAAAAAATGACAATATTTGAGCCAGACTTCTGTCTTGTTGAAATCTTGGGGATTTGTCTGTTTAATCTGTATAAACTGGATTATCTTCAAGAAATTGCCTTTATTATCCCCCTTGGAAGGGGGGTATAGATTTGAGCTCCGTCCGTCCGTCCGTCCGAGTTAAAGGGGACAGCTTTTCTCAGAAACTGTTTAAGATAGGATAACCAAATTTGGTGTGTGGCTTCAGGGTATGAATACCTTGATGGAGTTTGAAAATGACAAGCGCGCAATTATATTTTCCGAAGTTTTTGCCCTTGTTCCATTTGTTTTTACTCAATTCCAGGTATCTTCAAAGGGGACAGTTTTTCTCAGAAACTGTTTAAAAAAGAATAACCAAATTTGGTGTGTGGCTTCAGGGTATCAATACCTTGCTGGACTTTGAAAATGACAAGTGCGCAAATATTTTTTCCGGCGTTATTGCCCTTGTTCCCTTTTTTTTTTACTCTGTTTGAGGTATCTTCAGCTTTTCTTGGAAAATATTTAAGATAAGTTAACCAAATTTGGTGTGTGGCTTCAGGGTATCAATACCTTGAACGAGTTTGAAAATGAGAAGTGCGGAAATATTTTGTCCGAAGTTATTGCTATGTTTAATAGCAAACTCTGTTTGAGGTATTTTCAAAGAGGACAGCTTTTCTTAGAAAATGTTTAAGATAGTTAGTAGTTGTATATTCTCATGTGATAATATTTTCATATGTATACATCTAAGTTAGATTTAGGACTTTTAGGAAAAGGTTGTGAGTTACTGTATAATGACAACCAATCTGGCACGGGATGTTGATGACTATGTCTTCTTGTTGAGCTTTTCTCTGTTAACTATGCTGCACTTATTTTCACACGTACTGTTTTCAGTATTCATCGCTGCAATTTTTGCATGAGGCTGTTAGATTGACACTTGATTTTCATTCTGTCAGAATGTCTGTCTTCATCAAAGACTTGCTTTGGTCTTGCCAAATATCGCTGTAGCATCCACCAGATCTATACGTGAACACAGTAGATTGTTTCCCTAATTCCTCAGCGTCATTTTATTTTTATTTATTTTTTTCTAGATTGGAAATAATATTCTTCTTCACCCGATGCAAGTAAGGAAGCTTCTCTTTTGATTGACATCGAAACGCAAAGGCTGGAAACACATGAATTCGTTTTTTTTTCTTCTCACAGATAGGCATTTTTAATAACAGGTCTGCCAAAACCCACGTTGCACACACACACACACACACACACACACACACACACACACACACACACACACACACACACACACATAAAGTGTGACAGAATCGTGCACCCAAAGAGATGCTCTTCTGTTTGCCATGGTTCCAGCAGTGACACGCACACACACACACACACACACACACACACACACACACACACACACACACACACACACACACACACACACACACACACACACACACACCAACTGCCACAGCTCACTCACTGATGTTGATATTACAAGTCATTTTGTATTCTGCCACAACAGCTTACAGTTAATTATATGTCTCATAAATTATATATGTCCCTTTGGCTGAGAGGGACATATTTGCATTACATTAAATATCCCATAAGCTGAAACAAAATGACTTGGTTGCGGTCTGTTTCTTATTTAATGATCCTTCCTTTTCATTTCTATTGTGTGTGTGTGTGTGTGTGTGTGTGTGTGTGTGTGTGTGTGTGTGTGTGTGTGTGTGTGTGTGTGTGTGTGTGTGTGTGTGTGTGTGTGTGTTACCTGTGCACAGCAGGAGCGCACTGAGTCCCACACTGTGAAGCGGTCCCATGGCTCTTAGATTGGTCTTTATACGGTGGGGAAAGCCTCGGTGGATAAACTCCGTCAGCAGCAGCAAGCAGCACAACTTTGCGCACTGGTTATCCTCTGTGAGCAGTTCTCCATCGAGCACAAAACTGTTGTATCCCGTGCGTCACCAGCTGACAGCGAAGAGACAAAAGATTTGAAATGTGGATCTTGATCCGAAGAAAGTCAATTAAGACTCGATTTAAAGTCCAACAAAAAAAAAAAATGATAAACAAATCACATGATATATGTATTTCTTTATGTTTGGATGATTGTAATGAATGGATAAGGAATGCAAACACTACACACTACCTTTGACTTTCAAGATTATACAACTACAGTATTGGCCACAGCAAAAGAAAAAAATAAAATAAAAATAAACACGAGTCAACAAATGCAGGCGTTTTGTAAAGAAAATAAATAAATCAAAATGCACAAAGAGAAGTCCAGGCTGGTGCGCGTGATGCGGGTTCTTACCATTGCGCTCTTTGACGCGGCGCCGTCAATATCTGCACTTCAAATCAATCCTCCTCTGGTTTTTCAGACAGTAATACATTGATGAAGAGTCAGGGGGGAAATAATGTCTTCTCCAGTGCTTTCTGTTTGATCCCAAAAAGAAACGATGCCCCTCCTCGTGTTTTATGCCTCTGTTCTTTCTCTTTCCCTTCACTGGTGCGCTCTCAGAGCAGGGGGTCTCCTGCATGTGCCACACGCACGCACGCACGCATACATACACACAGAAAGAGAAGGAAGAGAGAGAGAGAGAGAGAGAGAGAGAAAAAAAACTCATCCAAAAGCACCACAACTTTACGCATGCAGACAAGCGAGTAGATGTGATCCTTTAGCCATCCGCACCCTGTGGCTGCGGATTGGAGAGTGTGGTGGTGGTGGTGGTGGTGGTGGTGCAGGAGTACAGACAGATGGATGGACACGCAGGACGCAGACTGAGACTGTGTTGAATTTCAAAGGGCGCCACGTTACCAAGTTGTGCCAAATCTGCGGTTCTTATATTCACAATACATCCATAAATTAAAGAGAGAATGACAGATTGACGGATTACACATTGATTTTTACACTCAGCAAGGAGGCAGGGAACTGACACTATGGGCAAAATTATTAATGCATATGACTGGGACTTGTTTGAAGAAGGAATATAAATTTTGAGCTTCTTTCCAAAAAAAAAAAAAAAAAAATGACAGAAGAATCAATGCTGGTGTTTTTTATTTATTTACTTATTTATTTAAATCTAACATGAAGCTTTCAATCAGGTGATTAACTGTTGGATGCATTCCGCAGCCGCAGTGGTGCTGAGGAGAGGAGAGTCGGTGCAACCTGTTGTGTCAAAGGGTGATGCATGAGAGTCAACAGTGCCCCCTGTCGGTCACCTCTGACAGAGAGCAGCTGGCCCCTGACTGCTCCCAAGGCTCACACTTCCAGACTGCAGCTTAGAATGGGAGCAGCTGCCGCAGGCTTAAGAATCACGTCCACGCTTGAAAAACATCAAGACACAATAAGTGTTTGCTGAGCCGGAAACCTGGAGTGCAGTAATCAGCACGATGAACGTAGTGAAAGGAGATTATTCAGCCACCACAGCCACCACGTCTCTTTGCTGATCCAATCCATTTTTCTTCTTAAATCACCTTTTTTTTTGTGCACCGACGTTTGTGAACAAAATCAGCCTCAAATCAGCAGTTTTCATTGTTTTTAAGGGTTTTTGCAGGACAAATCACTTCGATTTTGTTCATTTAGGGTGCTTTCACGCCAGTTTAGTCCCAGATTCAGCCCAAATGTGCGGAAGGCAACTGATAAATGTAGAAAGTGTCTATTCGTATGTTTGCCGTACAGACAACCCCCGGTGCTATTGGTATGTTTACCGAAGTACACGTACGTAGCATCTTAGGGTTAGGGTTAAGTTTACAGTTAGGTTTAGTCTTAGTCACGTGACCTAAACTGGCCAATGAGGGGCACTGCGTACGGATAGAATGTCGGTATTTTGATACGGCAACCGTACAGATAGCCATTGCCATAAATGTATCACCTTAGTTTGGCTCGGTTTGCAACTATTTTTAGGGTTAGGGTTAGGTTTAGTCTTAGTCACGTGACCTAAACTGGCCAATGACTGACCTATCACGTTTACAGCTGATTTCTGACCCGTTCTCATAAGAGACGCTAACAGAAAGCTAACACAAGAGAAAGATGAACTTTTATTAGTTTATTTTAAGTAATTGTGATGAATTGTAATTGAACTTTAGTATTTGAGAACATAATTGTAGTTGCTGAGGATTAAAAATAATTGTAATTTAATTGCAATTGGATTGTAATTTAATCATAATTGAATGCTAATTGAACATGGGTAAATGAAAACGTAATTGTAACTGAAAAATGTAATCGACCCCAATCCTGACCCACAAAACATTTATGAACTTTCTTACATTGTGTTTTGTGTTCAAAGGTTTTTAACCTTTCTTTTCACTGGAGAGAATAAAAGTAAGAACGAGTTCAATCCTGAGTAAATCCTGTCTTTTAGAGCATCAAATTTGGCCTGCAGGAGACAGTAAAAATGACAAAGTAAACATAAATTATTGTGTAAATTACCAAATAATTAAGTTAAATTCACAACTATAATGAAAATCCACAATATTTTTATGGGCTTCCAGTTTTCCTTTGCTTATATAACATGAATTCAGTCATTTTTAATTGCAAATTGTAAAAATAAGTCTCAATCTTTCAACAAATTTTGCAATTTCTCACAAACAATTTCTCAAAATTCCTTTAAAGCCACACCACAGACTTTGTGACCTAAAGAGTTGACGCATATGAGTTATTTTAAATGAGTCATCAGACCAATATACAGCACTTTACAGTATCAATGCTCCGAGTGGGGCTTCCCTCTTGAAACACCGACTACGTAAGTTTGGAGGAGACGGACTGTCGTTGGTCAGGTCATGTGACCTGGCGAATGTCTGGAGAACGTTTCACTTTACGGCAGTCACGTGACCTTGACGTGAAAGTTACAGGTCTAGCGCCCCTAGTGGCCAAAAGTTACACGGTGTTGCTTTAAATTACACAAAAATTGGTTATGGAATCAATCATTTTTTAAAGTGAAGACCCGGCAGGGACTGAAATTGAAAACCAGGGCACAATTATGTTAAAATTGCTCGTTTTCCGCCCCAACCTAAAATCTGCGGCCCATTTGAGTTAAAACTGATCCATATTTGGCCCCTGAACTAAAATGAGTTTTACACCCCTGCTTTAGTCCATAAATCCATTACCAAGTCAGGTGAGAGCCAACCTAAAGGTTCTTTAAATGAAGTCTACCTTTTTTATAATAAAGTTCTTTAACTCTTTTGAGTTCACCAAAGAGGCAGGGAGAGAAGCCACCCTGTAGATGTTCCTCTCAGTAGGAACACTCTACACCTCTGAGAGGTGATCAGCACAGCAATTCAAAGACACTGAAGATGAGAGTGAAAGCACTTTTTTCTCTCCCTCTCATTCAGATGATTCTCAATAAACCTCAGGGAAATCAAAGGAGAAACAAAAGTTTTGCCTTTAAATGACTTAGTTCAAGCAGGGCTTCCTCATCACAGCGATTTACAGCATTGATGTGAAACATAAAAAGTGAATTCTGTCTTTGCCGTTTTCAAATTTCAAATGTGTCGTGACCTGGTTAATTAAAAATCCAAACACCAGACTATTTCCCCAAGGTGGAATTCAAAGACATGGCAGTGTGTCTTGTATTTTGTCATTACTTTAAATAAAAGTCCAAATAATGCTAAATCAAAGTCTTACAAAGCTAAAGTGACGGATGCTGTTTGACGTAATTCATAGCAGTGATGTTTTAAACAGGTGGGATGAAAACAGCGCTCATTAAATTCTCTTGTGATTAATGAGAGAAATTGGTGATCTCAGAGCTCATCAGGATGTCACCTTTCTCTCTGCCACATCATTGATCTCAACTTCTTTCATGAAACACTGTCGACTGTTGTTTGTGTACAAAAGTTTGACATATTGCTATACTTAAGCCTCACATTTTACCCCATTTACTTAATTATTGTAAATGAATCTTAAACAGTGTATTGAATCATTTAGTGTAATGCACACCGTCTATTGAAGCATCGTAATGTTCATTAAACGCTAATGTGTAAACTTCAACGTACATGCATCAAAATGTGCCTCTCACTGGTGATAAAGTCCATTATTATTCCAACAACCTGTATCTAACCAGGTTTGTCCCATTGAGATCAACAATCACTTTTACAAGAGCGACCTGGCCAAGAATGGCAGCTCATTTCAATAAATACAGTTTCACCAAATTAATTTTCAAATAAAAGATACAAATACTTAAATTTACAAAATCAATTTTTGAAAAACAAACATTTGCACTCATTGAAGCCAAGATATAATGGGATTCATTGTGGACTTTAATACATTTGAAAATACCAGATTTTAGAGTTTGAGCTATGGATTTAAAATGTTAAATGTTTTAATAATTTCTTTTCTGACTTAAGGAACAGTAAAATGGTAAAAAAAAAAAAAAAAAAAAAAAGGCTGAGAATGGATAAATGGCTTTATTGTTCAGGATTAAAAGCATCTCAAGAAAAGCTTTGTAAATCAAGATAAACCAATGCCCAAAGCGGCACAATAATATAAACGATCAATTTAAGTTATGAATTACTATCTCATCTTGTTAGACACTACAATGTTCTCTCTGGGCTGGAATGGCTTTAGTGCCCTGAACTGAATAAAACAGGTAAGCATAGCAAACACAAACTTAATTATGTTTTTTTTTTTTTTCCCGATATATTAGATGAGGTATCCTATCCAACCTATATGTTGAAGGAAAAAATTAAGTATTCTGGTTCTAGCTTCATTAAGCACTTAAAACGTTTTTTTAAAAAAAACATATTTTGTCAATGCACAAACTTGGCATGCATCCCATCATAGCAGGAATCTCCCCAAGTAAAATCCCCTCCTGCCTAACGTAACACTGCTGCACCGGCTTACAGAGCCCCCTGATTTCCTTCTGAGAGTGGTTAGCTACAGTCGCTCACCTGCTGCTTGGTGTCCGCTCAGCTTGCAAAACACTGAGAGGTTTGCAGAAAGAGCTGACCTTGTAGAACTGTCATTGAAAAGCATGTCTTCTACTGCTGGTGCCTTGATTACTTTTGGAGAAGGAACCATTGTGATAATAACAAGCTAAAGATAAAGGATACATTATTTACCTACGGTTGGATACACAGTGAAATTTCATACAAAGCATCATGCGAGGAATCTAAACTAAAGAGACAGATGGGCACAGACACATATCTTTGTTTGGGACCAACGGGTCACGACGGGCTTGACACATTAAGGTGCAACGTGTGATATGCAATGTCCTTATCTCCTCCAGTAGTCTATGTGAACTTAATGCCTATTGATTTTTTTGTGTTTGTACAATGTGTCTGATGTATTTGTGCCCTGCAATAAAAAGTTGCAATGTATTTGTCTGCATATTTCCTACATGTCCACGTGTAATCCATGGGAGAAGTTGTAATCCAAATGAGCCTACAGTTACAGATGTTTTACAGCACGATATGAGTTCATGACCAAAAACCAAGCCAAAAAGTTTCGTTTAAAAACTAAAAAAGCCCAAAGAATGTAGTTCCTGGGCACATTTGGTACCAATGTTTGAAATAAGAGAGTAAACCTCCACCAAGCGCCTAATATCCTCTGTCAAATATTTGCAGTTACTTGTGTCAGTGATCCTGATCATGGTTCCATGATCATTCAGACTTTAAAGGCTTGTAAGAAATGTCAAGCGCCATTAATAACGATACAATAGCTTGAAATGGATGGCCACCCCCTTTTTTTCTTTTTTGAAAAATAACACGATGAAATGCACAATCCAGATCCAATCCGGATTAAACTGGATGTGGTAATTGGGGAACCCACCCAATATAACTGGATCAAATTTCATGAAGATCGGTATGCAATGAACCAAAATATTTATTTCTGAAATTTCATCAATGAGGAGAGATGGTGCTTTATATATTTTTGAAACTGATCTAGAATCAGTATATTGATCCGGATCTCCTCCAAAATGTAATAAAATCTCCCATGGCATAAGGTCTATCTTTGGTTAAAATTTTGTCAAAATAAATTAGGTACTTTTGGAGTAATCCTGCAAACAATCCAAACAATAAATAAACAAACTGCAGTAAAAAATATTACCTTCTAAGGATGGGGTTAAATACCTTTTTTTCCTTTTTTTTTTGCAATCAATTACAACTCTTGAATCTTCCCACAGGATAGGATTACCTGTTGAAAAAACCTTTTAAATTTGTGTCTTTACCATACAAGATAGAGGCATACATCTAATAATCTAATAATAAAAGCAAGAAATTTCAGTTTGCGTGTGTGTGTGCGTGCGTTTGTGGAGCAAATATCTCTTCAACGCGGTATCTATTCAACCTGAAACTTTGTCAACAGCTTCAAAATACCCCAAGTGTGTGCATCTGTTATTTTGGAGTAATTTGGTAAATTTAAAATGTTTATTTTCATGTTTGTTTGACCGTTTGCTCTTTAGACCGGATGGACGGGACCCGGAAGTTATGATGGGACCCGGAAGTTATTGGCGGGCGATGGTCGCGGCTGTGTTGACAGCAAACAGCGAAATCTCTTATGAACAGCATTCACATAGCCCCACCATCTTGTCTTTTTACAGGAAAGTTTAGACTCCCGCTTCCTTATGCTAACCAATCAGGTCTCACTCCTGCACTGCAGATGTGTTTTATCCAATCAGGTAACCTCTTAACATGTTTATAAAAGGCCTCGCTCTTCTTGTCCCTTCTCCTCTTTGCCTCTATATTAAACAGTTAGAAGTTTTTTAGTTTAGTGATGCAGAAATTTTGAGAAATTATATAGTCTTCCTCCCTGGTCACGAAATGGTTAATTTTGAAATTTGCCAAGCAGTTTACTTCATTTTATTGGAGCCAATCCAATGTTTATAGCTGTCATTGAGTAACCCTGAAACAAACTCTAGCATCTTTGATTTGAGAACTTGGTTAAAACTACCCATCGACGCTCAGGAGTCGGTGCCGAGTGAGGAGGTCCAGAACCGAAACCCATCCAGGAAGACGGTATCCAAACGAGCCCGTACAGTGAATGAGTGGAAAACATCCTCGGAAAAGCGCCAGAAAAAGCTTTTTCCCTACTCGCTGCTGGTTAAGCATAAGGAGCTGTTGTCATCACACCTGTATGAGGAAGGGAAAAAAACTGGTCTATAACCTAACAAATTCTCTTAATCAAAAATAGATTCTTAGTCCATGATTTTAATTTTAGAATTTTTTATTAATTTAATTACTTTAACTTTCTATTTTTCTCTCTCCCTCCTTCTTAGAGCATTAGAAAACCCCATAAAAACATATCAAAAGATTGGTGAAACTGCCTAATTTATCATCATGCTTGTACTGTGACCAGACGGTGCTGTTGGCCTGACCGGGTCCTGGTTGACGTGTGTGGTGTGAGCAGTGAGGGGCTGAACCGTGCAGACAGTGATGGGTGTGCAGGAGGACCTTATTACTGTATCTATGCGGGACTGAATGAATAGCCAGTGCGGTGTACGGAGGATGGGGGTGATGTGCTCGTGTTTTTGCACCCTCATCAGGACGCTGGCAGCACTGTTCTGTGCATACTGGAGCTTTTGGAGGCTCCTGCCAGGGATCCCGATGAGGAGTGCCTTACAGTAGTCCAGCCTGGAGGAGATAAAGGCGTGGACGAACTTCTCTGCAGCAGGAAGGGACAGGAAGGGGTGCAGTTTGGAAATATTACGGAGGTTTAAAAATGAAGTTCATTACAATATCTTTTGGGCTGCAGTGAGTGTGTGTGGCCCCCCTCTCTCCCCCCTCGGTGCCAGCGAGGGGGGAGAGAGGGGGGATTTGGCTTCGGGCTCGGGGCCTACAATTTAAGTTAATGGTCCGCGGGCCCGGGTCGGGTCGGGCAGGATTTTTTGGGCCCGATCTAAACTCTAGTCTGATGGGTAGGATTTAAACCAACCCAGCGCTGTTTCTTTAATCCCAAAAATGCATTCCAGTCTCTGCAGATATAAATGATGATCCACTGTATCAAAAGCTGCACTGAGATCCAAGAGCACCAGAACTGAGATCAACCCTTTGTCTGATGCTAAGAGGAGATCATTGGTTACTTTTACTAAGGCAGTGTCTGTGCTGTGATGGGCTTTAAAGCCAACCTGAAATCTCTCATATAAATTGTTCCTAAGTAGGTGATCACATAGTTGACCTGCAATGACTTTTTCAAGAATTTTGGAAACAAAAGGGAGATTGAATATTGGCCTATAATTGGACATGTCACTTGGGTCGAGGGTAGGTTTTTTAAGGAGAGGGTTGATTACAGAGGTTTTAAAGGCCTGTGGTACATAACCTGTTGTTAGAGATGTGTTCATCCAGTTCACCACATTAGTGCTAATTAGTGGAAGAACATCTTTAAATAGTGAAGTTGGGATTGGATCTAAAAGACAGGTTGTTGGTTAAGAAGCACTAACTATCGAGATCAGTTCCGATAGACCAATTAGAGTAAAACTATGTAAATAAAAGCTGCGTGTTGGGGTAATTTCAGGAGCTGCTTTGTTTAACAAATTATTGAGCACTCCTGCAGGGGGGACATTAGCTTTGTTTCCAATTGTTAGAATTTCATCAGTAAAGAAGTTGATGAAGTCAGCACTGCTCACGTTGACAGGAATATAGGGTTACACAGAGCTGTGGCTTTTGGTGAGCCTGGCTACGGTGTTGAATGGAAACCAAGGATTTTTTTTTATTTTCCTCTATTAAAGTAAAATTATTTCTCCAAGCAATATCAACTTCTACTATGTTTGAAGAGAGCCGCTTCCTTTCCAATTTTTGCAATGCCTGTCTTATATTATAGAATTATACCAGGGAGCGACCTTTTTTTATGACATATCGTCTTCTTTTTAAGCGGAGCAACAGCATCCAGACCTGCGTGCAGTGACAAAATTGCACTGTTTATTTTCTCTGTCGTTAGACATTGTTAGCTACTCTCTGTAGTGATATCATATAGATCAGAGGTAAGCAGTAGTGTTGGGGTAGTCGAGACCGGTCTTGGTCTCGAGACCAAATTTTAAAGGTCTCGGTCTCGTCTCGGACTCTGAAGCATTTTGACTTGGTCTTGTTTCGGACTCGGGCTGCCCGGACTCGGGATTTTCTCTCAAGGCCGTTCAAGACCAGCACTAATTCCTGCTATTTTTAAACTTTTTTATAATGTGATAATAACACAGAGAAGAACGGGATAAAACAATCTTGTATTCATTCTTTAATCCACCCCGTATAATGACCGCAACCTTCCTTAATGTGACGGAGTGACGTGTGTCACACTCGTGTGTGTGTGTGTGTGTGTGTGTGTGTCTGGCTACGGTGTCAGTTTGGACCGCGGAGCGCAAGGGAGATATGAACTAATCACCGGTAAAAATCCCAGTAAAACTCCAGAAAACAATCACCAGTAATAAATATTTGCTCCCTGGTAAAAATAGTAGCTCTAACAACAGGTAAAATGATAAACTGGTGATATTACAGTCTGTGAATGCAATACAGGGGACGCACTTACTCCGCCTCTAGGTCCTAGTGCCACCTGGCTGGTGAAGCCTGTTCCGTTTACCGAGGTCCGTGTGTGTTTAATAAATCCGTGTGTGTCCGTGTGAAAGTCCGCATGTTTATGCCTCCGTCCATCCACTCTTTTCATTATATCCATGTCTTTTAAGGCTTTATTACATAATGTCGGCTGTAGTCCGGGCCACCGCCATCTTGGATTATGTCGTCACCAGCACGTCATCACCACAAGTTGCACAAGCCAGAATGACTCAAATAACTGTAAAGAGGTCTTATATTAGTCTATTATCTTTTTAAAGTGGTGTTTTTTTGTGTCTTTAGACTCCAATTACATATTTGTATATAATATGTTCCCCACAATATAAACAGGTTCACAATATAATTATTTTTTATAGTTTCTGTTTCCACTGTATCCAGAATAATAATAATTCTCAACAAGAACTATTGATTAATTTGTTACATGACTTTTCCAGGGTTTGAGTTTGTTTTATTTAGTTTCACATCTACCTGTAGCTCTTTGTTTTTTAGACTGCTGACAACTTGTTTGTAGTTTTATTTCAGAAAGTTTCACTTTTACAGTTACAGCTGGAAACCTTTGTTAATTGAATATCCTAGTTACATTACAGCAACCAAATTAAACTATATCAACTAAGTGAATTAATAAAAATGGCCTGTGTAAAGGCTTTTTCAAACTAAAAAATTATCTTGTGAAATCTGACCTGTTGACCTGGAAAACTCAAAGAATCAGAATCGAGAATCTTTATTTCTTGGCAGAAATGCTTTTAAACACTTGCTGTACATTCAACTGACATAAAAATCTTATTTTCAAATAAGTAGAATAATTGAGAATTTATCAGTAGCAGTAGTAGTTTTAATATTTTTAGTTAATTTTTTACAGGCACCTTTTTTGTCCGTCAAATGAATTTAAAAGAAACTAAAATTAAAGAGAGATGGTTATTTAACCGTCGAACCTTGTCATAATTTTATTTGTTTATATATTTTTTGAAATTGAAAAAAAAAATGTTAATGGTCTTGGTCTTGGTCTCGGTCTCGGCTTGTCTCGGTCTCGGCTTGTCTCGGTCTTGGTCTTGACTCGGTCTCGGCTCCCGAAAGTCTTGGTCTTGTCTTGGTCTCGGTGCATTCTGGTCTCGGGCAAGTCTTGGTCTCGGATAGTGTGGTCTTGAACACAACATTAGTAAGCAATGATGAAACTAAATCTTTAAATCTAGCTACAGCTTTTTCAGACAGTGATCTACTATAGTGTACTCTTCTCTCAGAATTTTAGCAGGCTGATATTTTGAATTCAAAGGATAACAGGAGGTGATCTGAAAGAATAGGATTTTGAGGATGTATTGTCAGGTGGTCAATATCTAAACCATATGTTAGAACAAGGTCCAGGGCATGATTAAGATAATGAGTTGTTTTGTTTCGTTTGTGTAAAGCTGACTGAATCTAATAGTGAGGTAAATAATTTATTTAAGCTGTTCTTTTCATCATCAACAAGAATGTTAAAGTCACCTACTATGATAGCTTTATCGGTGCTCAGCACCAGATCAGTGAGAAAATCAAAGAATTCGGAGAGAAACTCTGAATATGGACCAGGAGGACGGTAAACTATAACCAATAAAGTAGGTTTTTATCTGGGATTACAAATTTCAAGTGAGGTTTAATTGCTCTATGTTTTGAGTAAGGGACTTATGGAAGTGTTTGTTGTAACTGCCGGTTATTCTCAGCTAGTCATGCGTGTGTGGAGTTGTGAATCACAGACTGTAGATTTAATTTTGGCATTTGTGCTCTATGTAAATTAGGGTGGACACCGTCTTTTTTTGATAGAACAGCACTTTTCCAAAAGTCAAAGTTATCAATACATGTGCAAGTGTGGAGTTTGCAGCAGAATTGTAAGAAGTTGTGCTGCTGTAATAGGCGACTAAATCATTCTATACCCCTATTTAATGTAGGGAGAGGGCCAGAAATGAATATTGATTTCCCACATGCCTTTGAAACATTAAAGAGAAGGTTAAACGCGTTCATGGTTCGTATTGATTCACGTCGAGTGGTCCGCACATGTAACACTATTTTAGTGACAGCTGATGGCAGCGTGGGTAACATTTGATTAAGTTTGTTTAAAATAGTGTGAACTGTAGTACCTGGAATAAAGTGTGGGATGGCATTAAATAATCTAATATTCCTTGTTATTGAATCACCGATAATGAGTGTAGTTTGTGGGAAGAGAGTGTTAGGAGTGAGTGTGCACTGCTGTTATACTTGCCGGGAACGTCTAGCGGGTGGATCACAGCAGGCCGTAGTGGAGTTTCCGTCCTCGGAGTTGACTGGCGTTGAGGCGTCTGTGTGGGAACGTCTGGTGGTGCTCGGGTTGCAGAAAGCTGCAGGAAAGTCTTTGTTATTGGCTCCAGTTGGTGTTGAAGCAGCTCTACTTCTAACGGCATGAGGGTCACTGATGTCTGTGGGTAATCCTCCATCATCAGCTGGCATTGAAGTGGTGCTGCAGTAGCATGCCTCTGGACTGCAGCTTTGAGGAGATTTCGACAAGCTATTTAATCCAGGTGGTGGTGGAGGCGTTTTTTTGGCGGTTGTTTCGGTCGGCTTAATTCGACTGAGTTTGTCCCCATTTTCATATGAGAGAGCATCAAAACGATTGTGGAGAGTAAGCGGAGGAGGAGAGGTGCCATTTTCCGTGTTATTCTGTCGTCTATGTCCGCGGACAACAACCTCAGCCCACAATGGCAGGCGTGGTGTGGAACAGGGCAGTCCAGGACCCGGATTCTCCCAGGGAATTGTGTCGTTGTCACCTGGAATATTATGAAGGCAGGACTACAGACTGCTGTACAACCGTGCATGTATATTTGCTGAGTAATTCATCTTTTTTAGCTCGTTAGAAAGGCAATTATCCTCTGGTAATTTCTTAGTTGGCATTTAGTAGCACAATGTCTTTCTCTGACGGCAGGTGAGGTGCAGCGTCTCCACCATCTGTAGATGCGTTTGTAGATGCGGCCATCTTGCGGTACTCACGGCGGTACCCCAGCAGCTTACAATAACAGCATCTAACTACTACAACATAACAGCAGCTAACTATAACAGCAGCTAACTATAACAGCAGCTAACTATTACAGCAGCTAACTACAACAACGGCTAACTATAATAACAGCAAACTATCACAGCAGCTAACTACAACAGCAGCTAACTACTACAACAGCTAACTATAACAACAGTTACTATCAAAGCAGCTAACTATAACAGCAGCTAACTATTACTGCAGCTAACTACAACAACAGCTAACTATAACAACAGTTACTATCAAAGCAGCTAACTATAACAGCAGCTAACTATTACTGCAGCTAACTACAACAACAGCTAACTATAACAACAGTTACTATCAAAGCAGCTAACTATAACAGCAGCTAACTATTACTGCAGCTAACTACTACAACAGCTAACTATAACAGTTACTATCAAAGCAGCTAACTATAACAGCAGCTAACTATTACTGCAGCTAACTACAACAACAGCTAACTATGATAACAGTTACTATCACAGCAGCTATCACAGCAGCTAACTACAACAGCAGCTAACTACAAGAACAGCTAACTATAACCAGTGTTTGGAATAACGGCGTTTAAAATAACAGCATTATGCAATGGCATTTGTTTTTCAGTAACGGGGTAATCTAACTAATTACTTTTTACGCCGTTACGCCGTTATCGCTACTGAACGTTAAATGCGGTGCGTTACATGCATTGATTGAATAAAATGTTATCCGAAAGCATCCCCGGCTTCTGACTCAGCTCAGGAGGTGGGTTAAAAACAAGGTGAGCGATTATGATTGGCTTAGGCGGCGTCATGTTTCATGGTAGCCAATCAGAGCCAGTGTTTTTACACATGTGCCAGCAAGAGGAGGCGGGTTAAAAACAAGGTGAGCGATTATGATTGGCTAAGGCGACGTGCCAGCACACGCAGCACACACACACACACACACACACACAGAGCAGATCGGAGATGAGCAGCAGAGATGGTGAGCGTGGAGCAGTCTGATGAAAAGTTGACATTTTTAAGGTGACGATACAAACACTACTTTAAATTAATTGTGGTCAAAGGCAAGAACGTGTATGTGAAGTGTTCATTATATCCAGGAGAGAAGACTTTGTCCACATCCGTTGTAAGCAACTCAAAATTAATGAAGCACCTCACGACACATGCATCAAAAAAATGTGAATTATTTGACATAGAGCAACTTTTTTTTTTTTTAATAGTAACGCAAATAGTTACTTTCCTTGGTAATGAATTACTTTCATTATAGAGTAATTCAGTTACTAACGCAGTTACTTTTTGGAACAAGTAGTGAGTAACTATAACAACATCTAACTACAACAACAGCTAACTATAACAGCAGCTAACTATTACTGCAGCTAACTACAACAACAGCTAACTATAACAACAGTTACTATCAAAGCAGCTAACTATAACAGCAGCTAACTATTACTGCAGCTAACTACTACAACAGCTAACTATAACAGTTACTATCAAAGCAGCTAACTATAACAGCAGCTAACTATTACTGCAGCTAACTACAACAACAGCTAACTATGATAACAGTTACTATCACAGCAGCTATCACAGCAGCTAACTACAACAGCAGCTAACTACAAGAACAGCTAACTATAACCAGTGTTTGGAATAACGGCGTTTAAAATAACAGCATTATGCAATGGCATTTGTTTTTCAGTAACGGGGGTAATCTACTAATTACTTTTACCGCCGTTACGCCGTTATCGCTACTGAACGTTAAATGCGGTGCGTTACATGCATTGATTGAATAAAATGTTAATCCGAAAGCATCCCCGGCTTCTGACTCAGCTCAGGAGGTGGGTTAAAAACAAGGTGAGCGATTATGATTGGCTTAGGCGGCGTCATGTTTCATGGTAGCCAATCAGAGCCAGTGTTTTTACACATGTGCCAGCAAGAGGAGGCGGGTTAAAAACAAGGTGAGCGACTATGATTGGCTAAGGCGACTAACCCAGCACACGCGGCACACACACACACACACACAGAGCAGATCGAATGAAGCAGCAGAGATGGTGAGCGTGGAGCAGTCTGATGAAAAGTTGACATTTTTAAGGTGACGATACAAACACTACTTTAAATTAATTATGGTCAAAGGCAAGAACGTGTGAGTGAAGTGTTCATTATATCCAGGAGAGAAGACTTTGTCCACATCCGTTGTAAGCAACTCAAAATTAATGAAGCACCTCACGACACATGCATCAAAAAAATGTGAATTATTTGACATAGAGCAACTTTTTTTTTTTTAATAGTAACGCAAATAGTTACTTTCCTTGGTAATGAATTACTTTTATTATAGAGTAATTCAGTTACTAACGCAGTTACTTTTTGGAACAAGTAGTGAGTAACTATAACAACAGCTAACTACAACAAACAGCTAACTACCAGCAGCTAACTGTTACAGCAGCTAACTATCACATTGACCTGACGCTGACCAAACAAACACAGACCAATCAAACACAGAGCAAACACTCACTAAACAAACACAGACCAAACACTGATCCACTGACCAAACAATCACAGACCAAACAAACACTTACCAAACAAACACAGACCAATCAAACACTGACTAAACAACCACTGATCAAACCGACACTGACCAAACAAATACTGACTAAGACACTGACCGAACAAAAGCTAAGCCTGAGGTAAAGGCTGTTTCTGTGGAAAGGAGGGCAGCAGCAGCAGCAGTATCAGTCCGCTCCCTGGAGAATAAACTGGACTACCTGAAGCTGGATTTAAATGCTAGACAGAGATGAGGGCGGTGGTGTTTACATATACACAAATAACAACTGGTGCAACAACGGTGTGCTAGTCTCATGTCACTGCTCTCCTGATGTAGAACTACTGACTATAAAATGCAGACATTGTTCTCCCTAATTTGTTCTAACTTTTGGCAGTCTATAAAACTCCACATTTTTCACGGTCTGACCGATTAGTACAACCAAAAACATGGCAATAGTTCACCTTTTCCTCTCAAAAATTGGGATTTGCTTGTGTGTGTTGTTTGTAAACCTGGTGCCTATGACCAAAATGGCAACTTCTGGGTTGATGGCGCGCCGTGAAAGCCCTCTATATAAGCCTTTTCACACTCTCGGAAATCTTGCTCTTGTTCAGTTCTCATGCATGAGGTCAAAGGTCAAGAGAGATAAACTCTCCATGTCTGACAGTGTAAGCAACGAGTCTGACAGAGATTTGTAGAGTTGTAGCGTTGATTTCTTGAAAGATTGTTTGCGGAAATGTGGTATTGGTCTCCAAGGCAGAAAAGTCGAGTTAGCTGCTGAAGCTAAATCTGCACACGAGCTGAAAATTCTGGTTATTCCTGGCTTTTCAAACAGTGACCAATCAGCTAAACAGTGCTGTTTCACTTGTCGGCCTGTCCATATTGTGAACTTCCTTCAATTTTAGATATTGAATCAAAATAATAGCTTAATAAAAATAATTCTGGACCTGGTTAGTGAATGATGTACCTTGTAAATTTACCTTTTCAAAGTGAGAACTCATACTGTCCCTTTCACACCAGGAAATCTCACTTGTTCCAATAATAATAATAATACATTTCATTAATTAGTGCTTTTCGAAGACTCAGACATTTTACAGTTTTTAAAACAACTAACAATTCAAAAAAGAAAGAACAACAATGAAGGTAAATACAAAAAATACATAATAATCATAAATTAAAAGCTTGAGAGAGGAGTGAGGAAGCAGAGGAGGTCTGTCGCTTTGATAATCTTTCTCCCATTGTTTTTACAAAAGTGCTCGAATCACCGGAAAGCCCCCCCAAGCAGAAGCTACCCCCAGAGCCACCCCCATTCCATAACCCTCCGGACCCCGGGCCAAGGACCCCACCAACCCTAGGTCTCTCAAACAGGTCTACCCCCAAGCTAAGCCCCCCAGGCAAGAGCCATAGCTGGTAGTCTGTGTTTTTATCAACCAGCGATCACCTGTGTGGAATCGAGGGGACTGCTCTTTTTTCCATAATGCTGCTCCCAATAGTTTTTAAGTGCTTAGATCGGCCAAAGGTTGCATCAGCAGAAGCCCTGGTCCCCCTCGTGTCCAAATATGTGTAATAACAATAATATAAACACTAATGAAACAATAAAGATCTCTGAACTGAAATTACAAATGCTGTTAGGTTGGAAATATTAACAGACCAACCGAGCTTGTTGATGTTTATGTCTCTCTCGACCTACAACCCCAAAGGTCGCACATGCACAGTTCCAGTGTGAAAAGGCTTACACTGCAAAAAGTGCCCTACTAAAAACAAGGAAAAAAATCGGTAAGCATTTTTTTCTTGCTAAGAATTCTTATTTCTAGAATATTTTTCTTATTATAAAACAAGATAGAAACACTAAATTTAAGCAAATCAATAGCTAGAATTAAGCAAAATGTCCTCAAAAAATGGAATAATTTCAGAAAAAAATTCTTATTTAGTGAAAGATTGTGGGGTATTTTACTTAAATGTTGCTTGATTTAAGCAAAATGTTCTAAATAAATACTAATATTTAAGGAAAATATTCCTATTTTGGGAAAGAAAATCTTAATAATTTAACTTTTGTGTCTTGATCTAAGCAAAGTTTTCTAGATTTCAAAAATAGGGTAAGACATTTTTGCTCATAACATTACTTGTCATTAATGGTCACAGAGAATTTCACAACAGACATGTCAAAATCCCAAAAAAAAGTTTATACTTGGTAATGCCTTCACCTTTGCCTTGAACATACTTTAACAAGTCAGTATAGATGTCAAAGTTACATAACTGTTGTTTAACAAACACTCGAAGCTTTGAAATAACACAACTCGAACACAAGTAGAAATGGTAATAGATACACTCACTCAGTGAAGGACCTCCACTCAGTAATGGCTTTTTTTGTACATGGAAGTAGCATCTTGGTCATGGATAGAGTCCAGTAGAATCTCAGTTTGCAGTACTGAGAGCAGTGTTGAAATACACTTTGGGTATGTGAGGTGGAAGGCATAGTAATAGGCCATCAGGTACGCAAGTCCTTCGTCCAGCTTGGTACATGCAAAGGTGGTCACCGGTGTGTTGTCAATTGCGATCATGCAGTTGTCATTGGAAATGAGCAGCACTGGGGAAGACAGGAGTCGCTGTTGGAGATATCCCTCAGGGTCTTCTGCTGTCTAAATGACAAAACATAAGAATAAAAAATTGAGATGATCAATATGAGAAAATAAATTGTCAGTGTGTTTTTGCTATAACAGCAGCCCCAACTAAGGTAAACCACTACAAAACAGTTTACCAATAAACCTTAAAGTAAAAAAATCTCACCTTAAGTACATGAAAAAAGGCTTCGCTGCAAGGGCCAACTTCTTGGGTGGAGATACACCAGATGGAAAGAGGTCTGGAAGAGCCGTAAACACTGCTAAGGCATGATCCGCTAGTTTGAAGAAATCACAAAAAACAAAGCAAAAAACAAAACATTAGCTTCTATTCTGACCTTTATCTATACTAATTTATTATTATTATATACTTGCTAATGCAATCTCACCACTGTTGAATGTCTTGGGAAGCTTCATGGCTTTCTTCATTACTCCATAGAACTTGACCTTGGAAAAGAAGTCTTCCCATCTCACCATAGTCTCTGCAATGAAGTTTGAGTTCTTGGGTTGGACAATTCTCTAGACCTCATCCAAAACCTTAAAACAAATACATTGGCTTAGGCTTTCAAATATTTATCCATAAATCATAAAGTAAATAGCATGTTTTTTCAACAACTAAAAGAGACACATATGTTGTAATTTGTGTGTGAAAATGCAACTATATTTACAACATACTGTATGGTAGAAGCTATGTTACTTACATCGTCCAGTTCTTTGAAACAGGGATAGGCTTCTAGGACTTTTGTTGGTCTGTCTGGCTCCTTCAGATCACCACATGTGATAAAGCCTCTTCTTGCTTCAAACTCCAGGTTGAGTAAATGGGTTAGAGCTGCTTTGTTTGGCTTTTTGGACTTGTACATGTCTTGGAGGGTCTTGTAGTGTCTACTCTGGCTCTTTTGGCTGTCCAGCAGATCAGGAGAACTCACTGAAAGCAATAAAAAGATGTTGTAGGTTTTAAGGATTCAACGGTGAATAAATGAAAAGACACTGAACCTGCTTCATCTTCACTGCTTTCCTGATGGGGCTCTGGAGTACTAGGTGTAGTAGGTGACTTTTCCAGAATGATGGTCGATGCTTGTCTTGATGTGGTGGAGTCTCCATCAAAATCGCTGGAGTCACCCCTCTCAAATGTTAGGCGACGTCTTTTTGAAGGGGTAGAAGCCTTCGTTGGACTTTTGACATTTGAGAGTCTCTTCATGAGCGTCTTGGCAACATGCCTCTGCAAGATTAAATAAAACTTATTAATACTGTATGTAACATTAAACAGATACTGAGCCAAAAAACATACATTGTCTTTTAACATGGGGTAGTACTCCACTAATCTCTTCGCCATAGAATCCACCTCATGCTTGGAGGGGTACCTAGATTCTTGTAGTGCTCTTGCAATGGATATCATGTTCGTCATGGTGTTCCTTATGAGTCTGCAGAAGAGCTCTTTGGAAAGCTCAGTGGGAGTAGTGCCAACACGTTTTTGCTCAAAGAAAGATGAACGAGCCTGCTCAAGTTCACCATCTGTGTAGACTATGTACTCCAGACTGGACATTGTTAAAAACTTCGATGAGTTGGGTTTCTCCTCTGGAGGGACATTGGCTGCATCGGATAATGGTTTGGTTGGCTCCACAGCTCTGACAGCAGTCTCCTCCTAAACACGTCAGTTGTTATTGACATAGACGAGACAAAATCACATATGAAATATATTGTAAATAGTTACATAACCTCTAGAAATTAAGATAAACATTAAATCCAAACATTGACCAAGTGCCCCATTATATACTCACTTTTTCATCATTATTCACAAGAAGCCACAGTGCCCTGCGCCTCAGAAAATTTTCTGGACCAGGAAAAAAATCTTTGATGTCATCCCTGGAGAGTGCCCGTAGTAAATCTTCCCCAATATTAGCAGCTAAAACACAATACCACAATTACATCTGCAAATGAATGTGTCACTTTATTGTAATTTAAAAATGTGTGCTATCAGCTAGTCGTGTACTGTAAATGAGGTTTGAAAAATATTTGGCAAATGTTTACTACCTCGCTATGTTTAAGCTAACATTATCAGTAGCTAACCGAAACACCATTCAACTTAAGTCTATTAATACGTTTGCAATTTTAAACATACCTTTTAGAGTTTCAATTGTAGTTTTGTCGAGTTTATCCATAGTCTGACCTGCGTAGCAATAACCGTCTTTCTCTAAATTAGTTTTAATGCCTCTGCTTCATTGCTCTCACCACTCGCCAGAAGGTCCGTTGTGAAAATGTCCGCGCAGCTGCGCACACCTTTGGATTTGAAAATGGACTAGTCCATTATGTGGGGGTGGGGAGGGTCAGCGGGGTTCCCCGTGCCTTTATATTTTGTTATGTTTCTAAATCTCTACTAGTGATTAACTTAACTCTGTTTTAAAATACATATTAATCATTAAAACCAGTTCTCAACAGGTTATCAGATGAGCAAATTATCATCTACCCCACACGACTGAAGTAGTCAGACCCAAAGTGTGCAGTGCATCATGGGTGAAAACGTAAAGATAAACTTTCAACTTCACGAGTTTACACGCAAATTAGCTCTCTCGAAATGATACCAAAGATGATTTGGCGTTGCGTTATTTGCTTTGTGTTCGTTGCCCTTACCCTCAAATCTTTGCTCAGTCACATCAACTCTGCTCATAGTCGAAGCCCAGACTTTCGCGTGGTTTGTGGAATTGATGGCTGTGAACGGGAATATCGAGTGTACAATTCACTCTGGTACCACATCCGGAGAAGCCACGCAGAACATCTTCACAGTCATCGGGACGGGACAGCCTCGAACCCGTGGCGGGATGGTAATCCGTGGGCCTACAGACCAAATCAGGAGCGCCCGGACGCGGAGACTGAAGCACGGCGTCGACCGGCAGGTGATGCCGCCGTGAGTGGAACCGCTCTGAGCGACACTGTAGAGACAGAGCACCGAGAGGACGACTGCGCAGCGCCCGGGGAAACGCCAGGACCCAATCCGGACTGTTATGCTTTGGATGATCATTTCGGTGACTTTAGTAATGTTTCACTGTTCGATGGCTTTGAGCAAAGCGCCATTGTTACCTCTCCACACCGGGAGTCGCCGCCCCGCGATGGAGCTACAAGTGCGCCTGTCCAGCCTCCGGAGAATACTTCTGCAGCATCATACTGTGAGGTAGCTATGAAACGTCACGTATTCAATTTGGTTCATTCCACAATACTTAACAGTTATGTGCAGTAGGTGTACATGTACATGAATTTATTTATTAATCATTTATTGATGTAAAAAAAAAAATGTACATTATTGCACTCACTAACCTGGTTTAGTAAGCCTACTGTAGGTGATAACCCCAATAATTTTACTTTTAGTTTGACTGTATAAATTTGGTATCAGTAAGCAGTGTCATCAAAAACTAATATAGCTTTAAACATCAGAAGCTTACAGTTTAAACTAATGATATGAAATTATCATGAAATTATTATTATATTTATTTGTTTCTAATAAATATTTATAGGGATTATGTTTTTATAGGATGACCATGACACATTGACCAAACAAGCTACTTCAATTGTGCTGTGTGCAAGAGAGAAACACCATCTTTCACAGGTATGTGTATGTCAGCAGTGGAAAAACTGTAACCTACATTTATTAAACAATAATTTTTGCATCTTCTTTTTTCAGAGTGGTGTCAATGATGTCGTGGCAGCAATACAGCAGTATCAAGCTCTGTTGGTGTCCAATTTGAGGAGTCAGCTTCAAGGTGTCTTTCAGCAACATCCAGGAAACGAACTAGAAGCGGAGGCAATGGCAGTGTTTGATCAGATTGAGGATCCCTTTGCAACAGTTTCAACAACGTACAGGCAGGACAGTGTGATAAAAAAGACTTTTAAATATGTAGAATCAGAGGAGGTGGCAGTGGGATACACGGCATGTTTCAAAAAGAAGGGAACAAAAAGACTTCTATCCACTAAACCCAAATGCTTTCATTATATCCCCCTCATCCAAAGTTTAGAACAGTTATTGTCTCATCCAAAGGTTTTAGCAATCATGGATGAAGGTAGAAACAACAGAAATGGAGACCTATATGACATTGCAGATGGAGAACTTTATTCTCTACTCGACCATCTGCTTTGCAAATAATACTTTATTCTGATGAAATTGAAATATGTAACCCACTCGGCTCTCATGCTTCCAAGAATAAGTTAATTATGTTTTATTATACATTGGGAAATATTAATCCTAAATACAGATCCAAACTAGCTTCAATTAGACTACTTGCAATGGCAAATACAAATGAATTCTCTCAGTGTGGAGTGGATAAGATATTGGAGAGACTGCATGCAGATTTGGTGAAATTGTATAATGGTGTAAAAAATCAGACAGAAACTGGTGAAAGGGAAATATATGGAGCAGTTGTTTCAATTTGTGGTGACACTTTAGCTCAGCATGAGCTTTGTGGGTTCAAAGAGGGAGTCGGATTTGCTTTTAGTAAATGCCGACAATGTGAATGTGTGTTTGAAGACATGCAGATGTACTTCAGTGAAGACAACTTTGAGGAAAGGACCCTTGAAAGACATGTCAGACAGTGCAATGACATTGACATGGCCAGTACTGACTTTCTGAAAAACAGTTTAAAGACTACATATGGCATCAACAGGAGGAGCAAACTAATTGAATTTCCAGGCTTCAACATGATCAAACAAA
This sequence comes from Gouania willdenowi, assembly GCF_900634775.1. Classification (NCBI taxonomy): domain Eukaryota; kingdom Metazoa; phylum Chordata; class Actinopteri; order Blenniiformes; family Gobiesocidae; genus Gouania; species Gouania willdenowi. The sequence goes on from NC_041055.1 coordinate 16,276,056, forward strand.
CACCACAAGATATAATGCACATCATTCTTGAAGGCATTGCTCCATTGGAAATAAAACGTGTAATTAAACATTTGGTACTATTAGGTGAACTTGACTTGGAAGATTTGAATGCGGAAATAGTCGGTTTCCCCTATTCTCCACTGGATGTCAGAGACAAACCCAGTTCAACATCTTACAGTACTTTAGCTTCAAATGATAACAAGTTAAAGCAGTCATCAGGTCAAATGATTGTTCTTCTAAAAATACTACCCTTTCTGATTGATAAAGTTAAAGATAATGAATGCTATTCTCTTATTCTTGAACTAATAGAAATTTTGTTGGCTCCTGTTATAAGCTTTCAAACTATTGACAGACTGAAAATGCTGATTTGAACAACATTTAAAGCATATGAAACGCATATTTCCAGATAACAACATTACGCCCAAACAGCATTATTTAATACATGTTCCATTGCAGATTAAAAACCTGGGACCAATATTTCGCCATATGTGTATGAGATTTGAGTCAAAACATTGTTTGTTTAAGCAGTGGGTCTCTAAAGTAAATTTTAAAAATGTGTGCAAGTCTTTAATAAGACACAATCAAATGTATGAATGTTGCCAGAATGTAAGTAGTGCTGAACACCCAATTTTTTCATCTGAACGTATACTTGGACCTTCATCCAAAGTTAAAAACATGCCCTATCTAAGAGAGAAGGAGAGGGCATTCTTTGGAACTAATATCACTCATGCAATATCCGTAAAATGGTTAAATCTTAATGGGAATAAATATGTATCCAGTAAAACTTTAATTGTTAATGCAGTTTTTGGTAACTTACCCGAGTTTGGACTGGTTAAAAACATTTTTGTTGTAAATTCATCTTTGTGTTGTTTTGAGCTTCAGGCATATACAACTGTTTGTTTTGATAGGGATTATATGGCATATAAAATTGAAATTCCAAATATGGCACAAGCAAATGACCAAATGGTGGACTATACCCCATATTATAGCTACACACATAATGATGTGAGATATGTCCCTCTAAAATATGATCTCGGAGATGTGATTGAATTTCACAGTCTCGTCTGATGTTGTTGCATAATGTATGTTACAAAGGCTGAAAATTGTATTGCAATCAAATCAAGGTCACAATTTGAATTGTTGTAACTAGTTAATTGTAGAGACTGTCTGTTCAAAATCCTTTGCAAAAATACAAAATCTGTCTCGATGGGGTCTTATGTATGAAACCTGCTAACCCTGTGGATTAGACCTTTACAGTAGGGGATTGTTGTTAGTTTACCAGATCTCCTCTTTATCTTGTTGCAAGTGTTGTAATGGCAGAACAATGTTATTAGTTATGGAATTGATACACTTTCATTTTGAGTGTAAAAATAAAGAATGGAATGTATTAATCTATCTGTGAGAATCAGTTTTTAAATTAAGAGTTGTTGTGATCTCATTTTTTATTAAAATAAGAAAAAATATTATTTGTCTAATGCTGAAGAAGATTCAAAAAGTCTTTCTTTCTTGTTACAAGAAAAAATAGCAGGTTTTTTAGCAAATATATCTGGACAAGAAATGGCTAGATTTTATTTCCTAAAATAAGAAATTCTTTCTCAAGAAAATTTTGCTTGACAAGACATTTTTACTTTTTAGGGAAAAAATAAGAATTTTTTTGCTTGCTTAGAATCCACTTTTTGCAGTGTATTATAGACAAAGGAATTATCTCTGGAATGTTCTAGGAATTATGTCATCATCTGGCGTGTGCTAGGAATGATGTCATCATGATGAAGTCAGTAAGTTTCTTTGATCTCAGTAGATATAGTTGGTTGACAGACGCAATTAATTGCAGTTGCTTGACAATTGCTGAGCTCGTGCTAACGTTAGTTAACTTTATCCCCAGTATTAGAAAGTGCATCACACCTGTCTACACCCATTTACACCTGTGTAGCACCCAATAACAGCTGCAAAGATGGAGACCTACGACACTCAGGAAAACAAGCAAAGCGATCCAGAATCAGAAGAAAAGATAAATGAACCAATATATGGACATGAGTCTGACGGATCGACAGATGAATCAATGGATGACCAAGACAGTGTTGAATCGATAGATGAACTAGACAGTGACGAATCAATAGATGAACAAGAAACAGACAGAGTGATAAATAAATTGATGGATGAACAGAAAACGGACAGATTGATAAAAGAATCGATGGATGAACAAGAAACTGATGGATTGAAACATGAACAGGAAACAAACAGGTTGATAAATGAATCAATGGATGAACAGCAAATGGACAGATTGATAAATGAATCGATGGTTGAACAGGAAATGGAAAGATTGGAAAGTGAACAGGAAACCGACGGATCGATAAATGAATCGATGGATGAACAGCAAACGGACAGATTGATAAATGAGCAGGAAACAAACGCATTGATGAATGAATCGATGGATGAACAGGAGATGGAGGAATCGATATATGAACCGGAAACAGACGGATCGATAAATGAATCGATGGATGAACAGGAAACGGACGGATTGAAAAATGAACAGGAAACGGGGGGATCGATAAATGAACAGGAAACCGACAGAGAGATAAAAGAATCAATGGATGAACAGAAAATGGACATATTGATTAATGAATCAATGGATGAACAAGAAACGGACATATTGATAAATGAATCGATGGATGAACAAGAAATAAACGGATTGATAAATGAACAGGAAACAAACAGGTTGATAAAAGAATCGATGGATGAACAGCAAACAGACAGATTGATAAATGAATCGATGGATGAACAGGAAACAGACAAATTGATAAATGAATCAATAGATGAACAGGAATTGGACGAATTGATACATGAACAGGAAACACACGGATCGATAAATGAATCAATGGATGAACAGGAAACAGACAAATTAATAATTGAATCAATAGATGAACAGGAATTGGATGGATTGATAAATGAACAGGTAATGGACGAATCGATAAATGAACAGGAAATGGATGGATCGAGAAATGAATCGATTGATGAACAGGAAACGGACAAATTGATAAATGAATCAATAGATGAACAGGAATTGGATGGATTGATAAATGAACAGGTAATGGACGAATCGATAAATGAACAGGAAACGGACGGATCGATAAATGAATTGATGGATGAACAGGAAACAGACAAATTGATAAATGAATCAATAGATGAACAGGAATTGGACGAATTGATAAATGAACAGGATACAGACGGATCGATAAATGAATCGTTGGATGAACAGGAAACAGACAAATTGATAATTCAATCAATAGATGAACAGAAACTGGATGGATTGATCAATGAACAGAAAACAGACGGATCAATAAATGAATCAATAGATGAACAGGAATTGGATGGATTGATAAATGAACAGGAAAGGGACGGATCGATAAATGAATCGATGGATGAACATGAAACGGATAGATTGATAAATGAATCCATAAATGAACAGAAATTGGACGAATTGATAAATGATCAGGAAACGGACGGATCGATAAATGAATCGATGGATGAACAGGAAACAGACACATTGATAAATGAATCATTGGATGAACAGGAATTGGACGAATTGATAAATGAACAGGAAACAGACGGATCGATAAATGAATTGATGGATGAACAGGAAACAGACAAAATGATAATTGAATCAATAGATGAACAGGAATTGGATGGATTGATAAATGAACAGGAATTGGACGAATCGATAAATGAATCGATGGATGAACAGGAAACAGACAAATTGATAAATGAACAGAAAACAGACGAATTAATAAATGAATCGATGGAAGAACAGGAAACAGACAAATTGATAAATGAATCCATAAGTGAACAGAAATTGGACGAATTGATAAATGAACAGGAAACGGACGGATCGATAAATGAATTGATGGATGAACAGGAAACAGACAAATTGATAAATGAATCAATAGATGAACAGGAATTGGATGGATTGATAAATGAACAGGAAATGGACGAATTGATAAATGAACAGGAAATGGACGGATCGATAAATGAATTGATGGATGAACAGGAAACAGACAAATTGATAAATGAATCAATAGATGAACAGGAATTGGATGGATTGATAAATGAACAGGAAATGGACGAATTGATAAATGAACAGGAAATGGATGGATCGATAAATGAATCGATTGATGAACAGGAAACGGACGGATCGATAAATGAATCGATGGATGAACAGGAAACGGATAGATTGATGAATGAATCCATAAATGAACAGAAATTGGACGAATTGATAAATGAACAGGAAACAGACGGATCGATAAATGAATCGATGGATGAACAGGAAACAGACAAATTGATAATTGAATCAATAGATGAACAGGAATTGGATGGATTGATAAATGAACAGGAAATGGACGAATCGATAAATGAACAGGAAATGGATGGATCGATAAATGAATCGATTGATGAACAGGAAACGGACGGATCGATAAATGAATCGATGGATGAACAGGAAACAGACAAAATGATAATTGAATCAATAGATGAACAGGAATTGGATGGATTGATAAATGAACAGGAAATGGACGAATCGATAAATGAACAGGAAATGGATGGATTGATAAATGAATCAATAGATGAACAGGAATTGGACGAATTGATAAATGAACAGGAAACAGACGGATCGATAAATGAATTGATGGATGAACAGGAAACAGACAAAATGATAATTGAATCAATAGATGAACAGGAATTGGATGGATTGATAAATGAACAGGAAATGGACGAATCGATAAATGAACAGGAAATGGATGGATCGATAAATGAATCGATTGATGAACAGGAAACGGACGGATCGATAAATGAATCGATGGATGAACAGGAAACGGATAGATTGATAAATGAATCCATAAATGAACAGGAAATGGACGAAACAATAAATGAACAGGAAATGGATGGATCGATAAATGAATCGATTGGTGAACAGGAAATGGACGCATCGATAAATGAATCGATGGATGAACAGGAAACAGACAAATGGATAAATGAATCAATAGATGAACAGAAACTGGATGGATTGATAAATGAACAGGAAACGGACGGATCGATAAATGAATTGATGGATAAACAGGAAATGGATGGATTGATAAATGAACAGAAAACAGACGAAACAATAAATGAATCGATGGAAGAACAGGAAACAGACAAATTGATGAATGAATCCATAAGTGAACAGAAATTGGACGAATTGATAAATGAACAGGAAACGGACGAATCGATAAATGAATTGATGGATGAACAGGAAACAGACAAATTGATAAATGAATCAATAGATGAACAGGAATTGGACGAATTGATAAATGAACAGGAAACAGACAGATCGATAAATGAATCGATCGAAGAACAGGAAACAGACAAATTGATAAATGAATCCATAAGTGAACAGAAATTGGACGAATTGATAAATGAACAGGAAACAGACAAATTGATAATTGAATCAATAGATGAACAGGAATTGGATGGATTGATAAATGAACAGGAAATGGACGAATCGATAAATGAACAGGAAATGGATGGTTCGATAAATGAATCGATTGATGAACAGGAAACGGACGGATCGATAAATGAATCGATGGATGAACAGGAAACAGACAAATTGATAATTGAATCAATAGATGAACAGGAATTGGATGGATTGATAAATGAACAGGAAATGGACGAATCGATAAATGAACAGGAAATGGATGGATCGATAAATGAATCGATTGATGAACAGGAAACGGACGGATCGATAAATGAATCGATGTATGAACAGGAAACAGACAAATTGATAAATGAATTAATAGATGAACAGAAACTGGATGGATTGATAAATGAACAAGAAATGGACAAATCGATAAATGAATTGATGGATGAACAGGAAATGGATGGATTGATAAATGAACAGAAAACAGACGAATCAATAAATGAATCGATGGAAGAACAGGAAACAGACACATTGATAAATGAATCATTAGATGAACAGGAATTGGACGAATTGATAAATGAACAGGAAACAGACGGATCGATAAATGATTTGATGGATGAACAGGGAACAGACAAAATGATAATTGAATCAATAGATGAACAGGAATTGGATGGATTGATAAATGAACAGGAAATGGATGGATCGATAAATGAATCGATGGATGAACAGGAAACGGATAGATTGATAAATGAATCCATAAATGAACAGAAATTGGACGAATTGATAAATGAACAGGAAATGGACGGATCGATAAATGAATTGATGGATGAACAGGAAACAGAAAAATTGATAATTGAATCAATAAATGAACAGAAACTGGATGGATTGATAAATGAACAGAAAACAGACGGATCAATAAATGAATCGATGGATGAACAGGAAATGGATAGATTGAGAAATGAATCAATAGATGAACAGGAATTGGATGGATTGATAAATGAACAGGAAATGGACGAATCGATAAATGAACAGGAAATGGACGGATCGATAAATGAATCGATTCATGAACAGGAAACGGACGGACCGATAGATGAATTGATGGATGAACAGGAAACAGACAAATTGATAAATGAGTCAATAGATGAACAGAAACTGGATGGATTGATAAATAAACAAGAAATGGATGAATTGATAAATAAATCGATGGATGAACAGGAAACGGATATATTGATAAATGAATCAATAGATGAACAGGAATTGGACGGAATGATAAATGAACAGGAAACGGACGGATCGATAAATGAATTGATGGATGAACAGGAAACAGACAAATTGATAAATGAATCAATAGATGAACAGGAATTGGACGAATTGATAAATGAACAGGAAACAGACGGATCGATAAATGAATTGATGGATGAACAGGAAACAGACAAAATGATAATTGAATCAATAGATGAACAGGAATTGGATGGATTGATAAATGAACAGGAAATGGACGAATCGATAAATGAACAGGAAATGGATGGATCGATAAATGAATCGATTGATGAACAGGAAACGGACGGATCGATAAATGAATCGATGGATGAACAGGAAACGGACGAATCGATAAATGAACAGGAAATGGATGGATCGATAAATGAATCGATTGGTGTACAGGAAATGGACGGATCGATAAATGAATCAATGGATGAACAGGAAACAGACAAATTGATAAATGAATCAATAGATGAACAGGAATTGGATGGATTGATAAATGAACAGGAAATGGACGAATCGATAAATGAACAGGAAATGGATGGATCGATAAATGAATCGATTGATGAACAGGAAACGGACGGATCGATAAATGAATCGATGGATGAACAGGAAACAGACAAATTGATAAATGAATTAATAGATGAACAGAAACTGGATGGATTGATAAATGAACAAGAAATGGACAAATCGATAAATGAATTGATGGATGAACAGAAAATGGATGGATTGATAAATGAACAGAAAACAGACGAATCAATAAATGAATCGATGGAAGAACAGGAAACAGACACATTGATAAATGAATCATTAGATGAACAGGAATTGGACGAATTGATAAATGAACAGGAAACAGACGGATCGATAAATGATTTGATGGATGAACAGGAAACAGACAAAATAATAATTGAATCAATAGATGAACAGGAATTGGATGGATTGATAAATGAACAGGAAATGGATGGATCGATAAATGAATCGATTGATGAACAGGAAACGGACGGATCGATAAATGAATCAATGGATGAACAGGAAACGGATAGATTGATAAATGAATCCATAAATGAACAGAAATTGGACGAATTGATAAATGAACAGGAAACAGACGGATCGATAAATGAATTGATGGATGAACAGGAAATAGACAAATTGATAAATGAATCAATAGATGAACAGGAATTGGACGAATTGATAAATGAACAGGAAACAGACGGATCAATAAATGAATCGATGGATGAACAGGAAACAGACAAATTGATAATTGAATCAATAGATGAACAGGAATTGGATGGATTGATAAATGAACAGGAAATGGACGAATTGATAAATGAACAGGAAATGGATGGATCGATAAATGAATCGATTGATGAACAGGAAACGGACGGATCGATAAATGAATCGATGGATGAACAGGAAACAGACAAATTGATAATTGAATCAATAGATGAACAGGAATTGGATGGATTGATAAATGAACAGGAAATGGACGAATCGATAAATGAACAGGAAATGGATGGATCGATAAATGAATCGATTGATGAACAGGAAACGGACGGATCGATAAATGAATTGATGGATGAACAGGAAACAGACAAATTGATAAATGAATTAATAGATGAACAGAAACTGGATGGATTGATAAATGAACAAGAAATGGACAAATCGATAAATGAATTGATGGATGAACAGGAAATGGATGGATTGATAAATGAACAGAAAACAGACGAATCAATAAATGAATCGATGGAAGAACAGGAAACAGACACATTGATAAATGAATCATTAGATGAACAGGAATTGGACGAATTGATAAATGAACAGGAAACAGACGGATTGATAAATGATTTGATGGATGAACAGGAAACAGACAAAATGATAATTGAATCAATAGATGAACAGGAATTGGATGGATTGATAAATGAACAAGAAATGGACGAATTGATAAATAAATCGATGGATGAACAGGAAACGGATATATTGATAAATGAATCAATAGAAGAACAGGAATTCGATGGATTGATAAATGAACAGGAAATGGACAAATCGATAAATGAACAGGAAATGGATGGATCGATAAATGAATCGATTGATGAACAGGAAACGGACAAATTGATAAATGAATCAATGGATGAACAGGAATTCGATGGATTGATAAATGAACAGGAAATGGACGGATTGATAAATGAATCGATGGATGAACAGGAAACGGATATATTGATAAATGAATCAATAGAAGAACAGAAACTGGACGGAATGATAAATGAACAGGAAACAGACGGATCGATAAATGAATTGATGGATGAACAGGAAATGGATGGATTGATAAATGAACACAAAACAGACGAATCAATAAATGAATCGATGGAAGAACAGGAAACAGACACATTGATAAATGAACCTGAAATTGGCAGATGGATATATGAATCGATGGATGAACAGGAAACAGACGGATCGATAAATGAATCGATGGATGAACAGGAATTGGACGAATTGATAAATGAACAGGAAACAGACGGATCGATAAATGAATTGATGGATGAACAGGAAACAGACAAATTGATAAATGAATCAATAGATGAACAGGAATTGGACGAATTGATAAATGAACAGGAAACAGACGGATCGATAAATGAATTGATGGATGAACAGGAAACAGACAAATTGATAAATGAATCAATAGATGAACAGAAACTGGACGGAATGATAAATGAACAGGAAACGGACGGATCGATAAATGAATTGATGGATGAACAGGAAACAGACAAATTGATAAATGAATCAATAGATGAACAGGAATTGGATGAATTGATAAATGAACAGGAAACAGACGGATCGATAAATGAATTGATGGATGAACAGGAAACAGACAAAATGATAATTGAATCAATAGATGAACAGGAATTCGATGGATTGATAAATGAACAGGAAATGGACAAATCGATAAATGAACAGGAATTGGATGGATCAATAAATGAATCGATTGATGAACAGGAAACGGACAAATTGATAAATGAATCAATAGATGAACAGGAATTCGATGGATTGATAAATGAACAGGAAATGGACGGATCGATAAATGAATCGATGGATGAACAGGAAACGGATAGATTGATAAATGAATCCATAAATGAACAGAAATTGGACGAATTGATTAACGAACAGGAAACGGACGGATCGATAAATGAATTGATGGATGAACAGGAAACAGACAAATTGATAAATGAATCAATAGATGAACAGAAACTGGATGGATTGATAAATGAACAAGAAATGGACGAATTGATAAATAAATCGATGGATGAACAGGAAACGGATATATTGATAAATGAATCCATAAATGAACAGGAATTGGACGAATCGATAAATGAATCGATGGATGAACAGGAATTCGACGAATTGATAAATGAACAGGAAACAGACGGATCGATAAATGAATTGATGGATGAACAGGAAACAGACAAATTGATAAATGAATCAATAGATGAACAGGAATTGGACGAATTGATAAATGAACAGGAAACAGACGGATCGATAAATGAATTGATGGATGAACAGGAAACAGACAAAATGATAAATGAATCAATAGATGAACAGGAATTGGACGAATTGATAAATGAACAGGAAACAGACGGATCGATAAATGAATTGATGGATGAACAGGAAACAGACAAAATGATAATTGAATCAATAGATGAACAGGAATTCGATGGATTGATAAATGAACAGGAAATGGACAAATCGATAAATGAACAGGAAATGGATGGATCAATAAATGAATCGATTGATGAACAGGAAACGGACAAATTGATAAATGAATCAATAGATGAACAGGAATTCGATGGATTGATAAATGAACAGGAAATGGACGGATCGATAAATGAATCGATGGATGAACAGGAAACGGATAGATTGATAAATGAATCCATAAATGAACAGAAATTGGACGAATTGATTAACGAACAGGAAACGGACGGATCGATAAATGAATTGATGGATGAACAGGAAACGGAAACAGACAAATTGATAAATGAATCAATAGATGAACAGAAACTGGATGGATTGATAAATGAACAAGAAATGGACGAATTGATAAATAAATCGATGGATGAACAGAAAACGGATATATTGATAAATGAATCCATAAATGAACAGGAATTGGACGAATCGATAAATGAATCGATGGATGAACAGGAAACAGACGGATTGATAAATGAATTGATGGATGAACAGGAAATAGACAAATTGATAAATGAATCAATAGATGAACAGAAACTGGACGGAATGATAAATGAACAGGAAACGGACGGATCGATAAATGAATTGATGGATGAACAGGAAACAGACAAATTGATAAATGAATCAATAGATGAACAGGAATTGGACAAATTGATAAATGAACAGGAAACAGACGGATCGATAAATGAATTGATGGATGAACAGGAAACAGACAAAATGATAATTGAATCAATAGATGAACAGGAATTCGATGGATTGATAAATGAACAGGAAATGGACAAATCGATAAATGAACAGGAAATGGATGGATCGATAAATGAATCGATTGATGAACAGGAAACAGACAAATTGATAAATGAATCAATAGATGAACAGAAACTGGATGGATTGATAAATGAACAAGAAATGGACGAATCGATAAATGAATCGATGGATGAACAGGAAACGGATATATTGATAAATGAATCCATAAATGAACAGGAATTGGACGAATCGATAAATGAATCGATGGCTGAACAGGAAACAGACAAATTGATAAATGAGTCAATAGATGAACAGAAACTGGACGGAATGATAAATGAACAGGAAACGGACGGATCGATAAATGAATTGATGGATGAACAGGAAACAGCCAAATTGATTAATGAATCAATAGATGAACAGGAATTGGACGAATTGATAAATGAACAGGAATTGGACGAATTGATAAATGAATTGATGGATGAACAGGAAACAGACAAATTGATAAATGAATCAATAGATGAACAGAAACTGGACGGAATGATAAATGAACAGGAAACGGACGGATCGATAAATGAATTGATGGATGAACAGGAAACAGACAAATTGATAAATGAATCAATAGATGAACAGGAATTGGACGAATTGATAAATGAACAGGAAACAGACGGATCGATAAATGAATTGATGGATGAACAGGAAACAGACAAAATGATAATTGAATCAATAGATGAACAGGAATTCGATGGATTGATAAATGAACAGGAAATGGACAAATCGATAAATGAACAGGAAATGGATGGATCGATAAATGAATCGATTGATGAACAGGAATTGGACGAATTGATAAATGAATTGATGGATGAACAGGAAACAGACATATTGATAAATGAATCAATAGATGAACAGAAACTGGACGGAATGATAAATGAACAGGAAACGGACGGATCGATAAATGAATTGATGGATGAACAGGAAACAGACAAATTGATAAATGAATCAATAGATGAACAGGAATTGGACGAATTGATAAATGAACAGGAAACAGACGGATCGATAAATGAATTGATGGATGAACAGGAAACAGACAAATTGATAAATGAATCAATAGATGAACAGGAATTGGACGAATTGATAAATGAACAGGAAACAGACGGATCGATAAATGAATTGATGGATGAACAGGAAACAGACACATTGATAAATGAACCTGAAATTGGCAGATGGATAAATGAATCGATGGATGAACAGGAAACAGACAAATTGATAAATGAATCAATAGATGAACAGAAACTGGATGGATTGATAAATGAACAAGAAATGGAGGAATCGATAAATGAATCGATGGATGAACAGGAAACGAATATATTGATAAATGAATCCATAAATGAACAGGAATTGGACGAATCGATAAATGAATCGATGAATGAACAGGAAACGGATATATTGATAAATGAATCAATAGAAGAACAGAAACTGGACGGAATGATAAATGAATTGATGGATGAACAGGAAACAGACAAATTGATAAATGAATCAATAGATGAACAGGAATTGGACGAATTGATAAATGAACAGGAAACAGACGGATCGATAAATGAATTGATGGATGAACAGGAAACAGACAAAATGATAATTGAATCAATAGATGAACAGGAATTCGATGGATTGATAAATGAACAGGAAATGGACAAATCGATAAATGAACAGGAAATGGATGGATCGATAAATGAATCGATTGATGAACAGGAAACGGACAAATTGATAAATGAATCAATAGATGAACAGGAATTGAATGGACTGATAAATGAACAGGAAAGAGACGGATCGATAAATGAATCGATTGATGAACAGGAAACGGACAAATTGATAAATGAATCAATAGATGAACAGGAATTCGATGGATTGATAAATGAACAGGAAATGGACGGATCGATAAATGAATTGATGGATGAACAGAAACTGGACGGAATGATTAATGAACAGGAAACGGACGGATCGATAAATGAATTGATGGATGAACAGGAAACAGACATATTGATAAATGAATCAATAGATGAACAGGAATTGGACGAATTGATAAATGAACAGGAAACAGACAAATTGATAAATGAATTGATGGATGAACAGGAAACAGACAAATTGATTAATAAATCAATAGATGAACAGGAATTGGACGAATTGATAAATGAACAGGAAACAGACGGATCGATAAATGAATTGATGGATGAACAGGAAACAGACAAAATGATAATTGAATCAATAGATGAACAGGAATTCGATGGATTGATAAATGAACAGGAAATGGACAAATCGATAAATGAATCGATTGATGAACAGGAAACGGACAAATTGATAAATGAATCAATAGATGAACAGGAATTCGATGGATTGATAAATGAACAGGAAATGGACGGATCGATAAATGAATTGATGGATGAACAGGAAACAGACAAATTGATTAATGAATCAATAGATGAACAGGAATTGGACGAATTGATAAATGAACAGGAAACAGACGGATCGATAAATGAATTGATGGATGAACAGGAAACAGACAAATTGATAAATGAATCAATAGATGAACAGAAACTGGACGGAATGATAAATGAACAGGAAACGAACGGATCGATAAATGAATTGATGGATGAACAGGAAACAGACAAATTGATAAATGAATCAATAGATGAACAAGAATTGGACGAATTGATAAATGAACAGGAAACAGACGGATTGATAAATGAATTGATGGATGAACAGGAAACAGACAAATTGATAAATGAATTGATGGATGAACAGGAAACAGACAAATTGATAAATGAATCAATAGATGAACAGGAATTGGACGAATTGATAAATGAACAGGAAACAGACGGATCGATAAATGAATTGATGGATGAACAGGAAACAGACAAAATGATAATTGAATCAATAGATGAACAGGAATTCGATGGATTGATAAATGAACAGGAAATGGACAAATCGATAAATGAACAGGAAATGGATGGATCGATAAATGAATTGATTGATGAACAGGAATTGGACGAATTGATAAATGAATTGATGGATGAAGAGGAAACAGACATATTGATAAATGAATCAATAGATGAACAGAAACTGGACGGAATGATAAATGAACAGGAAACGGACGGATCGATAAATGAATTGATGGATGAACAGAAACTGGACGGAATGATTAATGAACAGGAAACGGACGGATCGATAAATGAATTGATGGATGAACAGGAAACAGACAAATTGATAAATGAATCAATAGATGAACAGGAATTGGACGAATTGATAAATGAACAGGAAACAGACGGATCGATAAATGAATTGATGGATGAACAGGAAACAGACAAAATGATAATTGAATCAATAGATCAACAGGAATTCGATGGATTGATAAATGAACAGGAAATGGACGGATCGATAAATGAATTGATGGATGAACAGGAAACAGACACATTGATAAATGAACCTGAAATTGGCAGATGGATAAATGAATCGATGGATGAACAGGAATTGGACGGATCGATAAATGAATCGATGGCTGAACAGGAAACGTATATATTGATATATGACTCAATAGAAGAACAGAAACTGGACGGAATGATAAATGAACAGGAAACGGACGGATCAATAAATGAATTGATGGATGAACAGGAAACAGACAAATTGATAAATGAATCAATAGATGAACAGGAATTGGACGAATTGATAAATGAACAGGAAACAGACGGATCGATAAATGAATTGATGGATGAACAGGAAACAGACAAATTGATAAATGAATTGATGGATGAACAGGAAACAGACAAATTGATAAATGAATCAATAGATGAACAGGAATTGGACGAATTGATAAATGAACAGGAAACAGACGGATCGATAAATGAATTGATGGATGAACAGGAAACAGACAAAATGATAATTGAATCAATAGATGAACAGGAATTCGATGGATTGATAAATGAACAGGAAATGGACAAATCGATAAATGAACAGGAAATGGATGGATCGATAAATGAATTGATTGATGAACAGGAATTGGACGAATTGATAAATGAATCAATAGATGAACAGAAACTGGACGGAATGATAAATGAACAGGAAACGGACGGATCGATAAATGAATTGATGGATGAACAGGAAACAGACAAATTGATAAATGAATCAATAGATGAACAGGAATTGGACGAATTGATAAATGAACAGGAAACAGACGGATTGATAAATGAATTGATGGATGAACAGAAACTGGACGGAATGATTAATGAACAGGAAACGGACGGATCGATAAATGAATTGATGGATGAACAGGAAACAGACAAATTGATAAATGAATCAATAGATGAACAGAAACTGGACGGAATGATAAATGAACAGGAAACGGACGGATCGATAAATGAATTGATGGATGAACAGGAAACAGACAAATTGATAAATGAATTGATGGATGAACAGGAAACAGACAAATTGATAAATGAATTGATGGATGAACAGGAAACAGACAAATTGATAAATGAATCAATAGATGAACAGGAATTGGACGAATTGATAAATGAACAGGAAACAGACGGATTGATAAATGAATTGATGGATGAACAGAAACTGGACGGAATGATTAATGAACAGGAAACGGACGGATCGATAAATGAATTGATGGATGAACAGGAAACAGACAAATTGATAAATGAATCAATAGATGAACAGAAACTGGACGGAATGATAAATGAACAGGAAACGGACGGATCGATAAATGAATTGATGGATGAACAGGAAACAGACAAATTGATAAATGAATTGATGGATGAACAGGAAACAGACAAATTGATAAATGAATTGATGGATGAACAGGAAACAGACAAAATGATAATTGAATCAATAGATGAACAGGAATTCGATGGATTGATAAATGAACAGGAAATGGACAAATCGATAAATGAACAGGAAATGGATGGATCGATAAATGAATTGATTGATGAACAGGAATTGGACGAATTGATAAATGAATTGATGGATGAAGAGGAAACAGACATATTGATAAATGAATCAATAGATGAACAGAAACTGGACGGAATGATAAATGAACAGGAAACGGACGGATCGATAAATGAATTGATGGATGAACAGGAAACAGACAAATTGATAAATGAATCAATAGATGAACAGGAATTGGACGAATTGATAAATGAACAGGAAACAGACGGATTGATAAATGAATTGATGGATGAACAGAAACTGGACGGAATGATTAATGAACAGGAAACGGACGGATCGATAAATGAATTGATGGATGAACAGGAAACAGACAAATTGATAAATGAATCAATAGATGAACAGGAATTGGACGAATTGATAAATGAACAGGAAACAGACGGATCGATAAATGAATTGATGGATGAACAGGAAACAGACAAAATGATAATTGAATCAATAGATCAACAGGAATTCGATGGATTGATAAATGAACAGGAAATGGACGGATCGATAAATGAATTGATGGATGAACAGGAAACAGACACAATGATAAATGAACCTGAAATTGGCAGATGGATAGATGAATCGATGGATGAACAGGAATTGGACGGATCGATAAATGAATCGATGGCTGAACAGGAAACAGACAAATTGATAAATGAGTCAATAGATGAACAGAAACTGGATGGATTGATAAATAAACAAGAAATGGACGAATTGATAAATGAATTGATGGATGAACAGGAAACAGACAAATTGATAAATGAATCAATAGATGAACAGAAACTGGACGGAATGATAAATGAACAGGAAACGGACGGATCGATAAATGAATTGATGGATGAACAGGAAACAGACAAATTGATAAATGAATCAATAGATGAACAAGAATTGGACGAATTGATAAATGAACAGGAAACAGACGGATCGATAAATGAATTGATGGATGAACAGGAAACAGACAAATTGATAAATGAATTGATGGATGAACAGGAAACAGACAAATTGATAAATGAATCAATAGATGAACAGGAATTGGACGAGTTGATAAATGAACAGGAAACAGACAGATCGATAAATGAATTGATGGATGAACAGGAAACAGACAAAATGATAATTGAATCAATAGATGAACAGGAATTCGATGGATTGATAAATGAACAGGAAATGGACAAATCGATAAATGAACAGGAAATGGATGGATCGATAAATGAATTGATTGATGAACAGGAATTGGACGAATTGATAAATGAATTGATGGATGAACAGGAAACAGACAAATTGATAAATGAATCAATAGATGAACAGAAACTGGACGGAATGATAAATGAACAGGAAACGGACGGATCGATAAATGAATTGATGGATGAACAGGAAACAGACAAATTGATAAATGAATCAATAGATGAACAGGAATTGGACGAATTGATAAATGAACAGGAAACAGACGGATTGATAAATGAATTGATGGATGAACAGAAACTGGACGGAATGATTAATGAACAGGAAACGGACGGATCGATAAATGAATTGATGGATGAACAGGAAACAGACAAATTGATAAATGAATCAATAGATGAACAGAAACTGGACGGAATGATAAATGAACAGGAAACGGACGGATCGATAAATGAATTGATGGATGAACAGGAAACAGACAAATTGATAAATGAATTGATGGATGAACAGGAAACAGACAAATTGATAAATGAATCAATAGATGAACAGGAATTGGACGAATTGATAAATGAACAGGAAACAGACGGATCGATAAATGAATTGATGGATGAACAGGAAACAGACAAAATGATAATTGAATCAATAGATGAACAGGAATTCGATGGATTGATAAATGAACAGGAAATGGACAAATCGATAAATGAACAGGAAATGGATGGATCGATAAATGAATTGATTGATGAACAGGAATTGGACGAATTGATAAATGAATTGATGGATGAAGAGGAAACAGACATATTGATAAATGAATCAATAGATGAACAGAAACTGGACGGAATGATAAATGAACAGGAAACGGACGGATCGATAAATGAATTGATGGATGAACAGGAAACAGACAAATTGATAAATGAATCAATAGATGAACAGGAATTGGACGAATTGATAAATGAACAGGAAACAGACGGATTGATAAATGAATTGATGGATGAACAGAAACTGGACGGAATGATTAATGAACAGGAAACGGACGGATCGATAAATGAATTGATGGATGAACAGGAAACAGACAAATTGATAAATGAATCAATAGATGAACAGGAATTGGACGAATTGATAAATGAACAGGAAACAGACGGATCGATAAATGAATTGATGGATGAACAGGAAACAGACAAAATGATAATTGAATCAATAGATCAACAGGAATTCGATGGATTGATAAATGAACAGGAAATGGACGGATCGATAAATGAATTGATGGATGAACAGGAAACAGACACAATGATAAATGAACCTGAAATTGGCAGATGGATAGATGAATCGATGGATGAACAGGAATTGGACGGATCGATAAATGAATCGATGGCTGAACAGGAAACAGACAAATTGATAAATGAGTCAATAGATGAACAGAAACTGGATGGATTGATAAATAAACAAGAAATGGACGAATTGATAAATGAATTGATGGATGAACAGGAAACAGACAAATTGATAAATGAATCAATAGATGAACAGAAACTGGACGGAATGATAAATGAACAGGAAACGGACGGATCGATAAATGAATTGATGGATGAACAGGAAACAGACAAATTGATAAATGAATCAATAGATGAACAAGAATTGGACGAATTGATAAATGAACAGGAAACAGACGGATCGATAAATGAATTGATGGATGAACAGGAAACAGACAAATTGATAAATGAATTGATGGATGAACAGGAAACAGACAAATTGATAAATGAATCAATAGATGAACAGGAATTGGACGAATTGATAAATGAACAGGAAACAGACGGATCGATAAATGAATTGATGGATGAACAGGAAACAGACAAAATGATAATTGAATCAATAGATGAACAGGAATTCGATGGATTGATAAATGAACAGGAAATGGACAAATCGATAAATGAACAGGAAATGGATGGATCGATAAATGAATTGATTGATGAACAGGAATTGGACGAATTGATAAATGAATTGATGGATGAAGAGGAAACAGACATATTGATAAATGAATCAATAGATGAACAGAAACTGGACGGAATGATAAATGAACAGGAAACGGACGGATCGATAAATGAATTGATGGATGAACAGGAAACAGACAAATTGATAAATGAATCAATAGATGAACAGGAATTGGACGAATTGATAAATGAACAGGAAACAGACGGATTGATAAATGAATTGATGGATGAACAGAAACTGGACGGAATGATTAATGAACAGGAAACGGACGGATCGATAAATGAATTGATGGATGAACAGGAAACAGACAAATTGATAAATGAATCAATAGATGAACAGGAATTGGACGAATTGATAAATGAACAGGAAACAGACGGATCGATAAATGAATTAATGGATGAACAGGAAACAGACAAAATGATAATTGAATCAATAGATCAACAGGAATTCGATGGATTGATAAATGAACAGGAAATGGACGGATCGATAAATGAATTGATGGATGAACA
Organism: Gouania willdenowi; assembly: GCF_900634775.1. NCBI lineage: Eukaryota > Metazoa > Chordata > Actinopteri > Blenniiformes > Gobiesocidae > Gouania > Gouania willdenowi. Next base: position 16,295,892 of record NC_041055.1, read on the forward strand.
GGAAACAGACACATTGATAAATGAACCTGAAATTGGCAGATGGATAAATGAATCGATGGATGAACAGGAATTGGACGGATCGATAAATAAATCGATGGCTGAACAGGAAACAGACAAATTGATAAATGAGTCAATAGATGAACAAAAACTGGATGGATTGATAAATAAACAAGAAATGGACGAATTGATAAATGAATCGATGGATGAACAGGAAACGTATATATTGATAAATGAATCAATAGAAGAACAGAAACTGGACGGAATGATAAATGAACAGGAAACGGACGGATCGATAAATGAATTGATGGATGAACAGGAAACAGACAAATTGATAAATGAATCAATAGATGAACAGGAATTGGACGAATTGATAAATGAACAGGAAACGGACGGATCGATAAATGAATTGATGGATGAACAGGAAACAGACAAATTGATAAATGAATCAATAGATGAACAGGAATTGGACGAATTGATAAATGAACAGGAAACAGACGGATCGATAAATGAATTGATGGATGAACAGGAAACAGACAAAATGATAATTGAATCAATAGATGAACAGGAATTCGATGAATTGATAAATGAACAGGAAACAGACGGATCGATAAATGAATTGATGGATGAACAGGAAACAGACAAAATGATAATTGAATCAATAGATGAACAGGAATTCGATGGATTGATAAATGAACAGGAAAGAGACGGATCGATAAATGAATCGATGGATGAACAGGAAACGGATAGATTGATAAATGAATCCATAAATGAACAGAAATTGGACGAATTGATTAATGAACAGGAAACGGACGGATCGATAAATGAATTGATGGATGAACAGGAAACAGACAAATTGATAAATGAATCAATAGATGAACAGAAACTGGACGGAATGATAAATGAACAAGAAATGGACGAATCGATAAATAAATCGATGGATGAACAGGAAACGGATATATTGATAAATGAATCTATAAATGAACAGGAATTGGACGGATCGATAAATGAATTGATGGATGAACAGGAAACAGACAAATTGATAATTGAATCAATAGATGAACAGGAATTGGATGGATTGATAAATGAACAGGAAATGGACGAATCGATAAATGAACAGGAAATGGATGGATCGATAAATGAATCGATTGATGAACAGGAAACGGACGGATCGATAAAAGAATCGATGGATGAACAGGAAACGGACAAATTGATAAATGAATCAATAGATGAACAGGAATTGGATGGATTGATAAATGAACAGGAAACAGACAGATTAATACATGAATCGATGGATGAGCAGGAAATGGATGGATTTTTAAATGAATCGATAAATAAACAGGAAACAGACAGATTGATATTTCAACAGGAAATGGGCGGATCGATATATGAACAGGAAACGGACCAATCGATAAATAAAAGGGAAACAACGATGGAAACAACAAACACCTTGCCAAAGTATCCAAAAAAGAAAGGCAAACCTAAAAAGAAAACACATGCCAATTTGCCTGTCTTGTGCAGTTTGACGGACATACAGTCCCGTAATAATCATCTTTGTGACACTATGGCTCAGGAAGACCCGTCAATGACATTAGGTAATGCAGTGAGACGAAGACCCTACCAGCCCCTACCCACGAGTAATACATCGTGTCAGTTAATGGAACAGTTTGTGAATGAACGTCGGTATGACCAACACTTAAAAAAATTGGAAAATGCCAAACCTACTGTTGACTGCTGGCTAGAAAAGAAGTTTTACCCCAGCGCAATGAGAAACAAAAAACCTGACTCAGAAAAATAAATTGTAGGGGGAAAAACTGTGAGAAGCTGATGGGAATTATGTATTAAATCATTGAAGGGCTCATGCTTTAAACATCATAAAATTGCTATTTGGGCTTCATACACATGCCCAAAATGTTTTTTTTCATTGATTCCCTCAATCATTAGTTAGAGGGTGATTGAATAAATTGCAAAAAAGCAATGCACCAGTGTGAAGTTATGCCTGGAGAAACACTTTGAGACGCTCAATTTAATATACTGTAAGACTTAATATTTAATCTTAAGGTTACATTTGAATAAAAATGTTGAATCTGAATCTATAATCTGAATCTTTAATGTTAAATTTAAATCTAAATGATACGTTTAATCTTTAGGTTAAATATTGACATTAAATTTTACGAGAAAAGTACACAAATTTCACAAATATTGCTGTAAATCTGGTTGCTTGTGTGCGTTTTTTCCATGTACTCCGGCTTCCTGCTAACCTGGAAAGAGCCAGTATTCTTTTGGAATAGTAATGCTGCGGTCATTATGTCGAGGGACTTTTGCCCTTTTTGCCACATGAATTTGTGAGTCATGATTGGTTCTAATTGGTTCGGTTTGGTTTAGAAAGGCAAAGGCAGGAACAGCACAAGATGGATTCTGGTGTTTGTGAACACCAGAATCCATCTTGCAGGCAAGGTTAGCTTCCTGCCACAATCCAAAAAACACAAGACTGTTTGTACTCCTGCCTAATGCCCAATGAGAGCTGGAGATGGGCACCAGCAGAATCAGAATCCTTGTATTGTCATTGTTACTCTTTCAGAAGCACAACAAAATAAAAAAAAATAGCAGCTCTCGTAAAATAGTGCGAACAGCAGAAAGAAAAATAGGAAGTGCAAAGGTAATTAGTGCAAAAACACTGAATCAAAATCTGTAAAAACTGCTGAATCAAATAGAATAAAAAAGTGCAGGACATTATAATCTTAAAATAAATTGTACAGTCCCCGGAGGGTGTTTAAAAGACAAGAGGGGTATTAAAACAGCAGATTCAGGGTTTGTCGGGGTTTGAGGCGTTCAGGGCAACAACAATTCTTGGGCGGAAACTGTTTATTTTTGTCTTTATTGCCTCCCTGAGGGCAGAAGTTGGAAAAGGTGGTGACCGGGGTGTGAGGAGTCCCTAAGGATGTTGTGGGCTCTCCTGAGGGAGCGGGTGTTGTATATGTCTTCCAGGGATGGGACAGGGCAGCCATTCAGTCTCTGGGCAGTGTTCATGACCCTCTGGAGCTTCTTCCTGTCTGCTGTGGTGCAGCTGGCGAACCACAGCGAATTGCCGCAGCTCAGCACCGACTCCACTGAGCAGCGGTAGAAGCACAACAAGAGCTTTAAGTTGTTTTTTCTGAGGATCCTCAAGAAGTATAGTCTCTGTTGTGCATTCTTCAGGATTGATGTGGCGTTAACAGTCCAGGTTAGGTCGCCACTGATGTGGATGTCCAGGAATGTAAAGTCTGACACCATCTCCACCCCGTCCCCATTTATGGTGATTGGTTGAATGTCCGGTTTACACCTCCTGAAGTCGACAATCAGTTCCTTCGTCTTGGAGGTGTTGAGTTTCTGGAAAAAGTGAGTCAGAAATTAGATGGATGGATTAATCTGAATCTCAAACTGTGGGTGGCACAATAAATTAGTTTTTTTTTTCACAGTGAGAAACAGGCTCAATGCAGTCACTTAAACTAATATCGTGTCTGCAGGTGATTACAAATGAGAAGGCTGAAATGGTCTTGAGTTGTTTCTGTGTGGAATTTGCATGTTCTCCCACATGGGTTTTCTCCGGGTACTCCGGTTCCTTCCCACAATCCAACAACATGACTGTTGATTGGAGTCTCTAAGATTGCACAATGACAGCTGGAGATAAGCACCAGAGGAAAAAGGAGCAAGCAGGTCGCAAAATGGATGGATATATACTCTGCACCTTAGTATTTGTGTTGAAAAGGTGTGGAGTCAGTAATAATGTGATACTGTGAAGTTAACACAAAAAAAAGGTTTGAGAAACACTGGCTTCGATAAAGGTAGATTCATGGGGTTTGCAGCGTTTTTGCAAAAATAAACAAATAATTTATTAAGACAATACTTCAACAATTTTAAGGGTTTTCACCTAGTACTCTAGGATTCATCCTACAAAGCCTTAAATGCTTTAGTAAAAATAGTTTAAGTCAGGGGTCACGAATTGACTGACTCATCCTTGTTGAACTCCAGAATGCCGTCATCTCTGAGCCTGCAGAGTTTGATGAAAGGCAGAAAAACTCCACTATCAAGGCGGCTAACCTTGCAGGTTGTTAAAACCTCTGATGTTTAGATCCCACATCTTAGCAGACCCATGGTGAAAGAAAAATGTACTTTATTGCATTTTAAGTATACTAGTACAGTGCCCGTCGGAAGTATGCATTCATGTGGGAGCATAAGGGGTATTATTGCGTATTTTTGTATCTTTCTGTTGTGTTTTTGTACATTTTTTGTATAATTATTGTTTTTGTTACTCATTTTTATATTTTTTTTGTTTGATGTATTTTTCTGTAATGTATGTTTTTGGAGTCATTATATGTATTTTTGTAGCTTTCTGTTGTCTTTTTGTGCATTTTTTGTATAATTATTGTTTTTTGTTGCCATTGTAGTGTGATTCTGGAATCTTTTTGTGTATTTTTGTATAAATATATAGTTTTGTGTATTTTGAGTCATTTTCATATGTTTGTTGTTTGGTGTATGTTTTTTTGTGTTTTTGGAGCCTTTTTATATATTTTTATGCATTTCTGTTGTCATTTTGTGTACTTTTTGTATGAATATTGTTCAGTTTTTAGTTTTATTTTATTCATTTAGTATATTTTTATAATAAATAGTGTGTGTGTGTGTGTGTGTGTGTGCGTGCGTGCGTGCGTGCGTGCGTGCGTGCGTGTGTGTAAAAAAGAGAGCGAGAGAGAGGGAGACCCGCACGCACGCGCATCAGCTGTGTGTGTGTGTGTGTGTGTGTGTGTGTGTGTGTGTGTGTGTGTGTGTGTGTGTGTGTGTGTGTGTGTGTGTGTGTGTGTGTGTTTGTTTACATTGTAGCTGCTAGCATCTTTCTTAGCACATAGAAGAATATAAGAAGAAACACTCACCGTTGCGCAGAACAAACAATAATCATTGTGGACCCATCCGCTCACAAAAACGTTACATTCAGGGGACATTATAGGCCCCTCCCACTGATCACAGCCTGTTATTTCTTCATCAGCAACCTGCTCCCATCTTATAAGATTCATCCAACACTATTTTGAAGTCAACATGACATATTGTCTTTCCGCAAAAGCTGTTAGCGTCGGACGCCACTAAAAGCGGCGCCCTCTGAGAACGCAAGGCAAGATGGGAAATTTTGACATTGAGTCTTGTTTAGGGATTAACAGTCATCATGTGTATGAAATATGAGGCTATTTGAACGTTGTAAATGAGAGTTATAGCGGATTTTCTATTATGGCGTGCTAAATGGCGCCAGTCAAGAATGCAAGGCATGATGGGTAATCATCACATTGAACATTGTTTAGGGATGGACAACCATCATGTGTGTCAAATATGAGGCAGTTTGAAGTTTGTATATGACAGTTATAATGGTTTTTCTATTATAACGTGCTAAATGGGGCCAGTCGAGAACGCAAAGCATGATGGGTAGCTAACTGCAGTGCTGCCTGGTTCACACTGGATTACAACCCAGCTGATGATTTTCCCGCCTTGTGTGTATTATTGATGGGAAATTGTATTTTCCCACAAACGTGTGTAGCTTGCAATGTCTCCTGCAGCCTCTGGGGGCACTGTTGGACACGCGTCTTGATCTAACAAACACGTCCTATGTAATGAGACCAATTTGTGTGAAGCTCAGAAAAGAAGGGGGCGGGTCATAACAATAGAACAACTATATTAACTGATTACATTATAAACTAAGTGTACACATATATTCATAATGACTTTTGCAATTAATATTTAATAATTATGACATTATAAAGTTTTATGTTTACGAGACCATCAAAATTGGTTCCTTAACCTGATTGGTCTCGTAATGCTGGTGAGTAAACCTGAAAATTGGTTTTGTAAACCATGTATGCCCACACACGCACACACACACACGCACGCACGCACACACACACACACACACACACACACACACAAACAAGGTATTTATAATAAAAATATATTAAATTAGTCCAAAAAACACATATGACAGAAAAATACACCAAACGACAACAAAAGTATAAAAATTACTCAAAATACACAAAACGAAATATTTATACAAAAAATACACAGAATGACAACAAAAATGCACAAAACTACACCAAAAAAGATACAAAAATGCACAAAAAGACCACAGAAAGATACACAAATACACATAATGACTCCAAAAAACTTACATCACAGAAAAATACTCAAAATGAAAAAAATACTCAAAATGAGTAAAAAAAACAAACACCTTTATCATGCGCATGTCCCTTAGAATTAAACTAGGGAAATCGCACACGGTATTTTACTTTACACCAGCAAATAAACCCCTTTATCACACTACAGAGTAAAGAGTATGTACACCTCTTTCTACATCCAACCTTCAAACACATACTCATTTGACCATAATTGACAACTCTACTTAAGCCCCCACTATATGAATACATACCATTCCAATGGGCAACTGTACTAGTAGAGTATAAACCAGACCACCTGCTTGGTTTGAAAGAAAATGTTTGCAACCAAATTTTGCATCCAAGTTTATGCTGTTATATTTTGATTGACATTGAAATCATCTTGACTGCTTGATGTTACAAAGTTCTGAATCAGTTGCTTTTATCTTTAGATTGTACATGTTGTTTATCTCGTTTGCAACAATGTGTTAGCTTAAAACTACCAGGCCAAAGCAAATCCATGTTCTGGATGGTCAGTTGTTCTTGTATCACTGCCTCAGACATCTCTGCTGCAAATCCTTTATTCTTCATCATTATGTCCTCGTTTGCTACCTAGTTGATAGGAACACTAATATAAATAGATCACTCATTTAAAATCCATTCCCTCTACTCATGATACTCCTGATCCTTTTCCCATCCTGATAAACTGATCCGACACTCCCGCCCTAGTTTTATTGACATCCGTGTCCCTCTGAAAACATGCCTTCTATTCCTATTCTGCAACCTGGTTCACAGCTGCCTTTCCCTTTCTGAAAGCAGAAGGTCACCCCCTGAAAGGCCCCTGCAAGAAAATTGGAGCCAACATTTAACAAAGAATTGTACATAGATGGCAGTATCCTAAGGGAACACAATGCCCTCTAAAGCCAAATCCTTTGACTGTCCTGGTTTACTAATCACCAGGAGGGAAAGTCAAGGGTACTTTTCTCAATGCTTAACAAGCTCCTACATCCCCATTACATTCCAATTCTTCTCTCACACGCCCTCTCTACTGCTTTCTGTTATTTTTTCATGGGATTCTTTTTCACCAACGTAGATAACAGTTACCTATAACCTAACAGCAACCCTCTCCGACATCACTCACACCCATGTCACCTAGCAAACATCTGTTTTACTGTCATGTTTTCACCTCCTTTTTTTCCGCATGAATCCATGCCATCATTAGTGCTGTTTTTACACCACAGTAACCTTGCCTCCCATTTGTAAGGGCTCATTGTGGTCTGAGTATTTGTGCAGGTAAACTCATCACAGACGCACTGGAAATTTACAGCAATTCAATGAACATTAGAAATAAAGGCAAGATTTTTTTCAGATAGACAGTTGTGTAAGGGTAATAGGAAAGTCAGGCTTTCCCATGTGCTACTTTAGAAAAAAGTAGGCTTAAAGGTCCAGTAACATAGCCATTTTTCACTCATCTCCATTTGTTCTAAGAACCCTAACAACATAGTATTAAAGGTTTATTTTCTCAAACTCGCCTGTTTTCTGAAGTTTAGCCCTCTGAGAAGTCACTTTCAGAGCGCTCCTAAAAACAGGCTGTTTTTTGGGCCTTCATGCATATGCATGAGTGGGCGTAAACACAGACGTTCATCGTGTATCTTTATCACAGCAGCAGCAGTAATTCATTAACAGTCTTCCATCTCCTCCTTACTCGTCTGACCACAGGAATAGTCCATTTAAGACGAAAGTCCATTATTTTGTCCGACTGCTGCGTCGCATTGGGTCACAAACTCGTCAGATCATACCATAAAAGCGATACGAGGCAGTATAACGGCTACTAAAAATTGTAACCGCTCGCTCTGCGCTGCAGGGAAGTAAACACTCAACTATCAGCTGAGTCAGCTATTTCAAACACTCACATGCGCTGCTACACCACTTCCTTCTCCTCCTCACCTTTTCTGGTCACAGAAATTGTCCATTTAAGATGATAGTCCATTGTTTTGTCGAACCGCTGCATTGCGTTGGGTCACAAACATGTCAGATCATCCCATAAAGGCGATACAAGGTGGTATAACGTTTACTAAAAATGAAACTGTTGTGAGCGTTTTTCGGTTTATCTATATACCGGATTATCTTCTTACTGAACGTAAATATATTAACTGTAATGTCAACCTGCCATCGCTATTATCTTTTAACTGTGAGGTAGTTTGAGAGGGAGGAGCTCACATTCTTATAGGGTAGGAGGAGCCAGAATTGTCAGGAGGAGGAGTTTCCCACTTGTGACTCATCAGGGGGGAAAAATCCAACTCGCCCATTTGGAGCTGACTTTTTACAAAATGTGGAATAGCAAGGGAGGGAGGAAACAACTTTTTCTACTTTGGCCTTCTGAATTAGGCTAAAGGAATGTATATCACTATAGCAAAATCATCATAAAGTATTTTTTTTTCATAATACTGCCCCATCAAAGTTCCCAACCAACTTTTAAATCTGAATGTTTTTTGTGGCACAGCAAGTCACCAACAATCTATTGTTGAGTCTGACTTTTTTATGATCCAAATACCATTTTAAAACTAACAAAGTTAAACTGGGATTTACAGACATTAAGATGTTTTTTATTTGCCATTTTTAAGTAACATAAACAGATAAAAATGTGTTTCTCTTGAAATACCTAAACACAATCATGACTTAAAAAAGGATAAAAAAATTATGAAAAAGGAAGAGGAAACTTATGCAGAGAGACTGTTTTCACTTTATAGGTTTTTGAAGTTGGGAATGCAGAAAAGCCTTTTTAGCTGCCTGGAGAAGTACAGTAAACTGCAAAATCATCCTTACCAGAGAGCTATACATCAGAAAAAAGGCTAAAAGGAGCTTTAATCACTTTGAACTGTTCCTGTAAGTGTTGAAATGAGCTGGTTGGTTGGATACCTTGCTGCATCGTCAGCATCTCACATATTTTCCTTTGAAAGCAGCAGATTCTGCCCCCACATGACTCAACATCATGAAGAGCCAAAACAAAAAAAGGACAGATGTGCAGGAGGAACTGCTAATACTGTGCTAATAAATGCTTTCATATCTACCTCATGCACACTTACTTTTAGACAGATGTGAATATATTCTCATCACTGCTGGTTGACTAGAGATATTTTTTTTCATATCAATACAAAACAATATGAGAAGGAGCTGATGAATTAGGCTAGCAAGGCAACAGCTAAAATACAGATTGAACATACCAGTCAAATATTTCGTTTTGGCCTTGAAACTCCTGTATTTTACCCCTCTTTTCCACCATCGTCCCATATTGGTATTTTCCCGTAAATATCTCGTATTTTAATGTAATAATAATTAAAAGATGCCTTACTAAACGGAACGCTGTCACTAGCCTACAACTCAGAAGAGAGATGGATGAATGAAGACATTCTGGCAAAAAAACAAAGAATTAGTGTAAATACCTTGGAAAATGGGACAGAGAATTTACCTTCCTAAAGAGCAGCAGGATGGGACACAGTTACATGTTCTGTAAGATTAGTAACTGAGATTTTAGCGTCTCCCACAGTGGAAGGAATGATGTAAATCAGCATAAAAAAAATCCACCAATCACAAACGCCACAAATACGCTGCTTTAAAAAAAAAAAAAGTGTTAAAGCATGAGAAATTAAAAAAATAAAATAAAATAATAAAAATAAAATGTAAATGTCTAACTTAAAGACAAACAACGTGAAATTAACAGTACATATGCGATGTGTTGACTTGTATATGAATTGTAAGTATATTAAATAAACAATTGTGCTTCTTATATCCGTTTATGTTTTCATTTAGGCTGTGTTATAATGTAGGAATTAGGGCTGGGCGATATATTGAGATTCAAGATACAGTATATCAAGTTTTGTATTTTGGCATTATAGAAAATTACAATATCGCAAATATCGATATAGATTATATATAAATTTATATTTATAATAGCTTATTTTGTATCAAAATACTCATTAGATGATCACTGAGGAGTACGCCCTAACTCAGACCTTCCCAATAACACGCTACACTACAGAACTCACTCACACGTGCTGTCCCTTACTGGAAAAAAAGGCAAAAGTAGCACATATTGTGCAGCTGTTTGTTAATAAATGAGCCTGCGTGCCATTTTGCAGCAGCAAATTTAACCCAGATTTGTCTTTCTGGTCAGACTTCATCTATACTATAATTCAAGGGAGGTCTGTGTGTGTGTGTGGATGTGTGTGAAAATAGAAACCTGTCAGCTCCGGTGACGCAGCGGTGACGTAACGCAGCAGAGCCCCTCTTCCAGTGGAAACTGGGGGTTAGGCAGGTACACGTGGATGGACTGGTGCATATGAATTTAGAATGGATTCCCCCCCAACACACACCAAACAACAAAAATATGAAAATGACTCAAAATACACAAAACTAAATATTTAAACAAAAAATACACAAAACACAACAGAAATGCAAAAAACTACACTAAAAAAGGTACAAAATGACTCCAGAATCACACTACAAATGCAACAAAAAACAACAATTCTACAAAAAAATGCACAAATGACATAACACAAAAAAACTAAACAATATTTATACAGGAAGTACACAAAACAACAACAGAAATGCACAAAAATATACAAAAGGCTCCAAAAACACACAAAATGATTCCAAAAAACATATATTACAGAAAAATACACCAAACAACAACAAAAATATGAAAATGACTCAATATACACAAAACTAAATATTTATACTAAAAATACACTAAAATGACAACAGAAATGCACAAAACTACATTAAAAAAATACACAAAATGACTCCAGAATAACACTACAATGGCAACAACAAACAAAATTCAAGGGAGATCAGTGTGTGTGTCAGTGTGTGTGTCAGTGTGTGTGTGTGTGTGTGTGTGTGTGTGTGGAGCAAATATCTCCCCGACGCGGTGCCAGTTTGACCTGAAACTCGCTCGACGGGTTCCAAATACCCCGAGTGTGTGTATCTGTTATTTTGGAGTCATTTGGTCATTTCCAAATGTTTATTTTAATTTTATTTCACTTCTGGACGGCCCCGAAATGAAACCTATTCAACTTTTGACCTCCGGGTGTGAGGGGGGCGCTAGCGCACCATCTACATCTATTTCCTCACACGAGCAAGAGTCACGTGTGCACACAGCCAAGCAGACACGGACTATAAACACTAGTGAGAGAGAAGAAGATAGTTTTATACCGGAGAGGAACGTCTGAGCAGCCGTGCTTGCACTGATAAACTAGTAAAGCTCTTAAGTCTCACTTATTGGGCCTGATGTTAGTCACTGATGTTCGTGTGTGTGAGCCACGGCAGACTCCACTTCCTCCTGTGCCATGCTATTGTTAGCTTCTCAAACACGGGAGCTCTCTGAATAGATGATTTGAAACCGTCAGCGACTGGTGAGTCTTCTACAGACACGTTTCCCATTGTTTAAACCAAATAACTGCTGTTCAATAACGCGCTGTTTCACTAGAGTCGATATTGACCTCAACCTGTTCAATTCTCCATCTGGAAAACTGCGGATTCTGTGTCATGCTGTGCATGGAAGCTAAGCTCTCACCACTCGGTTCGAAGGTAAAAAATATTTTTGATTTTTAAAAAAAGACAGCCGAATTGTACATAATACTTTAAATTACTTACTCACTCATGTAGTTTGGAGCTTTACGTTTTGTTTTGCACAGTTTGGTTGTTTTTCTGATTGGCGCTACAATGTCTATGGAGTTTGGTTATCAGCGTCTCAAACACATACGTATTTATTTATTTAAATATACTAAAACAGAAAGATACACAAATACACATATTGACTCCAAAAAACATACATTACAGAAAAATACACCAAACAAAAAAATATAGAAGTGAGTTAAAAAAAAAACAAACATTTATCATGTTCATATCCCATAGAACTAAATCGCACACGCTGTTTTATTTTGCACCCGCAAAGAAACCCCTTAATAACACTATAGAGCACAGAGTATGTACACCTCTTTGTACATCCATTTTAATATTTATTATAGTTACTGGATACTCATTATGTTATTGCTATTATTTTTTTTATAACCATTACTATTACTACTTTCACTATTAATATTATATCTCTATCTAATTGTACTATTACTGTATTGTTATTATTATTATTTTATCTTATAGTTACTGGTATTCTCATTGTATTATTATTAATATGGGCGACCGTGGCTCAGGTGGTAGAGGGTCGTCTTCTGATCGAGAGGTTGGGGGTTCGATCCCAGTACCTGACTATGTGTCGAAGTGTCCTTGGGCAAGACACTGAACCCTAAGTTGCTCCCAGTGGTCGACTAGCGCCTTGCATGGCAGTCCTGTCCCACTGGTGTGTGAATGTGAGAGTGATTGGGTGAATGAGCTGATATGTTAAGCGCTTTGAGACTGCTTCAGTGTGGTGATAGAGCGCTATATAAATCAAGTCCATTTTAGTCCATTTAATATTGCTATTACCTTATTATTTTATGTTTATTATTGTTTTTATTATTGTATTACAGTTACTGGATTCTCTGCTATTTTGTTATTGCCATTATTATTATTATATAATTGTACTACTGTATTAATGTTATTGGCATTATTATAATGATCATTATATTTTTAAACTCCTTTTTAATTATTAATATTTTATATTAAAGTTACTGGTATTCTCATTGTATTATTAGCATTGCTATATTATCATGTTTTTTATTATCATTATATTATTAGCATTGCTATATTATCATCATATTACCATATCTTTATTTAATATTTTTGATTGTTTTTTATCATATTATTGTTACTAGATTCTTATTATATTATTTTGTTATTGCTATTATTATTATTATTACTGTTACTATTTTTTTGTATATTATCATCAGGGCTCTACACAAACTTATCCAGTGGTGGCACTGGTGTGACCAACTTTCTCTGTACAGCATAGCCATGCATGCTGATGAATAGTTGACTTAACTGGCGTACTGTAGTTTTGTATGAAGTAAAGATTGACAGTGACTCGAGATATATTTGCTAAATGTTTTAGCGTCAATGTTAAGTTTTTCTGTAACAAGCAGTGGCTGAAGTAATTATAATAATAATAATAATAATAATAATGAGTCCACAACACGGCTCCACTATGATTGTTTGTTCTGCGCAAGGGCGAGTTTTTCTAATATTATTCTATGTGCTAAGAAAGATGCTAGCGGCTACAATGTAAACACACACACACACGGCTGAAGCACGTTCGTGCACTACACCGGGATGAAAATACTGAACTCACACAGAGCCGTTTAGAGAGTTGGTGTTGCAAAACCTTTATTTTTCGTGGTACTTCTGTGTCTCTCTTAACAACCTGCGATGGATTATGTGTAAGACGCTCGCGCGAGATAACACACGGAGGAGATGGATGTAGACACACACACACAGTATTTATAATAAAATATACTAAATGAGTAAAATAAAAACTAAACAGTATTTATACAAAAAATACACAATGATTCCAGAATCACTGCAATGGCAACAAAAACAATTATTATACAAATAATGCACAAAAACACAACAGAAAGATACAAAAATACACATAATGACTCCAGAAAACATACAATACAGAAAAATACACCAAACAAAAAAATATAAAAGTGAGTAAAAAAAAAAAAAAAACAACAAACACATTTATCATGCCCATATCCCATAGAATTAAACCAGGAAAATTGCACCCACATTTTGCACCCGCAAATATACCCCTTATGCTCCCACATAAATGCATACTTTCGACGGGCACTGTACTAGTTTGAATTAATATTATCAAGATTTATATCGTATATCACACTTTTGAGAAAATATAATGAGATATGAGTTTTGGTCCATATCGCCCAGCCCTAGCAGGAATGTTCACAGCATTTCAATGTTAATAAAAGTCAGCCTTCCAGATTCTAATCACATAATTATATTTAGTAAGTGGTTGACACATTGCTATTTTAAAGTTTTTGTACACTTGTCTTAAAATATAAGGGATACTAGAGCTTGGTTGTGGTGGTGGATTGGCTTGAAGCAGGCACCAGAAAATGTCCCTTATTTTCAAATCCAAAACTTGACAGGTATGGATAGATACCGTTAATAAAACATCTTTCCGTCACACTCTTGAACAACCTCTTAGAAAATCCTCAACACAAATAAAGAACCAAAGAGGTCCGTGACAGACTTCTGCTGCAACTTGTTGGGAACCAGGAACAGTCATTGACTGAGTAGTAAAGAAAGTAAACATTTTATCAAGCATGCTGAATCTGATCCCTCTAATCACAAACATTTCGATTTGTGCCACACTGTATAAAATTGATCTGCAAAATCATGCAGGCAAGTTCAAGAATACCTTTGCCATTGGGATGTGGGCGATTATGGGGAAGTGGAGTGACCTATCCTTCGGTAAAGGCGTGGGTGGCAAACAATTAAGCATCTCATTCCGTTTACATTTCGATATTCTTGTCTCCTTATGACCTCACTGCAACCATATTATGAAGGGACTCACTGAGTTAATGACTCATATCCAAATGCAAAAGTGCAAGTCGAATTTACCCTCAAAGACCCTTTAACCTTTAAAGATTTTCTATAACATGTTCACAATCCAAACTATACTACTATAATTAAAACTAAGTCATGTAATACAAACATATAACATGCTAACCTTTGCCATCCAGATTCACAAAGTGATATATAGACAATTTCATATATGTATTTCATATATGCTTGTCCCCTGAAATTGATAAGGAACTGTTTGACGTTTCAATGATGATCCTTGAAATTAACTAAAAAGTCTTTGCTAAAAGATTCCACAAACCTTTTAGTGTAAACTTAATATTTTTGAATAGACAACTTCCTTTGTATTTAGAGATGCCATCAGCACTTTTAGCGAGCAGATCTGGTATTTCTTCAGACTACAGCAACAATTATTAATTTTGCAGCTGCTTAGATACAGTATAGCTCAGGAAAGATTGTTAGATAGATAGATAGGTGATAGCATTGCACCTTTTTCCCACATTCGTCAGTGTACAGTATGTCCTGGGTTCTAGTGCTCTAGGTAAACTGGAATAGATTCCAGAAACACAAGGGTAGGTACAATAAGTCTGAATTTATTAGAGGTGTTTATTCTGTATAAATCAACCAAAACCTGAAATAGTGCAACATTCTTCACGGTATTCGGTTTTCTCCCATAATACTGTGCACTTCATCTGATGCCTTACAATTAGCAGCTGTTAGTCATTTAATCCATTAGCTATTACCATTAAAATTCAAATCTTTTGATTTTTTTTTTTTTCTCTTTTTATCCATCCTCTAAAATCTGTTTGGAAACACTTCATATATTTTAACATTTTACCTTTGTATTATCCAACACTGTGCATTTGTTACCCCAGTAACTCAGCTACAGTGTTTCTTCACAATGCCACATAAACAATGTTCCCATACGAAACTCAGATCAAACATAGAAACACATAAACTCTTTAGAAAAGTTACTCTTTGGCCATGTGGTGAATGAAAATTAAAAAATGACAAAATAGAAAAACATTTCAATATGTATTGTTAATTTACTTTTTCAAAAATAGTGACTAAAGTTAGAGCTTGAATACTCTTTTCACAGCCTCATAAATGTCTATCGTTTACTATTTTCTTCTGTTACTACTGAGTCAACTCGTACTGCTTCTTTGCCTGCCTCTTTTTCTGCCTTTCAGTCTGGCTCTTGGGCGGTGAGCTAATTTTAAAGAAAGATATCCCTTTTTGTGATTTCTACTTATCTCTGATTAGTAGTTTCTGTGGATACATCAGCCAGTTCACTTACAAAGCATGTGTTCTCTTCAAGGCAAAATCACTGAAGTATTGATTAGCAGTATCACATCCTTGCCACATCCACCGGGCTTACTGGGAGCAAGACAATTTACTGATCTATATTGACTAATGAGGACAAATGTATGGAGTACATGCTGCTTCACTGAAAAAAACTCATTTTATACCCTGTTTACTATTTCATCCAAAACTTTTAAAAGTTGTAGAGGCTTGTGGTGACTCCTAATTTAAACACTAAATAATATTTTGATTCATAATAACAAAATAACTAAGGTTTTTAATATATGTAAACAGAAAAAGCCACCTAATGAGAGAAATACAGCCATTGGCCTTTTCTCATTCAAGAGGTTTCTGCACTTCCATCGCTAACCAAGTCCAAGACTGTCCATACCTGTTACTTTCTCTATTCCATTTTTATTGTATCTATTTTCTATTTCTTACAAATGATCTGGATTCATTGCTTGGTATCTGAAGGAAGGACTGCTATGACTCACTCAGTCATGTCCATTATCACTTTGTCTGAAACTGGAAGTCCCACAAGATCTTTAGTCATTTTTAACAACCGTTTTTTGTCATTCTGTCCCAAACTTTATCGTGGGTCCTACAATTCAGATTCTGCACAGATGTTCCTTTACAGTACTACGTCAGATACCTGTTCAATTTGTGTTTCTGTATGCTGTTACCATCCGCTGCTGTAAAGCCTAACTGATCTTCATTTTTTTTTTGTGTTGAGTTAAAATATACTTTGAGTTATGGAATTGATTAGAATTATTTCTTGTTGATATTGTTTTTTCTGCCGTGCACACTGCCGCTTCATACTCTGGCAGCTGTCCATGGTGCATAACCGGGTGACAGCATTCCGGAGCGTTCTTGTGGCTTGTTTGCGAATCATGCGAACCGCGCTGCCCAGGGACTGGCGGGCCGCACATCTGAGGCGTATTCCAGAAAGGTGGTTCAACAAACTCTGAGCCTATCCATAAACTCAAGACAACCATAAAGTCAACATACCCCGCGATGGGAAACTCTGTATCTGTTCCATTACAGCTGGTATTAAGTGGGTCAATCAACTCTGAGTATGTAAACCTTGGGTGACTTACGTGCATGAGCGTGATAAAAAACCATCATCAATTTAGCAAAGATCACATTTCATTAATATTGATTTTTATTGTAATGTAGTCGCCAGTCCAAAAAAGACATAAAAATATGACTGAGCTTGAATTCGAACCCCCATCTTACCCGCTGGGGTAACCGCAGATATCTGTGAGTAATATAAGATTGAATCCTGGCGGCGCCACTGCCTGTCAGCACCTGACATCTTGCTGTTATATGCTGGAATGTCTCAGGGGCTTCATCGCAGAGCGTGATTGGTAAGGTATGGTTTTTATTTAGACAGGTACAGTGTACAATTTAACACTGACCAAAAAGAAAGATGCATTGTACCAGGTTGTAGCAAAAATGCTAATTTCCACCTGTTGTCCTTTTGTTGGTCTGGTAGATCTCAGCCTGTTTGATCTGATAATCCTGTTCAGTCATGATCAGTGCCTCCGCGCTGTGTCCTTCAACCCAGCCATGTCCAGCCATAGGACTTATCTATGTCAGCCTTATCCTTTATCTGATGATGGTACATTCCATGCAATGGAACCCTTCTAAGATGTTTCCTCCATCTCTTCTCTATCATCAACAACTATTGCACGTGGATCATGGAACAATGGTTGTAAATTAGCGTTTAGCTAAATACGCTGAATTTACAACTTTGGCTGTACATTAATACACACTGTCCCACTCAAATAAACAAATAAAATTAAATAAATTTGCTGCCTGAGGTACAGCAGTTCAGTCCTGAGGGCCTTTTTCTTGTTTAACGCTGGGATCGTAGTTACTGCATCTTCAATAGTGACTTTCAAGACTTTTTCAAACGTCAAGACTTTATTTATAGCTATAACAGCTCTTCTGCAAGTCATGCAACACAAAGTGCTTCACATAGAGGAAAAAAAAACCAACAACAATTAAAAACTGAATCCTATCATCCCCTACAACCCAAGACTGCCATCCAAAAAATAAACATCACACTTTCATCAGACCCACACAAGTTTAGAAAAGAAAAAGTGAAATGCAAGTAAATAAGAAAACTAATGCAGAAGTTAATAAAACATTTAAAAAGAGATAAATCCTTTGACTTTGACTCTCACTAATTGTCTTTGCATTTCTTTTTTGGTGGTAAGTCCTAGAACCCAGGATGCTGGACTTTTGGGGAGCTTCTGTCTTTACGTCTGTAACTTCTGTCTCCTTCTTTGGCAGTTTTATCATTTCAGTCAGGTTTCTAATTACCGGCAAGGTGAAAGTGTTTATTTCTCAGTTCTTGTCACCACTCTTTGTCAAGGTGTTTCACCGTTGCTGCTCTTCTAGGTTGATGGTTTTTGACAGGTATTTGTAGCGCTGCTTCACTTCTGCAATATTTCCCTTCAGTAGTTTGATTATAAATAGATTCAAAAATGTCTTGTGTTGATAAATTCCACATCATGTACTCTTTTTGTCATTGAATCCAATAAAATCGCCACAGCAATTAACTGAGGCTGCTCTTTGAGGGATGGCACATTGTACCCATCACCTTTGAATCCTTAATCGCAGAGCCAGCAAATTATTTCTTCTATCCTAGTTTGAGTCGCACACTAAAGCCCAGCCTCAATTAAAAAGTGCTTGATGAGTCATTGTCGCAAAGACCTTTGCCAAGTTCTTGATACCCAAATCCTAAAACATGTGGGTGTCTTAAGTAAGGCAGATTAAATACAGTACAACGCAATGATTATCCAATTTATTTTTAATACTAGTTGCTCATAATGAGGAAACATGACAGGTGCAGAGTGAATTGTTTCAATCTACACAATCACATCATCAGGGTGGATTTTATCAATTTGGTGAGAAGTAGTATTATTATTTTTTTGAAGAAATTCAAGATCATAGAAGAATAGGATTCATGCTTTAGATACATTCTCACTTAACAACCATGATGTGAATTACATACAAGCCTTCCAAAGTGGACAAGAGCCAATTTCCAGAGCTTCTGTTCTAAATCAAAAACCAAAAACCAAAAACGAATGCCTTCTTCAATCCTCCATAACAGTCTTTTTACTGAGTGGGAAAAACAGCAACATATTGCCCTTGGCCCTTGCCCTGATGGATTAGGATTCCCAATATATAATCATTTACTTTGCAGCCATGGTGTTGAATGGTTCCGGTTAAGTCTTAAAATGTAACTGAACCCTAAGGTTTTGGCTGACATGCGTCTATAGCAATAAAATACCCTTAAAAGCAATCCTGTATTTTACTGGAAGTCAGTGCAGTGCAGACAGTAGAGGAGTTATGTGCTCACGTTTTTTAGTCCCAATTAAATGACGGGCCGCTGCATTTTGGATGAGCTGGAGGCAGTTGAACTCGGACTGACCGATGCCAACATAAAGAGAGATACAGTAGTCCAAAAGTGACAAAATAAAAGCATGGATCACCGTTTCAAGGTCCCTACGGGCCAGACAGGGTTTCACTTTTAGCAGCAGCCTTAGCTGAAAGAAGCTGGACTTTACCACTGAGCTGAATTCTCACTAATTTAATAGCACCATCCTCGATAAAACCAAGGTTCCTAGCCTGGGGACCAATGTAGGGCGCTAGAGAGCCGAGGAAGGAGCTGAGGGCCTGCACCTGGTCAGGATGACCAAATAGGGCCACCTCAGTTTTATTTTCATTCATAGATAAAAAGATTAAATCCATCCAAGCCCTGATGTCCCTCAAACAGTTGACCACGGCCTGAAGAGATTCTGTGGTCGATGTTTTTAACGGCAAGTAGACCTGAATATTGTCCGCATAGCAGTGAAAAGGGACACCATGTTTCCTAAAAATTGCCCCAAGGGGTAACATTTATAAGAAGAACAGTAGGGGACCCAGAACTGATCCTTGTGGTACTACACATAGCCAGAGGAGCCACTGAGGAGGTGCACTGCCCCATCTACACAGAGAAAGACCAATCAGACGGGTAAGATTTAAACCAGGCCAATGCAGTGCCTTTGAGACCCACACAATGTTTGAGGCAGGACAGGGGGATTGTGTGGTCCACTGTATCAAAAGCTGCTCTCAGGTCTAAAAGAAATAAAAAGGCACAGTTTCCAGAGTCTAGACTCATTAAAAGGTCATTAAAAACCTTTAAAAGAGCGATTTCAGTGCTAAGAAGTGACTTAAAACCATACTAAAACAGTTCACAGACATTGGCCTCCTCCAAGTACTCTTGAAATTGATTAAAAACAACTTTTTCTAAAACCTTGGAAAGAAGAGGGAGCTTCAAAATCAGCCTAAAATTAGATAAAACCAAGGGATCCAGGTGTTTTTTCTTTAAAATAGGCTTTCTCAGCACTGACATACTGTATATTGATCTCTATGATCTCCATGTCCAAAATTAAACCCAGAATTGACCTGCTGTGCTCCATGCGTATTGCCCACCTGTCTCATTAGGTGTGATTATCATGATGTAATTTTGCAGCACAATAGTTTTCGAATGTTGACACACAGCGATGGTTTGTACCTATTAAACCTACATTCACTAATTGTTCTGATAACATATAAATAATGTCATGAATGTAATGCTGTTCTTCTCTTTTCTGATGCTGTTAAGCCCATGTTTGTTTGAGATAATTACACAGTGATGTTATTGGCATATTTTTTTTCAAGCACGTGATTTCTTCACATCATCACATCAACATTTAGATAAAGGGAAACCCACCACAAACGGCAACATTAATTTTAAGTTTTGGTCTGCAGCCTTCCATCATGATTAATTTTTGGCCCTTCAATGAACATAATTTGGGCACCCCTGGTCTATAGGCTTGAAATTCAAAACATTTCTTGATTAAGGGCGGGGCTCTTGTATCAGTTAAGACACGCCCAGTCTATACTATAAAATCTCCAAAGAACAATCTATGCTATGTTAACTACCTACTTAATACTCATTATACCTCTCTGTTCACAATACTATCAATCTAACCTAACCGCCACTGATTGAGTCGACAGGTACTAGTTTTTAAAGGAGGGGCGGAGCCAACAGTGCAGGTTCATGATGAAAACTGCCCCCAAAACATCCCAAACTGCCCTTATCAGCCAATAGTGAAATTTGATTGTAGTCGTTTCAGTCTACAGAGGATAGTCACTCTTACATTTTTATAAATAAATACGCCAAATTGATATACTTTGACTAAAATACATTTTTTAAGTGTTTTTTTGGGTTTAGTTACTCTTTAAATTATTTTTGAAATCTGATTACACACACACACACACACACACACACACACACACACACACACACACACACACACACACACACACACACCGCAGCTCATGGTCAAGATGCAGACAGTGAACAAACCCAAACAGCCCAAAATAAACAGCAGTGCATTTGTGAACATGCATCTTTGTGTGGTGAAGTTAAAGGATCATGAAAGAAGAGCTGATAGATGTGCATGTTTGGGGCTGTAAACTGCGGTCTAGCACTGACTGAACCAACAATTGAGCAAATATTTCATCAGCTTTTGTTCAAATCTTCAAATGTTGTTTGTTCAAATGCTCAACATTCAAATTTCCATCCACCACTATGATTTGTAATGCCCGAATGGATTTGAGATGGAGTAAATAACTGCTACGGTCACGTACCTTGAAGCCAATAGTTAGTGAAACTTGCATTTCTTTTTTGTGCATTTTAGGTGTTGCATCTAAAGCCAACTGTTAGTGGATTTTAAAGATAAAGAAAGTTAGAAGTACAAGTCTAATGGCAGCAGTCTAAATTAAAACTCCATCAGAGATCAAATGCTAAACAAGTCTAAGAGGGTTATAAATCAGAACTAGTCAGTTGGATGTGAAGACAAAGTAATAGCTCTTAAAAGGAATTTAGCTTCGTAAAACAATAGCAATTATGTGGCCCTTAAAAGCATTAAACTCACATAAAGTGTTTTCAAAGAAATGTGAACAATACATCTACTCTTTTTAACCTGTGGTAAAGAGAAAGAAAACCTGTACAGCAAATTACTAATTACATTTTTAAGGTATCAACAATTGTTTGTACCTTATATAAAGGTTACACAAAAATGACAATGCAGCATAATGTTAAAAAATCAAAGCCTTAAAAAAAAAAAACCTTTACTTATATGCCTACTTATCGGATCTGGGCTGCAAATCGGCACATATTTAATGATACCATCGTCAGACTCAGGTGTGTTGGAAAAGATATGTCCCGGGCCGCATGCGGCCAGTCTTTCTCTAAATGGTAATGTAGGTGAATATGATTATTAATTACTAATCTTTAATTCCACAGGGGACTCATAGCTGTTATTATTCATCAGTCCTGGCTAGGGTGGAGCACCTTATGGTAAAAGTGCATTTAAAAGGCAAGTTGGATTCCAAAAAAGGAGGTTTCTCCCTCTTCTTGACCACCATTTTGTTCATATTCCCTCCACACAAATCAGTTTCTGAGGCAGAATTTGATAGTTATAACTCAGCTCTATGTCTGGCGGAGCCTCAGGGTATAAAGGCACACAGGCTGCAGCAGTGACGGGTGCTGTGGTATCAGCCGTCAACCTGCTATTGAATTTGTCTCATTTCTGCTTCTGTTCATTGTTTGGTTTGGCAGCATTCTCGAATTTTGGACTGATTAGGACCCATATTGACAGTTAATTAGTGAGAACAACACCAACACATACAACAAAAGCACAATGACCGCTACCAACTTCGTGCCAAGCAAAAAACTCCTTCAGCATCTTAGTTCCAATTTAGTGTGTAGTGAGTCAAGATACTGTGTGTAAGTCAGCCAGCAGAATAATGTAAACTACAAACACAGACTGATATGTTTGCTCCCACGCAGCCCTGCTGAGACGCACACTGAACCAGTACTGCAGCCTCTGGAACTCAGTTCTTAACTGAGTTTACTGCTGTTAACAATGATCCTGATGATTATCTCATCTCATAACTCTTCCCCCGAGTTACGTTCTTCCATTCGGACTCCAACCAGCGGGAAAAGACACTAGCACAAGACCAAGGCAACAACTGACCTGAACTACCACCTACTGTATAATGTGCGACTATGGCTATACTGAACACCCCATGATTAGCTGGACACCCCGTATCTGGCTCTAACCTGTACCCTACAGGTTAATATCCCATACACTTCAATCAGAGCTTCCAAAATAATTGTAATAATTTGTATGGAGTAGAATAAATGAAGCATAAACTAGCCTAAAGCCTAGTTTATGTTTCTGCATCACCTAAAGCTGATATCCGGAGTTTCTGAGAGGACATCTCGATGTCCCGCCCTCAAGAGCTGCACTTCCTCCTCTGCCTCTGCAATCTACCAGAAGCCACGCCTCTACTTTTCCGTACGTGCATCGCGGAACATAACAAGGTTGCATCGGGTCGCATTGATATAGGTCTATGGGTCAGGTAAGAGCCAAAATCATATCTACCTGTTTGTTGTTGTGACGTGTGGCCTTGTTTCCGTGCACAGTTCCGCATTCACTTTGATTGACAGACTCAAAAACACTATGTCGAAGCCTATTGGCTGTGTGCAGTCAGCGATCGATCCTACTTGTATCGGGGTCTATTGGACGAAGGAGGGACTTATATACATTAATGTATATGAATGACCACCGGCAGTAGATCATAGTAAAAGACTAGTTAGGCATTTCTTTGCATTTAAAAAGAATAATATGTAAAGATGGATTTCTCAGAAACTCCGGATATCAGCTTTAATTCGCACCTTCAAAAAATCTAATCGACGTGGATCCCAAGGGCTGTGATTGGTCTGCTTAAAACCTCATCAAAGGCAATTGCTTTTTCTGGTTGACATGTTTCAACTTTTTGTTGAGTGGTGCGAGTGTTGTTTTTATAATGGATCAAGTACAAGAGTGAACCGAGGCGGCCAACATGTGCCAGGGTTTCATTACTTCCTTTCACTGCGAAAAACAAAGTCCAATCACGGACAAAAGCAGTGGTGTAGTCTATGTGATATGCAGGTATAGGCCGAATAACCACTAAGAAAGCCCCAGAATTTCCGTATTCTTGTATTTTCCCCGTTTTTTCTAAAGCGGACAGCAGCTAGCCACCACTGCCGTGTTGTGTGTGTACCAATCTGGCCTTCCAGAGTTCCCCAATAGTATCCAGCTGCAGCCCCACAGCGAAAGCCCCTGACGGGCACAAGCCTCTGGCAGGGCGAATGTGCCCCTGGCTGGATGGAAGTGCCCCTGACGTGACAGTGGAAGCTATTTTTCATTGCGACAAACCTCATATTTAGCCAGGAAGTGCAGGCAATAGCGGTTAAGTGTAGGGTTAGAAAAAAAAGAAAGGTTAGTATTGCAAAGTTGCCAGAACAGTGGATAGCGTTTCTGGTATTCTACGTCACTGCTGTCCAGCCAGGGGCACATCCGCCCGGTCAGAGGCTTGTGTCCCATCAGGGGTTCCCACTCCGTGGCTGCAGCTGGATACTACTCAAATTCCCACAGATTAGTGTGTTTGGATTGGGTGTTTCTGGAAAGTGGGTGGAGGGAGAAACAAGAAAGCAAGCGGCATACAGGACACGCAAAGCATGCCTCATGGTAAGGGTGTGCGATCTGATGATATTAGATCGTGAAGGATTAAAACATGATGACGAAATGCCAAATCACGGAGATTGTAGAACCGTCTGTAGTTCACATTTTATTCCTCGCGGTGCCTTCTCTGTGTCATATCTGTGGCCCATACATAGCACATTTAAAGGTTATTTTCTCTGCCAAATCACACCATTTGCTAATCAGGCTCATACCAGCAGTTCATACACGCCAAAGAATTAATCAGCGCTCAATAAGCGCAGAAGTACGCTCTGTTAACACTCCCTCTCGCCCCTTCTCTCTCAGTGCATGGACATAGCTTGTTCTACTTTCTCTGCGTTAACGGCTGCCTGTTGGATTCTCAGTGCAGACGTCCGTCTATCCTCTATAAAACTCCATCAGTTCTGACTGTTGGAAGCACTGAGAGACGTTTGAGTAAACAGCGCATGTACTTTCTCCTTTGTAACAATTTTAATCCAAACAGAGCTGCCCTGAAATAAGCAACACACATTTTCATGGAGGAAAAAGTCAAATGTGGAACAAAATGTTGATATTGTGCTGCTAGTGATTAATAAAAGGGTCTTAGTGGCGTTTTTATCCACTTTGACCCATTACTGTTTTTTTTTATTATTATTATTATAAAACTGTATTGAAAAAATAAATAGATCAAGATTACATCACCATTTTGAGGAAAAATATTGATATAATAATATTGGTCCATATCACCAAGGCCTAATGAAACCAAAGCAGTAACGTTTTATCTTGTAAAGGACATGATTGTCCAAACTGTGGGAAATGAGAGGGTCAAAATGCTGCTTAGTAGGATTTTATTAACATCAGTGTTACTTCAAAAACAAATGGAAATGACTAGACTGATACTGCCTTGTTATGTAGCAAGTGTTGCTAATGCTACACTACTTTAATTAAAAAGATTGTGTGTGACAAAAAGAACATGTTTTGCATGTCAGCCTTTTGGTTTGATGATAATTGTACTTGGAACCAGTTTGATAAACTGCTTACATACATTTTTTTAAATTTTTTGACCTTGACTTAAATGATCTTGTTTCCCCTTTTTCCAGTTAGGGCGATGATTTTAAGTCGGTGAATTGGTTTGTTTACCAGTAAATATCTTGAAAATAGTCTAAATCATCTGAATGAAAAAAACGTGATTTTCACATATGGCGTAGGGGTGTTACCTCACCTCATGGCAAAGAAAAGTGTTGATTTCTGGCACAGAAAATGAATCAAAAATAAGCCACACTTTTTGATTGTTTTCAGAAGCGGCCTTCGGACTTAGAGGCTCCCGATGAAGTTTCTAGCAAAGAAGATGAGCTTGATGCCGCTAGCGTTTCTGGTAAGTAGTCTTTCAGTGCTAGCTGGTTTTGCATCTAGCTGTCAGTCAAGCTAACTTGTATCTTTAAGATACACCTGTGCAATAAACATCCTGTCTAATCAGCATGTTGATATGCCACACCTGTGAGGGAGATGGATTGGATTATCTAAGCCAAGTAGAAGTGCTCGCTAACACAGATTTAGACACATTTGTGAACACATTTGAGAGAAATGGGCTTTTTGTGTACATAGCAAACGTTTCAGGACTTTGAGTTCAGCTAATGAAAAATAGGAGCAAAAACAAAAGTGTGGTGTATATGTTTGTGATCAGTGTATGTGGAAGCAGTGGCCCATCAAAGTGTTTCAGTCTGCTGTCCCTGGATGTCTTTAATTGACCTATGAAAGTACTTAAAGCCCTAGAGGCAGAGCAGCCCTCCAAGAAAAGCTATAAATGCTGTTCAAAAGCCTGGGCATCATGTTTGTAATAGGAAGCGAACAGGATGCACTGCAGTTGCATAAACAAAGAGGAGTTGTATTGCACTTTAATGCCTTCAAGGTTTTACAGAGGGTAATAAAGCCTAAAGCTAATCCCGATCAAGTGCTCTATACTATCCCCTAGCCAATGAACATGAACGTTCCTCTAGCTTTACCTCAGGAACAGCATACGTACTTCTTATAATCAGTGACAAATGAGACAATGATTTGGTAAGTGATATAGTTCCATTTGGTTTGCTTTATCAGTGATTGATCCTAAGTGTCCCCAGACAACATAAATGAATGAAGAGTATTTCCATGAATTAATGCCTTCATACACAAAGTGTTATTCATTGCTATTTTTCATTTTTACATATCTTTAAATATTTAAAGAGTTTGAAATATACTGGCAAACGCTTTTGCAAACTAAACATTACCTGATACACTTCCATTATAAACAACCCACAGTACATTTGTGAAAAAAAGAGGGAAAAACGTCCATCTTCGGGGAGCCATGTGGGCTCATTAGCCAACAAGTAACCATGCAACCACTCAACATGTCTCCATGACATAAATGCTAGCCAGCTCAGCCTATTGTTTAGTCAGCATAGTTGTGACACGATCACGCAAGGGAGTAGTTTATGATTCATTTGGCTCTGGAGAACTCAAAGCAATTAAGAGTCTCATTCATTACGCGGAGCATCCTGCTGAATAGTAAATAGAGGCTTTTAGGGAGGGAAGATGAAACAGGTTTCCTGCTTTAAAAACGGCATAACCACAAGAGCCGAGATTTAATCAGGCGGTTTATTCTGCTTCTTGTGCAATTAACTTCACTTGTAAAAATGTACCTTTCTCTCTCCTTGATTAATTATTTGCATGTGTATTAATAACACACACTAAACTGTGTGGGGGGCATATGAATACCAAAGTGCAATAATACATTGTCAGGTAACTGTTTGATTACAGAAGTACAAAGCCTAATAAATGTAGATTTCATTACGTTTCACAAGACCCATGCATTTAATTTTTACGAGAAAAACCTACTGATTTTCGATACTTGAGTGAACGCAGTCAGCCACGGTAGTATAATTGATCTGATGAGATGTTTACACTGATTAACCATAAAAGTATATCTACCAACAGTGTTTGTTGCACCTGTGAGTGGGTGGGTTATACAGCATGAATCTTTTTGCAAAAACAGGCTGCTGAACAAAAATGCTGCTTTGGTTTTTGTTCAATCATTTGTTGTTTTTTGCATTTAAAGCTGCAGTTTGCAGAATCATGTGGGGCTCCACGCACCCTCGTCCCTTCCTGAACTAAACTCACCGTTCTTCTTGGGAACGCTTGCGTGCACGCGCCCAACTGTGGAACTTGACTGTTTTCTCCATAGAGACTAGTAACAAATGTGTTACTGGAAAATGTTCTCATGTTTTAGAGACAAGAAAGCATGTATCACTCGTTGCTGTGAGAACAGTAAGAGTCTAACAGTCACAGCTGCTCCACACACAGGCAGCTGCTCCTCCACCTCCTGATCCCAGCTGATCAGAGCAGACACTCCACACTGCAAATGAAATGGGTCTGTTCTCTGTCTCCACCTTAGATAATGTTTCTCTTAGTTTACAAGCTATTTATCCCATCTGTTGTCACTCCCTCTCTCTCTTTGTTACTCGGGGAGGACAACGCATTAACTGAAAGCGGATCACGCTCACATTGAGTCAGAGGAACCTCCACTGACTCTGTTCCTCCTGAACACATTTGTGTCTTTATTCTGTTGCTTCTCCACCTCGGTCTTCCTTTTTGCTCTTGTTTTGCCATGTAACCGCTGTGCCAAAACCTGCATTAGAGACTTCAGCTGGAATATAAAGCCATGGGACTGTCCCTACTCTCAGATCGGGAACACACGTTGACTTTTGACGAACAACCAATAGTAATGCTTAAAACAGCTCATGGGATCGCCCTGTTGGTAGAGAAATCTCTGATTGGCTGAAGTCCAGCGTCATGCTCCTGTATTTCTAAAGCTCATTTGCAGAGCTAGAAGAAGGACAAGAGATTCACTGTCCACTCAGAACACTTTGGATTACAATATGTTCAAAGAAAGAGCATATTGTAAAGAATTACATATTGCAGCTTTAAGTGTTACAATTTTATAACTTATGTGTTTTGTAGATTTTAAGTAATTACTTATGACTCATATTCTTACTATATTTTTTTTCTAATGTGAATGTTAGGGGAATCAAATTAAACTGAATTAAATTCCTTTGCTGTTTTGCTATAACATACTTACGGATCACTTCAGGAATTTTTCCAAAAAAAATGAAATATTTAGCAAAAAAGAGAGAGCTCAATTTATTTAGCAAATGTTTACATCTTTGAATTAAAGATATTTTTTTATATCTTGGTCTTGTAGGCTTTGTGTCTCTTCCTCCCCCTGTCCTGTCAGCATGTGTCTGTTGATCTCTCCTCCTTCATGTAGTCATTCACAGGTGATGCCTTTTTTCCTAATTACCCTCTTTTACCCTGAAGTAAATGTGACCCATTGGGGTGTACCCCCACATAACCTTTTTTTCTTAGTTTTCTCTTGCCAGTCAGACACAATCAACTTAGTTTATTTATGTTGAGAAGCCAAAAAGTCTCATTGTCTAATTGATAGGATAATGTGATGTGAAAAAAAAAAACGTTCTGCATGAAATTCAGCTTCCTAAAGAGATTAGAAATTGAAATACTGTCATTTACAAGGCATGTATTGACTCACAAAATGAGCAAGGACCTTCTTTTCATGCGCTGGTGTAACTAGCAAGAATACCTACAGTTTACTATCGTATAACTTGTTGTGGGTGTTGCAAGACTTTCAGGCATGTTTCTTTTCTTTTTTTGTTCCATATTCAAATGTGCACTATAGTTGAGTTCAACACAAAAGGGCAGCATCTGCAGGAAAACATCAAGGCAGAGTAAACAATTTTCCTCCGGCAATCATTAGGGCATCTTAATGTGGTTGAGGCTAAGAAAAGGCTACATAGTGGTGCACCTTTCACCCAGCTGAGCACGTATGACGAAACTCTATCATACACAGTACTTTGTACAGAAGTTACAAAACTAACTTTGACAAACACTGGATGTAAATTGGACCGCTGCCAAATGTTTTACCAAGTTATAACTCAAGAACAATGAGATTATGTTATTCTAACAAATCTTGTTAACGGGAAATTGTCAAATAAAAGCATTGGATCAAAAGCCTGAACAAAACCTAATAAGACCAGAAGCAGTTTTAGATCTGACAGGAGAAATCAGGTGCAAGAGGGTAATTGAGGCCATGAAGGCACCAAAGTTAGAATATATAGGCTTATTCATAGAATCAATATACATCATTTGATTCAGTAAGGAGACAGTTTTCTTGACATCTAGATGAAGATTTTGGGATGAAGTCAAAAGACAAGCACAAAATATAATACGCAAACAAGTAGTTGTTTTAAAACAGGGGTCTAGGAGCTGAAGAACTGTTAACTTTTGAAGGCAGTGATATGGAGGCCCACTTTACCAGTGTCTCTTTCAGCTCACAATTTATATCCAAAGCAATGTGGAACAAAGAGCAGTGTGTTTGACTATTGGGCAGAGACAATTTAAAGACCAAACTGCCACAAGCGTAGTCCAGCCTGTAAACAAGTCTGAACTCACCCTGCTTTGATTGATTGGTGCGGCCAGAGAAATTGGTCGGGTCAGCAGAGGAGGAGAAAACAGTCATCTAACCCCTTCATGGCTCTTATTTTTCTTTTTCTTCTGCTTGCCAAGAAAAATACATTCTACAGCAGGCACGTCAAAGCAGCCTAAATGTGTTGGGTTTACAGCCAGCTGAACGAAGGGGACAGACTTTGTTGCGTCACTGCTCAGTGGAGAATTTGATGAAGTTGGTATCGGTACAGTCTCTCTTTGGAGTATGTCTGCCCTCTGTCAGAGTCTGGCAGGCATAAGCTGCTCAATTTTGAAAGGACATACACTACTTGGAATGTATTTCTTACTCCTGGGATTACTACTGTAGATATGATTCTGGAGACATACTTGTGTAATAAAATAAGCAGCATTTGGTATTTGACCATTTAATAACAAGCAGTGGTGACCAGTGGCAACTTGCAAAAGCTCCACTTCCCCTAAAATATCAGATTTTTGTACATTACACATACAATGCTCAAAAATAAATAAAGGGAACACTTAAACACATCCTAGATCTCAATGAATAAAATATTACAGTTAAAATCAATGCCATATTTCCATGTAGGCTAATCCAACTCCTGTGCAAACTCTTTAGTACAAGTCAGAATAAGTATCTGTAGTGTGTGTATCCTCCAAGTCTCTGTATGCACTCCCTACAACGTTTGGACATGTTCTTGATTAGACGATGGATGTTGTCCTCAGACCTGCATCGAATAAATTCGGGTCTGGAGAATGGGCAGGAAAGTCCACAGAATCAATGTCTTCATCATCCAGGAACTGCAGACAAACTCCAGCCACATGAAGCCTTGGATTGTTATAAATCAGAAGGATCCCAGGATCCACTGCCTTGGCATATGTTTATCAGTAGGTCTGAGGATCACATCCCAGTACCTAATAGCAGTCAGGGTACCTCTGGCTAGCACATGGAGGGATGTGCAGCAAAATAAATGCCTCCCAAGACCATTAATGACCCACCACCAAAGTGGTCATAATGGAGGATGTTGGAAACAACATAACTTTCTCCCTGGTTCATTGTGAACCTGCTCAGGGTGCAAATGGTGAAGCTGCTAATCTTCGTTTTCTCTAGCAAATGCCAATCACCCTGTAGGGTGTTGGGCTGTAAGCACAGGCCCCACTTGTCAATATTGAGCCCTCATACCCTTGGAATCTTTTTCTGAGCAAAACATGATGAAGGTCACTTTGTAGATCTCTGTGTGAACCTCCTGTTTCCTTTGTACAATGGAGAAGATAATGGTCATGCTGCTAAGCTGTTGTCCTCTTACGGCCTCCTTCACATCTTCTGACAGACACAGCAAATCTTCTGTATCATACTCAGTACTACTGTACATGGCCAGTATACCCACATAGGTCCCAATCGCTAAACTGCAAGAAGTACAAACACTAAATTTATGTCAAAATGAACAGAACTAAAAGCAATCTCCAGGTCAAAAAAATAACTAACATACATTGATGTTGAGCAGGACTAGGACAAAGCTCTTTGATCTGCTGCTGATCAATGTAAGTTTTCTAGTCATCTCAGCCTTTTTATACACTTCCGGTGTTTAGCTGATTCAGCTCAGCTATTAGCCTTGTAAATAGCTAGATCATCAGTTTTCATTTCTTTTCTTCAACGTTGCGCTTGTTGATGATTATAATAGTTTGTTACAATTTTTAATAAAAAACAATGTGTGGTTCAAAAAGTTAACAATACTCCCTTAATTCCTGCTGCCATCAAGTCCAGTTTTTGTTTCTGGAGTTTTCTGGAAGGTGGGTTGAAGATGGTTCCATCATTTGATGAGGCAAACCCATTTAATTCACTTCATGTCAGATAAGGACAAAGATGGTTCAGAAAAAAAGCTATTTGGATTAGGAAGGCAAAACTGGATTGTGGGAGAATTGAAAAGATACTGATCCACCTTTTCTCCAAATCCTCACAGTAAAACCTATCTGCACTCTGGCTCAACAACACAAGCTCCTTCATCTGGAACATGTCATTGGCTGAGATGGATGACTTCTGTCAAACAATGGCAGCCCCTTTGGAACTTTGCTCCAGACCTCACCAGATTTACATCAAGGCACAGAAAACGCCGCAGACTCTTTATGCCTTCTCATTTTTTCTTCTGGCCATGTTAAGCCACTCCCATGACTGGCTTCTCAGAGCCGCCACGTCTCTTTTGCTGGGTTGAAGCCACCAGATCTATCATCCATCGATATCCCTCTCTGTGGCTGTCTGATCAATGATACCACTAATAATAACTGCCATGCTGTCACCTCAGCTCTCATCATCCCAACTGGCACAGCCAGGGGCAGCTCTTTGCAGATTGCCTCCACAGATTTGAACTCCATTAGAAAAGCTATTTACTCACCTTTCCATCCCCTCAGGCTCCCCTTCACAATGTTTGCCCAACAAAGGACCCCATAGAGGACAAAATTGCATTTTTTTTTTTTTTATCTGAGAAATAACTGCTTCATGTGCATTGCTACATAGACATTAAATTAAACTTGACTGTGTTTCAAGCCATCCACTATAGTAATGGTTATTTTAAAAGTTTAACTTAAATTCAGCATTTCTCTGTGTGAAAGCATCCATCATTTTGCAGTGCACTCCTCCATATCTTCACCTTACTCTGAGGTTAAGCTTGGAACACTGCCACTCTTTTCCCATTTACACTGCAATAAATATGTAGTGCCATACTCAGCTTTAAGAAAATGGCAAAAAATAAATAAAATAAAGTAGAATATCTATGTACTATAGATGTGTGAATACATTTCTTTTCCTCCCTGATGATCTTGGGGGAAGAAAGTAGTTGGTTAGCTCCTTTGGGCTGCCTCAGCTGCCCAACAAACAGGAAAAAGTCCTTTAAATCACTAGCTCTGGCACCTCAGCCCATTACAGCAGTCACTTAAACCAATCATTAGAGAAAGAAGACCCATTGCATTTCTGCCCCTCTATTCCATTATCACTTCTGTATTAATCATTTACTTCTCTTCAAAGACTCTCATTTACCCTCAATGGCAGTGCAAGTGTATCACAGACAGTAGGATAGTACAGCAGTCCTCTGGCCTTTTATCTGCTTGAGTAAGTTGTTTTAAAGTAGTAAAGGAGTGGGAAAGAACAGAAATTTGTAACACAAGGAAGGGTATAAAGTACAGCTTTTAAGAATGAGGCACACTTGTTCACTCTGCTCATGTTTTTTGCAATGATTATTATACATTTTAAATTCACCTAAATAGGAACTTGCCTGTACACAAATGGATTCTAGTATACATTGTAAATGTAGATAATTAAGATAACCTAAAACATTGCATTGGTATGATTTTGTATCTCCTAATTCACTAATTTCCCAAGACAGCAAAAAGTGTTTTGAATTTTTCAATGTGAATCTGTCCCTAAGAGGGGTGAGAAAATACTAATGTGAATCTCAGTCCTGGCAATCTATTATCAAACCAGTTTCTCTCTGGGTAATTTCACCGGCAATGGAGTCTAGCCCTGATAGACACAATGGGAAAGAAAATGTCATATTTCCCACCACTACTTTTTAATTCATGAGTCTTCTGCTTTATCAGATCGCTGGAGTCCTGACCTATTTTACTTTCTGCAGGTGTCCATTGTGTGTGTGGGTGTTCTTCTCCCCAAAAGGCTTGAGATTTGTTTTTTTCTTCCCTTACAATGAATAAGGCAAGGTCTCTCCGCTCCCCCCTTAGGGACAGATAACACCTCACATATAGTAAGTCAAGAGGATAGGACAGGATAAGGCTCTCAGAATTCAGAGTTAGTCTCCCACATTAGCAACATGTGGTGCATCATTTCCTCATTCTCTTCTTATTCAGTGGGATGAGGCAATTGACCAAGCCAAAGTTGTGATAAAACAATGTCAGTAAATTTAAATTTCTTGAGCAGAAGTTGTTCAGTATCAGTTAGAAGCATGAGCTAAACTAGTTGACCACTTTTGGTTCTCATTGGTCATAATATTATAAATAGGAAACTAACAAACTATTGCGTTAATTGTGATTAATTAATTGAAGTCATATTCAGCACATTTTCATCACCTTTATCTCATTTGTCATTTCCAACCTCACTGTTTCTGTATGCAAGTTTCCTTTTTATAAAATCTGTTTTTATGCATTGGGTTTTTTATGCTTAAGTTGTTGGGAGTGGAAAACCATGGTGAAGTAGACATTAGTTGGCAGTCATTGTGTATGGGCTGGTTTAGCTTAAACTTATTGTAGTTGGGAGGGCAAAGTGAGAAGCAAAGAGGAGACATTAAAATGGACAAGCATGTGAGAGTTGTTGGTCCAATAAAAGTGAAATTGACATTTCTTGTACTTTGATGATGGCGGCGCGCATGGACGCAGCGGCCCCTCCGGGAGACAGCAAGAGTAAAAGTTTTGAGTGTTTTGTCGTTCCAAGATGTTCATCACATAAAACTTACAGCTTAGAGACTTTGCTGAACATCAGGACAATGAACGTTGCTAAAATTGCGCCGCTCGGTTGTGATTTGAACATACTACGCCAGCACGGAATCCTAACCGGGACTACAATGGCTGTTACCCGCGTACTGAGGAAGCGAAAGCGGTGCCAACGTAAACAAAAGAGAGGGGAAGAGAGCAGGGATACATGCTAGGCAAGGCCAACAAGCTGGACAAGCTACGGCTACCGAGAGGATCCTGCATAGAGTGGAAAGACTGCTGTGTGTTTGCTTTTACCGAAATATGGCTCCACAATAACATCCCAGATGCGGCCATACAGCTGGGGGGCATGACATCATTCAGAGCGGACAAAGAGACAGCTATCTCTGAGCACCAAGACTAAAGCCAATGCTAACAAGGCACTCGCAGAGCTGCATGGCGCCATCAACAAACTGTTAAACATACATCCAGACAGCTTTGTAGTGGTTGGGGGAGATTTTAACCACACCAGTTTAAAGACTGTGCTCCCTATGTTTAAGCAATTTGTAAACTTTAAAACTAGAGAAGATAAAATGCTGGACTTGGTGTATTCAAACTTACCTGATGCACACAAAGCAACACTCCGCCCCCACTTCATTTGCTCTGATCATCTTTCTGTTATGCTGGTACCTTCTTACAAACCCTTATTGAAGCGCAGCAGGCCTGGTAAAAAAAAAAAAAAAAGCAAGTCCGGATCTGGCCGGAGGGTGTATCCTCGGCACTACAGGACTGTTTTATGTACACTGACTGGGAAGTTTTTAAGACAGCAGCCTCCCAGGGTGACCAGATAAATATTGAGGAGTACGTTGAGGCAGTAACCGGCTACATCGTAAAGTGCACAGAGGATGTAACTGTGATTAAGACCTTTACTGCACGTGGAATGTTAGCAAGCCATAGCAAAGCTTTTCGACAAACTAAAATAGATGAGAACACCCTGCGCATGAGCAAGTCTGCAACCAACAAGATGATGAACCATCTTAGAAGAACAGGAGGAGCACTCTCCCGCTGGGGTCTGACTTTGACTCAGAAGAATATGGAATGGAGTCTGGAGAGCTGCAGCGCTAGAGAGCAGAGCCCAGTATCAGAATTGATGACTGTTCCCTGTAGTAGTGATTTGCTCATTCAGGAGCCTATGAACAGATATGAACAGTACTTGGCCTCTACAGCAACCTCCATACCTTGTGAGAGACTGTTTAAAGCCCAAACATACTCAGGCAGAACATAATCAGAGCTGACTATGCGGAGTACCGTGCAAACCTTCGCAACACCAGAAGGCAAAGCTAAAATTTTGCGAGCATGCCAACTCCGCGTACTTGGTGTCACACAATTGCTCAACATGTATTTTTCACACCGACCACATTGAAGCTGCAGAATGTAAGTTTTTTTTTTTGTTGTGGTATCATTTGGTTAAAAATCCATAATCGTCTTTGAGCAAATTGTAATCCAAAGTGTTCTGAGTGGACAGTGAACCTATTCTCCTTCTTCTGGCCCTGTAAATGACATTTATCAATCCAGGAGCGTGACACTGGATGTCAGCTAATCAGTGATCTTTCTACAAACACGTGTGTTCCATGGGCTGTTTTGGGCATCACTATTGGCTGCTTGACTGAAGTCAGGCGTGTTCATGTACCAAGTACAATGACGGACGTTCCAGCAGAAGTCTCCATCGCGGCGTTAGACAACAATTTCACGGCAAATCAAGCGAGAAAAAGGCAGAGCGAGGTGAAGAAGCAACAGTTTAAAGGCACAAACACTGAGGAGGAATGGACCGCTTTGTGTCCTCGCGGATCCTCGTGACGGCGCAGGGTCCGCCGCACGTACTGGTTTCAGAGTGAGAGTGATAATAGACGGGATAAATTGCGTGTAAGTTTATTCAAGATTACATCATTTTACAGTCTGGATGTGGAGTGATGGTTGTCACTCTGCCCTGAGCGGGAGCTGAGAACACAGCAGCCTCTGTGTGCTCTCTGGTGGAGACAAGCTGATGGAAGCAGCCGCTGCTCAGAGTAGTAACTACAGACTGATACGTGTGTTCATGTTAGAGTCTCTAAAACACCAGAAAACTCTTTGCAAAAACAAGATAAAGTCCATACATTTGTCATTGGTCACTAGCGTTCACAAAAGACACCGAAAGGGAGGCAAGATTTCGGTTTCGGTTTCAAAACAGAGCGGAGAGAGGATTCTACATACTGCAGCTTTAAATGTAACACCGACCTACATTTCACCCGCCTAAGGAAACAGAGCAGGAGAAATTGAGACAAGCTTTCAGGAGAGACTGGAAAATGAGCTATGAAAGTACCGACACTTTTATAACATGTCTGAGAAGGACTCAAAAATGTCTACAGTGTGCTTCAGGCACACTCAACTATTAAAGTTCTGATGACCGCGTACATTCCGAGCAGAATCTGCTCTGCCTACTGACGACGTTCCGTCCGAGTATGTTTGGGCCTTGCAGGCCACATAGTGCAAAAGAAAAGGACAGCCTTGCTCCCAGAAAATGTGACAAAGTGTAACACTGCCCTCTCTTTTTATATTCTCACTTTATTTAATTGCAATAACAAAACATGCATTGCTGTCTTAAAAAGATTGCACTTCTTGTAGTGTTGACCTTTGACAGCATGTGCAGACAAGAAAAAAAAAGGCAGGGGCAGCATGGGTGGGGGGGTGGTGGGGGGGTGGTGGGGGTGGCCCGGGAGTCATTGACAGACTGACCCACTTCATGTACGGTGTGGGGAGCCAGCCAGCAACAAATATATACGATATAAATCTAGATAATTTTATTTCAAATGAAGTCTGATCAGAAAGGCAATTCTGGGTTAAATTTGCTGATGAAAAATGCTACACAGGCTCATTTATTAACTAACAGTTGCACAATATGTGCCACTTTTGTTTTTTTCACCCGTAAGGGACAGCACGTGTGAGTGAGTTCTGTAGTGTGGCTTGTTATTGGAAAGGTCTGGGTTAGGACGCACTCAGAAATCCATGTAACTGAGCTTTACATGCTGTTCTGAGAAGTAAAAGCATCAACTCAAGTATTTTTATACAAAATACGATATTTATTGATATATGTAGGGCTGGGCGATATGGCCTTTTATAAATACCGCGATATTTTTAGGCCATGTCACGATACACGATATATATCTCGATATTTTGCATTACCCTTGAATTAACACTTTGATGCACAAAATCACATCAATATGATGATTCTATATGTCTACATTAAAACATTCTTGATCATACTGCATTAATATATGCCAATTTTAAACTTTCATGCAAAAAAGGAGATATCACAACTAAGTCAAAGTTGACATAACTGTATTTATTAAACAGTGAGTGGCTCAAACATAAAATTGTTAACAGAAAGTGCACATTCTGTGCAAAATTGTCACAGAGACATTTCAAAACAAGACATTAGTGCAGGATGCAACTCACATGGCATTTCAAAACACAAAATTAAAGTGCACTTTTTGTACATAATGCCACTACAATATTTTAAAACAAATAGTTCCCTTTTGTGCATGTTGTCATTAAGATGACATTTCAAAAAAAAAAAAAAAAAAAAGTCCGCGAGTTTAACGGTATGGTCATTTTCAACACCGCACAGACTACAAGCTGCGATATATCGAGTATATTCGATATATCGCCCAGCCCTAGATATATGCGATATTGTAGTTTTCTATATCGCCAAAATAGAAAACTTTATACATCTTGAATCTCAATATATTGCCCAGCCTAATTTATAATACAGCCTAAATTAAAACAAATGGGTATATGAAGCACATGTGTTTATTTAATATACTGCTCTTATATTGTTTTTAAGTTAGACATTTATTTCATTACATGTTTTCTTTTTATTTGTCATGCTCACTCATGTGGTTCTCTGGCATTCACTAATGACTTATTAGACCCATTTGTTGCAGACTTTACATCCTTTAACGCTTTTTGAAAGAAGTTTATATTTGTGAATATCTCAGTTACTAATCTTACAAAATGTGTAACCGTGTCTCATCCTGCTGCTCTTTAGGAAGGTAAACTCTGTCCCATTTTTCAAGGTATATGCACGTCTTCTTACATTCATTCATCTCTCTTCTGAATTGTTTCCTGTTTGCTCCTGCTGCCGCCACTAATCTCGTGAAAACTGCCTCCCAGGACATTTCAGGTAGCAGTTCTCGTGAGGCTAGTGACAGCGTCCAGTTTAGAAAGACAGGGGAATGTTTTTATTTATTTATCTTTTAATTATTTTTACATAAAAAAAATGTCCTGGTCTATTGAGAGAAACTTCAGTTTTTTAATATCATTATTTTACTTTTTGTAATACTTTCCATCATAGTTCAGTATTTATGATTAACACTTTGTTTTAAATCTCAAAGGCTACCAGTTTGCAATGACACACCCTATCTACACTATGTGCAGCTCCAGGAAAATGTCAGAAAAAGAATTCCTTGCTCCATTGAGATGGTGATACAAGCATGCAAGTGGGAGATCGGCAGTGGGATTGAAGCCCCATCTGCAATGGTGTGTGCAGTTCTGTTGTCATGATTCAGAAGCCACTCAAAAAAGCAGAGCTTTCGATTTCCCAGTTGATCTACTGTATGATCCATTCCCCGAATAAGATTAGACATCTGTGGTACCCTGAGAAAATCTTGTGATGCACCAGAAATAGAAGAGATGATATGCCATTAGTCTACATGAGAATGTTTTAACAATGCAGAAAATGAATGTTAATAATCATGAAATCAGAAATCAGAACCTATCATTGAGTCATAAAATATAGCAAACCATACTTTTGCTATATACTGTGTGTATAGCATGAGGCCCTTCGCCAGCTCGGGCCTAATAAAAATAATAAAACAACAACAGGAAAAACAATATATATATATATATATATATATATTGTTTTTCCTGTTGTTGTTTTGCCTCATGCTCTCGTAGTGGCCACACTATTAGGGAAGGGGCGGAGCCTATGCTAAGGCCACATGACCGTCAGTGACCAGGGACCCTTGTCATGTTGTAGGCATGCCCCCACGCTTTCCGAAAATGTATAGTTAATGGTACTCAAAAAGGGGGAAACATTGTTATTGTGCTGGAATATCATGGAACCAACTCACCTACTTTTCATCCACTGAACCATTATGTAGAGTCTCAAAAATTCAAACAAAATTCAATCGCGCGCTTCTCTAATTTCTGGCTATTTCCGATTTAAAAAATGCAAAAATCTGACGCGCCAGTGCCCCCAAGTACACCAAGAATGCATTACGAGACCGGAATTGCCAAAAAAATGAATTCATCGTAGAATCATGAAAATTGACACAGAAGTAGACCATGACAAGACAAGTAAAAAATATTACTCAGACCACATTAAAAAACACACAGGACGTCCAGAATCTTGAAATTAAAATTGCAAAATTGCTATTTCCGCTCACGTTGTATTATAATGCATTTCTTCTAGGGCGTTTCACTGGCGGGGTTCAAAATCCCTGGAGATCATCGAGAGAAGTGGGACACCAAAAGCTATTCATGGATTTTTGATAGCTTTTACAGTGTTTGCAGGGCGGAGCCATGAATCTTGGCCTAATTTTTTTTTCTTTAAATGCTCCCATTTGCACATACAAAGTCGGATTAGCGTCAAATATGACTGTTGTCGACGCAAAAAATAAGTCAACGCAAAATGTGGGTGCCGATGCAACGTCTGACTAACACAAAGATGCCGGCTCAGGAGAATAACTAACTCGAGTGGCTCCTCCAAGTTTCAAAAGTGCAAGGCAGTGTCGTTCGTCGAAGGTAGATGTTCCCCGTAACACTTGTCCTTTATCCCGAGTGTGACTGGACAGCAGCACGTCAACGCTAGAAAGAGGAGACACCCGCCTTTACATCAGCAGCTGCAGCAGCGCACGCACTGAGCCAAGCGTAAAAAAAACACATTCTCCTTACAACCAGTGCATAACGTCAAATGGCTCTCACCATTAAAATATGAACAAAAAAGCTTTGCTGTTTTCCCGAGTCAGGGTGAGAAGTTGCTCTACACCAGTGGTTCCCAAACTTTAATATAGATCATAATGATGGGATCAATGAGTGATAACATACATTTTAAAGAATTGGATTTTGTAAATAAGTGGAATAAAACAGTATTTAGTGGGTCCTGAATAGATTTATTTCTGTAGTTTTTATCGTTTCGTACCATACTGTGAAACCAAGACTGACCCTTGTATTTTCAGTTCATGTTCTAATCAAGATCTTTTACATCATCATTATTATTATCATTTTTAACTAAAAATTAACATTATAAAACCCCATATTTATTTGTTACGTTTTCATTTTTTCTCGTATTTTTTTGTTTGTTGGAAAATCTCTCTGTTTTAGCATTTGGAATTTTGAGTTTAAGAAAAATGTGAGTGGCAGAGTGTATTACTTTAATTTGTTGTTATTTTCATGTGAATGAAGAATAAAAATATGCACTTTTTTCAGTAAGCTAGGCCTATGTGTTTTCAACATAAATCTTAAATTATGTTGGTTCAAGAAGGACACCATGACAGGCTGCCGGCTCCCACTGACTTTTTAATTTTTTATTGAATGCTACCCCTGAATCTGAATGCATTATTTTGTACTTTTATATTCTTACTGAACTTTATTTTGGAATTTTGTGTTGAAGAGCAATAAACATATATTGCAATGTTAAGGAATCATGTTTTTTTTTTTTTCATTTTAGATATGTAAATCAACATGTATAAATTACTTTTAGTCAATTAATGGGGAGATAATCGAATTGAGTCGAATCGAACTGGAAAAAATAATCGCTAGATTAATCGTTTAAAAAATAATAGTTTATCTCAGGCCTACTCCCGGCCCTAAACCAGCTCAATATGGAAAAACGGACTTTGGAATGAAGATAATTTAATATGGGGTAAACGTTGTATTTTAACGCACTCCTAGGGCGTTTCACTGATGGGCTCAAAATCGCTGGTTATCATCTAGAGAAGTGGGACATCAAATGTTATCTTTAGATTTTTGATAACTTGCATTTTGGCCAAAACCTTTTGAAAATGTAAATTTTTTGAAAATGCTCCCATTTGCACATACAAACTTTGATTTGTGTCAAATGTGAATCAGTTGTTCAACTCTCGGCCTTAAACCAGCTCAATGTGGAAATACGGAAATTGGCACGTTAGCGCCCCCTTACAGAGTGAAGACAATTTAATATGGGGAAAAAAAGTCAAAAATGTTTTGGAATTTTTCACGAACTTCTGTTTTGGCCTCTCGATCTAAAAAGTCAATGAGGTGCATGGTTTATTTTTCATTGTGTTATTTTGTATCGAGATACTCTCCATTTTGTGTTAATAGGAAATTGGCCAAATCTTGAAAATCTTCAGCTCACACTTCTCCTGGAGCTGCTACTACTACTACTACTACTACTACTACTACTACTATTACTACTACTATTACTATTATTACTACTACTACTACTACTACTACTACTACTATTATTACTATTATTAATATTACTACTACTATTATTACTATTACTACTACTACTATTACTACTATTACTACTACTACTATTACTACTACTACTACTATTACTACTACTACTACTATTACTACTATTACTACTACTACTATTACTACTACTACTTCTATTACTACTACTACTACTACTACTACAACTACAGCAATGTTCTTGGATGTGTTAGTACAACCACAAAAATCATAAATATGTCTAAGTTTATACCTCAATATTACATTTCTGTCCAAACAAATCAATAATAATGCATTGATAATATAAAATTCACTGTTATGTCTTTGTACTTGAACTTGAGGCAGCGCATCAAAGGCGGCGCAGATTGCCAAAGGCGGGGCAATTTGGAGAAGGCGCGACAAAGGCAGTGTGGCAAAAGCAGCGCAGGAAAAACGACGGCGCGGCGAAGATGGCGCGGCGAAGGCAATTTATATATTTATTAAATATATATTTATATTTATTAAATATATATTTATATTTATTAAAATCTATTATATATTTATTATTATTTATAAGCTGTGATTCTTCTGAGAATTGAGGTAGTTGATTATGTTATGAAAGTGTACACATTTTCTGTGCTTTCTATTATTTCTCTGATCACACAACAAAGACTATTTTATATAATGAACCTGCATGTAAAGATACTATCCCCCTTCCTGATGGAGTAGGAATACAATCAGAGTGGGTTAATTGCACTGTGATCTGATTTAATCAAATAAAACCAGAGCAGTTAAATTGTAATTAAGGGCAGCAGTAGATTGTGGATGGGCTTTTAGGTAAAACCATAAGTCACAGAATTGATAAGGGAAGATTAATAAAGAAGTCCTCCAAGGAAGCCAGGGAATACAGAGCTAAAACTAGATGGACTCCATGGATTGCTCTGAGATGCAATTTTTGACTTCTCATTGTCGATTATCAGAAAAGAAGAGAAAAGATTATTTTTCTATAATTTGGTTGCGCCGTTTGTAGCGAAATTGGTGCTATTCATACTGAAAGAAAAAGTGCGTTTGGATTATGAGAGCCAGTCTACCCATTATATAGCAGCTTTTGTCACATATGGCATGATTGAGGTATTACCAGAACATTGCTTTTCCTCAATCATCACAGGCAGAATTATGTTTAAAATGAGGCTGCGGCACAGCTAATGCGACAGCAGCCATTTGTCTTGTTATTTATTATACTCTTTTTCTATTTGCATTGAATTGCTACAGAAAATGAATGAGAGCCGTGAGAACATAGTTTTAAAATATATACTGTAGTTTCAAAGAGGGACTTCTGTGGAAGGGGACTAAGAAGAAATGGTAGAAAGGACAATGGAAGATTGAACAGATAAAAAGGGATGAAAAGGGGTGGGTAGAAGTATAAATATCGGGAAGCAAAAACAACTGGGTGTCTGGTTTGGGAAAAGCCAAAGTGAATCTGATTTCAAAGTTGCGAGAAAATTCTTTATCAGTTAAAGACATTGTGCCATATAAGGCCTCGTAGATCAATAAATCAAAGATCATTTGCTTGAAAAACAGATGTAAACACCACCATAAAGACTCTCTTATTGACTTTTTTGGAAAAGTTTTGCGCAGTTGGATTGTGGGACGTAGAGTCCAGTAAACAGATGCATAGAAGTGGCTTTACTTCATTCTTACAGAGATTTCTTGTGTTACTTTGCCAGACGAGGAAAGTGATTCGCTTGACATCTTTTCTCATTTATTCCCGCTGTTCCCCGTGATATCACCTCACTCAGCGTGACATTCAATTTCGGCTGGATTCAGATCTTTCCGTCACGTGTAAGCCCCCAAAAAAGCATCTGCCGTTGTTTTTGCCTCAACTTTCAAGCTGTGAATACACCAGAAATGTGTTGGAAAATCACTTTGGCAGAGTTTTCAGGGGCAAAGACAAGAGAACACAATAAGAATGAAGTAAGAAGACTTTTCTGTATTCATCTACGCAGAGGTGTGAAAAGTACTATTATATCCTACTCAAGTAGAAGTACTGTTACTTGATTGAAATTGTACTCAAGTACAAGTAAGTCATACATAAAATACTCAAGTACAAGTCAAAAGTAGCTCAATTAAAGAGTACTCAATGTAAAAGTTACTTTTCTAATTGCCCTACGGCAGGAGTCCTCAATCCTGGTCCTGAAATGACCAGGATTGTTATCAGGCTTCTGCAGAGCTTGATGATGAGTTCATCATTTGAATCAGGTGTGTTGGAAGAGGGAAACATCTAAAACATGCTGAATAGTGGCCCTTGAGGACCAGGATTGGGGACCCCTGCCCTACGGGGATGATTAATGTTTTTTTCAGATTTTGATTCTGAGTTAATTTCACCACCCACGTTTATTTTTGGCAATAAATCTTGCCACGGTTCCATTGCATACAGTAAATATCTCATGAATAAACTTTAAATCAAATCTGGCACAATTGGAACTTCA
This sequence comes from Gouania willdenowi, assembly GCF_900634775.1. Taxonomy (NCBI): domain Eukaryota; kingdom Metazoa; phylum Chordata; class Actinopteri; order Blenniiformes; family Gobiesocidae; genus Gouania; species Gouania willdenowi. The sequence continues at coordinate 16,340,406 of NC_041055.1, forward strand.
TATATTTTCCACAAAGTAATCTGTATAAAATAAGGTTTGTCAAATTGTACAATATTTTTTTTCTTTAAATAAAATAACACCAATAAATTCAATTCAAAATAAAAAACAATTCTCAGTCTTTAAGTATAACTACATTTATGATCTCTAAAACTGAGAAAATAACCAGCATTTAATGCTGTTTTGATGTGATGCATTCGATTGCTGTGTGGTCATTTCATTTTTTGTAATTTCACAATGTCCGTTGATCATTTTAAAACAAAAAAAATAAAAATTTACTCAGTAGCAGTTGGGTGTAGAAATGTACCTAATTACTTTACTTATTTTAAAACATATTTAAGTACAATTACTGATTTAGAAATATACTCAAAAAAGTACAAGTATCCATAAAAGCAACTTGACTACTCAATGAGACTCCATATCCCACAATGCAACATGCAAAACTTTTCAAGAAAGAGAGCCTTTGCAATGGATGTCAAAACAATCAATTCAAACCAAACCAATTTCAATGTTTTCCATCTTTTTTTAATCAAATAATCTTCTATCTATGAGGCTTACACTGTGTTTTTCTCTGATGAATATTGTTTAACCACAAGCGTGGCCTCTGATCAGCTCTGCTTCTGGTCACTGTGAGGTCAACTAGGCCACATCCATCTGCAATGAAACGCAGGTTCCTCCCCTTCCAGCCACTACAGAGTGATGACGGCCTTGTCTGAGATAAAGGCCGATCCATCGGCCTGATTTGTAGCCAGTGGGGCAATTTCAATAACCGTCTTTGGCTTGATAGATGAGGGCCCTGTTGATAAAGGGCCAATTTACCAAGGGGCCAATAGGGATGAAATTGCAGCAGTCGACTTTATTTTGTCCTCTCTTCAATCCAAAGCTAAACAAGGCTGGAGGGAAAGGACCCATGTAGAGTAGACAGAGTCTGGATAAATTGTTGTTATTTTGCTGGTGGCCAAAAGCGAGGTTGTGTAGGATAACAAGCGCCGCTTGCTTCCTCAAACAGGCAGGTTTTAGTATATAAATGATTGAGCAGACGACAGACAGGCCTGTTGGAAGACACAAGGCAGCTCAGAGCAGTAATGGTTCCAATTTCACAAAGGAGACACTTCTTTCACTAACGAGACAGAATCTGATCATGGCAATGTCTATAAATGCTTCAGACTTTAGAAATCCCTCAAGCTATTCTATTTAAACTGTGTGCTAATTATAAGGTATACATGCTTCATCAAAATGGGAGGGGGAGTGGGGGTGACCTAGTGGTTAAGGATGCTGAACTTGTAATCAGAGAGTCGCCGGTTGAAGTCTCGCCCGGGCCAACACTGTGGGATCCTGAGCAAGTCCCTTAACCCCCAACTGCTCCCTGGGCCCCGGACCGTGGCTGCCTGTGCCCACTGCTCCTCAGGGATGGGTCAAATACAGAAAACACATTTTGTGTATGTACCTGTATGAATATGAGTAAAACTGAATTAAATAACCAGCATCCTGATTCAAATCATTGCAGCTGTCTATCATCTATATATATATATATATAGATTTAAAAGTTTCAGGTACCCGAAATTTACAAAAGAAAAACCCTTCGGGAGCAAAATCAACTGAGTTTAGTCCCAGAATGCTTCTGAAGTAATTAGAACCATATGTGCTTTAATGGGAAAAATTGAGGGCAAGGAACTGTGGTAGGACACCTTCATGTCACACTTCATTTAGATATACTGTATTGGGCACTTGCAAAGAATAGATTATTCAAGGCCCACACACTTGGAACTGCTTTTCAATACTCAGTGGAAGATGGGGAGGACCTCTACCTGTTAGGGGTCATGATCATTGGCCTGCTAATGATGGGGGTATGTGCCTTTCTAATCCTTTGTATGAAAACTTTCTGAAGATATCAAGGTACTTCGAAAAAAGATGGACTTTTCTTTTGAACTGGAGGAACGCAAACGACGTCTGGGAATGCAGGGAACAACCTAAGAATGTTTGACCAGAGAGACAAGCTTTGATGTAAATTTTCTGTGTTCAAAACAGGGGAAGGGACTTAGATAAGCAAACTGCTTCTCTCGCCTCCTTTTTTGGCATGTACAAAAAGAAAAAAGAAAAAAAAAAGTGAATGTAACCATGTCGGAAATAAACTGAATACATAAATAAATAAATAAATAAAATACTTGGTTCTCACCACTATTTGATTATATTTGTAGAATAAATGTAAATCATGTTGCAGAAGCACTGAGTCCTAACGGGAACCCAGAGTCTGTAAGATCAGGTGATCATTATTTAACTATAGCTATAATGATTTAAAATAGAAAACATTGTTGATGTTTTTGTTTTTACTTTTAATTACTGTTGTCTTGTGTTGCATGGCTGTTTAAGTAGGGATGCTGGTTTGCTCACTCCTATCGCTGGGACACAACAGCAAGAAATGTAATGTCGAATCATTTCAGAGGTAGTCATTTATGGGGTGCCGTTTGTAAAGTTCCACATGATAAAATAACTTTTTGCAACATTTAACAACAAACCACGTTTAAAAAACGCATGTGAAATTGTTTGTTACTTTTGACCAGATTTACAGGGATATTTGTAATATTTACTTTTCTCGTAAAAATATAATGTCACTGTTAAATCTAAGTGTTACATCTAAATGTTAAATATGAAATCTAAACGTTACATTTAAACATATTTGTTAAATCTCAATCTAAATATTAAATATCAACTCCAAATGTTAAATCTAAATCTAAATGCTCGATATAAATATAGATGTTACATTTAAATGTAATTGTTAAATCTAAATGTTAAATGTTAAAAATGTTAAATCTAAATGTTAAATCTAAATGTTAAATATTAAATCTAAATGTTAAATCTAAATGTGAAATATTAAATCTAAATGTTAAATCAAAATCTAAATGTTAAATATAACAATAAAATCTAAATATCAAATCTAAAAGTTAATTATTAAATCTAAAAATTAAATCTTAATTCTAAATCTAAATGTTAAATATTAAATCTAAATATCAAATATGTGTTGAATCTAAATCTAAATTTTAAATATTAAATATAAATGTTGCATGTAAATGTTCAATGATTTAACATTGACATTATATTTTTATAGGAAAAGTAAATATCACATGGGTGCGTAAAAAAAATTCACATATGTTTCTTAAATGTGGTTTGTTGCTAAATTTTGGGGGGAAAATATGTTTATTTTAACATGTGCATTGTGCAACTTTACAAGCGGCACCTCATAGTAATTTCCCTAGAAAATATTTCAAGGGAAATATTCTACAATATTTTTTAGAATGGGAAAAAAAGACAAAAAATTGCAGTTGTAAAAATAACCATACATGTATTTGACTTTTTTTTTTTAGATCATGAGAAGAATTGCAATAAATCATAAATGTAACAATAACAGGCACTCATATTGTGAACATGATGACATATTAAAGTCTTTCTGAGCTAGATATTTTTACGAGCCGCTACGTCTTTGAGTCTTGAGTCACAAAGCTAAATATTCATTCTGCCAACCGTCATTGGGATTGCACCACCTGTGTTCACCATCATCACATTGTGAAGCAATACATCAAAAACTCGTTGTTTCAGACAGAGATTAGCACTAATCTCACTCCTGCTTTCTGAGTTGTGTTGCTCTGCTTTCTTCTTTGTGCTGTCTGTAAAACTCTTTTTTTTTTTTTTTTTTTTTTTTAAAAAAAAAAAAAAAAAAGAACTTTGAACCCTTGGAAGATTTGAGAATGAAAGAGAGCATTCGATGTATTGTAATGCTAAAGGCGGCATCATTAACCTGGTGAAGTATTTGTCCACACGTGTGAAAAGAGCTGATGAAATACAGACGAAGTAGGATAAAAGGAGGCTAAGCTTAGAAAATCAACAGTGACTGCACCTACGATAATTCAACATAAGCACACTTTTCCCAAAAGCAGATTAATATTTCAGTTGGACATTCTTTCAGAGGGATATTAAACTCATTCTAAACCCTGCAACTCTCAAAAGCCATTTGCGTGCATGACTGCTCCCAGTTAAATGCTGCATTATCCAGGCCAAGCTTGTTTTCATCCTGTAATCTTATTAATCAATTATGTTTTCTGCTGTCATAGCTTGCTGCGTATCTGTGTAAGTGAATAAACAGGAACACTGTTGAACATTGAACACATACACGGCTACCAACTGTGAGGACAATCAGGACGGCAGCTATTCCTGGTTACAAGCCTAGGGGGCCTACTGTCTGTTACTTTACCCAGACAATGCTCACTCATAGGGAAATTGATATTGCCGTGGATTTTGTAGGATATGCACAAGTCTGGATTTAAAGGCCATGGAATTTTTCAATTTACTGTCAACACACGGTCAGAATCACATCACAGGTCTGTTTGGAGTGAACTCATTCAATCCTAAGTAACTAAATGTATCTTGTATTAAAACATTAAATTTGACAAATATGAATACATAAATGAAATACACAGCTCCTTGTTGTTTCTTTTGTATTGTCACAGCCTGTCAGTTGGTGGGTTATATGATTGATTTATTTGTTAAATTAGTTTCTGTGGGGTTTAATCTTTGTTTTTTGTTTTTTTCTAGGTTGATTGTGAAACATTCTTTCCTGGGCGTTGCTATTTTGGGTATGTGGGTTGTGTTTGAAGCAATCTGCAACCCGTCACATGAATGCACTTTAGATCAGTGTTTCTCAGATGGGGGTACGTGTGCCCCTAGGGGTACGCAATGGCACTACCGGGGGGTACTTGAGAGAGAGAGAGTGAGAGTGTGTCACAAAATGACACCGAAAACACACACACACACTGAGAGGGAATAATTGAAATAATATCGACAACACAGAAAAATGACAACAAAGACACACTAAATGAGAAAAAAACACACAAGATCACACAAAAATAACAGAGAAACATACAAAAAAACGACATAAGAAACAACCAAACGACACCAAAAACACACACATTAAGAGAGAATAATTTAAATAATATTAACAACACACAAAAACGACAACAAAAACACAAAAAATAAGATAAAAACTATACCGAATAATAAAAATAAAAGACGAACAACCACAAACTACACTAAATGACACCGAAAATACACACACACTGAGAGAGAATAATTGAAATAATACCAACAACTCAGAAAAACGACAACAAAGACACACTAAATGAGAGAAAAACACACAAGATCACACAAAAAAACCAGAGAAACATACAAAAAACATAAGAAACAACCAAACGACACCAAAAAACACACACATTAAGAGAGAATCATTTAAATAATTTTAACAACACACAAAAACGACAAGAAAAACACGCAAAATTTAATGGATAAAAAAAAAAAAAAAGACGAACAACCACAAACTACGTGAAATGACAACAAAAGCACACAAAATGATGATAGAAATGATCTTGATTGGAACATGAACTGATAAAACAAGGATAAGTCTCTTGGTTCCACACCAGGAGGGAAATGACCATAAATAATAAAAACTAGAAATACATCTATTCTGGAGGCACTAAATACTGTTTCTTTCCACTTACTGTATTTACAAAATGAGGTCATTTAAAACGTGCGTTATCACTCGTTCATTCCACCATTATGTTTTAAAGTTGTTTTTTCACAGTATTCTGAGCAAAATGTAGTAGTCAGACATAAGGGGGTACTTGGATTCAAAAGTAAGAGAAAGGGGGTACTGAGCCAAAAAAAAAGTTTGAGAACCACTGCTTTAGATGACAGGTCTAAAGCTGAGAAAATAAAAGTTTGATACTGATTCAGGACAGAAATATATCAGCATTTAGCCCCAAACACGTAATATCATCCACATTTCAGATATTTCCACATTTCATGTTGTCGTCACTTCATGATTACTAGAGTCAATGGTGAGATAGCATTTAAGTCTAACATTTGAGCTCTTAGTTACATGTCATCCAGTTCCTTGGACATTATGTATGGATTTAAAAACCCATCAAAAATGTCACAAATACACAAAAATGTGTTTTACTCACATTCAAGGATTCACAAACAAACTCAGTGTGGTTTGCTAATTCATAGCATGTTCCATAAACCAATGCATTTTGTTTTGAGAATAAGAATCGCATCAATCAAACACAGGGTGCTTTACATGTAAAGGAACATGTCTTCATTTACAAAATATGATCCTCAAGTACAAACTGAAATCTTCAAGTACAAAACAGGATATATTTTAGAAAGTTTACTGGCATTTGTGTATCAATCTGCAAGGTGGAAAATGAGTGTCAAAAGTCATGTGACTATGGTAAGATGGTGCCAAAAGTCATGACTGTTTTTAATTTGTTGTTTGTTTTTGTACTTGAGGAAATGTGTCTTTGTAAGTGTAAAACATGCTTTATTTGTTGCTAAAGCATGATGGCTTGGTTTGATGGGTATGTTTCTTATCTGCAAAACAAAATGCATTGGTATACAGTATGTCATGAATAATGTTTTGCATTTGCCAAGTAAACACAGTTTGTGAATCGTTGGCCGTGAGTAAAACATGTTTTGTGTGTTTATCAGGGTTTGCATAATATGAAGTCAATAGTTATGACTGTATGAGAAGACCGGAAACATTGCCGTGAATTAATTTTGTTTTGACACAAGGAATGGGGCTTTGAAAATGGTGGTGGATGCAGCATTTGGATGCCACTATCAGCTATCTTACAACAGATCAATGCATGCCAAGTTCTGGCTGAACAAGCAAGACATTGTATTATGAATCAAATTGTAGCATAGTTTGTTGAATTGCACACCTGAGTAATTACTACAGTTTGTCAAACATGGAGACCTCCACAACACGTTTAAAGGGCTTTTTATTACATTTGTTGCTTCTATTTGCCACTGGTGTTTAGTCCATGTCTTCACTATCATACTACTCATATTGAGTATGAAGTAAATTCACATTACATAGTATGTAAAGATTGAGTATGCGAGAAATACCCGGATGTGTACTATATACGTAGGACATTTCTCTACGTAGTATGCACAGTGGGCACAGAACTCATACTCAACCGCCCCATGATGCATTGCGAGCGGAATGTAAAATCGACTTAAGCTGAAAATCAAACATCCGCTTTTCAAAACAAAAGCATCTCTTCTTGTCTTCCACTCGTTTTAAACGCTTTTGTAAATAGGGATCCTGTTTTGAAATAATCTGGAAGGTTTGTCAGTAACACAATGGCGGGTTTCCAAAAATGTCAGCATGAAATGTGTTTCTGCATGTTTTATGGATCAAATGACCACATGTCTGTATTGACAGAGTAGAACTTTGATTTGGTTTTGCACATAATATTGATCGCACTTGGAAAATAGCAAATAATTAACTATAGGGATAAATTGGGAAGCTGTGCTGCAGTTCAGTGCTGGGACATTTTCGTTCTGTTTCTTCTACATTGTGCTTGTTGACTCTTGCTCCTCGGTTTTGCTTTTTGTGTTTTTTGATAACCTCTACCTCCCTGGACTGACCATGCCGCAGAAAACAATAAACGTGGGTATAATGCACCTGAGCTCCGCCTCTGTTCCTGCATTTGGGTCTGCACCTACACATGCCCGTGACATATTTAGTTTCAGTGTGCTTCTGGTTTTTGTCGTTCTAAGTCAAAAATAATGATAATACATTTTATTTGAAAAATCAGTGCCTTTCAGGTTACCCAAGGTCACTTCACAGTGCATAATAAAACCACAACAGTATAAAAACACAATTAAAGTTAAGCTAAAATAGTATAAAAACAACAGTAAAAGTGAAGAAATGCATCTTGAAAATCTAGGAAGTATACTTTAGTGGGAACGGTCATCATACTAGTGTAACCAGGCGGTTACAGCGTGGTAGTTTCCCACCGTCATATAGCCCGTGAACGCATCATCCCCGTCTACCGGACGCTTTCTTAACCGCACCCTCTGATTAGAAGGATTATAAGTAGTGTGCACGCCGTAGCGTCTGCGTGTTCGGGGCTCCTAGGCTGTACTGTCGGGTGCTAAATGTGAGTACTCGTCTCTTCAAGTTTTTGTGTTAATGTCCTCAATAACTTATTGTTGCCCTGTCCCTGGGTTAGGCTATCGATGGGCGTTTGCATTGAGGGGGAAATGCTGCTTTTGTGAGGCGCCCTGAGCCCCTGTGGGAACCGGGTTTCCAAGTGTGGAAGGTAGCTTTTTTTTTTCCTGATTCTTTATTAAGTGTAGATGTTCTGGAAGCTAATTGTTATGTTCTTTTATACAGTTGGCCGCTGCTGTTCAAATAAGCTCTCAAATCAGGTTTAAATAAGCTCTCAAATCATGTTTACTAAACGTGGCACCATGCACTTTAACTGAATGAAGTGAGGTTTAGCTGATTAGTTTGATTTTGTTACTCTTTGTCTAACGTTTGGGTTGTTTTTGGTTGAGTTACTAACCTTAAGTTTGTTAATATTTTCTAAACTTCAGCTTGTTTGGTAAAGTTTTGTTGGTGTTGAAAGTTTATCATATTTTTGTACTTCAAGCTTTTAAACTACATCATAAAAAAAAGAAGTATTTTATTATGATTGTTGATGATAAATAAAATAACATATTTTGCTACCATTTTGGTCTGTTCATATTCTTGCCAGACTAATGCGGTGAGATTTACTTCACCAAAAAGGGAACCCCTGCCTTCCCATTGGTTACACTAGTAGTGTATAGTATGTTAGTATGTGATTTGGAACACAGACTCAATGTCATTGCTAAATCAGGTCACACCTCCTCTCTCTCACATCTGTTTATTTTCACGGTTTGAGACATCTCTTCCATTTTTCTCAGTTTTAGAAGTGTCCGTACCAACACACCTGATTGCAAAGTAAGGCTTTTTTTTAAAGACTAGCATTATGATCAATTTATCAGATTCAGTGTATGTGTTGGAGAAGTTGTGACCCTTCAGGAACAAGGCTATCCAATTTTTTCTCCCATCTATGCTAAGCCCTATTCCCACGGGATTAGTTTTACCTAGGGACCACATGTAATAAATAAATGACCCCCCCCCCCCAACGTCTGCTTTTCATGTGGCGTGTCGCACGGGATAACCGAAGCCTGAGATTTTGCTGAAATTTACGGACATCTCCCGGATATGTCAACGCACTGCGTAAACCAAATTAAAAAAATATAAAAACTGATTGTTTTTTCTTTTATTAATTCAAAACCCAAAACAAAAAAAAAAAACCAAACAAGCAGCATTTGTTTTTCTGTTTTAAAATTAAATCTGATTCTGTTTGTGTGATATTTGGATATTTACGGGGGTTCATGTTTTAATCTCACCACACAGAGGGGACACACAGACGGACTTTTACTCTGCTGCGTTTGATAAAAAATGATCTTGTATCATGTTGTCCACCTCGCACTGATGACAGATGTGTCGATGAAGTTTCATGAAAGAGTTATTGGTGCTCCAAGTCCGAATCTGTGAATATCTTACAACTTTACCAAACAGTGTTACGATCCAAATAGTATCCAGATAAACTGGTGACTGGACGGACTTTTGCTCCCAGTCCGGACATAAAAAAGAAGCAACGCATAAGTCACATTACTGGTGAATTGAAACATTAATACATAAATAAATCAAAACATAAAGATGGATGTTACATAAAACATGTACATATGTGGAACCAGAGGTGGTGTAATGAATCTACTAGTGTTTCTTGTGATCAACTTCCGTGTGTGTTGACGGCTGCCGTAAGTGGTATTTATTATAACTTGCAAAATAAACATTTTTACTGCCCTCAAAAACGCTGTAATATTTTTGCGAAAGTGTCAAATCGTAGAAGTTCTAACATCTATTGTTCATCACACCAGCCTCACAGTTGATAGTCGGTCACCAGTTTATTTGGATACTATTTGGATCGTAACACCGCGAAACAAAACATAAACGTGAGCAGCTTTTTATGAGCTAAAACATCCACACACTGAATGAAAACATTAGCAGGACCAGAAAACTCAAAGAACAAAGGGTATACGGATTCAGATCCCGCCCATTTCTGTCTAAATCACAGAGATGCCTATTCGCATTGGATTAGTATTATCACAGAACCTCGGAGTGTAGCAAAATATAGTAGGTAAATTGCGGAGGAATTTTTACTTTACAAATTACTGACATGGACGATTCGCACAGGATTAACATCACATTCTCCGCAATTATTACAAATCGCACGTGATCTTTAGGTAAAACTAATCCCGTGCAGATATGGCTTTAGTTATTTAACACATCTTTCAAGGCATGTTTTTTTCTCCTCCAGTCAGTCCTTATATCAGTTTCTTACTTACTTTTGTTTGTATCGGAACCATCAGTAATTACTTGTATTCTTATCACCGGGAAATCATTTGACACAGTTTGCATAGCAGGGCCCTAACTCTGCTGCCTTACCCTCTGTACGACATGTTACAGTGTAGGGAATTAGATTTATTTAGCATCCATTTATTAATCATTTTGACTGGTCCACTAATTCCTGCAGGCAGTGCAGGAGGATTCCAGGGATGTTTGTGAAGAATGAGTGTATTTAAATCAAAGCAGGATGTAATCATCCGTGCAGGTTTGGATCTGTCCGGAGAATTTAATACACCATTATTTAAAGCTGCTTGTTTCAAAATGAGGATATAACACAGTCTGAGAAAGGTTACACAGAGCTATTAAAGAGTCAAATTGGGATGTGTGAATTTATTGTACTTGTATTGTTACCTTGTACTTTATTTTTACAAGATTACCATGTCAAATCACACTTTTTACCCCAAACACTGCCTCTATTGTGATGAAAATTGTTATTGAGGCTGCATAATGAATTATTAACATGCATAATAGCTTGTGGGTATAAAACCACATATTCAGAAATACTAGAGTGTTTGTCATGTGAAGGAGACGGTACTGTATACGTTGACTTTGAGATTACTACTGAGGCCTTCAGAGGATCAGAAAAGATGCTGGACTATGTGAGGTTCTTATCTCACTTATTTACCTTATAGGAGGAAACTCTCTGGTGTGTTACAGCTAAAAAGGAAAAAAAAAAAAAGATTGTCCAGAAACGTGTACACTCAGCAACAATTTCAGGATAGAGGCAATGGAGATAAAAAAAAGGTGAACCATTCAGAAGCTGATCAAAGTTTGAGTCTGTGATGCTGAATTCTGAGGAAAGAGAGTCAAGATTTAAAATGTGTGTTGCACTGCCCCCTGCTGAGAATTAACACCATCTCTGGTATGGATCACCTGTGTAACAGCACATCTGGAGTCACATTGTGAACTCAACACAGGTGGCAAAAGTACTAGTCTTCAGTACTCAAGTAAAAGTATAGATACTTGAATAAAAAAATGACTCTGATACAAGTAAAAGTATTGAAATTGCTCCCTTACTTGAGTAAAAGTAAAAAAAAAAGTTCATGCTACTAAATGTACTTAAGTAAAAAAGTAAAACAAATACGACAAGGTTTTTGAACCAGCAAATTCCATATCTTTTATTTTTTAAATAAGAACTTGTATAATACTGGTATATAAACACATTTAATCTGTTATCTTAGAACACCTGGTGAATTTAGCCCTCATAATAAATAACATTTGTAAATAAAATGTGTCCAAAAAGAAAAAAAACAAAAACAAAGTGCAAATGCTCAATAAAACCCAGAGTAGCTTTGAGTTTAACATTTTTAAAAATTTGTAGAAAATGTCTTACGAAGAAAAATCCTCAATTAAAACCTGAGTTTAAAGTTTTTTTTTTTTTTTTTTTTTAATAAAACTAAGGGACCTGCCTAACATTAAAAATCTCAAACTACCAAAATTGTGCTTCTTTTTACATTGTGACGTCATCTTCAAAGGTCTTAAAATTAACTGCTCATTTTAAAAATGTAAGGAGTAAAAAGTACAGATATTTGTTTAAAAAAGTAAGAAGTAAAAGTAAAAAGTCACCACAAAAATAAATACTCAAGTAAAGTACAGATACCAGAAAAAAAAATAGGTACTTAAGTACAGCAACAAAGTATTTGTACTTCATTACTTGTCACCTCTGAAACTCAATCATACTGAGAGACCATGCAAATCTCACATTTTAAGGCCAGTGGTTTACTCAGTTACCTTGCTAAAAAAAATCTTTTTGAAATAATTTCAGAATAACATTTCTATAACTCATCTTTAATCATGCTTTATTCAAACGTTTCTAATGCAACCAGTGTAGCGCATGATTTAAAACATCTACCCAGGATGAAGTTTGACAATTTGCGCGAAAGTAACTCATCCAACAAACAACGTAACTGTAGTAATGAGCAACTTCACAATAAAATGTCTATTAAAACCCTCAAATAAACCCTTTTTTCAGTAGTAAAAACAGCAAATAAATCTATTTAATGTGTCCGGCAGGATATGAGCTCTTCATAAAGATAATAGTGTTTACCTCAGTGAGCGTAAAGTGGCTCAGCTTGATTGATGGCTGCTGGGGCTGCCTGTGTGTACCGTGATAAAGGAGAAGCAAATACATTACAGTGAACTTGTGATAAAGAAGCTTATTAACCAAAATGATACGTGTCTTGCAAAAAGCAACATAACAGTGACAATGACGCGTGTAAGTTGTCTGCTGCATGAACCTTTTTCAAAAACCTCACAGTAGGGTGCTCTGCTGTGAAACGAGTTGAGAGTTCCTGCTTTGTAACACAACATCAGTCAGGTATGATTAAAAAAAAATACATTTCAAAGTGTATTTGAAGGATTTTATCTACGATAAAGGGGATAGCATCCCTTTTTTTCCAGATATTCAAAGACAAACGTATTTGTGAGGCTGCACCTATGATGTTAAATATTCAGAAGGCTCTTAGTTCTAATGCAGTGAGATGTAATGATGAAATGTGCCCAATATCATCAAAAGCTATTTTTTCCATAACAAAAACAACAAACACACATATTAAATTGACATATTTTACAGTCAAAGGCATTTGCTGGTTATAGATAATAAACATTATTGTTTTTCATGAGGATTATTCATGGTATGAAACAGTTTTAGCACCTTAAGTCAAAATTTCTAAAATACTATATTTTACCTGTCACATTTAAAAAAAACTTAACATTGTTAATCTGGAAAGATGTATTTGTTTTGTTTTTTTTTATCACAATTGCAAGTTTAGGTTTGGGAAAGAAAAAAAAACAGCGTGCTCGCACAAATCCTTCAGAATGAACGGCAGCCTTTGGCAATGTTGCGATTTTTTGTTCATTTAAATAAACAACAGTTTTATCGGGGATTATTTCAATTCTTCCAGCAGAAACATTTCACGAAGCTGCGCAAAGTCAGTAACTTTACTAGCAGCGCACCACTTATCCAGCAACAGTTTTCTCTCTCGCAAACTCCACATAAGTTTGGTTGAAAGATTTTTCACAGGTGAGAAATTTCTGGCGATAAGCCTCAGGAACCAATTCATAGGCACAGTAGCTTTAAAGAGCAACAAAACCGCAAACCTACTTTTTTTTCTGCTGAATACATATGTATTTGTGTATTAAGTAGTGGTGTTTATTAATCCGAGTCCCACTCTTCACATTTTAGTGGAAGTATTTTAATTTTGCGTATTTGAACGCCGGTTATTAATACAAGTGATTTTTGCCATTGGCTGAAACGGATTCTGTAAGATTCCCCTGTGTCATCAACTTTCACTGTTGGCCCCGCCCCTCCTATACAAGCTGAGAGGAGGGAGGAGGGTTTCCTTCAATCACAGCCCTCAGTGAGCATTGATTGACAGCCTCACTGAGGAAGTCCACTGTGTTCCGTGTGAAACAGCCCGTGTAACGGTGATGCTTTTTACTTTGAGCTTCTATAAAGTGCAGATTATGCTCTACTCAGAGGGTTTATCAAGCTATGTGTGTATTTATAGACACATAAGCCTAATTTAAGGTTCTGCGTAAAATCCCCCACGTAGGCGTAGACCCCCTCTCCCGTAATCTTACGTGCGCCTCCCAAAAATCCTGACTACCCGTCAAGTCGACGCGTAGTCGGGTGGGGCTGTGATTGGTCCGCTGCAAACCTCAGCCCCGGCCACTGTCTTTTCCAGTCACATCGCCATGTTTTACACAATCCGTTTACGAGTTACCTATGTTTATATTGAAAAATAAAGTGCACGTTTTGAAATCGTTGTTTTACTGTTTGTGTCCAACAAAACACACATGGTTTGGTACTGTAGGCAAGTACTAATCCAGAAATAAATTACATTTTAAGATGCTTAAAAAACAAAACATATTTTTCTTTGACCAGAAGATAAACAAGAGCTTTATAATGCTCATATATAACAACAACACACAGCCACAACCCCTTAGTGGCAGGGCGGGCTATGGCATAGCGAGGCGTTCCCTCTACGCAGAAGTAAAAGGGCCAACCTCCGCGTCTTGTTGACGGCATGCCCCATGCGTAGGTCCTGACGCTGAATCTTGAACTAGGCTATAGAATCCGTGTATCATTCGTTCATTCGTTTTTCATTATCTAACAAAAACATGAGAAACCAATACCAAAATTAAAAAACGGACAACGCCTTGTTTTTCAAATTCAAGCTCTTTTGCTTTGATACAGAAAATGAAAAACGGAAAACAAACACCTTTATTCATTTTCTCCATTACCGATTGGCCAAAGTGCGTGACCCGGAAGTGTAGCGTTACACATTCCACGACATCTTTAGCTCTGCAACACTTAGGAGTCTCTAAATCCTCCGAAATTTCAGATGCACAGTTGGAAGCAGCGATCTTGTCATGTCGAACTGCCGTTAGCATAGCCGTTAGCGTCGGATGAAAGTACACTTCCGGGTCGCGTACTTTGGCCAGTCAGTAATGGAGAAAACAAATAAAGGTGTTCGTTTTCTGTACCGAAGCAAAAGAGCTTGAATTTGAAAAACAAGGCATTGTCCGTTTTTTAAACAAATATCAAATGAGTGTTTTTTGTTTTTCATGTTTTTGTTACATAATGAAAAACGAGTGAATGAATGATACACGGATAGTGTGTGTTCCCGTCTTTCTTTGCGTGTGCGTGGACGTGTGCGTAAGTCTTCGCTGTATGCGTGACGTGGAGGGAGAGCAGGGCTGTTTGCCCCTGAGTGGTGTCTGTAAGGCTGTGTGTGAGCCTGTGGTTGTAGTGACAAATCTCACCTTATGAACTCACTGTGTGTGTGTCTACAGAAACATCATTACAAATTAGAAGCTACCTTATAAAACACAAAGAATGGGATTATATTAGTAAACAAGAAAATGAAATCGAGAAATTATTGATGACCATGATAGAAAATAAGAATCTAATTTTGAAGTTCTACAAAAGCCCTGCAGGCTGAACTAGACAATAATATGGACATTAAGTATAAATGGGAAACAGAAAGAGATATTGTAGTTTCAGATGAAAATTGGGAGGAATCATTCAAAGAAGGACATAAAATGTTTAGTAGTATTATATGGAAGGAGTTTGAATGGAAAGCAAAAATGCAATATTTTCCGGTACCGTTGCATATTTCAAAATATAGTAAAACGTCTGACAAGTGCTGGAGGGGTTGTGGCCAAGTAGGAGACTATATACATACAGTATATTCTGGGACTGCCCTAAACTTACAGAATACTGGAAAAAGATTAAAAAAAACAGAAAGAATTGCTGATGTAAAAAATGATTTAGATGTCCCAATAAAGATAAGGCAAATTATTAAAATGTTAATTACAATAGCAAAAAAATGATTAGTTTGCTGACTTGAACCACAACCACCCTGTGCAAAGCAATAGTGGGACAGAATGAAAAATGTGTTAAATATGGAAAAAGTAACCTCAAGGTTACAAAACAAAATGAAATAATTTGAAGACCTGTGGTTACCCTCAATGCTAGAGACAATGGAAATCTAACCACTGCACAAAAGCTCTTATTTATAATATTGTAATAATGATTATGTATCATATTTGGTAAAACACCTGTTTTTATGGTTAACCTTTGTTAAATTATTGTTTTTGGTTTATTTTTGTATTGTTTTTTTTTGTGTGGAAGTCATTTTGTATATGTTGGTGTATAATTTCTATTTGTTTTGATTTATCACCATCAAACCCCCATTATGATGCTGAGGAATTACTGCATTTTTCCGTATTTTATTTGGGGCGGATTAATCTATCAAAATATAGGGCGTGATGTGTGTTACCCGCGTATGTGTTTACCTGCCGGATTTCATTTGTACGGATGTCGCTGTTTTGACCGGTGAAGCTGAGCTCGTGAGTTATTGTGTAGATGTTAAACCTGTGTTAACTACCTTAAATGTCCATGTGTGCAGTTTATACAGTTGATATTATGTTCGTGTTCATTTTGTGGGTGTATTTGAGTGATTTTAAAGGAAAAATGCAAATGCTGCAGACCGTTGTGGATCTCGACCGAATATTTTACTCCAATACATACTTATATTACGATGTATAGCTTAAGCAACAAAAAATGTAAATCTGCAGTTACTTGGTTTTTTTTTTTCTTTTTAACCAAGTCACTTGTATCTTGGGCCACCGTCAAAAAGCAACCTTGAGTCTTCTATGTCTTGCTCCAGCGACCGCATTGAGGGAAGTCAGTGAAATGCACGTGTTTAAGGAACTCAATCAGCTCCATAAGATTATCCTGAAGCGGTATTTCAATATTCCTGTAAGATATGAACATACAGCAGTTCACACCACAAAGCCCATGACGTTAGCACAAAGTCTGACAGGGTGACCTAAAGCATGGACACATGGTACTAGTACAACATTTTCATAAAGCCAGAAAGATTTTCTTTTCTTTTCAATTTTTGGGCAATCACTCTAATTTCATCCCCAAAGTACTCGTATAACACTATCAAAAGGAGGTTGAACATTTGTTTTGCTTGTACCGTGTCCAGGTCTTACAGGCTTGAAGATGAAATTAAACATGTGAAATGATTAAAAGATATGACAAGGCTTTCTTTACCTAACTAAGCATCCAGTTATAGTCATTCACCTATACGTAAAAAAGAAAGATTGTCAAGATTGTTTCTAATCCATTTTTCTTACTGTCACAATAATTTGATTGTTTGAACTCAGTATACGCACAGATTTGAGTTTCCGCTTTGATTCGAGCATGTTTCTGAAGCATAAATAGGCAAAGAGCAAATTATATTGTATGAAAATCAGAAACATCACACTTGTGCAACCCTCTTAATTGTGGATTCATAAATTGTAAATATGTTTTCTGCACACTCTCCCACTCAAAAGGCCCAGAACGAAATGACTTTTTTTTTTTTTCTTTTTTTTTTAACTCACACCAATAAAAACCAATAAAAGAAAAGTCACTTACTCAAGCAGTAGCCCTCAGTAAACAACCAAATGTATTTACACATCCTCAGGTGCCCTAACGAAGTCTTACAGTCATTCCGTGATCTTCTCACCTTTTGACTTTTTCCTAAAACTCCTCCTATGATTCTGAACTACTTAAACGTATTCAAGCCATTAGTTAGAGAAAGTTTGAGATGCAAAACTAGCAGTTTGTGACCTTTTCCTCGCTCTCAAATATTCTACTGCCTCATTTACTGTGCCAATAAGTCAGCTTCTTCTTGTATTCACTGTTGCCGTTCTCAGGTTTCTGGGCTGTTTGCATAAATGCAATATTCTTGATGCCCTATTAGAACACAAGGGTATTTCACTGGAATGTCTGTGTGGTGATAAGTTTGGTATTCTCATCTTTCTCCTCTTCAAGTTTGCACATCTCCCGCCCCCTCGCTGTAATTTAATACTTCCTGGTTAATTATTTTAAATATTTATCATTTTGCATAATTCCTCAAAACTCAGTAGCCTATCCCTACAGTAAATGATACAAGGGCACATATTGGTGCAAACTGTGACTAGATAAGAGCAGTCGATATTCAAGGGATGCTAAGCTGCAGCTGGAACAACAAATACTGTCTGGATTTTAGTGGCACACTTTGTCAAACTTTCAAAGGGTAGCAAAAAGGTAGGTGAAGGGCATAAATTCATAGATTAATCAGGATCGATATCTAATCTCCAGCCAAACATTTTTTTCTCCTGTGGATTTATCTTCATTTTGCAACATGCAACACAAAACAAAAACAACGACACACACCACTCGAGCCCAAATCTACACAGTATAGTAAATGGACTTGATTTATATAGCGCTTTATCTCCCCACAATGAAGTAGTCTCAAAGCAGATGGGGCGTCCATTGCAATGTTGTGTATGCTAAAATAAGCATTGACTTTTTGCTAAATTTGGCAAAAAATCACGTTTAAAAAATGTATGTGATTTTTTTTTTTTTTTTTTTTTTAGGTTGCATTTGACCAGATTTACAGCAATGTTTGAGAAATGTTTGGTATTTGCTTTTCTCATAAAAAAATATCTCAATGTTAAATCTAAATGTTAAATATTAAATATTAGATCTAAATTTAAAGGTTACATCTAAATCTTAAATGTTGAATTTTAAATCTGGTATATGGTATATCTAAATGTTAAATCTGAATGCTAAATCTAAATATTAAATGTCAAATCTCAATTTGGAACACAATCACTCCGTCTGAATAGACCGCGGATAATGCTCTTTGCGTCAATGACATTTTATTTTGGAACTGAATTTGCATATTAGCTAAATATTTACATTTAACATTTAGATTTACATTTAGATTTACATTTAACATTTAGATTTAGCATTTAGATATAACATTTCAATTTTAGTTTTGATTTAACATTGACATTATATTTTAACAAGTAAATATCACAAATTTCACAAACATTGCTGTAAATCTGGTCTAAAGTAATATATATAAAAACGTGGTTTGATGCAAAAAGTTGCTTCTTATTTTAGCATGCGCAACTTTACAATTGGCGCCCCATGCAAAGCGCTTTACAATATCAGTTCATTCACCCATTCACTTGCACATTCACACAATATAGGACTGAGTTGCCATGCAAGGAACTGGTCGACCACTGAGACCAAATAAGGGTTCAGTGTCTTGCCAAAGGACACTTCGACGGGTATATGGGATCAAACCCCCAGTCTCTCTCGATCAGAAGACGACCCCTCTACCACCTGAGCCACGGTTGCCCCGGGGACACAGTATGCATCTGTGTGTGTGTGTGAGAGAGGTAGAATGAAAAATAAATAAATAAGAAATGGGTCATTCCATGTCACAAATTGCCCCCTTTGGTTCAATTTTTACCAATTGTTCCGTGATTATTCAGAAGTAAAAGGCATACTGTAAATTTTTCGTGGGATCGGATGAATACTTTTTGGTGTTATGTCCAATTTAGTGAAGTGTGTATGTGTTGATTTTCGCTCGTCCTTATTTTTCTTCTATTTTCAGCTTCCAATATCACAGGAACGACATCATATAGGAATCTAAAATTTGGCATAGTAATACAGCTCCGCTTACTCTCTCAGAATATACAGAAATATCTGCTATACATACTATTTGGTGGACATGCCGGTCCCTCAAAATTGGAAAAAGGTTTGTTGGGGTTTGGGTCTTCAGTAAACAACTTTGTTCATGTCTCAGCTCGCTGTAATTGTATCAGTTTTGAGCTTAGAATGATCCTTATAGTAATTGTAGTTTGCTATTAATGGTAAAAGGAAAAATATATGAATAAAACAAAAACAATAAATACAAATAAATGAAGACAAGGAAAAATGTATATACACCAAATAAATATAAATATTGATTAAAAATAAAGGAAAAAAGAGAAATATATTAAAATAAAATAAAAAGTTAGCCAAACTTGTTTGATTTGAAATTAAAAAAACTTATTTCAGCAGGTTTACAGTTACATGTGCATCCTTGCTGTTTACTGTTTTTCTCTTTATCATTTAATCACTCATCTCAACCAAAGATGTCTAAAAGTTGGCTTTTTCTGTCTTCACCCACTGCCAAGTTTAAACAAACTTGAAGGAATTTGTTTAAATGTTTTTTTCTCCAACTTCTCTCATTCAAACCTTTTGACCTCTTTGCACATTTGTGTTTGGCATCAAAATCAAAATAGCTTCACCTCTCACTATCTCACTTATTTCTCCAGGCTTTGGTTTAGTAATCATTTTCCCTATGCCTGAGTTTCAAAGCACCAGCTTCCATTGGCCTTGGGCTTTATTCACAGATAAAAACAAATAGAAAAAGGACAATGACATGATTTGAATATGAATTAAATAAATAAAAGCACACTGACCTCTACGTTGACACACAGTAGCTCAACAGAAGAAAAAAACAAGCGAAACTCACAAAAATTATACTTAAAATACTTCACTATTAATCCTGTTTGCTGTGTGTGTTCTATAATATGTGGGACAGCTGCAAAATATTAGTTATTTTTATTCTGCACAGTAAAAGAAAATCATGAAATATCTTTTCCAAGAAATTCTCTTTACGAATATGAAAAAAATGTTTTTATTTCCACAGAAGAAATCAAGTTGCTTAGCTCTACATTTGACTGACACAATGCTTATATTCTCCTGATCTCCTGCATTTTTCTCCATGTAATCATACAGAACTTTCCAGAACTTCACTTTTGCTATAATAAAGCAGCCCTCCAATGACCTCAAGTCTTTGATTATTTATTTATTTTTCCCATGTAGACTCCCAAGGATTCTATTTCTTTATTGTCTACTGGCAGTTTCTGCTGTCATCCTCTCTCTCTCTCTTTCTCTTTTTTAAGTAATTTACTAGTCTCAAAAGTAAGGAATTATATATATATATATATCTGCTTGAAATACATCAGACTTGTGTAGTTTCAAATGATAATGCAAATGTATGCACTGCAGTGTATGAAAGAGCATGTGCCTTATAGAATTTAAATTATTAAACTCTGAGGGAGACATCTGGTTCTATGCAACTGTCTTTTGTATTCCATTTCTAAAGTACAGTAATGTAAACTAATATACATTATTATTATATATTCAACTTAAAATGAATTAGTAGTTAATTAACATGTAGTTCATTAAATATTATTAAGCATTAATAAAAGTTACATAATGTAATTATCCTTGGGTATGCATTACTCATTATTAATCAATATATTAGTTAAATGTAATAATGTCTCTAGCAATAATTTTGGGTGTATTTTAAGTAACATTCGCAACTCCACAAAAACCTCAATGAATGTGTAGGATATACTGTATAAGTATTACTTAACCATAGTTAATCACGAATAATTTCTTATGTTATAGGTATTATGTTTTACTAATATATGCAGTAAACATATACAGTATTATGTTTTATGTAACTGTGCAGTAAACATTATTTACTGATGTTAATGCATAAACTGATATGTTAATTAATGTTAGGTAATACATTATAATGATTAATAATGTTTTATTAAACTCTAAATTAATGCATAATAATGCATTAACTAATGTTAATTAAGAGACTCTTATTGTAATGTGTTACCAACTTTATTATTCATCTGTTGCAGACGCTGAAGTGCCCTGAAAACCATCGCTCTGAGCTCTTCTGTTATCTTGTTGTCAGCTGTGGCCTTATATACAGTATGTGGTATAGTCCAACAACAAATTATCACTGTGGTTTGTTGGGCCTTCAACAGTTTGTTGCCTCTAACTGAGATGTTCAAGAAAGAAATGGCTAAACAGCCTCATTTATATTTGACAATGGATAAATAAATCAAGACCAACAATATAAAACTTTACACTGTTTGTGCAGGAACCAAATAATGTCTAAAATTGAGCAACTTAAAATATATTGCTTTAGTACATAAACAGCAAAGGTGTAAAGAGTTCTGATATACCCTACTCAAGTAGATACTAGCACTTGATAGAAATTGTACTCAAGTACAAGTACAAGTAAGTCATACTCAAAATACTCAAGTACAAGTAAAAAGTAGCTTAATTACAGTAAATAGTAGTAAAAGTTACTAGTTACTTTCACCCCCCATGTTTATTTTTGGTAATAAATCTTGCCACGGTTCTCTTGTATAATGATAATCATAGTAATAATAATTGGGTGTAGAAATGTAACAAACTACTTTACTGCATTTAAAATGTAACGTACCTAAGTACAAGTAAAACTGCTGATTTAGAAATATACTCAAAAAGTACAAGTACCCATAAAAGTAACTCAGTTACAGTAATGTGAGTAATTGTAATCCATTACTTTTACTTCTGATAAACAGGGAATAAAGGTTTGCTCAAAACCAATTAATCATTATCTAGAAATCTTTTTGAAGAAACAACTTTAATAATTTAAGATCAAATAAACCTGACAGGAAATGAACATTTAAAGGTTATAAATACAACATTAAAGCCTACGCGTTCATACATGTTCTACCATTAAGTATGAGTTCCTTACTCGAGTAGTGATTCTTTCTTCTGGGATATAACTGTATTTACAGAGGCATGAAAAGTGACGTTTTTCATATTTAATTTCCGTATTTCAACTGCAATGTCAAAAAGTTTAGATGAGAAAAAGTATGAAACAGATTGTGAGTCACTCGGGAAGATAAACAGAATTATTTATGTTTGTTTATCGCCCGCTTGATAGCGTTGGGCTTTTCTTCGCTTAGAAACAACAAGTCAATACAAACACTGTGGTCACACTCAGCTGAGCCCGTCACTGCACAAATCAAACAAACTATTTTATATGTTTACGGCCTCAGAGTTATAAATCTTTCTTCTCCCAGAGTCCTCTGTTATCTTTAAAGAGTTTGTTTGATGCTGTAAGAGTGACGGACTCTCTGAACTCTGCTGCCAACGCTGCATCTTTCAACGATGAAAGGGATTTTAGACAAGAACAAGTTTGGGCCTAAGGCTCTTCTACTTATAGGAAGAAATAGTCATGGTGAAGCTGGACTTGAAGCTACGCAGTTAGCCAAGGCCCTTTTTTTTTTTTTTCTAATAGAAAAGACCGACTTGTCTCTTTAGAATTGATTCACAACATCATTATTGTATCTTTCTGTCTAAAACGATTCTTCAGTATAGGCTCTTAACAATTTTTAATCTCATCCAGATGACCAATGAATTCAGTATTGATTCAAAATGAGAGGCTCACGCACCCCTTTACAGTAAATGTAAATGAGGAATGTGTCCCTGTTTCAATACCTCTATTTATAACCAGAGGTGAAAGTAATGGATTACAAGTACTCACGTTACTGTAACTGAGTTGCTTTTATCGGTACTTGTACTTTATTGAGTATACAGTATATCTAAATCAGCAATTTTACTTATACCTAATTAGTTCGTAATTAGTTACATTTCTACACCAAACCCTTACTGAGTAAATTATTACGGTTTGTTTGAAAATGATCAACAGACATTGTGAAACGACAAAAAAATGAAATGACCAGACAATCAAATGCATCACATCATAGTCGACCAATCACATTGAGCATAATACAGTTGACGGTGCCAAAACAGCATTAAATGGATGTTATTTTCTCAGTTTTAGAGTTGATAAATCTAGCTACAATATATATAGAGACTTCAATATATACTCGGCTATACCTAAGAATTTCTCTATTATTGAATTGAATTTATGTGTTATTTATTTTTATTTTTTTTAAATTGTACATTTTGACAAACCTTTTATTTTATACAGAAGTTTGTGGAAAATAGATGAAATTCCAAATGTGACAAATTTGATCTCTTCCTTTTTAAGTTTATACATGAGATGTTTACTGTATGCAAGGGAAACATGGCAAGATTTATTACCAACAATAAATGTGGGGGGTGAAAGTAAAGTAACTTTAACTTTGAGTACAATATAATTGAGATACCCTTTACTTGTATTTGAGTATTTTATGTATGAATTACTTGTACTTTTACTTCTGTACAATATATCACTTCTCTACACCTTGGTTTATTACCACTAACATATTGTGAGACAAAGCTTGATTTGTACAAGCAATGGAAACCACACTAATGCGAAATCAGTTCTATTTCATAATAATTTGTGAGATGTCTCACTATGGGATGCACTCCCATCTGCAGCCCTCAGAAGCATTTTTCTCAATCTGCCAATCCTGATTGGCTGGTGAAATGTGTTCGTCCGCCAGGGACACTCCCACCTCCTATAAGAGGAGGAGGCGAACGGGCACACATCATTCAAACACCTCTCACTCTCAAGCATATCTTTCGTCTTCTACCAGCTTAACTGTCCACAGACAGATCTACTTTTAGCCTCCGTCAATGGACGCTGATAGAACGGACACACTTGCTTTGTGGACCACACCAGGTCAAGAAGAAGCCAGCGCTTACCTTGCCTCCGCTTGGTCGGTGCTGTCCCTGTTTGATGCCACACCATGGACTCTAACTTCCGGGTGTTGGCACACCAGCCGATGGCTCGGCTCCACTGCTGCCCTCCAACGTTCCAGACTGTCCGGCACACGTTGGCCCACCTTGCGGGCGCTCACACTCCAGTGGACTGCCCAGCTCCACGCTCGACACCACACCACGGTCCCAGGCTTCCAGACGCCAGCACACCAGCTGTCGTCTCGAGCCCAGCGCTGCTCTCGATGCCTCCGGTGGTCCGGTGCACGTTGGTGCCTGGCTGGCTGTCAACATCCCCGGCTCATGTCGGTACTGTGCGGTGTTCAACACCAAGAGCCTCCAGAGGAGGTTAGTGTGTCAGGCGAGCCTGTCCCAGCAGGCTTCCCCACCGCTGCGAGGTAAGAGGCGGGCGTCCTCATGGATACCACGGCGGCACACGGTTCCAGCTGGGGATCCCAGCTTGACCTGGCTGCTATCTCCCCACACAAGGAGGATGTCCTCATGCTGGACTTCGGAGAGGATGACGGAGCCTCCTCTGATCTACTCGTATCGGGAGAGGATGAGGAAGATGACATTTTTATTACTCCGGCCCGGGGCGAGCTGCCTGCCTCCTCTGTGGCCACTCGGGAGGAAGATGAGGGTTCTGCACCGGCACAGCCCGCTCAGTGCAAGCGGGAGAGGAAGAAGAAGAGGACAGCCTGATTGCTCTCTTGCCCTCAGCTCCCGCTGTGCAGGGACCTGCTGTTGCAGGCGAGGGGCTCGATTTTCCACCTGCACTCAGAGTGCCTGGTGCTGTGGGTTTGGCCCCTAAATGGCTCAATCTGTCAGCTGTGATTTTCACTATACAGAGTGCTCGAGCGCCCTCCACTAGATCTCTTTTGATTGCAAGTGAAGGGTATTTGAGGGATGGTGTGTCCAGAGGAGACACATCCCCTTTCCGTGCCCGGTGAGAGTGATTTTGTCATTCCTGCAGGACCTGATTGACAAGCGCAAAGCCTTTTCCACTATAAAAGTGTATTTGGCAGCGATTGCTGCCTGACATGTAGGCCTTTTGGAATAACCGGAGGGCCAGCACCCACTGATCTGCCGGTTTATGAAGGGAGCGCACAGGCTCCCCTCCGTGTCCAGACCACTGGTTCCACCGTGGGATCTGGCTGTAATTCTGGAGGGACTTAAACGTCCTCCTTTCGAACAGCTGGGGGAGACGGGCCTGAAGTTTGCCTTTCAGAAGGCTGTTTTGTTACTGGCTCTGGTGTTAGCTAAGAGGGTCAGTGACATCCATGCGCTCTCGGTGCACCCATCATGCGCAGTTCTTCTTGGGCAATGTGAGGATAATTTTCAAGCCCAACCCGGCCTTTGTGTCGAAAGTGGTGGGCTTATGTTCTCCCATTGACCTGTTGGCCTTTTTTGCCTCACAAGGTGAACAGCGTCCTCATGTGCTGTGTCCGGTTCGTGCGATATGCACTTACATGGACATGACAAGGAACGTGCATGGCACGGGCGGTTTTACTGTCCTGATGTGTACAGACTTCTGCCCTGCGGGCTGGTCTTAGCTCAATGAGCATGTCTGCAATACGGGAGCTACCACATCCCGTAGTGAGACTTCTCACAAAATATTATGAAATAGAACTTTAAGTTATTTACATAACCCCAGTTCTATGAGTAATATGAGTGAGATGTCTCACCAGACAATCCTTCTTGCTTGGGCAAGTGAAAAGAGGTGCTTATTTTGAATGATGTGTGCCCATTCGCCTCCTCTTTTTGTAACAGGTGGGAGTGTCCCTGGCGGACAGACACGTTTCACCAGCCAACCAGGATTGGCAGATTGAGAAATATGCTTCTGAGGGCTGCAGATGGGAATGAATTCCATAGTGAGGCATCTCACTCATATTACTCATAGAACCGGGGTTATGTAAATAACCTAAAGTTTCACTTCCCACGTGTTTTTATGTAAAACAAAAGCAAAACCTCTTCCTAGCACCAAATATTCTCATTGGAAGATATTCACAGTTACATGGATCCGTGATACATTCACACTTTAAAGGCTTGTAAGAAAATTTCTATCCTCATTATTAACAATACAGGAGGTCCAAATAGATAGGCACCAGTGTTAATTTTGTTGATTAAAGATTATTTTCATAGTTCTTGTCGACTACTGAACTAATAAAATAAAATAAATTAAATTAAAAAGTGAACAAATATCAACAATTAATTTTATTATATTTATTATTTTTGTCGACTGATAAAAACTCAACTCTAATGTTCACAAAGGACAAAATCCAATCAGAACTAAGTTTCTTTTTTGGAAGGTATTCAATCAAAACTACTTTTGAAAATGTAATGGAAAATTCCATGGCGTAAGGTTTTTTTTTTTGGTAATCTTGCTAACATACGCCAGAGGTAATGATTTTGTACGATAGAATAAAAATAGCAATGTATGAACTTCTCATCCTTGAAATGACACTTGTGGTGGTATTTAAGGATCTTTTAAAGTTTAAATATGCAAAGCAGTGTGTTGGTTCAATAAATGAGAACAACCCCAATTCTATGATTGCTCATCTCAAAGTCAAGGTGAGTAAAAGCACTAAACAGTGACTTCTAAAAATGAAAAAAAGTGGATTGGAAGGACGTCCCTGTCATCGTCCTAAGTCAATTACCTAAAAGGTTGTTCTTACAACCATGAATAGAGAAATACAGACAATTGGTGGCTCTGAAAGTCCCCAATGATTTACTGCCAGCAGCCATCGCAGTTTATTTCTCAAAGTACAACATCATTCAGAACCAAGTGAACTAAATGATGATAAAACCCTACAGGTTATTCTGACGCAGCAGGGTTTATGTTTTTTTATCTTTAAAGCTGCTTGACACGATAACTAACCGTTTTAAAATTATACCTGTATGTCATTCGTAAATTGCTCTCATAAATTCTCTGATGGGGATTTACTCACAAATGTCTAAGACTGAAATTGCTGCTTGCAAGCTTATTTGTTTTTTACTCAGTAATAAACAAGGGCTTTGTTGTCAAATGGTCATGTGATCATTGTGTATAACTTCGGGCTGAGATTACATTAGAAGATGAAGGGGAAAGTAAGGGTAATGGTATTCGTTTTTACATATTTGAGTAAATTCTGGTAATTTTGGGTGCATTTAATGATTGTCTGATTTGAACTAATAATTGTCTCATTCATTACTTGTTTCATTTGTATTCTTTAATGGTTTAAAAAAAATAATTGTCTTGTTTTATACAATCTGCTTTATTACTTGAAACAGAGCTTACAGCTTCATATAAATCAAATAATGCAACCTATAAACCTCTGTTATTAAATCTTGAGTCATTGTTGCTCAATGCAAGTATTTACATAAGTTAAGTAGTATTTAAAAAAAAAAAAAAAAAAGGAGCAGATATAAATAGATTAAGAGGAAAAGCTATGTGTAAGATTCCTATACAGATAAGTATTAAGTATATTTTTTTTGATGTATGTTATGTTGTCTTTTTTACGGTCCAGTGAGGTAATCCGGTTGTGAGGGTTTGAAGGGGAATGAAGGGATTATTAATTATGAATTAATGTGATGTCACAATGGTATCCTGGACATTTCACAGTTGTTTTGTCACCTAATTTAGTAAATTATTGTCATTGTTCCCTTGCCTACTGTTGGATTTTGTTGTTCATGAAGTTGACTTGGTATTAGTGTAGATTGGGTAATCTTGAAAAAAAAAAAAGGGGGGGGGGGGGGGGGGTCTGGAGTACGGTTCTGATTATTCATGCATGAAAGGGTGAGTTTAGGGCTTCAATAAAATATTCTATCCAATCTGTATTGGGCCAAATAATCTTGTTTACCGCTGTAAAAAGAAGTCAAATAATATCATTGAATCTTATAAAGGGAGGAGAATATCATTTATCACGTCCAAACCTGGTTGATGCAAAATGAAAAAAAAGTATCACAGGTCAGTTCTCCCAGCTGCAGTTAGACTTAATAAAGTCTGTCATGTCCAAAATTAAATTAAACCAATATCAGATGTTATCATGAAATATGCACAAAAAAAAAAAAAAAAACCTGTTTGTGTTTTATATGTAAAAAAATAAATAAACATAGTTATTTTGAGTTGGTTGGTACTGTATAAAAGTAGGTTGGTATTGTATACAAGGTAAATCTACAAATGTTCCTTTCAATAATATCACTTCCACCCACAATCTCCTTCTGCTGCCAATTTATCATATCAATAATTTTGAAAGTCTCGCATAACTGAGCCATTTGTAATACAGTCAGTGTTTTACATTTATTGTCCACTTGGAGGCACAGTGTAACAAATGTAGCTGCTGGAAGCTTCTGACCTTATAACAACGATGATGATCACGTGGTGATTCCAATATGCTTGAATTCTTGTCCGACTACCATTATTACAACAAAAAACAGTGTCTTTTAAGAAAAAAAAACAGTTTTGTTTTCTTTTGTTTTGTTTTAAAGTGAATTCTCATCAAGATAAAGTGCACATTTAATATGTTTAATGTGTTTTCTAATGTGTATAATACTGTATGCATTATATATTTAGACAAACTGGTAATTCATTACAAATGTAAATATTTTTGACATATTTTTTTAAATTGTATTGAAATGTAAATTTTACTTTTTATGGACCCTAGGAAGACTAGCAACCACCTTGTGGAAGCTAATGGGGATCCAAATAAAGAATAAAAAAAAAATATGGCTTAGTTCTCAAACTTTTCAGTCCTGTACCCCTTCTGACCTTTAACCTCAACCCATGTACCCCTATTCCTGCACACTGAGGGTTAATGATGTAATGTCATATATAATGTATCCCTACAGTGAAATTTGTCCCTGAATAATTATATATCTTATTCAGAATTATCACCCAATTAATTTAATTAACTGAATTACTATTTAAGTGATAAACCAATCTCTTTGTTTTGGAAAAAGAAATCTACCAAACATTTGATTGAACATCTACCTGAAATACAACTTGAATAAGAAGGCAGAGGTTGATAGAATGCACATAACTCTAATAAATGTTTGGCTGAATTTGATATTTATGCTTATTTGATGTAATTGTGTCTGTCTGAGGCTGCATGTGTAATTTGTGGCAACGCATGGAGGCTCCTGACTGTTGGTTGATTTGTATTGTAGTTTCCAATGTTGTCAGTGTATTTAATTTTTAGCCACGTACCCTAATTTGGGAACCTTGGGTTTAAAGGTAAGGTAGGCGATTTTCAAAAGCTAGCATGATTTAGAATGTAGCCTCCCCGATGGTTCCGCCTCTACCCCCCCTTGCCCCTCCCCTCTGTGCTCCGTCTCACTTACATGCACGCGCACAGCACCTGCAGAAGAGCTCAGCTCATTGTTCGTATTGTGTAGAAACGTCGTTGTCTCATTCAGCAGTAAGTAAACACTAAACTTTACCATCATAAATGTTAAAAAACGTGCCCAAAAACTCTGTTTTAACTCAGTCAGCGGTGACACGCTTTCAGTGTGAGCTCGTGCATGTGAGAGATCGAGAACGAGCAGGGAGACGTGATTGGTTAAAAATAAACAGTTTGTTTTTTTTCCATTGGTCGAAGTTATTACAGGTTTACAGCTGCAACAGTTGATGGATTGTCTTCGTTCCTTTCTCAGAGCACATAAGATCTTCATTTCTGTCACGACATAAAGACAATTTCAACCAAAAACTTAAAAAGTGTATCTGGAGAAAATCGCCTACCGTAGCTTTAAACAAAGCCCATTTGTGATCCGTGTTTAAGTGTTGTGTGTTGTTGTTTTACTGATGAGGTAGTAGAATAGTGTTGTTGCCCGATGATAATGGCATTGATGTAGGGAGGAAATAGACTTGTATAAATGTTGTATTTTTCAATGCAATGACAATAAATCTACTGTAATCTAAAATAAAGCTGTACTCTTTAAGATCTATATTTTAATGAAAAACTACAATAGCTTAATTTATGTTTACCTTTTTTTTCCTGCAAAATCCATGTCTACTAATGTATCTACATGTTCCCATGGCAACGTATTAACACCAAGGTGTGTACAATGTAATGGCAGAAAATGACACTTCATATATTTTCATCTTTTAATTATGATTGAAATTAATTAAGCATCAGCTCCATCAGATCAACATCCAGATTAAACAAAAAAAACTCAGTGTAGAAAATATTACACAAAATTTAACCTCTTCTATCAATCCCTACCCCAAAATGAACCCAGAGCATGAAACAGAAACCTGTTCACTGTCCAGGAGCAGACAGACTTTTGTTCATGAATTGCCTCTTGACGAAGCAAATCCACCACTGAAACAAACAAACACAAAATCAATCAGACCAACACATTTAAAAGGATTTCTTTACACTGTTCATTGTTACTAATAATGACAGCCTGTTTATCCCACTCCACCTTGCTGGGTTTGTCTGTCTGGGGATCAAATACACGATCACACAGTCTCAAGCCGGTCTCCTGACGGATCTGCTGGAGGTAAGCCCTCATGGTCTCTGGAACGGGTAGAGAGCCAATATCAACACTTTGTTTACAAAAAACATATTTCAACAATTATTTTACATTTCAGTGTTGAACTAGATATACTGCAAAGCTAAAAACCTCAATTATAACAAACCCGTCAAATGTCTATCTTTTCAGATTTATGGGAATTTGCACTGACGACACATGCTGAAGCAGAGAAACAATACAAGTATTAAACATGCATGTTTTTTATTGTGAAGTATGATGAATCCCTTAAACTGACTAGTGTGGTCAGCGTTGCTATTGTGGGTTGATGATTTTACATGGGAATGTGTACTGGTCACAACAGATTCACTGGTTTGATTCAGCACAAATCAAGTGGTTTATTTTTCCTTTCTTCTTTTTCTGCAGCCATCTTCCTTTTGTTGGCTAAAGCTTAAATCATGTGTCTGCTTCACGTCGACGCCGTACACGTAGCCCACTGCGTCGGCATGCGCCTCCAAAAAATTCTTACCACGCACCGAGGCGACACAAGGACTGTGATTGGTCCACTCAAAATCTAATCTTTACCATTTTTTAACTTGTTGTGAAGCGGTGTAAGTGTTGTTTCTACAATAGAGCAAGTAGAAAAGAGAACCAAAGTGGCCAAAAAGTGCCTGCATTTAATTATATATTTTCGTGGCTGTGAAAAAAAAGTGTAAAAGTGTTACACTTTTAAGGTGCGTTCACACCAAACGCGACTTCAGCAACTCTGGTGACTAGATTTCATCCAAAATGTAATGTAAATGACGCCACGTCAAGCGACCTCCTATTAAGCGAGGCTACTCATGTGTATCCTGTGACTAGGGGTGTAAAAAAAATGATTAATTTCACAATATATCGCGATTTTTTTGGGTGCCGATTTTAAATAGTTTTTTTTATTAAAAAAAAAAAAAAAAAACGATTTTTATTTATTTTATACTTAATCAATATTTTTGTGTAATGTGCAATATTTCAGTGGTTACAATGCTTTCAGTGGTTGCAATGGTTACTTTATTTTATGATGGCAGTGTGTAACACTGCATTTTCTTTTTTTACAGTGAAAATGTGCAAAAACACTAATAATAAATAGGATGTTTTGAAGCAAATAGTTTTGACTCAATTTGTCCTCTGAATGATCAACATCTTCTGATGAACATATACAGCAACTTGATTTTTCATCTCTACATTGAATTTTGATATTAATTGGGTAGAATACCACAATATATCACGATACGTATCTTATTGCAACATCCTTGCCAACACTCACCCCTACCAGTGACTCAATCGCGTGTCCTGAGTCGCTAGAAGTCGGTCAACGTTGAACATTTTAAACTTTTCAAGTGACACTGTCGCAACATCCAATCGGCAATGAGTTTCTCCCCACGTCAGCGAGCAAAAAGTACGACTCATCACGGGCCATTTAAGCAACTGTAGTTGCTCTCGGTATAACGCGCCTTTATACTTTGCAGATGTTTATATTGAAGAATAAAGCGTACTTTCTAAAACTGATATTTTGACTTTGGTCTCCAACACCACACACACACAGTTAGGTAAAGAAACGTATTATTACCGAAAGAAGTTGCATTTTAGGATACTTAAGACTTTTAAATGCTCCTCTGAAATCACACACACCCACAACCCTCTGCCAGCATGGCAGTAAATCAGAGTGTTGAACCACTGCGTCACATTGACAGAAGCATGATTCAGGCTTAAACCACCTGGACAGCAGCATGTTCTACATTTCTGTGCTTTTTCCTCACCCTCCTCCTGCTTGTTTGTTGGCTTGATATACATCGCGTTCAGAGGGAAACCTGGTTCCCCAGGAATGGGGAAGTTAGAAATGCCCAACGTGTACATCTCCTTCTCTCCCTGACCCCTGGAGCTGCACTGAAAAACACACAAAAGCATAAACAACAACATTTGAACACGTTTGTAAAGAATCTCAGTAAATCTGCTCACGCTTTTGCTAATCCTCAGACTCAGGCTGAAGATTAAGCCTAACAGTTCAGCTCACCTTCTGTAGCTTCTTTAAGCATTCAGAGATGTAGAGTGTGACGTAAATCAGGGTTCTGTCAGCCTCATTCTAACAGGAAGAGAAAAAAAAGCAGATTATAGTGACAAAAGGAGTCATTTCTACACCGGCAGTGCATACTGTGGTCTGTAAAGACTAAAGCATTTACATCACCACTAAATATGTAAGGATTGCAATGATGGAAAGGAGAAACAAGCAGGGGCATGTACTGTAGGGGCGTCACATGATCAGCTACTGTCAGTGAGCAACATTTATCCTCAGTTAATGTTTTACAGTGAAAACTTCTTCACATTTCAGAATTCTGTCAAGTTTCAACTTGTAAAGCCTGTGAGAGATGCAGGAATGGAGCCACAAATGCTGCTAAGAAAGCACAAAAATGAATAAATAAATAAAAAAAAGGTCTTCCTCACCTTAATTTCATAATTCTTAAAGAAAACATTGGCCTTGAAGTAGTAGAGCGCCTCATCTATGATGTCAGAGTCTATGCCTGAAATAAAAAGGAAGCAGTAAAATACAAGCACAGACCGACAAGTTTCTTTTCTTCTTCTTCTTCTTTTTGTTTATGGATATTTTGGGGATATATCAACAAACACCAATGAAAAAGGTAAATGCACATATGCAAAATAGGAGAACAAGAATTGAACAGATGGGATGGTTACACCAGTGTGTAATCCAGAATTTTTTTACCCTCACAATTCTGATATAGGAAAGAATTTAAGAAATGATATCAAAGGTTCCAAAAGTCCAATGAAGTTCATTAGAGAATTGTATGAAACCTGACTGAAATAAACCAACAGGATATGCTAAAGCACGCACGCACACACACTTATGTGACAAACCAAAATGAAGAATTCATCTTGACCTGACAACATAGCCAACTGATTTTGGTCCCTTTCAAAACAAAATTATGTTCAAAAAAAATACATATACATTTTCTACACATGGAAGAGAATTAATCATCTACATTATATATTTTCTACATTTAAAACAGTTTATTTGGGTATTTATGAATATAAATACGACACGTGACACTCACCATTTAAAGGAATTTGATGTACTGCAATGCATTGTATTTTAATTTTTAAAGAAAAAAAAATATATATGATATTTTCAACTACTAATTTTATTCTTGACTTATGTACCTAATTTGAAATATATTACATAGTGATGTCCCGATACAACTTTTTCACTTCCAGTACCGATACTGCAGAGTTACGTATCGGCCGATATTGATCCGATATCAGCACAAATCATACATACTTTTATTGCTTATTTTGCAGGGTAGAATGTTAGAAAAGGCTTGATCAAGTGATGTTACTCAAACAGAGAACAATAGTCAGCAACAGTATGTTACTTTGTTGGCGTGTGACCCACAGTCACCTATGGATAAAAGTGCTGGAGCGGAACATTTTTTATCGGAGAGCTTATATTGGTGATTTTAGATGCAGTCGAATAAAATCCGATATTTGTTTTCTGGCTGATATCGGATCGATATCAATATCGAATCTGGACATCTCTAATATTGCAAGATTTTTTTAAATTACAAGAAACTATTTAAAAGACAGATATTGTAAACTATTGAAGCAGCAAAATTGGTTGTTGTATAATCTTAAATGACAAAATTGAGCCAGGTTTTATTTTGAAGGGTAGTGGATTGCAGACAGCCGACTCATTAAGTGGGTGCGTTACTAGAGGTGGCATTTGACTAAAAAAATTAAAAACACATAGAAATGTGTCTCATGCATGTGACACAAGCAACTTTACATGTTTCCGAGTAACAATTCATGGATAGGCCCTTTTGTCAGTGTCGCAAGTTTCTACTTTTAGCATCACTTTTATTTATTTATTTATTTTTATAAAAATAAACTAGAGGAAACATGTCCAGATTGAGGACCACTTCCCTATCACTCAATGTAGTGATGGGAGTGTCTTTCTTTTGACTTCTTAGTGGACTTTTCTGACCTTATAAGGGAATACAGTTGATACATGCAGATTAATTCCCATCAGTGTGTCTCTACTAAGCTCTATGACCTATTGAGAACATCCATTATATTATATAATATCATGAAAGTGTGGTTGGGCCCATACCATCTCCCCTGGCTGGTCCTTTGAACTGGGTTTTAAGGGGCAGCAGAGCCATGTTCCCCACCAGCCTGGTTTCATGGTTCATCAAACTCGAATGATATGCCTAGAGAAGAGGAGTTCAGGAAATGTTTGATTTTCTTTAAATTTAACAGAGCCATATATGGTTTATCCTTGTAAGCATAAAACATGCTACGTGATACAATTTTAGTCAATATTTAATCATTTCAAAGCTGAAAACATTCATAGCGAAGAAATGTCCATGTTTGACGTGTCACATCACTTCATTTTGACCAAACGCTCGGATAGCAAGCTAGCAGCTAAGCTAAACAGACTGTGCCACTGCTTTCCCAGACGTTACTCCAGCTCGAAAAAATAGCTTTTCTCACATAAATGTGATGACTAAAGCTAAGCCAGTTCTCGGTATCAGAGAAAGATATACTCACCGGCATGTTGAAAAATCTATCCAGCTGCTCCAGTACAAATACGAGCCCCGCTGAGCTACTTCCGCCTCTCCCACCCTGCTGCTGCTGCTGCGATACAGGAAGTGGGCCGGTGTCATGTGACTCAGCAGCCACGTGGGGGCGCCACAGTTCAGGAAAAGGCAAACCGTAGGTAACTTTTATCAGTGAGGGGCAGATAAATGTAACTTTCTGATCTGAGGGCCATATTATCAACATCCATGTCAATATTTAGAAGGATTATCCATCTGGGCATTAACACAGGAAAGAAAAAAGGATTTAATGGATGTTTGTTGGCGTTTTACAGTTATTTTATTGTATGTTTTTAGTGTTATAGATCATATTTTGTGTTTTAATTGGTTGGTATATTCTACCATTATGTGTGCTATTTATTGTAGTGTATTTTGTGTTCATTTTTTATCTGTTTTGGAGGAAATATTGTCATTTTGTGTATTTTTCTGTGGTTTTGTATGTATTCTTTTTATATATTTGCATTTTTGGGGGGGCACACAAAACTAGACGAAGGTAATAATCATGACAGCGTATAGAAATAATACAATACAGAATATGTAAGCAGTAATTCATGTCTATTGAGAATTTACACATTTTTTGCGTGTTTTTATTTATATTTACACAACTGTATGCTATAACTTATCACATACTTACCTCTCTGCCAAGTAGGTACGGTAATATTTTCATCCGCGTTTGTTTTCTGCTAGTAGGATTACTTACTTCACTGATTCTAACAACATTTAAACCAAAAATAGACCTTAAGCCATGGCAGATTCAATTAAATTTCAGAGGAAATCTGGATCAATCTACTTGAAAAATACTTTTCTTCATTATTGAAAAAATGTCAAAAACTCTGTCTTGATTCATAATTGACCGATCTTTGGCTCAGTTATGTCGGGTTGGTTCCTAAATTTAGATTTCAGCTGAGTGCTCCAGCTAACATAATGTATGATTACTATCCTGTACATGTTCATATTACACGTCTCACATTTGTATTAGACATTGTGCCGTAGAAAACACTTGACGCTACTGTTATAGTAGCTGCATTTCAAGAGTCATTGCATTGAACTGCATAACTCATACATTATTTTAACATCATCTGATGTACAATAACATTTTACAACAAGGCAACATTTATTAAGGCAAAAATAAGTCTACATATAAAAATAATGACAAATTCTCTTCTTCCTAAAGTTGTCCCTTGATGCATGAGCTCTTGTCTTCTCTTATCTTCTTTGCATCGTTATGCTGATCTAGAGCACAGGTGAGTTTATCCCACCTGAATCCGGACACAATATTCTGCAAACCCTGGATCACTCCAGAGGAAGATAATCACACACATCCTCCAATAAACCCTATGGAAGCAACATACCAGGGAGCTCAGGAGGAACACAAAGTACATGAAAACAGCCAACAAACATGTGATGGAGCGTTAACTCAGCTCAGCCTTTGTGGAGTTAAACACCTAATGTTGGAGCTGGTTCTCTGTTCCACTGAGCAGTCTGTCAGTTAAACATTACAGTGCATTTTTATCCAGTGTCACACGCAGCGTTCTCAGCTGTTGGTTTTGTCTTGAAAAAGCTCATCATAGTTTGGATTTTCAGGCTCTTCATTTAATTCCTGTTGAAAGACACAGAAAAAAGGATTTTTACATGATTTTGTTGTCAAGATATACACAACTCAGTTTATAATTTCCTGAAATGTAGGCTGAATACCGCTAGGGATAGATAAACATACTTTAAGATGTATGAAGACAAAAAGCTAAATGTTGGACATGGGGGAATTCTATAGGTTTTGGTCAATAATACTCTTTAACATGATAAAAATTAGACTATGACAAGACAAACTATCTCAAAATTTGATACAATTTTAATTTCAAAATAAATAAATATATTAATGATGGGCGATGACGCAAGATGTATGAAATGACTATATTGCGACTAGGGCTGTCACTTTAACGCGTTAATTGCGATTATTTACAGGAAAAAAACAAATGGAAAACGCAAGCCTAGGTGTGTGCAAATCGAGCAAGAAAGAGCTTTGCTGCCTCTGCTAGCACCTCAATGCTAAACATGTAGCAGCTAGCACGGACAGCTAGTGCAGACACTTGGACAGTGCTAACTGCAACATGCTCCGAGCACGCCGTGTTGCCAAAACTGGACAAAATGACAGGATTCAGAGCCAAAATGAACAAGTCCTCATGTTTTCTTTCATTTGTACTTTCTATTATTTTAATATTGACTAAAGTACACATCAATAGGACAGGTAGCCCTTGGGACAAGTCTCAAATACAGCAAAATGTAAATGCTAAACCTGCATTTGTTCAAGTCTTTTAAAAACAATAAATGCCTTTATAAAGACACTTTATTACATACCAATTTTTTGAACTGTCGCAATAATGTGATTTAAATGAAAATACCCCAAGTTGAGGGCGTTTCTCTGCAATTTTTAGGTGCGATTAAAAAACAGATTACATTAATCAATTACAGAGTATAATTAATTAATCACACAATTTTTTAAATTTCTTGACAGCACTAATTGCGACTATTGACTACAAATTGTCACGTGAATGCTTTGCTATCAGCTGGGATTCTTTCACTCTCCTGGCGCTCCTCACACACCAACCCAAATTCCACAAGTGTTATGAGAGCTCATGTTGTCGGTTTTATATGTTTTTAAAGCTGCTTTGATCGTGCACAGCAACATACTTAGTTTCTCGTGGGATTTATGCCGCTCAAGCTCATTGAAGATTTTGTTTGGAAGCTAGCTTTTGTTATTAGATCAGATTTAATTAGCTGAATAAGCTAACATTTTAGTTATTTTTATATTGCTAGATTTATTTGTTTAGTAATATAATTACTGTTGAATTTGGTGATTTGACATAAATAAAAACAAGGGTTTTATATCTGTTTGCTTACTGTAGTCAATGGATACCCACACAAGCCTTGTTGAAAAGTTTGAAATAGGCACAAAGTGTTAGATGGCACACCCTTTAATATAAGGGGGCTACTTGAATCACGATATCGGTATCATTTTATGCACCAAAGGGTTGAATTTAAAATTTGCAGAGTGATCGAGAAAATATCGATATATATATATATATTGTACATCGTACCATATCGTGGCAAAAAAAAAAAAAACAGACAAAGTTACTTGTAGAAGGAAACCAGCACCTAATTGGTCCAATCAGTTGATAGTTTTGAGGTTAGGATAAATTAGTTTAAAGGCCAAGATGATAAATGAACTAATCAGCCTTTGTTTATGTCCTAGTTGCAGGAGGAAAAAACAGATTAAGAAATGTAAGATGACGTCATTTCAAAAATCAAATAGGAAATGAGTGGATGTGGATGAGGAAACATCTGATAGTTTTCAATCACCTTTGGCTCCTTGAACTCCAGGTCCTCTCCATACTGGATGGAAAAGTCAATGTGTTGCATCACGATGTTGATGCCTTCCTCATCTGATCGATCAAAGGGGAGGAACCTCACCATGCTGTAGTCGTCAATCTAAAAGCACAACCTTGTTTTACATCGACAACACCAACGTTTAAAGCGTTTGCTCACCAGTTCACAGATGGCTTTGGTGAGCTTTTTGAACTTGGTGCTCCTGATGGTATCAGAGGTGTCCTCCATCATTGAGTACATGTCTGGATCCAAGTACCTAAAGAAATGAAAAGAGAAATAAAAAGTATTTTATCTCCAGTTTAAAGGAATCCTCCACTGGTGTATGGTGCAAACTAATGCGTTTTGTTAGGCATAGATCTTGTAATAAGGACATTTCAATGGGTTTAGACCACATTTGTAACAACAGTGGACAATCCCTTTAATGACAACTCATCTCATGGTGGAGATGGTTTATTGTGTTCCTCTGAAACATACTTCTCTATTTCTTTCTTGGCTTTAGGACTGAGCAGGTCCATCTTGGTCATGATGTTCACTTGAGGAATTTCTAAGGATACCATCGCACTGAGGGCTGCCATGACTCCAGAGATAAACTGTAGTGAGGACACAAGACATCAATTCTGCTGTTTTAAAAAAAAAAAAATTCATTTAAAGCCTCATCTGTGACAAAAATAAAATAGAATAAAAATGTAGATTGTTATAAAACACAAAAAAGAACCGTGTAGCATAGAAATGGGCAACCTTTATCACAGCGGGAACATGACAATGTGTGTCTAATCCAAGAGCGAC
The DNA here is from genome assembly GCF_900634775.1 of Gouania willdenowi. NCBI lineage: Eukaryota > Metazoa > Chordata > Actinopteri > Blenniiformes > Gobiesocidae > Gouania > Gouania willdenowi. The sequence goes on from NC_041055.1 coordinate 16,379,860, forward strand.
GTTACGAGAATTCATGTCTGTATTTAGAATCTAACAAATCTGAGGATTATTGTCATATTTGTTGTTATTTTGTGAGCTTTACTCTGATTTTGCTTATTTTTCTCTCATTTTCTGTATTTTTGTTGTCATTTTGTGTATTATGTCTATTTGTGCATCATTTAGTATATATTTCTTTAATTTTGCATGTGTTTGTTGTTATCATTTGTATGTTTTTGTGGGGCTGTACAAAATTAGTCCGAGGGCCACGACGGTTGCCCATGTCTGATATATCATATAAATACATTTTAAAACATTAAGCAAAACTTAAACGTGAAACAATCTAACATAGCATATCTGTTTATCATTTATTTGATACATTTTTAAGACAGTGAATTTTACAGATGCCCCAAAGACTGTAATCTAATCTTATTGACAATGTGAAAGACCTACCTTAAAAGACTCCACCATGAACTGCGAGTCGACTAAAAATACACCACAAACCCTAAACTCCCATTGCTGGAGCTGCTCCACCAGCTGCTTCATCACAGGGAGGTGTGTGTAGAGCTCGATCTGACCTGCAAAAGGAAACCATGTGAAAAACGTCGACCGGCTACTGTACGTCAGCAGGAGAAGTTCAAATAGGTAAAGTCGTGAACATTAGAGAGTAATGTTCCCTCCATTTACCAGGGCAGTCAAACAGGATGTAGTCGTCCTCAGTATGACCCAGACTCTCCTCGAGCCAGTCAAAGTTGTTGGCAAAGTACTCCATGCAGAAGACCAGACCTCCGTTAGGCCCAAATCGAAGAGAGTCGTCCTCCATCACGTCATCCACCTGGATGAGCTCACGGATGTCTGGATTAAAAGGAGCAGAAAGAGGACAAATGTTGATCACAAACTAAACACAGTGGTATGAACAGATACTAGGATTCTGTAATGAATGATTTCGTCTTCTAATGGATGACAGAACCAAATATTTTGGCCGCTCCAAACACCAGTTATCTTCAGCCAAACAGGAGTCTCTCGAAAAGTTTTGTTAGAATGGCGACTATAATCACACACCTTTGTACCGTTGATACATCTGTATCGCTATTCATAAGTTCCTCATTCTTAATTCAGAGGTACTGTAGGTCTCATATTTTAGAGCAGTGTTGCCCAAACTTTACTGCCCTATGTACCCCTTAGACTTGATTTCTTATCGCAAGTACCCCTTAGCTCATGTTATACATTATATATTTATTATTTGTGTCTGCAGGCTCGTCTAAACTCTTTCCCGTGTCTAGTCCATCATTAACTTTGAATTTAGGGCTTTTTATTCATGTATTTCTGATGTTTTGCTCGTTTTAGAATTTGAACTTCACTTTCTGGTGTATTTTAAAGAGTTGTGCCACAAATTATTATATCATACGGATGATAAAAAAAGTCTATAATGTTAAAAAATACAGGGACAAATGTTTGTGTGTGTGTCCTGAGAGGTGTTCAAGTACCCCTAGAGGTACACGTACCTCAGTTTTGAAACCACAGTTTGAGACAAACAAAAAAGTTCCTTTCCAGCTTGTAAATAAAACTTCCACACTTAATCATTTGCCTTCTACCTTTGTAGAACAAAATAAATGAAAACACACCTGAAGTGTTGGACAAAACGGAAAATTACTTATTGGCTTGTCGAAAGTTAAAACCATTGCATAAAATGTGTCAGAACTCCTACAGTTTTAACTGCGTTGGTGGTGTACTGACTGAGCCATCCTACTGATAATAACAGCAGTAATCAACACTGCTGTACATAGGAGTTTTTGGGACAGAAACAATTAGATTACAGGATAATACGCAGGTTTCGTTTGTTCTCATCTGAGGTATGTTATGTTTTCCTTTGGTTTAACAAGAAGAAAGAACATACATTTAAAAAAAAAAAAATCAAGCTTTTAAATCAAAATAATGTGATAAAATGTACCTTTATTCATCCAACAGTGGGGAAAGGCAGCAAGAAAAGTAAAAGAAAATATCACTTCACACATTGGGAATAAATAAAGGAAACATGTAGGGCTGCACAATAATTCAAATTTTAATCGAGATCACAATTTGGGTTGCCACGATTAAATTAATCTGAACGTCGGCAATATTTATATTTAAAATACTGGCTCCGCACTCTGAAATAATGTATTTATTTTGTTACTCTTTGAAACATTTTAAATTCTTTTTTTTAAGCATGATTCCTATTTAAAGCTTCATTTTGCACTGTAAACTGTACACATATTGTTTGATTCAAAGTTAATAAGTAATGTAATAAAAATACAGATTTTTTTTTTCCTAACATGATAAATAATTGTGATTACAATATTGATCAAAAATATGTGGATTATGTGTCCATTACCCATTCCTAGTGTAACATTAAGTATTTCACACGTATCCCTAACTAAAGAGCACAGTGTGCGTCTATTATAATCATGTGTATCACATTGAGGGGCTGTGTGTTAAACAGTGTTAAAGCTGACCTGCTGTCACCGGGTAGTCAAAGTGTTCTGCTGCCGGGTCCAAGTTTACCACCTGAACGTTGCGGTTTATGGTTTCTGAATGCTGGACAATGGTAGAGCAGTACGTACTCTAAGTTTAAAAAAAAAAAACAAAAAACAACAACAACAAAGCATTAAGGAGTTAAAAAGCAGTCTGCATAGACCAAAACACAACCACGTTTAGCATAGCAAGCTAGCTAGCAATAACTGATGACACACCTTCCCGCTGCCCGCCGGTCCCATGACCAGCTGTGCGTAACGAGGCATTTCTCCGTGATTAAACAGTTAAAAAGACAGGCTAAAATTAAACTAATAAATAGCAAAAAGTAGTTTATACAAGTCCGAGTGCTGCCGCCTCTAATGCCAGTTTTCTTCTGCTTTCAAAATAAGGATCATTGCAAACACTGACTGTGTCACTACTGCCATCTGTTGACTAAAGCCGGAAGTACACCTGAATAAATGATAATATTGAATTTTTATTTTTTTTGTATATATTATCATTTATAATTATTTCTAAATGTCTTAATCGATATGCAGCGATTTATGCTTCAATTAAATGACAATATACATTTTTATTACAGAGACATATGTTATCATAAAAATGATTTTGTTTAATATATATACACAAATCTTAACAAAATATGTTGTTTTATGTGTGTTACAGCTATTGATGCAGTGGAAGGAGAAGGTTGAATTAATTGTATGAGAATTAATATGGTGCAACCTTGTTCTGCTGTGTTTTGGTAAAAGTAGTGTCATCATGAGTGTTGGGTAAGTTGCTCTAAACGTATAATATATTTATATTACTAGTTACTGAATTAAAAATGTAATATATTTCTATTACAATATTACTGTTTTTTAACATGTGACTGAGTTAAAATACGTTGAGTTACTTTTGGTTCAGAACACTAATAATAACTGATAGTGTTTAGATAACTTTGGTCTAAGTTTTGTTTCAAATACTTCTGCTGTTTCAGGAGCGGAAAGCTCATTTTTGTTCTATTTTGTTATATTTAACTATACTGATCATCTTTTTTTCCTCAAATAATTGCAGACAGTGAGAAAACAAATTGACTTAAATTAAATATGCATGTAACTTGAGTTACTTTAAGTGTAACTAGTAATATGTTACCACTTTTCAGTTTTGTAATGAGTTACTCTACTGAGTTACTTCAAAAAGAAAGATAAAAAGATATTACTGTAATATATTACAAAACTAACTAGTTACTCCCAACACAGGTTATCATATTAGTGTTAAAGGTTGAGGTAATACTGGTAGCACACCACTGAAGGTCATATACAATGAACATGTCTTTTATTGTCCACTATTTGTACCATGTTATATAAATTTGAAAATAATTATGCATATATATTCACTCACTTTACAAAACACTGTCGATACCTATGGTTTTATAGAACATATTCCATCATATGAGACACCTATATAAAGATGTGCCCAGCAGTGGGTTGCAAACCTATATTTTTACTGAGTCACAGGTATTTGCACTGACAAAAAAATGATCTTGCACATTTTCTTGTTTTGAGCGAATTCTTTTAAGTATCAAAGTGTTGTGTATGTTAATAATCCTATTTGTTTTTGTCTTTTACATAATACACAGATGAAGTTAAAAAGGGTATCTTTGACTTTTTGACTTTGTTGCACTTTTTTTTATTATTTTTATTTATTTAAATTTTTTGTAAAGGCTCTGCTATGTGATCTTATCGTGTTTTTTTTTTTTTTTTTTTTTTTTTTTGTTTTGTTTTTGCTTGTTTTCATTTAGATTTTTTTTTTTTTTTAACAAACTAATTGTGTGATTGTATGTGTGGTAGTACATAAAAACAGTAATACATTTTAAACAAAAATATTACAATTTTAAAATAGTAAAATAAGATATAGTAAAAAAAAAAAAAAAAAAAAAACTAGCAATCCAAAAAAAAAAAATGAAAAAAAAAAAAGAACCCTAGATATTTTTTGCAATTCATTTAATTTGATCTTGTTATGATAAACAGTTGCTACTATTATAAAAAGTATCATGCCACGATTGGGAAAGCAATCTGCGTTGGCTATTTGGTTAAAGCATGTTTTTATTAAAATGTTCCTTTTTCAACTATATTGAACAGCTACAACACCTATAGCCTTTTTATGTGTTTATTTTATTGTAGTTGTGTATTTTATTAAGCATTTAATGGATTTGCTTTTTAAAAAAGTTTAAGTTAGGTTGAGCTTTTTAGGCTTGTTTTTAATAAGGAGGGCGGATTTTTCTTCGTGTTTAGGCTGAAAACTGTTCACTACACCTGGCAACCCTGAGCATGTGCACCAGTCTTTCCGGTAGGGGGCGGTAACTCATTTAAGAACTCGTTTTTCCTACTTAAACCTACATGAGAAGAACTAATGTAACCAAACTGTGACAGCTGCTGCCTGCAGAAAGAAAGCGTTGATTGTTTTATTTTTTAAAGTCAGGTGATAGTTACAAATGTAAAATATATAACGGTGCTCAATTTAAAAGTTGTTGAAGAAGTGAATCCAATCGCTAGATGTTTAAAAAAACATATTCCTATGAGAAGAGGACTTCTTTACTGGTAGGTGAAGGCGTTCTTTATATGCTAATTACTGACGTTTGTTTATGAACATTTTTAGACAATCCCAGGCTGTTTTATGTCTTTACCGGAGTCTCCGAGTCGTTTACACGCTGGGATTTAATAGTAAAATTTTTCTATGATTGTCGTTAATGCCCGTCATTAGGCTACAGTAGTCTAACTTCAAAAACGAAACCTTTTGAGTCCCAGGCGATAGAGTTGGTGTTATTCATTTACGCTTTGCAGCTAGTAGATTAGCAACCCAAAGCTAACAGCTAAACCATGTTACGTGACTGTAATAATCTCACGTAATGTCACTTCCCCGTTACCACAGAAAAATACGGCTCATTTTAGTTTTTAAAGGCGTTTACAATTATAAAATGACCATTGACCCATTAGCTTCCAATTTACAGCAACATTTGTGACCCAGAGCTGAAACTAACCGCCCAAACAAAAAAGTGTAGTTATTCTTTATTGAAATAAAATGCTTGTAATGCAGTATATACGGAGATTATAACACATTTTTAGCAACAAAGCAAGATATATGTTATCACCACCATCTTATAGGAAAACCAATAGATATGTGACACCACTTTCAATGGACGGGACAAGCGCAGGAGAAGTGAAGCTTTTATTTTTAGAGCTCCCCCTGCTGACTGGCGGCAGTATAGGTCATAAGCCCCGCCCCCTCACTGATAACGGATGGGATGTTGGTCAAATTGTAAAGTTAAAATACTCGTCACATAATATTTTTTTTTCAAACCTAAACTCCACTGTGATCATTAGTTATTATCACACTACGTTGTGTTCAAGTGCTCATTTTTCTGTGAAGTTTGTTTTAGATTAGTTATTTGAGGTTGAAAAACTGGATTTTACGTCATATATGACGATGATTGACAGCCGCGGATATTGCGTAGCTCTCATTGTGAATAGCAGTTACTTCGTGAAGGAAAGCCGAGACGCCATTTAACTAGATATTTGAGTTGTGACTTATGTTCGTGGCGTAGCTGGGCTACATAAGTCATCAGGGCAGTACGCTGAATGGGCGGGGCGTGTTACCAGGGCTCCTCCCACCGGACCCTACTGCGCAGACTCTGGCTCCAAATGACGTCAAAGACACATGAACAAAAGTTTTGAGTCCATTGCTGCTGTAGAGTCAATAACTTTTATTTTACCAAAGTCCAATTTGATCAGTTTAGTAGTTTTAAATATTTAATTTGTTATTGAAAGAGTTGAAGGAATGTGGCCTCCAAGATGTTAACTCATCTTGTATGTAAATGGTGACTGGACCTCATCATTTGACCATTTCCAAAAAATATTAATGATAATATCCTCAAATATTTAAAGTCCCCCTAATTATTGGCATAAAATAGTCAACAAAATAATTGATTAATTAATCAAATAATCCTCTATTTTTTTTTTTGTTTTTTTTCTCTCTGTAACACATTAGTCAGACACAAAATGTCACATAAATTGAGAACAAAGCCACTGTTAATTAGTGCCAAAGCCTACATTGATCAAACAATGTCATAGAAATTTCATTGGAAAAACCATCACTAGAATATCAACAAACAATGATGTGTATCATTGGTTCGGTAACAGATTTTTAAAAAAGCAATTCAATAGTTATACTGCACTCTGGAACAGCTTAGTGAAAGATACCATTACAGTTATTTTAAAAATGAATATATAGCTTTTTGGCCTTGACACCTTATTTAAAAATGAAGGATAAATCCTGACTTCTATATTCCTCCTTTTGTCTGTTTGGCAGAGTTGAAGGCTATGACTGTGGGCGATGGAGGACAATCACTGTGGAGACTTGGATTACTTAATCCAAGATGAGGACACTCTGATCGAGGGCATCAGCAACCAGGTCGTGTTTGTTGTGGTGCTCAGCATCGCCCTCCTTGTAGGGCTCCTCACACTGCTTTGCAGGTAGGAAGTGTTACAGGAAAAATACATACAAACTACTCATCTTAATATTAGGATTATTCTCTTAATTACTGCACCTGTTAGTGGGTGGGATTGAGAGGAGGCAAGTGAATATTTTCAGCGGCCAAATATGGACCAGTTTGAAGTGGGTTGCAGTTTATAGTTTGGAAAACAAGTAGTTTCAACATTAATGTGCCCGACTTTGTACTTTCACATATTAATGATCTGTAAAGCATCAACAATATCCAAGCAATAAGTGACGGATTTCAGTCCCTGCAGGATCCTCACTTTAAATTTCCTTGATTTTTGTGGCCAATTTCTATTTAAATCAGGGACAGGGGTTGATAATTAGCATTAGCTATACACTCTGTATGCATCCCATCAGTTGCATTTTTTGTTGCTGTAAATATGTCTGTCTGCATTGTCCCTGTCAAATAAATAAATAAATAAATTAGGTAATGTTGTGGAAATATTTCAGAAAAATTGCAAGATTTTTGAATAATTGAAAGTTTTTTTTTCAACAATTTGAGATTTAAAATGACTTCAGTTCTGTGCTATTTATTTATTTAAAGTGCAAACCAACATAGATGATTACATCAAATAACATCACAGTCCAAATGAAACATTTACATGATTGGAAAGGAGCAGTAAAAAGAATGAAATGCCAAAATTGCCCCCATAATATTTTTATAACACGTACCCTGCTGTTCATTTAATGTCAAATGTTAGTTCTACCTCAGGTGTGAACTGATTTATTATTTACAAGCTTGCGTTGCACATTTTGTGTGATTAAGCATTTATTTAATGTCTATATTTGTACATTTAACAGTTAATCTTTTTAATTTAGGGTTTTAATTTTGCTTACATAGTTTTGTTGACCTCTTTTTAAATGTTAAAGATTACATTTATAATTATTTAAGTATTTAAATTTGGTCTTTTTTCTTCTGGTCCTTATTTTAAACAGGTTAAAAAAAAACAAATCGAGAATTATTGATATCAACTGATATGAAACACTTATATCGCGATACATTTTACAGGCATATCGCCCAGCCCTAGTACTACCTGATACAGATTCACGGAAAATCAAACGGTATCAAGTAGGGATGTAACGATTAATCGTAAGGCAGTTAAAAATTGATTCATAAGTATCACGATTGACATCTATATTTATCCCTTCTCTTGTCCAGCAGTGTATCGTTGGGCGGAATCTGCTACTATTTTCTTTCTGGCCGCCTTCTACTCTTACATGTTAATGTTACATGTTAATAAATGATTCCTTACCCCTTTAGCACCGAAAGAATATTTGTAATATTACGTGAATATCTGTAAAAGTCAGGTTTTTCTATTAGCTCTGTCTGCTAGCATAGCATCTCTTCTTCACTGCTAGATTAGCTGCATGCCAACCGACCACTGGGTTACCAGCGCCCTCTGCTGGTCCAAACAAATATCTGACTTAAATCAGTGCAATGACGTTTTTGTTTTTTTAAAGTCCAATTGTTAAGGCACAAAATACATTTTCAGTTGCACTTTTAAAAAGAAAAAGAACTATTATGCAGTTTTGCATTGTTTACTACCAGCATTTAAATTAATAAGCTTCTTCTTCATTTGTATTATTCCTTTATTTATTTCATTCAAGATTTATTTTTAGTTAAATTGCATTGTTTTGAATAGTTTATCAATGGATTCTTTTGACAATTAAAAATAAAAGGGAGATAATACAGCAATTTCTAAAAAAAAAAAAAAAAAAAAAAGGAATATTTTTCAGTCATCATTTGACTACAGTCCCATTTTGTAAAATAAATTGTGAGAGAATCGTATCGTGAACCCAGTATCGTGAATCGAATCGTATCCAGAGTTGAGTGAATTGTTACATCCCTAGTATCAAGGTTTGGTACCTAAACGCAGCCTTTTGACTGTGGGAGTGGAAGAGTTGGCTGTTTCCATGCAGGACCTGAACATAACATTGCACGCACAATCCGCTTTTAAACATGCAATTCAGATCGAGCACTTGCAGGTGTAAATGTGGGCTAAACCATTTAATTTAGTTCCTGAACAGTAGCTGTGTCAAGTTGGAGATGAAACTGTGGAGGCAGACCACACTGGAACTACGTGAAGCCTCCTCCAGCATTAGCATTAGGAGCAAAGACATATTTCCTGACTAGAGGTCGACCGATATGGGATATTCAAAGGCCAATGCCGTGTCATGTAGAGCAAACAACTCTTTGGTGTGAATGAGATGATAAAACAATGCAGTGGGAGCATCAGCAGAAAGTTTCATCACGAAAATGAAGTCACTGATTGGATCGGCAAATTAAGACATTACAGCCGATCACATTAATTGCATGAAATCCAAAATATCGGCCGATCCGATATAGCCGATCAGATCGGTGTAAAGCCTAACATCTACCATCAATTTGCCTAAGAAATCCAAAAATGTTGTTTTCATACAAATATACAAATTCAGTTTATTCTATGAGTCATATATTTTTTGATCCAGCACACTGCTTTCAAAAAGGATGTGTGTTTTTTTGATTGCGCCTCATATTTTTCCTGTAATGACTAATGTGTGTGACTGTGATGTAATCCCAAAAATTCTCCTGAATTTCAAATGTGATCCACTTTGGCCCTCCCAGACAGGAACAGCTAAATATTCACCCAGAGAATCAGGAGCATGTCCGCGCGGTGCGACAGCAGCTGCAAACAGAGCAGGTATGACTGCAAACACCGACAAAAACAGAATATGTCAAATGTATCTGATTCGTTTCAGTTTTTGTCATCAAGAGTAGAAAAAGCAACCAACCTGAAAAACAATTTTTCGTGATATTTTTAATGATTTATTTCCACTTTGATTTGTTTCTGTCAGGATGACAATCCTCAGGCTGAGGCGAGGCAGCAGTACTACACAGATCAGTCCTGCCCTGTCTGTTTACAGCAGGCCGTTCTGCCAGTGGAAACCAACTGTGGACACCTATTTTGTGGTGAGACTGCTTAGAACACGACCTAAACACACTCAAAGTATAGTTTGTTGTGTAAATAATGTTGACGTTTTTCCTGCTTTTCATTAAATCTCTCTTTATTTAGTTTAACCTGACTGCGTCCAACTGGTTTAGCTTGAAAGTAGATATTATCATAAGGCACACAGTGTTGGGAATGTGGTGGGCCTGAGGCTATTAAAGTGGGTTTGTGAAACCACCACATGCACAAACCTTATCACCACTACTGTGAGCCCTTGAGCAAGGCTCCTATTCCTTAAGTGTTCCTCTGTAGCAGTCCACTGCTTCCTACTGTATGTAGTCATTAAACAGACAAAGTAGACACATGGGCTCTCATTTATCAACTGTTCGCACACTTACATCTGTGCGTTCGACCAAATTCTCGCAAACTTCGGTATTCGTCAATTTTGACGTGAGCGTATGTCGCAATCAGATCTCACGTCAGGTCTGACCTTGTGTTCGCAAATCTGAGTGTGTGGATTTGTGGTTCAGCAACAAAATCTGACCGAGACTGAAAATAAATACACACATTAAGAACAGATCAAAACAGTCACAAAAATGTGGAAGGGGGATATATGTTTGAGCTCCGTCCGTCTGAGTTAAAGGGGACAGCTTTTCTCAGAAACCGTTTAATATAGAATAACCAAATTTGGTGTGTGGCTTCAGGGTATCAGTACCTTGATGGAGTTCGAAAATGAGAAGCACACAGTTATTTTTTCCAGAGTTAGGCGACAGCTTTTTTTTTTTTTTTTAAAAAAAACGTTTAAGATAGGATAACCAAATTTGGCGCAATACCTTAATGGAGTGCCATTTTTTTTTTTACTCTGAGGTATCTTCAAAGGGGACAACTTTTCTTAGAAAACGTTTTCAGATAGTTATTTTATATTCTGATGTGATAATATTTTCCCATGTATACATTTAAGTTAGTTTTAGGACATTTAGGAAAAGGTTGTGAGTTATAATGAGAACAATCTGGCGGGGGAATACCGTATAACCATGCTAATAAACTTCGCTACCGAGCAGGAGCGCATTGGTTTACCCAGGCCAGTGCACTCAAGCACACCGGATACACTGCTATGCTCTGTGATGGAGAATGAGGTTCTATTCTCTCCGTACAACACATCACTGGGGGCTGTACGGACAAAATGGGACCTCAGAAATGTGCTGCAGTAATTGTTAATGTAGTGAATTATAGGTGAAATTGGCTGAAGGCATAATAAACACAGACGAGGGACAACATTTTGTCATTTTTAAAAGAGATTGTTAATTTATTTTAATGTGATATTTATTGCCTAAAGCGTGCGGACCGAGACTGATATAAACGTCATATCCGTTTGTGTCTCCGGGATCTCTGTTGTGAAGTTGCTCGCAGTGCACACGGGGGCAGACGTCACCTGCTCAGTGTCTGATCCTCTTCCACAGACCATTCAAATGCTCTTCTTTAATACAACATCTTTGTTTGCTCCACCTCAGATGTGAGGATGCCGATTTATATCCTGCAAAAGCCTATTTTCTTGTTTGACCTCAGTGGGCGGGGCCTCTGAATTAGGTGGGCGTAACATGTTAATGACGATTGAATTCAGCCGCTGCATTTATTAACACCCGATCATTTGTGCGCTGGGATTGGTCAAACACAAATGTTTCATAAATCACAAGTTGATCCTGTCGTACGACCAAAAGTTCACTCGTTTGCACTCGTTGTCATGCAAGCTTGATAAATGAGGGCCGTTTTTGTATGTAATTATCAAATGTTTGGCCAAAAACAACATTTGTGTGTCTGTTTGCTTTGTGATTATATTTAGGTTCCTGTATCATTGCCTACTGGAGGTTTGGTACCTGGCTGGGTGCCATCAACTGCCCCATCTGCAGACAAATGGTGAGACGTGAATGTCAACATTTCACTTTTGGTTTTTAAAGCAGCAGCTGTCAGGAAATGAATTTGAGATTAAGTGAGATGTTATTCCGTTGTAATATGACACACAAATGCTGTCAGGTTCAGAACTACAACCTCCACACAAGCTGTGAGGAAATAGAGGAGTTACAAACTAGAATGTTAACAGTTTTTTTGAATTATTAAATGAATATTGACAAATCTTAATTGCTGTCAAAATATTTATTTATTTTTTTTCCCCTTTTTTCCAAAGGTTACTTTGCTCCTTCCGCTTTTTCATGAGCACGCTTCTCCTCAGAGGGTCCAGGATGGCGAGGCAGAGCCACAGCTTTTAATAAGGGACATCACCGACTACAACCGCAGGTTCTCTGGCCAGCCGAGATCTGTGAGTGTTCTGAAACCCCCGACTGTAGTTAATCCTTTAGTTTTAGGCACATTAGGAGTGTGTGAATAAGTCATAGAACACAGAAATTGTAATTATTTACACAAAGAAATGTCAGTAAGCTGCAGCGTGAAAGTGTTCGTTTCCTGTCCCCAGTTAATGGACAGACTGCGAGACGTCCCCACCCTGGTTCGCCACGCATTCAGGGAGATGTTCTCTGTGGGCGGCCTCTTCTGGATGTTCAGGATTCGAATTCTCCTTTGTCTGATTGGTGCCATTACGTACCTGGCGTCGCCACTCGACATCATCCCGGAAGCGCTTTTTGGTCTTCTGGGTTTCATGGACGATTTTTTTGTAATTCTTCTCCTCTTTGTGTACATTTCGATCATGTACAGAGAGGTGGTCACTCAGAGACTCAACGGCTAGGCCACCACTGCCTCAGCCCTCAGCCTACCTGTGTAAGTGTCCGATGGAGAGAAAAGAATACATGTAAATGTGTAAGCTAATGACTTCACTTAAATAAGGCAGGTGTCAAACTACAAGAATGTCATGTTGCATGTCAAAAGGTTTATACAAAAGTTTACTAATGAGGCAGCCAGAAAAAGCTTTCACTACTGGTGCAGGATGTGGTTATAACACCAAATCATATTTAGATCGTAAATTTCTAAATAAAAGAAAACATCCCAGAAAAAAAACAAAATCCTTCTTCAAAGTGTTAATCTACTATGACTATCAGCTGCCTGTGTAGATGTGTTTGCAATCTTTGTTTCATTTTCACTGCAAATGCACCTATTGATGACGTCGAAACAGAGTTTGTTTTTTTTTGCTTGTGTAAGAAATATAAAAAGCCATTTTTCTTTTAAAAGGCAAAAGACAAACTAATGTGACATGTCCTGGCAGTCAGTGGATAGTCAAGGAAGACATAAAGCAAAGGAAATGCTTGATCTGAAAAGAAGAGTCCACAGTCATTTGGATGTATTTGAAGATTTATTAAAGATGGCTTTGAATGTGGGTGCTCTGAGTGATGTCATCATTTGCCACGTAAATGTGAGTGTTGGTGCTTGCTAGAATTAACCAATCAGAAGAGTCGCTTCTTGCATCAGCTCTTTCTACAGACCTGTTAACCACAGAATAGTAGTGTCCTTCCCTCTGTTCAGAAAAAAACAAGACAATTTTATTGAAATGAAATATATTTGAGTTTGTTGATTTTTAGTACAGTTTATGTTTAGTTACCGTACTTGCTTTAAGATCTGTTAATTTTGCTTTAAAATGCCTCATATTTCATACATTTTATTACATTTAGAAATTCAAATTATGGTGTACATACAACGAAATTGTGATAGTGATTAGAGTATATTTTTGTATATGAATGTAGTCATCAAATAGGAAAAAAGTATTGGAAAAAAAAATATGTTCCAGGGTGAGTTAAAAATAATTATAGTTTTTTTTTTTTTTTTTTTTTTTTATTATATAGATATTTAAAGTGGTTGTATGTTCACAGTGGACATACATTTTAACTGCAAGTTTTACGGCTAATGGTGACGTAAGAAATGTTTTTTTCATTCAATTATTTCCACTCTGACAGACTCCGCCCAGTCAGCCCCCTCCGGTAGATGCCGGGCAGGCGATGCAGCGAACCGTGCGGGTTGGTAGACAGACACCCAGAGAGAGAGAGAGAGAGAGAGAGAGAGGTGTTGTCAGTGTTAAAGCGTCGCTCCGCTGTCCGGGCTGTTTTTGCTTTATAAAGTCAGTCTAAGTCACGTAACAATGACTACATCACAGTGTTTGGACCGAATGGAGCTCTGTGAAAGCCTTCTAACGTGGGTAAGTAGACGTATCGTAAGGTTTTGCCAGTGGAAAACAGTTCCATAGGACCTGGTGAGGTTAGCTAGCATTGGTGGCTAAAGGCTAGCGGAGTGAGCTAACGGTGCTAACGTTAGCTGGTCCGGAGGAAGATGACTCTGTCGCTGGTTACGTATACAGGCCAGCTGTTTGCTGTGCAGCTAGCAAGCCAATCATCCACAGGGTTTGAAACGCCCTGAGCTGAATATTTATGGTGTGTTATCACAAAGGGATTCCACCACTGATGTGTCAGGGTTTGAACCATTCAACGCACAAATGTACATGATTTATTTTGGACTGATACAGTGGAGTAACAGCTAAGGTTGTGCTTTATGGCAGAGACCCCTTCATTGTTCAGTGTAGCTCATATATGTGTGGTCAGTGTACATCTTTAGTTTATAATGAAAACATATCTTACTATTCCAGATGTCTATGATCTTCTCTGCATGTACAGTATGTAGTCACTGGGTTAACACATGATGGATCTTGTTTAGATTTTTATGAGCCGTCCAACTACTTCTAGGCTCCAGTCACTGTATGTCAATGCACTGCATGATGCTATCACTTCAAAATGAGCCAAGATTTTCAACATCTGGTCCTGGTCATGAATAATTTAGACAAGGGCTTTACCGTATACAAGCAAAGTTAAATACCTGATACAGTGTATAGATTTGTAAACATTCCACAGGTACTATGTGTGGGTTTTTTTGTTTGTTTATTTTTTCATTTTTATTTTTTTGTTTTTGTTTTGTTGAATTTTTGAAGTCGCATATTGCATTTTGTGTGATTTGAATGCATGCAAACTAGCACAGTAACTAGGGGTGGGTACCTCAAGATATGCTCACGATATGACAATACTGCGATTAGTGATATATTGGTCAGAAATCAATATACAATAATCTATGACATAACAAGAAAAAAAAGATACAATGTTTATTTTATATCTCTGAAAGACAATAAATAGAAAAAGTGTCCTATGAATTGTGACACTATTTTAGTGCAACATTTCAAAGTGTCAACATACCAATGAAAACAAATAAGCATCTCCATTAGTGATTTCTGTAAACAACAGTGACAACATTTCTACCTGCACAGTTTAGTGAAAAAGCAGAAAAGGTTTTGAAAGTAATAAAATAAATCTTAAATCAATACTTATACATATCGATAATTGATTGTGCAAAAAATATTGCGATATATCGCCGTATCGCTATGTTGTCACACTCCTAACAGTAACTCACCTTTAATACAAAGTGCAGGATAGTCTCCCCATCTATAAACAGCCTCTGTTTTCATTGGCTGTTTGTAATGCGAGTTTGTTAGTAAAGTCCATCACAGGTATTTACTTTGTGTATTGATTATCCCTGACAGCCAGTTTCTTTTGTCCCATATGAATACATCACTGGTTGACTAGATTTATTGTGGGGATGGCTTCGCTGCCATGCTATGGAAAGTCAGTGAATGGAACGCACAGTGCATGTTGTGACAAACGTCAGTGTTGTGTAAGAAAAACATGAGGCACTGGTTATAGTTCATAATGGGCTGCCCTGTGTTTTGGACAAAACTAAAGTCTGACTGTGTTAAGCTATGGCACCTGTAAGGTTGTGAGACACCTGAGGCACATTCACACAGTAGTGGAATTCTTAGTGTTTTCACTGCTCTGGACTTTATTTCCATATGTGAAGTTTCCACACGTTCCAATCAAATTCACACCACTGAACCGACACCAAACATCAGAAATGTCTCATTTACAGATGTGAAACAGTGAGTGGGAGCTGGCATGTGTGGAGGAATGTTTTAAAATGTTTAACAGGCAGAAGAGCAGCAGTTTTCCCCTAAGCTTTACCAGTTGCAGAATGGAGAGGACACTAGGGCTGGGTGATATATCGAGATTCAAGATATATCGAGGTTTCTATTTTGGCGATATAGAAAATAACAATATTGGTTATATCTATATAAATATTTTATTGCTTATTTTGTGTCAAAATATTTGTTTTAGGAGTCGTGGTTTTCTCTACTTCTCAGAACAGCATGAAAAGCACAGTTAGATGGATTTCTGATTGTGTTCCTAACTAGGCCTGGGCTGTTAACAGATTTTGCTGGACGATATATTATCTGACAAATTATTGCCAATAAACAATATTATTGTCGACATTTTTTTCAGACCAAATTAACCACTAATGTAATGATAACATGTCATATTAATGCAAGTACACCCTTTCAAATGCAATCAACTTGTATTTCTCATTAGTATTTTCTACCATTGTAATTGGAATGTCAAGAACTTTTAAACTTTTTCAACAGGTAACACTTCCAATCCAGTTAGAACCTTTGTGAACAAAAATGCTAGTGGCCCCACCTCCCCCTGTTTCATTCTTTTCTATTTTCATTCATTCTTAAACCATACAGAATGGACCAAATTGTTTGTAGTTTACTCCGTTCATTCTGCTATGGAACAAAAGAAAAGATGAGGAAAACAAAATACTTAGACTTAGCTTGGTTGCTAGCCCCGTTCTGCATCCCTGCTTCTGATCACATCGCTTACGTCTCCTGCGCTGGCGGATACCGCGGGTAAGAGGCTCCGCTGCTTCACAGGCCGCTGGGTGTATCCGGCGTAGCAATCCAAAGCTACGTAGAAGGTCCAGAGTTGCCGCATCTAACGGACTATAACTGTTTGATTTACCTAAACCTCAGATTGCCTGGTGGTCGTATACTATTTTAGAGTAATTACGTTGCAGGTTCACTGAGAAATTATAAAAACTGACTGAGTTATCTGCTGTTTAATATCCGTTGCTAACACTAGCCTCTGTAGCCGACAGGCACGCCGCCAAATACGCATGAATATGGCGGCAATATATCGAGGCCGGCAAACTTACCGAGTTCATTTTCATTTACTGTTTGGTTAATTGATTTATCGATTATCGGCCCAGGCCTAGTCCTAACCCAGATCTACCACTAAGCAAGCTACGCTACAGAACTCAATCAAACGTGCTGTCCCTTAGAGGAGACAGAAAGACAAAAGTGGCACATATTGTGCAGCTGTTTGTTAATAAATGTGCCATGTGTGGCATTTTGTATCAGCAAATTTAACCCATAGTTGTCTTTTTGGTAAAACTTAATTTGTAATAAAATTATCAAGATTTATATTGTATATCAAAAAATATCAAGATATGAGTTTTGGACTGTATCGACCAGCCCTAGAGGACACATACTAAGTTATTTCTGCTTTTTACTTCAGTTAATCATATCCACACTGTATGATCTGCTTTAAATACGTTGGAAACAAGTAGCTCAGTAACCAAATTCCTTTTTCCCGTCACTTTGGAACAATTCAAAAAGTGTAAACCAAGCCAAATCAATGGGATAATTTGACCCGGACTTCCCCTGAGTGAAAGCAGCCCTGGGTGTTTTATTTGTGTGTGTCCTCCTGCTTGAAATCCGTTGGCATGTGTATTTTGTCAACCTGAAAAGAAGTGATAATGGAGGTGACGAACATTCCTCACATACCTGTTATGAGTTCACACAGTCAGTGTGTGTGACTCATTAACTAATAAAACACACGGAACTGCAACTTGTAGAACAATGGTGGACATATTAGAACATAGTGCCTTTGTATGCAATGTGTAATTCTAAATACTGTCATTCATCATGATCCAAAAATTCCATTACTTGTTTCAGTGTTTTAGTGGGTGTGGCTTTAGTTCTGTACTGAAATGACTTTGGCTGGTTATATGACCTGATCACACCATCATGAACAGAAACCCAATTCAATATTAACACATAAGCAGATATTGCTACATCAGAACCTTAGAATTCCTTAGACATTTTTCCACATTAATGCAGGCATTGACTGAACCAATACACACATATGGCACTGTTTGATTTTGATTGACTCAGAAGTGGTACTAGAATCTGTTGACATAGTAGTGATTGCACATATACTTTGTCATGAAATCACATCTAATCAATCATTTCTTTATTTACATTCTTTGCCACCTCAAACATAATTCCAACTCCTATGTAGTAAAATAGAAATAAAAGTAAAACAAGCAAGCCATAAAAGTAGAAAAGCCAAAAAGTCATAAATCTGCTGAGGATTCGGAGCAATCATAATAAGCAAGTTAGAATATGAAAGAAAATCAAAGAGTGAGAAAAAGTACTTTAAACTTTTTGTTTGAGGAAATGATGTTATCTGGACAGGACAGTTATTTTATCTAAAGAAATCAGACTTCCCCTTTAAGCAAGGGTAAGGAGCATTCATTCAATTAGATGTGTGAGCACCTTCAAATGTGTAACAACAGCTACCGTAAAGAGTTAACATGGTTTGTAACACTGAAAAACTGGTCATTGGCTCTGAATGATTGAAAGTTTCAAAAGCCTTTAAACTCAAAAGTGAGGTACAGTACTTACTTTGTAGCTAAAGGGAAATCAATGAGTGTATTGATTAGGGGTGAGTATTGGGAAGGATGTTGCAATACGATACGTATCGCGATACGTGGGTCACAGTACGATATTATCGCGATATTCTACCCAGTTGATATCAAAATTAAACGTAGAGATGAAAAATCAAGTTGCTGTATATGTTCATTAGAAGATATTGATCATTCAGAGGACAAATTGAGTCAAAACTATTTGCTTCAAAACATTCTATTCATTATTTAAAATTAGTGTTTTTGCACATTTTCACTGTAAAAAAGAAAATGCAGTTACACACTGCCATCATAAAATCAAGTGCATCAAGTAACCATTGCAACACATTGAAGGCATTTAACCACAGAAATATTGCACAAATACACAAAAATATTAATTAAATATCAGAAGAAGAAAAAATAAATAATATTTTTAAAATCGGCACCCAAAAAATCGCTACATATTGTGAAATTGATTTTTTTTTTTTTCACACCCCTAGTGATTCTGTTTGCTCTTAAAGTTTTGGCACTTATAACACTGGACAGGATGTTACCTCTTCAACTTAAGAAATACACACTGTGCTGTGCTTTTTTCATGCTGGGTCAGTGCTTTAATGTTATACTGACACTCGTAATAAGCACTGAGGGCGTTCTGATGTCACAGTGGTAGTGTGGTTCAAGCCTGGGTGAGTGTAAACAGGTTCTTTACAAACACAAATAAATGTGAAAACATCAACATTAGACACATTTAAAAAGGCTATGATAGCTGCTGATTCAAAGAGTTCATAAGCTGATATTTTATGGAATATATTTGTGCACATGCGTCACTCTATTAGTATTATTGTATGTAATTCATTTATTTCCTCATTTGAAATAAAATTATTTTCTAAAAAAAAAAGCACATGAAAAGCAAGAATAACTCCAATAGTGTTTTTACTGTTACTGAATCTTGTTTATTTATCTGATAATGAGTTACGTAAAGTTATGATTGATAAATAACTCTCTGATTTCCTATAATTAATCCAGATAAAGCTGATGATTTAATCATTCAGTATATTTTGGTGTAATAATCTCAATAGTTACATTAGTCTAATGGGACCAGCTTTGTCTGTGAACACGTGATAATATAATTTAAAAATATTGTGTTTCACCAATTGGGACGAATTAATAGTGACATTAGTATTTATGCTAACATTTATTTCACACAACGTGTGACATGTTAGTTTTTATCTTTCCATAGTAAAGTGTTAAATCTGACCATAAACAAATCGGTGGCTCTCTGTGTCTTAATGACAGTAAGACGTGTTCTTTTTACTTGGTCTATTCCTTATATGGAGCGGTTAGCATTAGCTCTTAGCCCAGTCTGTGTGTCGGTGTGTTAGCTTAGCATAGTTAGCTTTAGTTGAGTTTCCAGTTCATAATCGTTGCTACAGGTTTATCTCTGTCCCCGTGTTTGTGGAACTTTGGGTGGACATGACGGAGGAACTTGAATGGGTTCACTTTGTTGGATGGTTGTCTGGTTTTAACCAAGTAGCGGTCCATGATGTATCGCAGCACGGCAGCTTCAGATAGCTGAGACGATCATCTCACACACACAGACAGACGGCGATTTGTGAAGGGGGCGGTGGCGGTGCACATCAGAGCTTCCGTAAACAACGTTCCGCTCCAGAGAATACTAAGTTGACAAACAAGGGCAGCTTTGACCCGTGGAACACGTTTTTTTTGGGTCATTTTTAGCTAAATTGAGGCACAAATGGCCCGTGGCCCTCACTAATTTCCGACATGGGAATTTATCGTTTATATCGTGGGATGACAAATTCTTACCAATGAGAATGTTTTTGACGATAAATCCTAAACGATAAAATATCGCACATTCCTAATTCAGAGGAAAAATTGAGTTAAAACTATTTGCCTCAAAACATCCTATTTATTGTTTATTATTAGTGTTTTTGCACATTTTCACTGAAAAAAAGAAAATGCAGTTTTACACACTGCCATCATAAAGTCAACAAGTAACCATTGTAACACATTGTAACCACTGATCTGAACAGATAATATGAAAATAAAATACCTGTGCATACATATTGCATATGTGCTCTGTCACTGAACACACTGACCTGAAAAGTATGAGGAAAATAAAGTGCACATTTTTTTTAAAAATTTTTAATTAATTTTTTTATTCGATTTAGAAAAAAAAAAATCGATTTAAAATTGGCACACAAAAAATTGCGATATATTGTAAAAAAAAATTTTGTTTCACACCCCTACTGGTAATTAATATATATAGCACTAGATTTGAATGAAATTCTGAGCAAAATTGGATATTACTCCGTTTGCTACATTTGCTAGACATTCAGTAACCAGTTTTTATGCCTGTAAATACATGATATTGTCCTAAAACATGCATGTGAGACATTTCTGTGTCATATTAGGCCTGATTTAAATTTTTACCCCCCCCCCCCCACAAAAATAAAATAGTGATTTTGTTACTAAGTGGAATTTATAGTAAAATACAACATCAAAGTATTAAATGGCAAGAAGTACTGCTATTATTGATTATCCACTCACTTTGTGCTTCCTCAGCTAATATAATGGAAGTAGTATCCATGATAATATCCAGAGTAGCAAATATACAATGTACACTACAATGTCCTGAACATAATCACTAAGGCCTGCTGTCCTCCAGCTTTTACAAGCCTATCCTAGCTCTTTCTCCATCACAAACCATAGTGGGGTGTACATTCCTGGAGCTTTGTCAGCTTTTCAAATGAGTCGTAGACTTTTGTGAATGTTACCTGCACCATGTGAAGCTCATGTTCCATTGTTGCTTTGAAACATTTATTCAGGATGTTTGAAAAAACATGGAAAACCAAAGAGGAAATACTTTAGTTCCACAACATGTAAAAGATAGTTTTCAACAGTGGATTAGTTTAATTAATCCCATAATTGTTAGGAAGTGTTTTAGCTATAGTTGGGCCATCATATCCTTTTCCTTCTGTTCTTTCCTAGTATTTTCTTTGTATACCAGTAGTATTGATTGTATACCAGTTGTATTGAGGATTATGGATTAAGCTGCAAAAATGCATTTAGAAAAACAAAAAAGAACTGTTAAGTATGTGTGTGAGTGCTATATGAAGTTCTGTTCCAGCCTCTTGGTGCTACTTTGCGTTATGTAATCATGGTGCTATTGTTTAGGGTTGCACTTTGTGTTGAGGGCATGACAGTAGCTGGCTTAGAGTTTCAGCAATTAGCCACCGTGTCCCTGTAGATCCATCTAGAAGTCATATTGACCTGATTGTTGTTTTTCTGAAGCGTTTTTCTTTCGGAAATCAAACTGGCAACAAATATAAATGTTTAAAACTGGTTGTTGAACTAAATCTTGTTTTTTTTTCTTATCAAGAGTGTCAAATTTAATAAGTGATGTTTCCTTTACACAGTGTCACTCATTAATACTTTTGCATCTTCTTTGCAGTTTTGTCAGTTTCATATTTTTACACTCACTGGCAACTTCACTGCACTTTGAAGCAAATCATTTTAGCAGCACTGCCATAACAACTATTGAGCTATATTTATTCATTGTGATGCATTTAAAATTTTAATTCTCATATAAAATACCAAAACTCACTACTGTACATTACATGGCAGGCCATGGACTTCATTACTTTTTACTGTTAAAACACTTTTTTTTAAAGTGTTTTTCTAAAGATTTTTCTAAATTTGTTAAATCAAAGGTCATAATTAAGTTATTAAAAATACTTTTGAGTATATTTTAATTGAGCTTTTCCTTTGACTTGAAGTATTTTCTCCCCGGTTCTTTCTATTACTTCATCAAACTATTTGTCCTCATTCTCAAACTCAAGCTATCGTCACAAAGTAGGAGTTCCTTTCTTAACTACGCCATGAAAAGTGAGCCAGACACAAACATACATAGGCTGAAGTCCAACCTCGTCATCTTCCTCCTGTTTCAATTCAAACATTCCTGTTGTCATGTCCTCCTCCCTCTTCGGCACCGCGGGCTGTCAGAATGTACACAGAGGAATGTCACCTCACTGCTTGGCTGCTAGACGCTTTGCTGGGATGATATCAGAGTAAACAGAAGGGGCGGCAAAGAAAAATCAAAATAGATATTTAAAAAGAAAGAAAAGTTTGAATATAATACCAGTAGGAAAATAAAATAACAATAACAGCTGCTAGAAATATCAGAGCTTTCTGGGGCTTGTGTTATGTTTCTGTTAATTGAAGAGCTGCTTTTTAACTGAAACTCCTTTTTTATTCTTACTTTTTATGTTTTCCTACTTTGTTGTTGTTGCTCTTTCTAAATGGTGATGTTTATTGGAGAAAAATTGTGTTTTGGATTTAATGGCCCTCATTTATCACCCTGAAAACGGGTGCAAATTTGCATGCACATTTGGTCGTATGACCACACCAACGTATGATTTAGCACCAATCCCACTGCCTACAAATGATAAATGTGGCAGCTGAAATTGATCGTCATTAACATGATACATCCTCCTGTTTTGGAGGCCTCGCCCACTGAGGTCAAACAAGAAAAGAAACTTTTCCAAGATGAAAATCGGCTTCCTCACATCTGAAGTGGAGCAAAACAAAGATATGCTTTTTGAACATGTGAAAGCTGGACTTAAAGGAGGGCATTTGAAGGCTCTGTAGAAGAGGATTGATGTCTGCCCCCCTGTGTGCGCTGCAAAGAATTTCACAGCAGAGATCCTGGAGACACATATGGATATGACGTTTATATCGACCTCAGTCCACACTCTTTGGGCAATAAATATCACATTAAAAGAACTTAATGATCAAAACCCTTAAAAAAAAAAAAAAGCATCCCATGTGTGCTCACAGGGTAAACCTAATGCATTCCGGTTTAAGAGTTTATTAGCGGGGTTATACTATATTTCGTGAAAGGAAAACCAAAAAAGTGGTATCAGTAATATAACCTGGGCTTTTTACAAATTATTTAGTTTAATTTGTTTTAATAATCCATTCTGTTCTGTTCTGAATGTGTGTCTGCTTATGCTCCCATGGCGGCTGAGGCTTGTTTAATATTTTATTTTCAGTCTCAGTCAGATTTGTCGGTGCTGCACCTCAAGTCCACACACTCAGATTTGCATACACAAGGTCAGACCTGACATGAGATCAGATCGTAGAGGACCATCACGTCAAAATTACCAAAAGCTTACCAAAGCTTGCATGAATTTGGTCGAACGAACGTTGTACGCTCAGATCTGAATGTACGAATGGTTGATAGAGATAGATAGAGATTCTTTATTCATCCCACAGTAGGGAAATTTACTGATAAATGAGGACTAACATGTCCTATTATCTTAACACCAGTCCTGCACAATCATTTCATGCATTTTTTGATTGTATCATTTAGTTTCCAATAGAAACTAGTCTAGCAGGATAATGTCTTGTGGCAAAAGTACAATAGTTGATTGTCTACAATCAAACTGAGAGGCATGCAGGTAAAGACTTGTGTGCAGAATGTTACTGAAATTACAGACTGACTCAGTTCACAGCTGTTTATTTCATTTGCTTGCCTGTGTTTTTGTTATTTAGATCCAGACCTTTGGAGTGGAGGCACAATGTAAGACTATAGATGACTTAACCAGTGGTATCGTCATGGCCCAAACCCTGCAGAAAATGTAAGTCTTCTATTAAAAGGTATTGTTGGTAAAAATTTGTTTGCATATGTTTCTCATTTTGGCTCTTTGTGTGGTTCCAGTGATGCAGTGTATTTCAACGATGCATGGATTAGCAGAATCAAGCCAGAGGTTGGAGATAACTGGAGATTAAAGGTATGAGCTCTAGTCCCAGTTTGTTTGTGGTTTAAGTAGATATTTGTATATCATAATAATGACATTTATTTCTTACTTTTCTTTGTTTTTAGATCAGCAATCTAAAGAAAATCCTAAAAGGCATCTTAGATTATAACCAGGAGGTAATATAACTTTATTGTAACTATTTCTGCTCATAATCATAATTGCTTTCCTACTTTTTAATCCACAATGATCTTTCTGCCAGTTCACTTTGCCAAACAAAAATATTATAATTACCTAGATTTCATACATGGAGATACAGAAAACATTGTCCTTGTTCAGATCTTAGGCCAGCACATCAATGACTTCACCCTGCCTGACGTTACCCTCATCGGAGAACACTCTGACGCAGCAGAACTCGGGAGGATGTTGCAGCTCATATTAGGCTGTGCTGTCAACTGTGAGCAAAAACAAGGTGTGTGTGTGTGTGTGTGTGTGTGCGCGCACGCCCGTGTTTGTGTTCTCCTGTATTCCACATACAATTCCATCTCTGGCTTCTTTCTTATTTTTGATGACCGTATTTTTCTGTATTGTCCAGAATATATCCAGACCATAATGATGATGGAGGAGTCGGTGCAGCATGTCGTCATGACAGCCATCCAAGAGGTAATTTGTGGTTTCCACGAGACGTGAATCAGCCAGCATTGATCTGAATGTTTTTTGAAAGAGAAATTTCATACTTTGTGTAAAAAAAAAAAAAAAAAAGGATGGTACCATTATCAGCTGCCCAGCACTGAGGTTTGGATTTAAATTCTAATTGACCGACAGAAATGCATCCCTTAACAAAATCTTAAAACCAGTGGAAGTATTGTAATTTTGCAGTAGTGGATAAGAAATATTTCGATATGCTGAAAGAAGAAAACAACAAACGGTAATAAAAAATATAAAAAGATATATCAAATAGAAATGACAATCTATACTAGGGCTGAAAGGTTTTGGGAAATAATCTAATTGCGATATTTTTCCTCAATATTGCGATTGCAATTTAATATGCAATTATTTTTTTCAAGGGTCTCTTGTCATGTATTTTTCAATGAACACAAGCAATAAATCAATCTGTAAACAATTTCAGATTTATTTAAACTTTAAATAAATATAAATTTTAAAGCACAGTTTACAACAATAAAGCAAACAAATCTGTGGCTTTACCTCTTTAACATATCTAACTAACTTTAAACATGTGGACTGCACTTCTTAAACACTCTCTGAACTTGACAGGACAGGACAAGACAGGACAATAAATAAAAAAAATGCTGCCTTTGCGATTAGAAAATCGCAATTTATGATATCGCGATAATATCGCAAATACAATTAATCATTCAGCCTTAGTCTATACCCCTTAAAAATGTTGAAACTGTTATATTTGAGAAAAAAAAATAGTATTTTTTGGAAAGAGAGATGCATACGTATGGTACATATCCATTGATAAAATATGTATTGTATAAGGTCTTTGTATGTTTACGACAATGTGATAATTGTGTTTTGTTACTTTATGTTGTTTTTTTCTGTGCTGTAGCTAATGAGCAAGGAGACTCCAGTCGCTGGTGGAAATGACTCATATTCAGATCTAGACAGACAGGTACACTGATTTTTAAGTAAGAAACACATTTAAATTGATGAAATCCCCAGATGTTTGAGTTGTTTTTTTATTTTTGTTTTTGCAGCTAAAGAAGACAGCTGAGGAATTAAATGAAGCATTGTCCACCAAGGAAGAGATCGCACAGAGGTGTCGAGAGCTTGACATGCAGGTGGGTTTAATGCTCTAAAAAAAAAAACAACCACGAAAAGTCAATTTTTTAAACTCTTTTAAAAGCAATTTGTTAAAGTAAGATATGACCAACCAATTCACCAGAGTTAGTCCTTATCATTCACCCTCATTGAGTAGATTGTATGCTTGCCATCTTCTGTGCATGAAAACTGTTCAACCATTTTAGATACCTAATATTTTCTTAACATAGTTAATAATAACTCAAAAGTCAACTCATGTAAAGGCTTGTTTTTAACTGTGACTCACTTTCTGTTCACCTCATGGAGTGAAACTTCATACTTTCATATGTTTTTGGTGTTTACTACTGAGAACAGCTTTAGACGTCCAACAACTGTCCCAAAAACTGCTAAATACAATATGTGTGAGTTCATCAGCTTGTTCTTTTATATACATGATTTCCCCCCTTTCAAATATTTATCTTATCTGTAGATCCCCACGGTATTCTGCATGATGTGTGTGGCAGTAAACACTCTTCTCTTTCGTACCATCATATATACATATTTTATACTTTATATGGATTTATATATATACAGTTTTATTTCATAGCTGATGACTTCTTGTGACCTTTGCCAATGGATGAAAACCAGAGCTGTGATGAAAGCATGTTGTGTTGAATCAACTTCCTCCCTTTTCCTTTCTGTTTCAATACTGTTTGCCTTGCTTTCAAGGCCCTCCACGTTCAAGAGGAGCGTGATAGACTGAGGTTAGACTATAATGAGCTAGAAGAGAGGGTAAATCCAAACTTTCATTTTTTTTCTTCTGCCTATGCTGTGTGGTGTGTCAATACTGTTTGCTGTTTTTTTTTTTTTTTTTTACTTATTGATTGATTTTCTATCATATGCTTGCAACAAATGACTATTTCCAACCAGCGTGTGCATGTGTGTACACGGTTGTGCACAAGGGTTTTTTGTGCACCAGTGTACGGTTGTTCCTCTCCTCCACAACTGCAGTCCTCTTTTGTGTCAGTTGTCGTTCCTGAATGACTAACCCTGCTACTTTTGATAAAGTTTGTTGTAATTTACACTGAATAATTGATGTTCACACTGACATTTGAACTCAAGAATGGGTCAAACACCAATAAATAGCTTAAAAGTCAATGTAATCTTATCATTCTGGTTCTATCCAGGAATATTGTGTTTTGTAAGCATTAAGTTCACAGAAGGAAAATGAATTATTCTGTTAATGATATAAATTCCATTAGCCTTGTCTGCCTGACTCATGTTGCAAAGTTAGTATGGTAAAAAATGTGAAATCACAAATAACATACAATATATAGAACGAACAAAATGTAGTTAATTTGCCTTTAGTGCGGGAATGTGTCCATATCCGCAAGGATGATGAATTGAATATTAATTTGCAGTAAAATCAGCAGTGAGACATTTATCAGTTTACTAGAAGCCTATTTTAGAATAAAGAGCATAAACAGTCGAGTCCTCCATTCGTAGCTGTGTTTGGAGATGTTCGCGCCCATTATTGTTGGTCCTCTCACAAGCTTGTGACCTGAGGAGGAGGATTATTACATTAGCGTTTATAGCCTCGCTAATTGTTTTCACAGGCCTTTGTTAGATGCCCTAATACAAAATTTTCTTTTACTAGTTCGCAGCTTAAAAAGAGAAATATCTATTCTTAAATCTTTTGATATGGTGTGTGAAGTTGTGAACATTAAATGTTAATTCGTTATCTGGGATTACAAATCTCTGAAATAATTGATTTAAAAAAAGACATTTTCCACTGATACGGTGCTATTGCAGCACACATCATCAGTCGGATAACTCACCTGTCTCATGTTCACGTTCTAAGGTAGTGAGTGAACAATCCACCGCTTGGTGAATGTTTCTCAATGATGGGAGGAGCCGACATCGATAGAGCGCTTGTTTAAAGCTTTTCTGAAACCTCCGTCCTACTTAAACTCAAAAAGCCAAAAGGATCGTGAGGCCTCAAAAAACAATAGTTTTTAGTTGGAGAAGCAAAAAGACCTAAAGGTAATTTTCCTATCATATGAAAATTACTACAACCAACTTTGTGTGGCTTTGTGTGGAGTTTGATCCCTTGTCTTTCACACTGAGAGGACAACATTGGCTAGTTTGTTAGCTTCCCTGTATAGGTTTGTTTGGTGTGGGCCTGCTTTAGCTTTGAACTTCTTAAAATCTGGTGTTTTTTTTTTTCTTCCTTTTGATCTAATTTTCTTCTCTGCTCCATCTCTCTCTGGGATCCCGTGTCCCTGCTCAGGTGGCCGCCCTGCAGGAGGAGAAGAGCAGCTTGCTAGCCGAAAACCAAATCCTAATGGAGAGGCTAAACCAGTCAGACTCCATAGAGGACATCAACAGCCCAGCAGGTCGCAGACATCTCCAGCTGCAAACACAGCTGGAGCAACTACAGGAAGAGACTTTCAGGTAAAGAACACAGAAAGTGGCAGATCCTAAAGTCTGAGATCTTTAGAAACAATGATCATTAGTGATTCTCTTTAGGTTGGAGGCAGCAAAAGATGACTACCGGATTCGCTGTGAGGAGCTGGAAAAAGAGATTTTAGATGTGAAGTCGCAGAACGAGGAGCTCACATCACTCGCTGATGAAGCCCAATCTCTAAAAGACGAAATGGATGTACTCAGGTCAGCTTAGTGGAACAGGAACACACTCGCCTCTCTCACCTATGGTCTTTGGCTTTTTATCACTGTGGTCTGCAGGCCACTGATGGCTCCTAAAGTATTCAATCTGTTTTCTTTTTAAAATAACTGTCTCTCAAACTGCCTGTTGTGTGGTTTGCCCTTCAAAACTCAGTAGCACTTTAGTTTATACATAAAGGCTGATATTACACTGTCATTATTATGACATGACAACTGTCATTACCATGAATAAGGTGTCATGAAGGCTGTCATTAAGTGTTGTTTGTTACCCTAACTCTTCATTACCCTCAATCCTAACCCTAACCTTAATCCGGTCTCTAACCCTACCTAACTCCTCTAGATCCCTCCACCTAACCCAAAAAATGCCAACATACAGTAGCTCCAAAGGTGTCGTAATTTAGCAAATGACACTTAATGACTGTTTAATGACACCTTATTCATGCTAATGACAGTGTAATGTCCGCCTTATGTATAAAACCTCAAGTAAAGTGTTTCTAAAAATTCAAACAAGGACAACAAATAATCCTCCTGGTTATGATATTGGTAAATACTCACTTCCTAAAACCGAAATGGTATTATTATTGAAATTATAATTATTGCTTATTTGAACAATCAAGCAGAAATCACAAAATGAATTGAAATATACTTCACGTTTATGTTTTGGGACAATATCACACATTTATGCACTATTGTTTTCCTGTAAACAATGCACATATGTCTATGGTACACACACACACATATATATATATGGTACATATTGAAAAGACAGAAAATGTGTGATTCCTTGCAAAATTTCACTACAAAATTAGGTGATATGACAGACTTCACCTCCTGAAATGGAAATAGACACAGACTAAACCCTCACTGATATGTTATGGGACAATATGGTACATTTTTTTTATATTTCTTCTTATAAACAGATGACTGAATGTCAGTGGAGAACTAATAATCTTTCATAATTTTAGTGCACATTTAAATCATTGAAATATAAAACTAATAACAATAGTTCACTCAATTGCCATATTAATCATGTTTGGCAAGATTTCTGGTTAGAGGGTTAGGGTTAGCCAGTAATGACATCTCATCAGGAACAGAATGAAGTTTGATAAACTGAAACAGAAGTGAGGTGGAAACAGGTCAACTTTGAAACAGAATTGGATTAAATTTGATCTAGAAAGTTGGAGGCCCTACATTTGAACAAGAAAAGGCTGTTTACTAAGCTGTGCATAGTGGAATGATGGAATTACAGCATATTCAGCTGTTTGGACCATGGAGACTAAATCTAAAACCTGCAGCATTGAGGCCCTCCAGGGGTTTGGACGCCTCTGCTCCAGCTGATCTACAAAACTATTGTGTTCATCGTGAGCCTCTTGGATTTGTTAAATGGTTGAAAAAAAAACAGCTTTAAAGTCCGTGTAAAGCAGAAATAAATTTGTGTTATGAGTTTATCACACCACAGAAACATGTGTCATTGACCACTGAGCCAAATTTGAAAGATGAAAAAAATCGCTAAGTATATAAAGCTAGGTCTCAAAATCATGGAAACACAAGCACTTCTCTCTGCTCTGAAACGTTGGGGGCGTGTCAGTTTGAGGCGCAAAAGTGCTCGGATCGGGCCAAACGAGGTATCAGTGGAAAGGTCTGCTCCGCTTAAGTCCGAATATGCGCATCCCTCCCGGATAGATTCAAAACTGTGAAAAACAAAATTGTTGTGTATAAACGTGCTAATTTCTCGGAAAATGTGGCACCATTGGACACGTTTTATCCCCCAAGTCCAAATATGTGGTTTGTTTTTGGTTAGGGGCTGAATTGCGCCCTCTGGAGGCCGTGGAAGTTTAGTGTGCTTCAGCAGCAGGGTCGGGTTTATGCTAATGATGGCTTTGTTGGGTAACGTGGCCCTGATTTCTGGCCCGCCCATTAAATCCTGAACACAGGAATTAGAAACACAGTTTTTGATGCCTAGCTCCACAATTAAATTATAAATGGTTGAATGGCTTTGTACACGTTTTAAGGAATACATTTATGGCATATTTAATGTGTTTAGAAGAAAATGTCAGAATTTGCTTTACACGGTCTTTAAGAGAACGCTTCTCCTTCTCAAACCAGTGTGTCACTTTTTTCCAGGCATTCATCTGACAAAGTGTCCAAACTAGAAGGAATTGTGGAGCATTACAAAAAGAAACTAGAGGACATAGGGCTTCTTAGAAGACAGGTACACACTCAAACACATTTCTATGAAAGATAGTTTTATGGTCATTGGATCAATTTCAATTGAAACTCACCCTGTGATCCCTGTTTGTCAGAATAAACTTGTGGAAGAGAAGAACACAGCTTTAATGCAAACCAACGTGGGCTTGGAGGAGGAGCTGAGAAAGGCCAACGCTGCAAAGGGCCAGTTGGAGACATACAAGAGACAGGTGCCAATATCGTATCTGTGTGGACACTAACATGGCTTTCCCAGGCTGCAAGATGCATTAGATTAGTTTTTCAGTTTAAAGGCTGATGTCCTCTTGTGAACCGTTTTCCTACTGTGCAGGTGGTGGAACTTCAAAACCGGCTGTCGGAAGAATCCAAAAAGGCTGACAAGAATGAGTTTGAGTACAAGCGTGTTAAGGAGAAAGTGGATGCCCTACAGAAAGAAAAAGATGTATGTTGTGTCTTTATTAGATGAAAAGATTATGAGTCAAATGCATTTTTGCTGATCAAAAGCACTCAGTATTTCCCCATCGCTGCTTTTTTAAGGATATCATTTTAGGTTTTAGGCATTTGTGAATTATTTAGAGAGTTGTGAATAATTAATGCAAAGGAATCGCAGTGAAATTTTAGCACATTTAACTTTTCCATTTCCCCTTTGCTCGTTCTGTTCATTGATATAAGAACAAAGTAATTTAGATGTCTTTTCCTTTTCTGCCATTCTGCAGCGAATGCGGACTGAACGAGACTCACTAAAGGAAACTATTGAGGAACTTCACTGTGTCCAAGCACAGGAGGGTCAGCTCACATCAGGTAAAGATGAATCCAGGCTTGTTTTTGTTGCTTTTTCCAGCTGAAGTTTTAAGTTTTTGCGTTATTTATTTTTTGCAGAATATTTACCAATATCCGGTTTGTGTTTTCTTAGGTTTGTTTCCACTCGGCACCAATGACAGCACTGATTCTTTGGCTGCAGAGATCACCACTCCAGAGATAAGGTAGGAATAGTTGATGACTTTTAAGACCTGCCTTTTCTTTTTCAAATGTCTGACGTAAGCAAAAATATAAACCTCAATAGAGTTATTTTATTATTATGGCAGAAGTTTGTTAGTCCTTTTTTTAGGAGTCCAGGATTGGTGGCAGTATGGTATGTGTGGTCGCCAGACGGATTCCTGCCCATATTACTATTGTTCTGTGATGTTTTTTCAGTGGATTTAGTATCCCCACAGTGTTGTGCATTACCTCAGCCTGATTTCAGCTTTCTAATCAGAATAATTTGATTATTTCCCTACAGAGCTTTTATTGAATTATTGGTGCTAATTGCAAAAGTTATTAGAGAGATTACAAGATTGCAAAATAAAACGGCTCTTTGCTGTTCCACATGTTTTTAATGCTGCGATTAAATAATGGGACATTCTCAGTTTTAATTCTTGCGTGACTTCTTGGCTTCCTCTGAATGATGCCTCCATTTGTTCACCTTAATGAACTCAATGTTTTATTCATGTGTAAGGGCATTTTTTGGTTAGCATTGACTGTCTGCGCACAGATGCAACAGACATTTTATGCTAATTTACAGCAAACAGAAAGGGGGAAAGTATCAACACTGGTGGAAAATTAAACATAAAAATCAATGTCTCAAATCAGAAAACATATTTTAAAAAGCAGCTACAGTGTGGAGTACACTTTATGTCTCTAAAGCCGTTATTTTCTGCTTCTTGCTTTGCTTTAAACTGACATAAAAGTGTAGAAGCTGTTTTTGGCATCATGTTGTAACAGTAAGTTGTTCAGGATGTAGTGGGAGCTCTGACTGTGCAGAAACACAGGTCACTCTGTCACTGATGTATTTATAGCTACGGAGTTGGTTCATCTGAAAGTAAAAGTGTTCTGTTACAGCAGTTCAACAAAGCAGTCGCTTGCACTATTTTTCTGGTGTTTCAGTTAGCTTTAACATTTGCTGGCTATTGATTTTATGTATTTATTTCCCAGGGAACATTTAATCCGCCTCCAACATGAGAACAAAATGCTGAAACTGGCCCAGGAAGGATCAGACAATGAGAAGATCGCACTGCTGCAGAGTCTTTTAGAGGACGCCAGCAGGAGGAAAAACGAACTGGAAACTGAAAATAGGTGAAGAGACTAAAGTCCAGAAGTTTTAGAAAGCATCAAAACTGCTCTCAGTTGAATTACTAGAAATAACTGAACATTATGTTGTTGAGGAAAGTCACTAAATGAATTGCTGTTCTGAATATTCTGGTGTCTTCACCAAACACGGAGTGTCTCCGCGTTTCTCAGCATTGGATTTTACATCAGTTCACATGTGTCTCTACTTACAGCAACCTTTCTCCTATGATTTCTCCCATGGTTTCTATTTCTGTTGTTCTGCTTGCTGTTTGTCTTCTCACCAGATTGAAAATAATGCCACCAAACTGATCTTTTATGTTTCCTGTCCAGGTTGATCAATCAGCGGCTGTTGGAGGAACAGGGTCAGGTGGAGGAACTACAGAAGATGGTTCAGGAACAAGGCTCCAAAGCAGACGATGTGAGTCATCACACACAGTTTGGATAGTTGGATGGAAAATGCTGTTAATCCATCTTGAATTCATGTCACATAACTGCACTAAATTATAAATCTAATTCAGATTGGAGCTGGATTTATTATCAGATTTGTTTTTTTCCCGCTTCCATTTTTGTAAATGTTCCTGGACTTTTGAATTATTCCCAAATGAGAGACGAGAGGAGAGACCAATAGGATATAGAATCTACAAGTTTAAAAAGCACCATAAGTGTAACCTTAGCTATTTTTTTGTATTTATTTTTACATGGCTGAAATAAGGATGTTTGTGGTCAGTAAGTTAAGTTGCAAGTCCAATGTTTTTTATTACAGACATGATAGTTTCCAAGATAATACATTTAAAATGTGAAAAGGCAACTTAATGTTACTTAAATACATTCTGTCAATCTTTGTTAAAATGTAACTGTGTCCATTTTCTTTTTATCTAACACTGCGTTGTCAGATTATAGTAAGTATCGCTTTAGCCTTTTAGCCTTTTAGCCAAAATAATAACACATAGAGAACTTTGCTGTATTTAGTCGTGTAGTCTGTAGGTTTTTTCCCCCTCGTAGAAACCTCAGCTCCTCCTCCTTTTTCTGCCAGCAACTGTAATTTGTCAATGCTCTGAAGCAGTGTTCATTTTTTATTTCATTTTAGACTAAGTCACTCACCAAAGACTGGGTTTAGTTAGTCACATATTTCTCTTTTAGTTTAGTTTTAGTTGAAACGTAATTCATGTAAATCAGTTTGTCTCATTTTTATTCTATCTTAGTCTTTTTAAGTAATTTGATGGTTTTGTTATACTGTAATAGATTTTGCAAAATGATGATTGTAATGGTTATAAAAGCTTCATTATAAGCATACCTTTAACTATGTGGCATGTTACTTTGTTTAATAAAAAATACCTGAGACTTGTTAGAAAAAATGCAATACATTATCATGTTTCCACAATTTCTTGTTTATTTTCTGTAATTTTGACTAACTTACAACCTGCAAATTTAAGTTATGATAATTGGTTAAAGAGAAAAACAATTAAATCCTCCAATCAGCGTCATCTTTTTCATTATGTGTTTACTAGACAGATGACAGTTGATATGAACAGAGATTTTGTTTTAATTTCTGTTATGGGTACTTCTTAAATTTACATTTTTGTCACAAATTCGTCCCAGTAAAGGGTCGTTGACTAAAAGTTTTAGTTTTTGTTTTAATTGACAAAATGAACACTTCTCTGAGACTAATGGCTTTCACACAAAGCAGCAGTCGTACACCTCTTACTGTTCTTTTTGTCCTTTTCAGTCTTCTCTTCTGAAGAAGAAATACGAGGAGCACATGTAAGTGTTGTACTACAGTTGAAGAGTATGTTAAGTCTGTCTTTCCGTTTCTCCAAGTGCTAATTTGTTCCCATCTGCTGTCTTCCATGTTAGGGAAAAGTTACGAGAGCTGAACAACGAGCTTTTGAAGAAAAACACTCTCATTGATGAAATGGAGCCAAAATACAGCGCCAGCTGTGAGTGTGGAGGGAATTGTGTGTGTGTAGAGAGTTTACCCAGAAAAATTTATAGCAAACTTAAAATCTGGATTCTTTTCAGCCCAACGAGTAGAAGAGCTGGAGGATGCTTTAAAGAAGAAAGATGATGACATGAAGCAGATGGAAGAAAGATATAAGAAATACCTTGAAAAGGCGAAGAGTGTAAGTGTCTTTATTTTATCCCGTAAGTTTTTGTCACTACGAGTGTAAAAAAGGAAAACTATTTATTTTTTATTCACAGGTGATCCGGACCCTGGATCCTAAGCAGAACCAAGGATCGGGTCCAGAGGTCCAGGCTCTAAAAAACCAGCTGCAGGAGAAGGAGAGGATGTTGCATTCATTGGAGGTATTCCATTCATTTTGCAGGTCTCCTCTGGGGGGCGACAAAGATAACATTAAAACAATTTGAGGAAAGAAAAATCTAGTCATCACATTAAAAAAAAATCTAGAGATGCACCGAAATGAAAATTCTTAGCCAAAACCGAAAGAAGTTATTATGCAAATTATTAGTAGCATTGCATTTATGGCTATAAATGTGTACTAACCTCATTAAACTAGATTAATAATGCTTCAAAGAATAAATCTATAAAAAATATGAAAATATTTATTTTGCACTTACATTCCAACTATGCACAATATAAAAGAAAAATAAATAAATAATAAAAATGAACTTGACCCCTCTCATACATTAATTAATATTATACAGAGGCCTATAACTGACTAAGCTGCTGAAAGAGAGTCAAATAAAGTATGTTCTGTCATTGGAACACAAAGTGCATTGAAGTTCTTGAGCTTCATCACAGTGACTCTGTAGCTGGTGGTAGAGGGGTCGTCTTCTGATCGAGAGGTTGGGGGTTCGATTCCTTTCTATGTGTCGAAGTGTCTTTGGGCAAGACACTGAGCTCCCAGTGGTTGACCAGCGCCTTGCATGGCAGCAACAAACTGACAAGAGTCCAAAAGCTGCTTTACCTGACTTAATATCTGTGCCTTCATGTTTGATCCAAACAGAAAGAAATGGACAAGACGAAGAGTCAGAGAGACCACGAGGAGAAACTGATTGTGTCTGCATGGTACAACATGGTAAGAACATCCCAGCCAGTCTCAAAGTGTTACACTATCTGATTAAAGTGTCAACTCTAAAATATGACCAATAGAGGGCAGCATTGACTGTTCTATAGCTTGAAGCATTTGCTCACACATTATTATATGAATAGTTTAAAGTGTTATCCAGCTTTTTAACTCACGAATACAAAATATAATTGTTGCTTACATTAGGACTTAAACCAGTGGGATATTTATGTGTATTATGTGTTTTGTTTAATGTGTCGCTGCTTCTGCTTCTCTCACTCTTGACTCTTCAACCTCTTCTTCCAGGGAATGTCTCTGCAGAAGAAGGCGGCTGAGGAGCGCCTGGCCAACACAGGCTCTGGTCAGTCATTCCTGGCCCGACAGAGACAAGCCACCAGCACGCGGCGCTCCTACCCAGGCCACGTCCAGCCTGCCACTGCAAGGTAGATGGCAGCAGAGTCCATAGGTCACAGAGATACAAACTATACCCTCTACAGTAAACGCCACAGGACTCTGTTTATGGGCCTATTTTGAGGCTGTTTCCATTGGTTTCTGATGGAACTGCTTGCTTTTGCTTTGCAGTTTACCGATTAATTTACTTTTTTAGTTTTTGTTTTTTTGTTTTTTTGATTCTCAATCACATCTCTGAGGTAGATGCAAACCCAAGCTTTGCTCCACTTAAATATCTTACCATTGACAAAGAGATTTTTCCTTCCTTTTGTTTTTATGTTTATCCTAAATCTCTAACAATATTATGTCTAATTAACCTATAGACTTGTTTTTTCTTCTCCTCCACTGACCTTTAATCTGAGACCAAGCAGATAATGCAACCCCCTAGGCTGTAAAGAACAGGTTTCTGTCAATTTTAATAAGAGGGACTGCCTTACATTACATGCAGTATTCATGCACATCTCTACCTGTGATCACGCTTACTTCAGTTTACCTGGAATTAGCCGATTTAGTTTTTTCCTCTGTTTAGCCCATCATTCTTTCAACGGGGCATACAATGTTCCTGTTTATAAGTAATGTTACTTAATCGTTAAAAATGGTAAACATCAGAGACTCCTTTTGGCTAGAGTTATATATTGGTTGTATCAAACATTTCTATTATTACAGGTATTTAATTGGTTTATCCAACAGGAGGTTTTCTGAGATTTCTGATAGGAATGAGAACAGTGCAGCAGTGACATTTAGAAGTGTTTTTACTCCTTTTGCATTTTAGTACATGAAAGTAAAGATAAAAGGTGCTACTGTACAATTACAAGCTGAACCACTTCATTTGGGTTGAACTTAACCAGCATTTACAAAGTGAACCATGTGCCATATTATTGTTGGTCTGGATTTAATGGCCTCAGCAGTTTGATATTTTATTGACAGTATCAAGGGATTCTCAATTGAAAAGGACATGAAAAAAGGATGATGATGTCATTTATATCCAGTATTCAAAGCAGTATTAATTTTTTTTCTCCCTTTAGGCGCCTCATATTTATGTTTCTCATCCAAAAAAAAGTGATGAACTAGGGATGGGATTATTGATTTCATAGTCAATACTTTGATACGGATACTTCCTACATCACTGGTATGACACAAAAAAATGTGCAACGGTGATTGAACTGATACGTGGACTTTCTCTAAAACACCAAAACCCACAGAATTGTGTCAAACTAACATACACACGACATGAATGTACAAAACCACACACATGCAAAGGTTTCAAAGTTAGGGTCAAATTTGGCCCACGTTTAAAAAAATATATATATTTATTTTAAAAAAAATCTTCTATTATTATTTTCTATTAAGCCAAATGAAAAGAATTACCAAATTGTTCTAACACATCACAGCTGGTAAATATCCACTGGATTCTATGCAATAATGTGCATTAGTAAGAAAAAAAAATGTACAAAGGGAAAAAAATGTTAAATATTTACATATTTGAATTTTTTTATTTGACAATGTTGCTTATCTTTCTATCAATATCATATACATTCTCATATATGATATTGAAATGCCCTAAAACAAAGGAAACTTTTTCACCAACTGTTTCTTGCTCAACTTCTAAATGTTACGTCTGCTTTGCCACGTTACCATGGTAACAGCCCATTAACAGCAAAGAAAATGAAATATTGACCATCATTGACTATATGTTTTTTAAAGAATCGAGTTGAGTTGCTACCTGCTAATTTAGAAAAGAAACAATGCTCCAGCACCGAGAAAAATGATATTAGTTCAATAGTTGTTAATAAAGCAGATTGGTGTGTAATTTAATTTAAAGCCTGTAAAAGCTGAGATATACAGTATCTCTCTGGGAAAAATCACATGGTGTCAAAGCAAGAGTGAAAGTATCTCTTGTCTCATCCCTAGTTTGAACATGCACTCTCATTGCATCACTGATGTTGTCTTTCTTCATGTGCATCTTGTTGATTTCTCATCTCTCTCTCTCTCTCTTTCCTCCCTCAACAGCGATGTCACTGCATGAGCAGCACATGCATGAGCTCGCGTCGCCTGCATACCTTTGCATGACCTTTGCTTTGACTTGAGTCTGCGAGCAGCTGCTACACCAACACTAACTGTTCTGCGCGGTCATGCTGCATAACCTTCAGAGACGCCTGGGGAAGGATAGCAACCGCTGTTCTTCCCACAGTTATTCATTATTCCCCCCCACCCCGTCACGGATCCTTTAACACTCACCACCTATCATCTCTGCGTGCGCGCTTTTCTCACTCCGTTCTATTGCATCATGTGTTACTAACTCCTCAGAAGGGGGCGGAGCCTGTCTGTATTTTCTGTCAATCAGCCAGTTGATTTAAAGAGGCTTTTCTGTGTGTTTCGTTAGCCGTGGCTAGCTTTGTGCTGATACCTCAAAAAAGTGTTCATCATTGGAGAATTTTAGTCTGAAAACCAAACTGTTACATCTGAAGAGTGCTTCTTACCTCAAGTATTGAACTTGGCACAATTATTGGTCGCAACAGTAGAGCTAATGGCCTTTCACTGTGTCAACAGGGATGCAGTGAGGGGCAAATACGTGTTTTAAATCAGTGGCATTTTTAAGCAGCAGAAAAAAGCCCTCATTAGGCTTATTTTATTACGGTATTGTCTTAAAGGTCAAATAACCATACTGGGTGTGTGGTTAAATAAGGATAATGGAGCACTGCCTTAGCTCGGGTATGCTAACGCTACATCCACCTGCTGAGGTTTAAAAGGGCTTATACCAGTTAAAAGATGTTCAAAGGGAGACGGACACAAAGGATCAGAGAAATCTGACATTAGTGTTAAAGTTTCCACTAAAAGATACACACACACTGTCGTTTTGAACGTTTCTGCAAGTCAAACTGTACATTCTGTGTATTGTTATTTTAAAATAAATGTGCCGTTTGAATTTTATCCCGAGCTTATTGAAGATATGTCAACAGCATCGGAGGGGGGAGTCGACCACACCTGGACCCGATGGTGTGTGCATAATAAAAGGCTTCCATGCATACACGTATTTAAATTAGAGAGAGATGATTGAATCCTCCAGTTTAGTGCCTTTGTTGTCATAAAAGTAGGATTAAAGGCAGTGAGGTGGGGGCGGGGCTTTGTTCTTTTTGTTGGTTTGAAGTGAGGATCTCAAAGTCTGGTTTTCAAGGGCCGCAGTCCTGCAAGTAGCTCCACATCACCTGATTATAAGGAGCGGTCCATTATTAGATGGAAGAATTCATTTCACATTCAGCTGCTTTTTAGCAGGGTGAAGTCTGAAACATGCAGGTCTGCAGGCCTCCAGGAATAGAGTTTGAGACTCGTGGTCTAAAAGCATAATGGGGGCTTTCATTCTGAATTTTGAACTTAGTCTTTACTGTTACACTGTTGTAACTTTTCATTAACGCATTTTATCTTAACGGCTTATGTATTTGTCACTTGTACAGCAGTGTTATCTTTTTTTAGTATTATATCAGCGCTCTTTATATTGGATTTTAATATATCATGAGTTTCTAACAAATGTCTTATGCAACAGAGGGGAGGCAGGGTTTTTTTGTTACTGACAATGACTACAGGAAGTCTAAATCTATTTTATCCACAAAGCAAATGTTACATTAAACAAAAGACAAAATTGACCAAAAAAAAGGATAGGATTGGAAGGATAGTCTTAGAATCATTGAATCAGTGAAGAGAAAAAAAACACACACTTTGACATGAATCCTCCGTCCTTTTAACACAGTTTTGAGAAAACATTTATTAATCTTATCAGAAATATGAAAAAAACATTTATTAACTGTATTTTTTTTAGCAACTGCCACTAACTTTTTCTTAGTTCATCAGCCACAATGTCTTTTACTTCTTTGCACATCCTATTTTAAAAATGAAAAGGAGAAACTGATACATTGTTGTATTGCTAAGCACAGTTTAAAACCCTTTACTTCTTATTTATTATCTATAAAACCACCTTAAAACTCTTTTTTTCTCTGTCTTAAACTCTGTACATATGTCTTGTTTGTTCTCCAAGTTAATTTAACGCCCCATTCTGCACTATTAGTCCGTCAGAATGATGGAACTAAAGCGCATTGTTGCTGTCAACAGGTCACAATCACCAGTGCAGTGTTAGCAGGTTTGTTTTTCTTGTTTGTTTTTTTTTAAATATCTTTTGAAAATGTTTCCTTACAAATAAGGTTGTAAGTAAATAACAATTTGCCAAGTTTTGTATATCGTGTACACAAACACTATGTACATACAGTGTGTGATGGTGTCATAGGAAGAGAGGAAATAAAACCTCGTGGACTTTGAATGATTTCCTATCGTCGTTAGGATGTAGATGAAGTGGTGAAAAAGTGCTTCCTATTCTGCAAAACTTGGAAATGATGTTGTAAATAAAGCTTGTATAAAACAGGCTGCTTGTTTGATTCCTTCTTGAAAAGTTTGGTCACACACACACACACACATTTTCAAGACTGAATTCACTTCAAGGAAATAGTTCAATTAAACAGCGAAAAGCATTGATGTTCTACGCCAGTGGTTCCCAAACTTGTTCTCCTGCACGCCTTTGAAGAATGCGAAACACTCTGCCTCCACCCCACCCCCCTATCACGACAAAATGTAAGAAAAAAAAATGACCGAAATGTAAATAACTAATAATTTTAGAACAGTAATAAAAGTTTTTGTTAATAACGTGTTACGGCAATTATATTAATCATCAAATGTGTGCATGTGTACAATTTTTCATGTGTTTATTATACACGATGACTGCATTATTCATTGTACTTTTGAACAGAAACGTTGCTCCTTTTGCTGAGTCATGTTTTCATCCGCGCCAGCAGAAACCGGTTTGATTCAAGGTCGCATAAAACTAGGACTGATAAGCAGAGCTCTGTAGAAGCAGTAATTTTCCATCAAAATCCTTCCTCCTCCGTGTGCTATAAAATATATTTCTTATATTTGGTCATTGTATTTATCCTTTGCTCTTTTCTTTATTAAATATGTATTTTTTATACATCCCTGTTGTGGGTGTAAATCAGAGGACAGCTAAAATTTTGCTTTTTCACGTGCAAAGAAAAAATTATATACATTTGTTAAATTAAAAATAAAGGTGAACAAAAGTGACCATTTTTCTTAAAATTTCATAAAAATAACTATTGTTAACTAATAATGTCAGAAGTAAAGCCCTTTATTAATAAAAGTTCAAGAAAAAAAAAATAAATGAACATTCCCTACCCCCCCCGTTATGATGTCACGGGTGCGTCCCCCAGTTTGGGAACCACTATTCTACACAATGGGAAATGACAATAATCACAGGTACAGGTGTCGCTTTGGAATTGAACTGCAAACCGTCCTCTACCACTTGCCCACAGTCGCTGCTGACTTCATAATAGAAATAAACTTTGTTTCGGTTTCATGAAAAAATACCAAAAGTTGAAATGAACCACTTTACTTCTCTTCTGATTATCTTAGCAATAGATTAATTAAATATATTTGTCTATTTATTCCTATTCTTTACAAAATGCCTACAGCCAATTGAAAACATGTGTTGAAGAACATTCAACAACATGACTTGGGGACGTCCCGATACAGCTTTTTCACTTCCAATACGATACCGATATTACAACCTTGCATATTGACCGATGCCGATATCAATCCGATGCGATATCGGCATGAATCATACATACTTTTATTATTTATTTTGTTGTGTGGAATGTTAGGGTAATCATGGTCAATGGGTTTTAAAAAAACAGAATTAGTAGTCACTTTGCCTGTTCCCTAAAAACACAATGAGTACAATGTTACATTTCATTAAGATAAGAAAGAAAAACCCATTGATCTCAGCCAGATTTTCCCTCTCTTCATCCCTCTGTTTCATAGTATTGAAGTAATTATGAGAACGTTCCTCAAAGAGGAAACTCAGAACAAACCAGAGTTGTCATTTCCCTAATGAAAGAGCCTGTTATTATTTCTCCATAACCGGGCATTTGGCTGACAATATGGTCTTTCTGACACTTTCAATTTACATTTCAATCACTGTGTAGTGTGTGTGTGTGTGTGTGTACACACCGTGGAGGTCTGATAACAAGGCCCTCATTGATGCCCACATTCTGAGACACACATATAATCACACACTCACACAAATCAGGTGAAGTTTCAGCACTTCGGGATCGAAGCTTGGTTTTTCACATGCACATTCACACAAGAAAAACAACAGACACAGACCCTCTAACACACACACACACACACACAGCTTTCAGAGGCCGCCTCTTTGATTTTACATGATTTTGGCTGGACTTCAATGAAGCTAAGGTAACACATGCACCGGCGGAAACAAAAACCTCATGCTCAAGAAAGACTAAGCTCTTCAGATGTTGTTGACCTGAGCTGTTTGACAGACAGCTGCATGGAGTTTATTTATTAATTTCCCCTTATATCAGCTGAACTGTTCACATTTGTGTGTCCTTTGACCGTTTAGTAAACATGACTTGATTTGAGGTTTGTGGGTAATCTTGCATATGTAATGTTTCAGGTGTTTCAAGGGAAAATCTATCACATTATGGTGTTTTTTTTTCATAATAAACTCAATATCTGTGTAAAGAAATGGTTCACTGGTGGAGAAGAAAAAGTAGAAGAACCCAGTGAGGCAGAATTGCCAACCTCTGTACTACTATTAGGGATGGGATCTTGATAAAAGATGTAGCGATTCTGATGCCGTTATCGATTCGATTCCTTACCGATTCTCGTTGGGTGAGGATATGAAATGATACAAATGGATTTGTTTCTTTTAATCCTCCAGGTATAGATTTATTTCACTTGGATAATAATGTATGGAAAGTGTCTGTTTGTACGGTTGCCGTACGGACAACCCCCAGTGCTATTGGTACGCTTACCGAAGTACAAGTATGTAGCGTTTTAGGATTAGGGTTAGGTTATAACCCAATATTGCAAAAGATTTTAGGGTTAGGTTTAGGGGAAGGTTTAGTGTAAAGTTTAGTCTGCACTTATTGTTATGTATTTAAACGGTGAAGCTCTAGTTAATTGCCTTTGTTTACATTTCTATAGATGGACGTCATCAGCCGCGTGTGTGAACGTGTGAAAGAGCAAACTAAAGACAACGATCAGTACCCGTCCGTCTCCCGTGTCTGATTACTTGTTATGAGGACATTACAAACTG
The DNA here is from genome assembly GCF_900634775.1 of Gouania willdenowi. Lineage (NCBI taxonomy): Eukaryota > Metazoa > Chordata > Actinopteri > Blenniiformes > Gobiesocidae > Gouania > Gouania willdenowi. The sequence goes on from NC_041055.1 coordinate 16,423,556, forward strand.
GCAACGAGGTGTGTGTTCTTGCGGAAGTTTGTTGTTTTTTGGAAGAAAAGCCACGCAAGAAGCAACGTTTGCGCGAGTGTACAGAAGAAGTGAGTAGCATAGCAACAGAGATGCTACAAACGCAGCACGGAGGACAGCACAGCTGCGGCTGGAGGAGGCGGATTCTCCGCGGTGGAAATGTAGTGACTTTTGAGTGCTTCTGCCTTGGCGCCATGTTGGAAAAGTTGAGAACCAAAATACGCTGTTTGTGTGTGACATCATCACGTATTTGCGACGTAAGAGGAACTGATAAGCAGAATTGACTGGCAAGCAAACAAACGATTCCTAGGAATTTAATTGGATTACTGGGAACCGGTTCTCAGAAAGAACTAGTTTTTTATTCCCATCCCTAACTATGCCATGTGCAAAATAAATTATTCATACCCTAGGTTTACAGAGTCCGATGTCTTATTAAGGTGGGTAAGGTTGCTCAGTTTTCTTGCCATTTCTCGGACACTGACATCATTGTCCCGTAACCATTTTATCATGACTTTGGCCTTATGTGTGGGTTGTGTTTGTGTCTGAGCTGGAGTTCCTCAATGGATTTATTCACTTCCACATCAAGGATCATGATTCTTTGGATTTTGATGGGGTTTCATGTGCTACTGGAAGATAAGCATCCCCGAAGCATTATGTTACCACCACCATGCTTGTCGTTAAGCAGTGTTCTTCAGCTTGTATGCTTCTTCTTTACATACAAGGGTATGAATAATTTTGAGTACAACTTCTATAGGGGAGAGCAGTACGAAACTAAGGTTTTCAAAAAAGCATTATTTTAAGAGAAAGCTTTACACATTAATGTCGTTTTTCAATTGTAATAAACTACTTACATGTTTGGTCTGTCAATATCGAATAATGTGTAGTGAAGGTTTAGTTTGAAGATGCACATTTTACGTTACTTTTGTCCCTCATATTATTTATAGTAAAAAGAAAAAAGTAAACAATGTTGTGGCTAATAAGCCATGGACTCAAAAAAAAAGAAGAAAACTTTAATTTTCTGTTGATGTTTTTTTTTTCTTAACATGCTTATAAACTGGAAATTATTTTAAACATTTAAAACATTTCATGGAAAATGCAGCAACCTTAGCAGTCAGACACACTCATGACAATCACAACAGAATTGTTTCCAAGCTGAAAGATTAAAGGCTATTTCAAAACTTCAGACTGTGGTACAATACTAAATATTTTGTCAAATGTTCCTGTTTATAAGTAATGTTACTTGAAACAAAAAAACAACACCTTTTAAGAAAGAAAAAAAAGAAAAAACACAAATAAATATACTTGAAATCAGCAAAAAAAAAATTCTTCCAGATGTAATTTTGTGGAAATGTGATGTTACCACGGTATATTTACTTCCAGAACGTTTCAATGGCTTTAGAGATGTGAACGTTCAGCTGGGTCTGAGTAAACGGCTGTGTTGCTTTCATACCGACTTTAAGTCTACTTAGATTTATGCTGGTTTATTATCATTTCACACTATAATAACAATAAACCATTAGCATTTGCCAAAGTTCTCCACTGCTTTCCTAAAATGTGTAAAAGAAGCCAAACACTTTGCAAACTTTTCCCCCTGTTGGTTAATTTCCACTTACCAATCTTCAGAAATATAATATACTTTATGCTCCTACTGTGCAACCCCACATGCTTTAACACACACGGGCCAGCAGATATCGGAGGAGCGCTGAACCGAAGGGATGAACGTCTGACTGATCTCCATGCAGTGAGTCCCACTGGGTGCCGTGACCACTAAATCAAAGAGCTGTTTGAACAGCTGCATTCCTTCACACCCCTCCATCCTCTCCCGTGCCGTGCTGTATTACTAATGCTGCTTTCGCCCCACCCGGTGCACTCCACTCATGCTTTGCTGTGATGGAGATCAGGCCTAATGGAAAATGAGTGGAGAAGTGAGCGGAGTTGCCCTTTGAGCGCAGACAGGTGGGGATGAGACAGAGAAACTCTGTGAGGCTTCAGAGCTGATTTATAGAGCAGTGACAGTCCAAGTGAGTCATTATGGTTTCACACATACAGCTGCCCTCCTCCTCTACCATCCATCGCTGTAGCATGAACTCCCGCTGACAGCTACAGTAATTACAGCTGGATGGACCAATGCTGCAGAGAAACTTTTTCCTTTGTTGGAGGTTTTAGAAATTGTTAGTTTTCCAAAAAAAAAAGTACACTATGTACTATACTACCCTACAGTATTTACTATTTCACTACAGCGCAAGACTATGGGCAGCACTTTTGTTATGTGACATTTTATAAAGAGCAGAATTCCAAACCACAAGAATGCAGACATTGTGTCAATGTTAAGAATTCACAGGCGTTCCTTCCACACACTGTGATCATGGCTATTCGAAAACAATTAAAACAACTAGAAATACGTTAGACCTTTCATGTTTTAGCAGTCAGAAACAGGAAATAACAAAACCATCATATCAAAAATATTAGCCATCAGTTCTTCAGCACCGGGTTCATGTCAAGTGTTTCAAAAATGTGTTTAGGTTTTCTTCAAAATAGGCAACGTAAGCATGTTGCTAAATTTAGCTGTCCTTAATGTTGTTACTCTTTGATATCTAAATCCATTTTGAATTTCTTGTATCTTGTCAGTCCGTCGCAGGGCAAACAGCCAGACAGACGTATCAATGTACAAATCAGCTGGCTGGTCAATTTCCTGTCACAATGACAGATGATTGAGGTCTCCCCCACATTATGATCTACTTCATTCTGGTGCTAAAAGTAGCTTCAGGCTAACTAATAATGAGGCTTATGAAGTTTATATTCATACTCTTGCCAAAAAGAAGTGTGAGGTTGAACTGTACTGGGTTTGAAACTCATCTGAAAAGCACAACTTTACTTCAGAATAATGTATTTAATAGATCATCTCAGTTCATTTGCAGTGTCCATTTTGTCTCAGAATCGAAACGTGTTACCCTAGCCACTAGAGGAAGTAATAACAGGGTACCTCACACTGCGATACATGGTTTGCGATACATATATTATCGCGATGTGGCGATTCTATGATAATAGTTGATATAGTGTAAGAAAATCACACGCTACATTGCGATCAGTATCAATTTCACAGAATTTAACACAGACTGGAATGAAATACTGAAGAAACACATTCCAGTCTGTGTAAAATATGATGTCTAGAGTTTAGTGCAAACTAGCATCTATTTTTTAAAATCTATATTCAATAAATTGTCCTGTTTTCTCCAGCCCTACCCATTCTTTCTTTCTCCTTAATACAGTGGTTGCCGAGGAAAAAAACCGAGACATGGGAGGAGTTTGGTGAGGCCATGGAGAACGACTGGTCCACGATCCGGTGTCTCAGGAGGGGAAAGCAGTGCACTGTCAACACCCTGTATGGTGGGGACAGTGCCCTGCTGACCTCGACTAGAGATGTTGTGGATCAGTGGAAGGAATACTTCGAAGGCCTCCTCAATACCACTGGCACACCTTCCAGTGAGGAAGTAGGGCCTGGGGATACAGGAGTGGACTCTCCTATCTCTGCGTTGAAGCTGCCAAGGCTCTCGGTGGTAGGTCCCCAGGGGTGGATGAGATCCGCCCAGAGTTCTTAAGGCCCTGGATGTTGTGGGGCTGTTATGATTGACACGCCATCGCATGGAGGTGCAGTGCCTTTGGACTGGCAGACCGGGGTGGGGTCCCTCCTTTTAAGAAGGGGGATCGGAGGGTGTGTTAAAAGTATAGAGGGATCATACTCCTCAGCCTCCCTGACAAGGTCTATTCAGGGATAATGGAGTGAGGTCCATTGGAAAGTCAAACCTCGGATCCAGGAGGAGCAATGCGGTGTTTGTCCTGGTTGCGGAACTGTGGAGCAGCTCTACACCCTCAGCAGTGTCCTTGAGGGTTCATGGGAGTTTGCCCAACCAGACCAAATGTGCTTTGTGGACTTGGAAAAGGATTCGACAATGTCCCTCTGGGGTTCCTGTCGGGGTTTCAGACCCCCTGATACGGGCCATCCGTTCCCTTCACGACTGGTCTCAGAGTTTGGTCCACATTGCCGGCAGTAAGTCAAACTTGTTTCTAGTGAGGTTTGGACTCCGCCAGAGCTCTGGGGATTCTGTTCACAATTTTTATGAACTGAATTTCTAGGCGCTGTCAGAGCATGATGGGTGTCCGGTTTGGTGGCTAAGGATTGTGTCACTGCTTTTTGCAGATGATGTGATACCTGTTGGCTCCATCAGACTATGACTTTCAGCTCTCACTGGATTGGTGTGAAGAAGAGGCCAGGATGAGAATCAGCACCTCCAAACCTTGCCTTCTCGCGGGTTGGGGATGAGATCCTGCCCCAAGTGGAGAAGTTCAAGTACCTTGGGGATCTTGTTCACAATGGAGGGGAGGATGGAGCAGAGGAGATCGACAGGTGAATTGGTGCGGCCTCTGCAATGATACAGACTCTGCATCGATCCGTCATGGTGAAGAGGGAGCTGAGCCGAAAGGCAAAGCTCTTGATTTTCCAGTCATCTTAGTTCCTACCCTCAACTATGGTCATGAGCGAAAGAACAAGTGCTTGGGTACAAGCGGCTGCAGCTCCTCCGCATTGATAAGAGCCAGATGAGGTGGCTCGGATACCTGATTAGGATGCCCCCCGGACGCCTCCCTGGTGAGGTGTTCAGGGTCCTTCCACCTTGGGATCCCCCGAAAAGATCTCGAAGTCTGGGCCTCGCGGCTTAGGATGCTGCCTCTGCGACTTTGACCCGGATAAGCAGTAGAAGATGGATGGATGGTTGGATGGATGAAAAACGATTTCACTTCATGTACTGACAACCTAAAACAACAAAATGTAGACATTTGGGAAATAATAAAGAAAACTGTCATTTCTTATTTTTTGTTTTTTGTTTATTTAATTAGGTCATCACATTTACATTCGACGATCCAGATGTAATGTTTTATTTTGTTATATGCAAGCAAGGATCCAGTTCAAACCATTCATGTGAGTAGCGTTGTTAGCTCCAGTATATCCATTATAGTATCACACGTGAAAAGAGGACGATTATCGCCATATCAGTTTTTGGTTCCACCCCCTACCAGGATTCTTGGGCCATAAATCACGCCATCCTGATTCAAAAACTGAAGAATTTCTGAACACACACGTTTTTACTGCTCTATCTACTTTTCTTTTCTAACAGGAACAGTGAAATCTGAGTAACTGTGCATGTTTTCAAACTTAGCCCCGGAGGCGTCAGATGAGGGTGGTGTCTTTGGGGTTACAAAGTAATTAGGTACATAAGCTGGGATCAGAGCGTTGGATCACGTACACGTGGTATGTGTGTCTGACCACACAGCCGCCAAGACACTGTGGATTCCAGTAAGTGTTTCTTATCCTGAGCAGCATATTTGCTTTGATGGTGTGACTAAGAGCTCGTTCGCACAACCACTTCCATCACAGCTAATCGTGCAGTCACGCTGTTTCCCTCTTCCATGTGTCATTCGCCATTAAAGTCATGTTTGTTTTTGAAATTTGAAACTTGAGGTGTTTACAAGAAGCGGATAATTGAACGTGTCGTGAATGTTGGATAGTTATGTGGTTTATATCACTGCTAAATCAAGTAAGTTTAGGCATGATTTGTATTAAACTTCAGAGTTCTGGGGGGTTTATTTATTTATGTCCTAAAAAAAAAAAAAAAAAACGATTAAATTAATTGTGGACGATGTTTAAAAAAGAAACGCCCTCTCCACATTTAAAAAATAAAACGCGCATGCGCAACACGCCTACGTGTGCGGGAGAGCGTGCACGAGCCCCGTTTTCCTCGTGCGCAGCTCTGTTTACAAGTTGGTGTGGACATCGGTCATACAATCTTACCTTACAAAAGAAGATTTGCACTTTTCCCACTACATCAGACTCGCCACCGGTAAGTGAAAATCCATTTTCAAAGGACCCGGTGCGCACCGGGCAGGAGCACGTACGACGGCCTTTCGTAAACATGATTGACAATTAGGAGGACCAATAGATTTGATGATCCACCCGGAAGCTAAACATCGTCCACAATCCCTTTAAGAATGCAGATAATCATTTAACATAAAGGAAATATCCATTTTGAATTTTATAAACCATACAATACATTACTTCTGAAAAATATTCATGTTTTTTGGTATTTATGATGAGTACACGTCATGCACTTGAGCAGATCATTTTAGATCTGGAAGAGGTATTTAACAAAACTATGGTACAAATAGCCCAATCTAGGTTTAATAATTCACTTATTTCTAATAATAACATTTTATTTCTGTTCTCGTCTAATTAAAATCAAAGAGATCTTAAAATGGTCTCTGAGCTAAAATCAGTTAAAGGTCCAGTATTGTGCTTTTTTTTCACCCATCTCCATTTGTTCTAAGAAGCCCAACAACATAGTATTTGAGGTTTATTTTCCCAAACTGACTGACTGAAAACTGACTTTCTGAACAATTCTAAAAGCCAAAAAACAGTTTCATGATGCGTGTGCGTCGTGCGGCACACACATCACTGTCCTTACTACAAAACTGCACCTTGATAGTGATGTCCCCGGATTACACTATCTATCATTCACAAACACAGTCAGACCCCCCCCTTTACGCTTACCGCTCTCCTGTCACCGCCTAAAAGTTGGAAGCCGTCCAATTCCACAACCGAGTCCGGTGCTAGCGATGTGAGCCACGACTGCGTAAACATCAGCAGGCTCACCTCCCGGAAGTCCTTCTCATGCCAGGTTAGCGCCGCTAGCTGGTCCATCTTATTTGGGCATCCAGTAGTGCAGTTTGCATTTACATATATGACAATAAAGTATAATATATAATCTATATTAAACCGCAGTGTTTGTTTTAGCTGTAAGATAGTTTGAGAAGGAGGAGCTCACATTGTTATAGGGTAGGGTAGGAGGCGTGTATTATGTCCATGGTAGGAGGGGAGAGGATTGTCAGGAGGAGGAGTTTCCTGTAGGTGACGCCCATTTGGAGATTTATTTATTTATTTATTTATTGATTTATTCAGTTTATTTCCAACATGGTTACATTCACTTTTTTTACATTTTTTTTTTTTTTTTTTTTTTTTGTACATGCCGAAAAAGGAGACGAGAGAAGCAGTTTGCTTATCTAGGTCCCGTCCCCTGTTGACGTGAAAAAACAAGGGAGGGAAGGAACATAACTTTTTCAACTTTGGGCATCTGAATAAACCATTATAAATAGATTTTGTCATCATACCTCCCCTTTAAAATCCCTGTTTTTTTTCTTGTTTTTTTTTTCATTTTTAGCTTTAATCAAATAAATATTTCATAGCCACCCCAATCCTCATTTTATTTAGTAACAAGAACTCTTTAAGGGTGTTGGCTTACCAAAGTAAAAATTGTCAAAGCCATTCACTTTAGACTAATTTGTAGTACAGTTTGAAGTTCATGACCATATATGTGATATCGCAATGTTGCATATTGCAAAGCAATGCACCTCAGTTTGCAAGTAGGAAATTGGTTAAAAAGCTTTTAAGTAACATGTTCACCTTCTTCTATCATCCAGTGACTGGTTTCTTCATAAAAAGATAATCTGTGTATTTCACTTCACCTGTCGTAAATGTGATGCTTATTTGTGCAAAAAAAAAATTAAAAAAAAATCAAAAACTGATGCCACACATTGAAAAATTGTGGCATCAGTTTTAATGTGTGTCCACAAGCGCTTGAAAGGCAAATCAGAGTTTACTGTGGTCATGACATTTACCTTTGCAGAGTTATTTCTGAAGAGAAGCCCTCCAACAAAGACCCAAGTCATCTCAGAATAAAAGATACGAGAACTAAAGAGGCTTTTCTATACAATATGTCACTGAGTTCTCAAGCAATGATTAAGCATACAATCTTAGGAAATTCTTGGGTTTGATCTCCATTACGCATCATTTGTGAAGGTATCCACTAAAATCTGATCCCAACAGTGAAAGCATTTGAGAACAATGCTGTGATTCTGTGGCGGTTTGGGATCAATTCCGAACTGGTTTTATGGTACGGATACGTGTCTCCATGGTAAAACATGATATATAAATAGAGGTGCTTACTGGCCAACAGTTATAGGCACTTTAAGGGCAGGATACCAGTAGTTATCACCTCAGGGCATAAATGCACGCTGTGTGTGGCTGTTGTCTGCATTACCATGGCATTTTGAAGTTACTGTCAAATGGTGACGGCTGGAACAGCAGCGGGAGAACCCTGGTACTGAAGACTCAAATGCTTAAATGATCTTACCACTACTAATAAACAATGCATAAAGAACTACATTTTTTTTTTTTTTAATGTCCTGCAATCAGCATTCAACATGGCTGAGGCTGACTGTTTTTTAATTGGATGAAGCAGTCAGTGTCAGCCCATTTAGAGATTGGCTCGGTAAAACCCGCCCCCAAATGCCGCCTGCTGCTAAGTTTACTCTGCTAATAGTTCAAGATAGAAATGTTTGGAGTTTCTTTTCAATAAATCAATCAATCACAGACATTTGAAGAGTAACTCAACCCCTGGTTTTGGCTGACCTGCCACTGGGGGAAAATTTAAAAAAAAAACTTTGATTAGGGGCAGAGCTCCTGAAGCAGTTACACACGCCCCCTATACTATAAAATCTACAAAGAACAACTGATGCTATGACAACTACCTACAGGGTGAATACTCACTATTCCTTTCTATTCACAATTCTCTTAATCCAACCTACTCACTACAGATTGCAGAGTCAACAGGTGCAAGTTTTTATAAGAGGGGCGGGGCCAACCGTAGTGGTTCATGACGTAAGACATCATGGAGTTTGTGTCAATGAAAAAACTCTGGAGTGTTGTAGCGTGTTTGCAGCATGAAAAGAATGCAGAAGTCGTAGTTATTTTCATGATAGGGTCATGTTTTCCCGTGTGTTCCAGTTGCAGAAGAAGCCATCAAAACCACAAACCACCATACTAATCCATTAGTAAACATTGATTTTATTAGCCGTTTTTCAACCTACAGGTGTGTGGGGGTGTGGCCTGTGCCTTCCGACCTGGTTGATCCGCGTTGGGCGGGGCTTGTCTGCTGGCTGGGCACTCTGGCCCCAGTAGGCGCTGGGATGTCTCAGGGGCGGGTCTTCGGGTTGGGCCCCCCAAATGCGTGCTCTCCTGCTATCTGCTCAGGACTGGCCGTGCTTTGTATATATTTGAACACGTGCTGTGAAGGAAACAGACACTTCCTCACATGACTGATCATCTGTAAATGCACTGGCCGATTTCCTCAGGCAGTTCAGATACTTCTCATCTCCTCACATCTGTGCATTTTTAGTACCTGTAAATGATATTCCTTTTAAATACACCCAGAGTCCTGCTAAGCAACTAAAATCCCCCATCGCTCAAGTTCAGCGATCACATCATCTGCCAGTTCTTCTTCTTGCAGAGACCCTGGAGTAAACCACGGTCTTTCATCTTGAACTCTTCCTCCTGCACCGCTGTCCAGGCTCTAGATCTCAAACTTGCATCCGTTACAACATTCAGATCACAGCATCACATTTGGCACCCATGGGCAGTTTCCACTTGAGCTGCCAAAAATTAAATTTCCCAATTTCTACCGAGTTTTGAAAGACTGCAGGGGTGAGTTTTTAGCAGAGTGCTAAACAAAAGCAGGAGGTTGTTTAAGCTAACGCGAAAAAAGGGGATTTTGGTGTATTTGAATTACACATGATGTTTACATTTCAGAGCCTGAATGATTTCATTGAATAATAAACATTATGTAAAATAAACTATTGTTTTTCAGTTGGATGAAAGATGGGACGTGTTCAATGAAATCGACTGAGTCCTATAAAAGTACATTTTTTTTGTCCATTCTTCATAACACCAGATTAGCTCCTCCAGTCCACCATCCTTCAACCTTTGAGCAACATAAAAAATAAACTAATGGAATCCCTCCAGGTGATCAGTCTTCACCCTCCACCGGCTCCAGCTCCGACTCCACCCCGGGATCAGGATGTCTAGGGTCATGCAAATGCAGAGCGGCTTTGGGGCTAAATGCATTCCAAACACTTGAGCGTGGCGCCTTGCCCTGCAGGTGGTGGTGTGAGCCCCCAGGGCAGCAGCCACTTGTCTGTTTTTTTTTTTTTTTTTTTTTTTTTTCAAGCTTTGCCTCGAGCCCCCTTTTTACGTCAGACTGGAAAGTGGCTCCACCATCTCTAGTGAGGTGACACTGCTCCACACTGCATCTGCTGATGATCTCTCCTCACAAAATCAAAGAAGGATGTGGCCGATTTTTCTGGTTCTAAATATAATTTCACATTTGTAATCATTTCCATATTGCAGCGTCCTTTTGAAGCCTTTGCTAAAGAGGAGAGCTTTCAGAGGAACCCGTTCCCATTTGATCTCAACAAAAAGAGCCACTTTAAAGTGAAAATGTACACATGTGCGTGATATATTTTCATATTGGTGCTGATGGGAAGGTCACACCAGTCCATGACCGGATAGAGGGGTTTGTTTGAATGAAAAAGAAGTAAACTGTATAATATTTTGTTGAATTTGTTTTCATTTAAAAAGAAAAATGCGAGAACACAGAACTGTGGTCATTCTATAGTAGGCTATTTTGTCTGGTGTTGATTTGTGAACCAGTGTAAGTCATACTATCATCTCATCCCAAAACTATGGAAAGTTGTTATATCAGTGATATCAACCATAGTAAAGCTCTATAGTGCTGAACTTTGGAGTACATGTACTCAATTTTGGTTTTCTGGTGCATACACTTTACCTTATATGCCTAATGAGGGGGTGGGGAAAGCAAATTCAGGCTTGTCATTGGCTTTGGAAAGTACTACAACCAATCAGTGTGCTGGATTTGGTTATACTACTACTATTATACTAGTACTAGTAAAGCTAGTAATAATGTATTTTATGTCTACTAGTACTAATAGTACACTCAGAATATCCCAGTAGTAGTACTAGTAGACTGTTTTAGTCAATTAGTAGTACTAGTAAAGCCAAAACATTCAATAGTAATACTAGTAGCCCAAATGAAAATAAGTAGAAGGGAGTATAACTAAATCCAGCTCCCTGATTGGTTGTAATACTTTTGAAATCCAATGGCAAGCCTGAATTTGCTTTTCCCACCCCCTTATTAGTGTCTAACGCTTATTCGTGGCACCTTTTGATTCACTAGTACTACTAGAAACACTCTTTATTTCGCTGCTAAAGTCTACTTGTGCACTAGTAAACCAAAATTTAGTACATGTACTCAAAAATTGAGTACTATAGGACATTCGGTACTCTAGGCAAGAGTGGACTTTAACGCCCCCCCCACCAAGACAAAATGATGCAATTTTGCGAAACAACAAACCATTGGAAAAACAAAATGCAACCTATTTCAAAAATTAGAATAATACACTATAAAACAATATATAACACCTACAGGTATAGTAAAATGTCCTGAGGGAACACCAACAATGGTGCAAAATCCAAAAGCAATGCAAAACAGTGCAATCAAAAGGTAAAATAAAATATAAAATTCTACCTTCCTGTTTGGTTTTACTAGTCAGTAACAAAAATCTTAAAACTAAAAAACACAATGTGCAAACAACACAATAGAATTATATAGAATAGAACAATAATTCAAATAAAATAAATACAAATATACATAAATATGGGCAGAAGATCAGCGGGTGTAGTTGCAGATTTTAAATATTAACATTTAGTTAAGACAAAACATGTACAAGGATTGTAAAGGGTGTGTTTCACGTTTATTATACCTTTTTAAATTATTATTATTATTATTATTTGGGGGTGGGTGCAATTTGGCACCCTTCCGGCAGGTGGCGCCCTAGGCGGCCGCCTGTGTTGCCTGTAGGGAAGGCCGGCCCTAGTAGTAGAGCTTAATAATGTTTGATATCAAATTAATGCTCAAACGGCTTTCCGTAGGAAGGAAAATGTAAAGTAAAGTTACTGTATGTACATAGGGATTTTGCAGATATTAAGTGCTGTGAATTAATGGAATAGATTACTCTTTATATACATACAAAATACTGCTTATGAAAATGATCAAATCTTACAGTATCATTGAGCATCAAATTTGATTGTGAATAAAGATCAAATCAATAATGCTGTTATTCAATCAATATTTATTTTGGACTAAATTTGTCCTTTTCTTCACCCTCTCTGACTCATATTCCTCTTCCCTGTGGTGACATCTGAAAGTTGTGACACTCACTAGGGGGAGCTTTAACAACCATCCTATGCCCTGGGTTGAGCAGAGCAGCCTGGGGAGCCTGTCCCTGCTGTGCAGGCAGGAAACACCATGGACAGGTCGCCAGTCCATCATAGGTGGATGTTAACTCATTGGTTAATAGAGCAGCAAGACCTGAGCTTTGCTTTCAAACGGCTTGTTCTAATTTTTGTTACAATGGATGCAACTTGTTACAAAGTGTGCATGTTCAGTAATGTAAATAAATATTTTCAATAATTAAATCTGATACTTAAAATGTAACACCTCTGTAAAACAGTTAGGGAAAAGAAATGTAAGAAATATACCAGTAAAACATTATTATAAATGGTCTGGGTTTGTAGAAAATGGGAATCAATTTGACCTATTTGAAACCAATGGGAAGCCTGTTTTCTGCCTCCTCTCAATGTCCACTCTGATGTCACCTTTTCTCACAATTACAAAATGAAGTATTAAAGTACAGTCTGTGACCATTGGTTCTACTTCCTCTAGGGTTGGTCCTAAGCAATTTGGTACCCTAGGTATCGGGTTGTGTTTAGTTTTGTTGGTCCTCTTTTTGTTCTATGAGTCTTTGTTTTTTCTGTTTAGTTTCCATTAACTCTTGTCTTTGTGTTCCCAGGTCTTCCTCTCCACCTCCCAGTGACGTCAATGGCCACGGTTACATGATGTTTTTTTTTATTCGGAATTAGTTATTCTGAATGAAATCATTCGGAATTAAAGTGTTCTGCTTCGTGTTTACATGGAAATAGTAATTCCCGAATTGAGGTTTACATGGAAAACCGTTTTTTTTTTTTTGGCTTTATTCAATTACGCTTTAGGTCTGGGGTTTGCGAAGGCTCTGATTGGACAGGGGGAGAACATGACGTATCACGTCTATCGAGAATAAACCCAAAAAACCTTTTATTGTCGGCTGTAACACAGAAGACCACACATGAGAAATGTTTTTTTTTCAGCAGCTAGACAATAACACACCGTTTCAGTTTGGACTGCGGAGCAGAAGAGAGATAGAAACTAATCACCAGTAAATAAAGCCCAGTATAACTCCGAAAAACAATCACCAGGAATAAATATTTGCTCCCTGGTAAAGATAGTAGCTCTAACAACAGGTACAATTAGAAACTTGGTGATATTATAGATGTTACAGCCTGTGAATACAGTATGGGGACACATAACTCCGTCTTCGGGTCTTAGTGCCAGCTGTCCGATGAAGCCTGTTCCGTTTACCGAGGACTGATGTCCGTGTGTGTTTAATAAGTCCATGTGAAAGTCTGCATGTTGATGCTTCCGTCCACCCACTCTTTTCATTATATCCATATCTTCTAAGGCTCTTATTAAAGAAATAGTCTCAGCTCGAGTTCGGACGGCCATCACCATGCCATCACTAGCTTGTCATTGTGCATGCGCAGAACGCCTAGAATTAGCTCAAAGGGGAATTCAGTGTTTACAAGAAAGGAGAATTATCTAATTCAGAATTAAAATTGGAATAAACCAGCCACCTAATTCGGATTTAAGTTTAATTTCCATTGCTATGCAGATGACACCCAGCTCTACATCTCCACCAAGCCTAATGTCTCACTTCCTCCCTCACTCACTGAAATAAAATCATGGTTCACATCCAACTTTCTGAAATTAAATAGTGATAAAACGGAAGTTTTATTAATCGTCACAAAATCCACTTTAACCAAAGCTGACAGGTTAAGAGTCTGGGTGTTATCTTCGACAGTACTCTATCATTCACTTCTCATTTCAATAACATTACATGGTCTGCATACTTTCACCTCCTCAATATAAACGGCCTGCACTGATCTCTCACTCCTCATACTCACAGTCTGGTCACCTCCCGTCTGGATTATTGTAATTCTCTCCTGTTCAGTCTCCCCAATAAAACCCTTCATAAACTTCAACTCGTCCAATACTTCTACTCATTCCACAATCTGGCTCCCCCATGCCTCTCCAACCTCATCCACATTTCCGGGCCCTCTCGCTCACTCATATCACCCTCTTCCATCCACCTCACTGTCCCCTCTGCGCGCCTCATCACCATGGGGAGCAGAGCTTTCACTCCCTCCTGACCTCCGAAACGCAGACTCACTCATCACTTTCAAATCCCATTTGTTTAAATTTGCTGTCTCCTTCTGATCGACATTATCCCACTGAACTTCCATTATTGTCCACCTTATTTTTTTCATAGTTTTTGTTGTTCTCGACTGTTTTTTACCTGTTTTTCTGTACGGTGACCATGGGTAAGGCACCTTTAAATAAAATGTGTTATTATTATTCATTTGGAATTAAATTAGCATTAGGAATTAAGTGTTTACAAGGCCAGTTTAAAGAGGAATTCACTTTTATTCTGCTTTAAAGAGGAATTAAAGCTCCCATGTAAACGTGACCAGTGGGTGTGTTTGGGTTGTGAGTGATTAGCGTCCAGGTGTGGCCCGTTGCCAATCAAGCCTCCATCACTATTTAGCTGCTGGATCATTGTCAGTGTTACGCTCTTCATGTGCTGCTGTGGTTTGTCCCATCAGCCCTGGGTTCCACATGCCTTTTTGGGTTTTAGTTTTGTCAGTTTTTTTTTTTTTTTTTTTTTTTTTTTTTTTTGGTTTATCAATAAAACGGACTGGTTCTATGAATGCTATGCTTGCTGGGTGCCTGATCCACAACTCTGACACGGTAGGGCAAGATTCTAAGTGGCTGGCCTTTGCATCACAGTGAGTTCCACGGTCAGTTTATATATCCTTACACAAGAACCTAATATCTTTGTATTTTAACTTTTTGTCTTTTTTCAGAAAAATGAGAACCCAATCCAAAATGTTTGCTTAAAAAAAAAAACTATACACACAAAAGAAATCAAAAATATATGAATGTGGAGAATTATTTAAATTGAAAAATATTTTAAACAAAATGTAAAAAGATAAATATGTCCTAAAATAAATTTTATATATATATATATATTAAATGAAAAAGACACTGCTTTTCTCAGATCTCTTATTTTGTGCAGTGACTTTGATTTGCTTTTTTTTTTTTTTTTAAACAGAGACCTCTAGTGGTGCATTCTGGGATCAGGTAAAAAAAAAAAAAAAAAACCTCTATCCACCCAGAGAGAAGATACAATCCCGTAAATTGGCGGAGTGTGGTTATTGTTTTATAATATTGTATAGGCTTTGCAATACAGTGTAGTTAAAATAAATAAGCTATTTTTTAATATAATATACTATATGATGAGATATAACGAGAATACCATTTCTTTTTTTTCGCTCCATGTTTGGCCTATATTACCTTACCATAGGCCGACTCTGCCTTTAACAAAAACCAGGATTGTAGTCTGTGCCATTTTAAAGATCAATATCAATAAAAAAAACTTTCATTATTCAACCGTACACTGAAACTCAACTCAATAGAGTTGAGCCTTTAGGTTTTTTGTTCTTACTTATTTCATTTGTTGATTGGGAAAATAACAAGTCATCAAATGAAGCTTTGCCTGTTTCCTAATGTTTCTACTGACCTGAAAACCCCATGGATAACATGGAAACTTCCCAGAAAGAGACTGAACCACTGCAACCCACCAACTTCCTAGCAGAAGGAAATTGCAGGAAAGTGCTGCCCACGGCATCACTAAAATCATTTCCCACCCTTGTTTCCAAACTCTTTGCAGAGCCTGCTAATCTGCAGATATCCATCACGCCTCTGCTCGTCTCCAAACCTACTGCAGCCAAAGAGAAGACCGTCAACAAACTGTTTTCTGTATTTACTCAGACGTCTGACAGCGGCAGCAGTGAGTGTTTGCTGGGCCCCAGTGAAGCCCCAGTCACAGAGCTAGAGCGCACAGATCAGATATAGATCTAGTATCCACCTATTGGCTGAATAGTTTCCTCTTGCTTTGCTACAAATGGGCTGATGCAGCCACGTGTAAAATGCTGTGATTGCAGGTTTTCTCATGTTAATGCCTCCAGTTTATAAAGCATGATAATCTCAGCACGAGATCGACAGTGGCACCTTCTGTGAGCGGCACAGGTAAAGGTGTAAATAGTACTGATTCTTCCTACTTAAGTAGTTACTCAAGTACAAGTAAGTAATACATAAAACACTGAAGTACAAGTAAAAAGTAGCTCAATTAAATAGTACTCAAATTAAAAGTAACTAGTTACTTTCACCCTACATGTTTATTTTTGGTAATAAATCTTGCCACGGTTCCCTTGGGTATACAGTAAATATTTCATATATAAACTTAAGGCAGTGGCTATTCGTACGGTTGCCGTATCAATATACCGACATTCTATCCATATGCAGCACCCCTATTTGGCCAGTTTAGGTCATGTGATAGGTCACGTGACTAAGACTAAACCTAACCCTAACCCTAAAAATTGTTGCGATATTGGGTTATAACCTAACCATAACCCTAAGACGCTACGTACGTGTACTTCGGTAACCATACCAATAGCACCAGGGATTGTCCATACAAATAGACATTTTCTAAACTTAAAAAAGTAAGCAAAGTTTACCTTGCATTATGATACTGTCACAATTCCTGTGTTAAAATGCAAATATGTGCCCAGGGATCATCAGCCTCTCTCTCTTGTAGTGTTTTCTCTTCGGTCAACATAAGCAGCAAAAGGCTATAATTCTTCTTCTGGTGATGGTCTGAGAAAATAACCGTGCATTACGTTTAATCTGATTGGTCGGCTAATGATGTAATGCTTTTGATTGTTGTCTGGTCATGTCATTTTTAGTAGTTTCACAATTGTCAGTTGATCATTTTAAAACAAAAATAATAGTAATTGGGTGTAAAATGTAATAAATTACTGTACTTCTTTAAATAAGTACTTAAGTACAAGCAAAATGACTGATTTAAGTACCCATAATAGTAACTAAATTACACTAAAGTGAGTACTTGTAATTAGTTATTTTCACCTCTGGCAATTAATGACACTGTTAATTATAACATCCACTGATTATTGATGGAAAACCTTAATGATGTGGGGTATGGGGGCGAGGCAGGGGGTGATGTTTAATCAGATTACTGAGTGAATGTGACAGAGGCAGGGGGAGGACTAAGGGGAGGGGAGGGGAAGGGTGGGGGTGCCGGCGGTGACCCGGTGGGGGGTTTGAGCTGGAGATGCGCACGCTCCCACGTAGGACAGAGCAGCAGTGTCAGACACACAGCAGCAGACGTGGGATTCCCCAAATTTCCTTCTGGACAGAAGATTACGCACCAGGTTATGCTTCAAGATATTGAGAAAAACAGAGATACGTGTTGGATTTACCTCTGAAGCGCTTTGATTGGCGCCTTTGCAACTTTCAGATCAACCTTTTCACCCCCCCACCCCCCCACTATTTTACGCATCTTGCAGAAGTTGAATCCAACTTTTACGCACCATGGAAAGATTCCAGTGAAGCAGCCTGGGAGGGCGCAGACAGAGGATGATGTGACCCTGCGTAACTCCACAGACCACCTCCATCGCCCCCTTCTCCTCACACGCGTTCTCTCACACATACACGCGCGCGCGCACACACATACACACACGTGAAGCCGAGCGGAGCTGCGTGCCCGAGCCTCCTGCCAACATGACTGCGTCCAGTGGTTTGCCGGATACTTGTCAGCTGGGTTTGCGGAGCCGCATGGAGCCGGATCTGTGGAAGTAGGACTGGGTCCAGGCTGTCTGGGGGATTGGGCTCTTGGTAAGTCGCTGCGGTGAAGCCACCAGAGGCCACGATGTACGGCACTGTGGCCGCTTTCATTCACTGCTGCTGCGTCCTGCTGCTGGCCCGGGCAGACCAGTGGAGGCTCAAGGACTCAGCCAACTGCGAGTTACACAGGAAAGTAAGTTTCCACCGACTGTCACGGAATGTACATGTAGATACTCTGCAGTTTATAGAGTTGGTCAACATTCTATATGGACCACAGTAGGAAAATGATTTGATGTAAAGCCTGAAACCATTCAAAATCAATTTATGAACCTTATTTTTTTTATTTGTTTATTTTTTTTTTTAAATTCATTCAATCATATAATTTAACAAGTTTTCTCAATTTAGTTTATGTGAGAGATTTATTTTCACTTTTTTTTTTTTTTTTTTTTTTTTTTGGGGGGGATAAAAACAAACACGTCAACAATCTGTTGGACAATAACTACAAAAAACAGCAAGTGAGAACAATAATGTCTTTTATTTTTC
This sequence comes from Gouania willdenowi, assembly GCF_900634775.1. Lineage (NCBI taxonomy): Eukaryota > Metazoa > Chordata > Actinopteri > Blenniiformes > Gobiesocidae > Gouania > Gouania willdenowi. The sequence goes on from NC_041055.1 coordinate 16,441,936, forward strand.
AAGTTAAAACATTTTTTTGGGGGTTAAATTCAGAGAGAAGAAAGGTTTGTCTTCTTTTTCCATCTTGTTTTGACTGACTGTGTTTGTGCATCAGTGGTAAATATATATATATAAAAATGATAAACATGTTTTGTTGTTCAAGAGATAATAGTGATTAACACATTTTAATGGGTGCTGTCAGCTGGGATTGGTTCTAGTAAACCTTGTGCAGAATTAAAAAAAAAAAAAAAAAGTATGAAATGTAGTTTACAACCACTAAGAATAATCCCTTAATGATGTAAAACGACTTTGAGTCTCCAAAAAAGCACTATATAAGATTAATATTGTATTTATTATTATTATCATTATCATTCATCCAAGTCCACCAAAAATCTAAAGTTTTAATAAACTTTATGAGCTCAGGTTCAGCTATAGAGGAATAATCCTGCAATTTGTCTCATTATTCCAAGATTACATTACATAGTATTTCTGATTGTGATTCTGATTAGAGAGTATTATATATATATATACCCTACAAGCTTTAAACAGCAGTGGTACTGACAAATCTAAATGTGTTTGTTTGACTAATTGATGAATCCCTAATTGCTTTAGATCATCTTTGTGTATTGAGGAAGTGTTGTCAGCAGGTCTAACACATACAGATCTGTGTATGTATTGCGTATCTGTAAAACTCACACTTTGCCAAACTTCCTTTACAGTTTTCCTCGATTGTTAACACACATTTTCTGAAAGCGTACCTTACACTCTCAGAACTCTACACACAAATCCAAAATAACACACGCTGTGGGCAAAACCCCTCAATTCTCCTGCAAAATGAAACTTTACATTCAAAATAATGTAAATTTTTTTTTTTTTTCTCAAAATGGTATTTTGTTTTCAAATGACACACACGAACCATCATTCGAATAGACATTTATAAGAACCAGTTGAACACTGTTGTGCTCAATGCAAAACATTATGATGAATGGAAAACAGATCTTCTCCATTCATCAGAATGGCTTGGGCATTTTTTTTGTTCAGTGTTACACTAACTACAGACAGATTGTAAAATATTTGAGAATATTGTTTTCATACTCAGAACACACAAATAGACGATCAAATTTATTTAATTTTTCCCACAAAAACACTTTTCTCTGTACACCCCAACTAACACAAACTTGCACATACAAAACAAAATAATGAACTGTATACATTTACAGTTAAAAAAAAACAAAAAACTATGCTGCACCCTCTCTTCTATTTCGGTCTGGCCACAGCACCTCATTTACATCGCAAGCAATGTTGGTTCTGGCTCATGGTGCATTAGTTACTGTACGTGTTGTGGTCGTTGTGTCTCAAGCACCAGTAATTGTGTGTAAAAAAAAAAAAACTGTAATAATGTGTTTCCTTGATCCTTCTCTATACCTGCAGCACAACAGAAGTAGCTACACAGTCACTAGTATGTGTTTTCATTGTTTGGCACTTTGGTTCTAAGTGCTCCTTTAATAAGTCATTATCAGTCTATTAGCAGTCAGACTAATAAACAGAGGCTCACAGCTGCATGTAATGTACTGTGGATGGTATCCAACAAATAAGTGTGAACACCAGTATATATTTGCACAGTGTCAGAAAATGATGTTTCCTTTGGTGCTTTTGTTCTCAAGTAGTGGTCCGGGACCCAGATGTGGGTCGTTCACCTGTTTTCAGGGGGTCACAAACATGTGGGCTGAAAATTGAATAAGATCTCTTATTTTGGAAGGGATTTATTTATTGTTGTAGCTCAGTTTATTCTATTAACAATTGTTGCAATAAATGCAGTAATTTGGAAATTAGTTTTTACAAAGCACAATGTTTTAAAGTATTTCTAATTAAAGTTAATCAAAATGATTTTTATTAAGTCGGGCTAAATACTTTTGAATTTGGTCACTGGTGGTAGAAGCGGTGCATGTAACAAAGTGTCCTTGGGCAAGGCACTTAACTCTAAGGTGTGTGAATCTGAGAGTGTGGCTGATATTGTTAGTAGTGGTGTCCTGATCCGATATCGGATATTGGTCGGATATTAGCCTGAAAACGAATATCGGATTCAAATTTCCGGATTTTCCGATTTTTTTTTTAAAATTTTTTAAAATTTTTATTTAATCTTATTATTTTATAAAATAATTTTGTATTTATTTTGTTCAATTGTAGAATATTAGGTTCAAGGTTAAACTTATGTAACCAATTAGTTAATAATAAATGGGTCAGTTTTTCTCATACCTACTGTTGCTGACTATTGTTCTCTGGTTGAGTGACATCACTTGATCAAGCCTTTTTTAACATTCCACACTACAAAATAAGTAATTATTATTTTTTATTAAAGAAAAGAGAGCGGGAGAGGGAGAAAAAAAAATTATGATTCATGCTGATATCGGATCAATATCGGTATCGGCCGATACGCCATGCTGCAACATCAGTATCATATTGGAAATGAAAAAGTTGTATAGGGACATCCCTAATTGTTAATGGGAAAAAAGCCCCATACGTATAAATCAAGTCCATTTACCATTTACAAATAAATAATGATGGTGGGTGGGGCCCAAAGCCCCACCAGTTGAAGACTTTTCTTAACATCTGTGTTTGGTCTTTTCACTTTTTGGACTCTTAATTGAATCAAAATGGCTTAAATTATCTGAAACCCTTCTAATTTCCTCTGAATGTTCCTCTCTGTTCTCAGCAAACTGACCTGAACTCCTTCCTGTGGACCATAAAACGAGACCCACCCTCATATTTCTATGGTACAATCCACGTTCCCTACACACGAGTCTGGGACTTCATTCCTGAAAACTCCAAACAGGCCTTCCAGGAGAGCAACATTGTCTTTTTTGAGCTGGATCTGACGGACCCTTACACCATCTCTGCACTGACGAGCTGCCAGCTGCTTCCTCAGGGCGAGAACCTACAAGACGTCCTGCCCAGAGACATCTACCGGAGACTAAAAAGGCACCTTGAGTATGTAAAACTCATGATGCCTTCCTGGATGACCCCGGACCAAAGGGGAAAAGGACTCTATGCGGACTATCTCTTCAATGCCATTGCTGGGAACTGGGAGAGGAAGAGACCAGTTTGGGTGATGCTTATGGTGAACTCGCTCACCGAAGCAGACATAAAGACACGAGGCGTGCCGGTGCTGGACCTTTACCTCGCCCAGGAGGCGGAGAGGATGAGGAAGAGAACTGGTGCTGTTGAAAAGGTGGAGGAACAATGTCACCCCCTCAATGGTCTCAACTTCTCACAGGTGAGTCTGGAACTTTAGCGAATTAGCTCCACTGGATTGGCTGATTGACTGTTACACATGACCTTTTTATTGGCTAATTTAGTTTTTTAATTTCTTCCTTGTTTTAAAAGTTGAATGACAATGACCTACTCTATTTACCATTTGTCCTTTATGCATATTTTAATGCATTCATTTATTTCATTATGGCAGGTTATAAGACACATCTTCAATCCTCCAGTGCCGTTCATTTGCACACAGATGTATTTATATTCCTAATGGAAACTAGAGATAGACCGATATGGATATTTTAGGGCCGATGCCGATTTTTTTTCCCATCAGCCTTCGCCGATGACCAATACGGACTGCTGATTTTCTTGAGCCGATATTTGGAGCCGATACTACTTTTGCTTCCTCAATTTACATCAGAAAAATTACACAATCATGATAACAAATGGTACGAGTCTCAATTTGAAAAAAAGGAACATTTATTGAAATTAACAAAGGTGAGGTAGAACGACAACAAGTCAAAAATATTTAACAAATATTAAAAACAGGTGATGTAGAACAAGAACAAGTACAAAATATTTCTGGTCTCTGTAAATAATGCAGATCGGCGAACGCAGCAGCCTGCATCAACCGATACACATAAAAAAACGCAAAAATCGGCAGATAATATTGGCCGGCCGATGTATCGTCTAGAAAACACAGCTTTTGATTGTTTGGTTTTCTATCACTTTATTAACTTTAAAATGATGTGCTGATTCAGTGTTTAGCATAACTAGTTAGGGGTTTTTATTGCGTACAACCTTCTGGCAATAGTAACATTTACATTTTTTTTAGTAACAATACAAAGGATTGCACTCAAAAATGGAAGTGAAGAAAGTTAGCATTTTGGCAGATGTAAATAATGCGGATTGGCGAATGCAGCATCCTGCATCGACCAATGCCGATACACGTAAAAAACGCAAAAAACGGCCGATAACATCGGCCGGCCGATGTATCGGTCTATCACTAATGGAAACCAAGGTGATTCAATAATATGGAGTAAGGTTGCATCGTTTACTGATACTAGAAATATAGCGCAATATCACACCGTTAAAAAACAAACAATACAATGTGTTTTCAGTATTGACCCTTTATGATTGACAGTGTTTTAATCAGAGTGACTAAAGGCTGCACATCAGTAGCTGCGTTTTCAATTTCTCTTGGAAAAGCGCAAAATCTAAATAGCGCAATAAAAACTGGTAATGGACACGCCTGAATTTAAAAAAAAAAAAAAAACACTCAAATATTACTAAAACGTGTTTACACTTTCATGAGGTTTTTCAGACGTTTTGCAATGGAAACACTTTTTTTCCACAATCACACGTCACAGGACGTGACGTACCTGGTCACATGACTACTTCTCCCCGAGAAAACATGGCGCAGTACGTGTAAAAAGAACACTGAGACATTTCTTAGCATTATACAAAAAAAAAATTACTGCCACATTAGTTAAGTATCCTGTCGAATAGTTTTAGGTTTTGCCATGGTATTGTTTCAGTATCGGTACCAAGATACTTTTGGCAGGCATCGTATCCAGGTCATAATTTTGGTGTCGTGACAACACTAATATGGAGTAATTTACATGCAAATACAAATGTCATAGCTTAGACTTTAACCAAACATAGTTTTACATGAGTAGGGATTGTTTGAAACACTAAAGGAAGCTTCTGTTTTCTACAAGAAATTCCTTTAGATGATTTTATGATGCGTCATTAATTTTCCATCGAGGTACACAGGAGGGTCAGCATTTCATAATTACAGCTTGATTGCTTGGCAGGAATCAGCAATAGAACAGATTGAAATGAATTATGTGTAACTCCGAGTCCTATCCAAGAAAAGCACAGTTTGAACATCACAGGCCTAATTTTGATGATGTGCAGATTTGCTTTTGATTTTTTTTTTAGGGTGTGGTTAGATGTAACTTTGCTCTTATGACAGGTGGGGATTGCCAACATGTGTACTGTTTTAGCTCAATTTATGGGTGACTGTGGGGTCATCCTCTGATCAAGAGGTTGGAGGTTCAATCCCAGGGCTATACCTGTCTATGTGTGTAAGTGTTCTTGGGCTAGACACTGAACCCTAAGTTGCGACTGGTGTGTGGTGTCTGGATATTGGCCGACATGTCTGCGGTGTAAACGTATCTCAACGAATCTGAGCACTAACGTGTCTTCTAAGCAGAGGTTGAGACATTTCAAATCTACTGAACTTGATCTGCGTTATAAAGATCATTACCTAAATGTGGGAATAAAGCTAACCTGGCAAGAGCCAGATTGCCCTCCCTCTAACTTGAGTTCTCCACATCGATCTGGGTCTGTGTCTGGTGACTCCTTTCGCAACCAGGGATGGACATGAACAGAATGCTAGAAGCTGATAGGGCGAAGCCCCTGTCCACCATGATTTGTTTTAGCCAATCACACGGTAACAAATGATGTCATCATCGACATGCGCCGAAGAGACGCTGCTACAACAACAAGGCTCCGCTGGTGAAAACTTTCTCTTGGGATAGTAATGCTGCAGTCATTATGTTGTTGAGTGAATTTTGCCGTTTTTGTAACACATGTATGCGAGTTAAGAGCACGTTAACCATCCTCCTGCGTCGACATCTTTCTATTTTGATTCGGAGCTATGCTATCCCCGCAACTGCGCATGCGGCAGTTTTCATTCGGTGCTTCTGCTTTCGTCACACCCGGGATGTCCCGCCCTAAACCACGACACTGCCTCATGATTGGTTCTAACCTATTCGATTTGGATTCAAAAGGCAAAGGCGGGAAGAGTACGAGGCAAGGTTAGAACAAAGTAGCGCGCTCAAGAAATGATTATAGAGCTGTTTGAAGAGTGATGGAGACTCGCACAGAGCAGGTGAAGGATAGCAATGAGAAGAGAAACAGACTTTAAGCAGAGAAGCTGCTCTTCATCAATAACTTAAATATACTTTGTGTTTTCATTAGAGAACACATTTAATTTGACTATCTTTCAGCAGCTCAGTCAGTTATAGGCATGTACATTATTATTTAATGTATACATGAGTTAAACATTTTATTTAGTATTTTATTTTATATTTTGCATTGTTTATTTTTAATGTGTTCATTCTTTGAAGCGTTAATGTTAAATTATGCAATTGTAATGTCTTGTTTGTCCACAGTCACAGCCATTAATGTAATGGTGCTAATACTTGGCATAATCATTTATTTCAGTGTTTTGGGTTTTTTTTCAGCCTTCGTTTCCTCGTCTTTGGTTTCGGCCGACAATTTATGTATTAATGTTTGGTTTCCATATGACGAAATTATAGTTTAGTTTCTATTGGTCAATAAAAATATAAATATATATGATATAGTTTTGTTCAACATGTGTTTTTTAAAAAGCAGTCATAGTCCAGTTATTATCACTTAAACACATAAAGTCAATGAAAACTATGACAGAAACTTTTAGTCAACAAAATTAACATTGTTTTAATACAATTGCACTGACATCAATCTTGCCGCCTTGTGTCATGTGAACAGGGGCGATGCCAGACATTTTCTTTTGCAGGTGCTATGGGGTTGTACTTATGTTTTTAGTCTACAATTTGTTTTATTTATGTATTTATTCATTTTCAAATGATAGATAAATTCTAGTAGTCTAACATAAAAAAATCTCAATAAACCACAGAATTTTTGTGGGGGGTGCAATGGGTGTCCTAGGGGTGTCCTAGGGGTAGCTTCAGCACCCACTCGCCCCTGCCTGGCGCCGTCCATGCATGTGAACCCAAAAGACCAAACCATTGCAATGCCCCGGGTATGTTTGCAGGAACAAAAACCAATACGTACACTAATTTTAGTGCCAACGACAGACGTCAAATGCGGTGGTGCTACTTGATGCAGCTGGTGGATTTTTGCTTTACTTTCAATAGACCTACCCCGGGTAGAATAATTGCTTTAATCCCCTGTAATACACCAGCTGTGTGCAATATGTGTAGTACCAATGTCGAAGAGCAGACGTACATGTTTCTTTTTTTTTTTTTGCAACAGAGGCTGTTTCTCCTCTTTTTTTCCTCCACAGTTGAGGGTGGTGTGGTGTTAATAATCAGCTGTATAAACACTGACTCGCTTGCTACTCCACGTCCTTTGTTATTTAGGAAAAATGGATCGTAATGACTCAAGGCTTGAAATTGCCTAAAAAGGCACCTTGTTCCTCAGACTAGCGCACTTATGTCTCCCTGTCTGCCCGGCTGTCTGTCAGACGGTGCCCCTCGGTGACCCTTTCAGCATTACAAACATGTCTCAAAGGCAGCACTCACTATTAAATCATGTTGCATATTATTGAGGAATTTTTCCTCTCGCTGCCGAAGAGTTTAAAGGATTACATCTGACCATTTAGCCTAACACGCACAAGTGTAAAGTGTTGTTATTGTAGAGAAGGCCTTGTTGGCCTCTTGGACTACTGAGTGTCAGTGCAAACCACCCAGCTGCACTTTTATCACTGTTCTCTAGTGGAAGAAAGGAGGTAATAATGCCAGCAATCACATATTGAAGATTTCATCACTCAGACGCAAAATGTAACTAAAGAAACGACACCTGCATGCAGTGGCAGTAAAATAGGAATTTGTTTCTCTAGGAAGTTGTGAAATTCTGCACATTTTTGCTTTAAGCATTAATATTCCAAGTTCCAGGGTACACATTAACTCTCCCTATTTAGATGACATTACTGGCTATTAAAAATCGTACCAAACATGGTCATAAAACACGATTTTCTGCAATTATTCTTCTTTTCTTGTCCTGTCTTGTACTGTCCTGTTAAGTTCAGGGAGTGTTTAAGAAGTGCAGTCCACATGTTTGCATGTTTCATGAAACAAAGTTAATTAGTCACAGAATTGTTTGCTTTATTGTTGTAATCTGTGCTTTAAAATTTACATATATTTAAAGTTGAAATAAATCTGAAATTGTTTATTATGAAACAGATACATTTATTGCTTGTGTCAATAAATCGCAATCACAATATTGTGGAAAAATGATCGCAATTAGACTATTTTCCAAAATTGTTCAGCCCTATTTAATAGTCAACTATACTGTTAATAATTTTACATGTATATGCTTCAGATGATTACGTCACAATTACGTTAGCCGCACTGCTAGACCCTTTTAAAACACACTTCACATGAAGCTCTGCATTTATTTACAACCACATGATACTATGATGATACTACATGATTACTATTTGATCTGTTACATGTAGCGAGAGCTTTTTAACATGATTATAGGTGGAATTGGACATATTTTTCTGTTTGTCAAACTTTCTAAACATTCAATCATCCATTTTCCTGTCTAAAATACCATGTAAATGCGTAATATTGCCCCAAAACATGCATACAGTATGAGGCACAGGATGAAAAATAAAAACGGGCCAGATTGCTTTCTTGTCAGATTGATTTTTCCGTTTTAGAACGTGAATTCCATTTTTTCCGCCCATTTTCCGCAATCACAGAAAATCCGAGGCGTTATAATTCTTACACCTCTCCGTCGAAAAATTTCTGTGTTTTATAAAACTTTGTGAATTCCATTAAAATGGCTCCATCTGTTATGTGTCATTTATTCATAGTCTAGATTTAGTCAGAATAAAAGTTAACATACCAATGATGACAAAGTGATGGAAATCAACACCAGAAGTCTGTTTCCTTGGGCCAAACACAGAACTTTCCCACTGGAAGATTATCACCTCGCATGGCCGACAAGCCATTAGCTTAATCATTGGATAGTTTTTTTGTAGTTTAATCAGGAAAAAACATCTTCTTTTGCTGTTGCGTGGACTGACTGAGGTGCAACCCGTCCCTTAGAAAATTCTCCAGAGCTGCCAGAAGGCTCAGCAACTGACCTGAGAGTGTCCCCGAAACAACCCCTATCCAGATACCGCACCGACACATGCAGACAGCGCGGCACTCCATAATTTCCACATGCTTTTTCAATCTAATCAACAGCAGCTCCACGGATGCCTTCACCATGCTGGTAAAAGCCCGCCAGCTAAATATTGCTGCAAACCTCTTTCTCTTTTGGCGTCTTTGTTGTGTGTTTGAAAAGGGCAATTTCAATATAAGCCTTTTAGATCTACTCAACTGTAACCGGCCCAGATAGAGAGTGAGGAGTGACATCTACCCGTGCCAAAACAGCACTGCCGCCTAAGATACTATTCTTGAGTAAAAGAAATGTTTAATCAGTTGAAGCGTAGAGGGAAAGACTTGTATTTTTTCAATAGTCTTCGTTTTCACTGGCCATTTGATTCTGGTCTGGAACGACACAATTAAAATATTTCCTTCACTGAACAGTGAAAAGTTTCCTCTTCATGTCTTCCTTGGGAAAAACCAAGAACGCATTTCTATCTACCCACTTATTTCCCGCAGCTCGGATGTTTGTATTTATGGATACAGATAGATTTTGTGGGGATTTCTTGCTGTGGTGAATACAGACATCTTCTTCCCTATTGAAGCATAAACACAAACCCTTTGTACAGCTGATTGGATGAGCACATAGCGGACTGGATCCCTGTCTTTGTTTCTGATTTCCACACTGGAAAATTGGAGTGTTTTTTTTGAGGAGGGGGATTGTGAACTGAAATCTTGTCCTGAAGAAGTCTGAGGGAAATAAACCTTGCAATCATGCCTCATTTTATAACCTATAGAAGAAAAAAAAAAAAACTGTTTCAATGCTTCTTTTTAGATGTGGTTAGTCTTACATTATTTGATATCTTGGCAGACACATCATGAACTTTTGAAAGGCAATTCAGACAGTGGATCCAAGCCCGAAATCAATGTGAATAACGTTTAGCCGTGTATTGTATGTTGAACTTGTACGTTACGGACAGCAAACATGGGAAAAAAAATTGTCACTCTTTAAAAGGGACCGTAAGAAAAAAAAAAAAACCTTGAGAACTACTGTTCTAAACCAAGTTCTACAAAAAAAACAAAAAACTATAAGAAATGTTATAAAGCAAAGGAGTGGGAGATGTTTTATTAGCCAAAGTAAACAACTTAATAAAGCTGATAGAGTTTTATCCCAGACATCAAAACATTCAACAAGTCTATGTTGCAAATTCAGCCCCCGAAAACAACGTTTTTCTTCCACTCACAAGAGGCTATTGATAGGGATTAAGTCCATTTATCTCATTATTTCTAACCACAATTAATTATATATGCTTTTGTGTGTAATCTGGCTAAGCATGGCTGTTCTTATTCTTGCTCGGAGTGCCATTTCCTTTGATGAGCGGACCCGGGCCTGCCCATTACACTAAGTGAGCTTGTTGAGGACAACAATGGTTGCATGAACTCCAGCATTCTGTGACACTGCTGTTGGAAACCCATTGGGATGTTCCTGTCCTCAGAAGAGCAGAACTGCTAATGGAAGTGTTTTTTCCTCCTATCACTGGGAGTAATGGTGCGTGGTGAGGTATTGAATACAGGCCTCAGCTCACGTCTATGAGAGCAGAGAAGGAATGTTTGAAGTACATTCATTTCATTCATGACCAAGAAAACAAGGAGAGTTGAGCTCAATAGAAGGGCTATTAAGAAATGAAGGGATGACTCCATCTTTCTTTCATATCTCAATGTGAGCCTGAGACAACCGTTTAACTCTTGTGTTTGGGGTTTTCTCTTGACTAGAGGTTTAATTAGTGCGAAACAAAACCAATGTTTATAAATTGAAAATGTGGTTAAAAGGTTTTTCATGCCAATGAGAAAACTCAGCTCCGGTTATACTTTCTTTCTCCTTCATCTATCGCCATTGTTTACCTCTTCGGTAGTCCCTCTAGATTAGTAAAATAATCAACAAGCACAACAGTAACTGTCAAAAATGTTGTATTTTATAAGAGCATCTTAGTTCTTCTTGCATCTGACAGTTTTTTTGGTGGATTGTCGTCATAAAGATTTAAAGGTCCCATATCATGCTATTTTTCAGCCATCTCCATTTGTTCTTAGAACCCCAAAAACATAGTATTTGAGGTTTTTTTTTTTCCAGAGTTTTATCCTCTGAGAAGTCACTTTCTGAGCAACTCTACACAAACAGGCTGATTTGTGGCCCTACTTATGCATATTCATGAGTGGGCGTGTCTATAGACGGGACACTGACTTCCTCCTCCCCGCACGGTGACGTAGGGCCAGAGGACGGCCCGCCCTCCTCCCACCCACTCTGTAGCCGAGCTCATGCTGCTGTATGAACATGAGACAGAGCGTGTGGGCGGGGCGTACATACATAGCACTGCGCCGATGACGCTGAAATGCTCACCTTCGTGGGCGTGTCTGTTTACATGTTAATCATGACAGACAGCTTCCTGGAGGCGAGGCTTCTCCAAATTTGTCATCAAAGTGAGAACGCATCATTAAATTGGAGCGAGGTGTTTGGGCTATACCTGCAGTAAGAAAGGAGCAAAAAAACACTCTAACGATTGAGGAAATCAATGAAAAAAACACTTTGGGCATGTGTATGAAGCCCAAATAGCACTTTTATGATGTTTAAAGCACAGAAAAGTCAATTTAGCTTAACATGGGCCCTTTAAGAGAGGCCTCCAATGGTTGCTCACTTTTTATCAAGCCTCCTTGGCTGAAATGTTTGTTGGTTTAGTTAACTGCCTTTTCACACCTCTTTAAAATCAGAAATATTATTTACAAACTCGTTTGAGTTGCAAAGAAGCTGCATCTTCATTCACCAAGTGCAGCAAGTGGCTGACTGGGGGTCTACACAGCATAGAGGCACAGCCAAGATGGAGCTCTGCATGTGTTGAGGCCAATTTAAAACTGACTTTAGTGGACTACCTCTATAGTTGTTTATTTTTCCTCTCAATATGTATATGGTACTGTATTTGTCTTTATTTCAACAAAGATAACTCATTTAACATCTTGCCTACGTCATACTGCTATTGTTTTAGTCTTAGGAGAAAATGTCAAGTAGATATATAATATGCTGATGATTATTAGTCAACAAAATAATACTGATTATATCATCCTCTTTGTTTTGCTGAATGGTTATTGTAAAATATCGGCATTACTGATTATCCACTCACTAACTTAACTCTGTTTAACTACTCGTTTGGTGTAACATAGTGGGACGAGCCAGTTTTTTTTTTTTTTTTTTTTTTTTTTGGTAATTGTGTTGTCTATTCCTCAAAAATAGCTTGTTCCAAAATATTTAGTCTTAACATACTAACAGCTGCCAAATATGTCGGTTATGTAAACTCTATTAAAAATGTAAGTACGTAATGCAGACAGTACAATGGCCATTCTCATTTTCCAGCCCAGCCGGGTTGAGGCTTTGGCAAGCCGCCACTGATTTCCAAAGAGTTCATCCAAAAAGGAAAATCTCTTTCAATGCCCTTCGTAATGAGATTAGTTAGAAAACTGGGAAGGTTATTAACGAGTGCGTGTTTGTGTCTTTTGAATTGGGAGAAAACAAACCAAATGAAGCCCGTCTAAAGAAAAAAGTTCATAAAAGAAGCCTTAGCTACTCCAATTAGTGATTTTTTTTGTTTTTTTGTAGTTTTTATAGTATAAAACGATGGTTAGTAAAAGGAAGTGGTAAACCTGGAAAGAGTCTTTATTGAACTGGGACTGAGCCAGAAAAAAGTGGTATGTGATGTATTTTTTACACACATGCAAAACATCTAATATAAAACATAATATATGTTTTGAATATGTGACGTATAGGCGTTGTTAAAGGTTTTTCTTTACATTAGGACAGTCAAGGACACATTGATGTGTCTGCTTGCCTTTAACATGCTGTTTATAGTTCCATTGTCAGATTTCCAACTTGTGCTGCAGCCTGTTTGGTGTCACTGGTTTTATGTCACGCTGAGGTGCTTGATTTCATTCTAAATGTTGACCAAACAGTCCCATATTAGATGTCTGGTATTTCCTTAGAAACTATCTGTCCATCTGCCCGGATACGTGACACCGCAGACAGCGACAAGTGGCTCCTGTGGCTTTCCTATAACGCCTTTGTTCATCCAAAAACACCACTGTTAAACCACTGTTGTGTTTTTCTCTTTGGACAAACAACAGAATCCATTCATTGAAGCAAAAGAAGGTTTTTCTGCAGACATTTGAAAACTAAGGATGCTGAAAAAGTGAATACGAGGCAGCTGTGACGAAGTTTGAGGATATTTTTCTTTTTTTGTTTATCACAGTAGTATTGAGGGGTGGGAACCTCTGGGTACCTCACGATACGATACGCGATACAAAGCTCACGATAACGATTATCTCATGATATGACGATACTGCGATTATTGATATATTGGTCAGAAATCAAACATTAAATAGAAAAAGTGTCCTATGAACAGTGACACTATTTTAGTGCAACATTTCTGTAAATAAGTGTCAACATATCAATGTAAAGTATCTCCAATAGTGCTTTCTGTAAACAAAAAATAGGGTCGTTCTTACCAGTGACACCATAATAGTGCAATATTCCAGTAAACAATATATTGGTTCCTTCAACAAACAGTGATAACATTTCTGTGAAGACGTAACAGCACATTTTAGTAAAAAAGCAGAAAAAGTTTAGAAAAAATTTAAAATAAAATAAATAAAAATCGATACTTAGCACGAGCATATTGATAATCGATCGTGCGGAAAAATATTGCGATATATTGCCGTATCGAGATATCGTCACACTCCTAGTAGTAATCTTTGTCTCCTGAAAGATAAATAATTTATTTTTCATACAAAAATAGCTTTCCTGCTGCCATATGAATATGTGGAACAGTTTGTGTTGGTGTTTTCTTTTACTGAAAGCAGATTCAGCTGAATAATGTCCACTGTGAGCTAAGAAAAGAGCGTACATCCCTCAAAGCTTGCTAATACAGAGTTTGACTTATTTGAAGGACCGCCACGGGCTCTTCCTGGTTGTGTAACTCAAGCATGTGCTGCTCAAAACGGGGATTTCATTCTTTGTCTTTTTGACTTAACACAACATCATGAACATTAGATGCAAGCTCAGGATCAATCTTATGCCAACATTGCGCTGCAATTGTGCAAATATTTCAAAAAAAAAAAACCTTGGTAGATTATGCAAAGTTAAGCCTGAGAGCTTTAGAAACCTATTCCAAAGAAAACCTGCAGAAAATACCTCTGAACAATTCCATGGGTGTATCAGACAAGCTAAACCACATCTTGGAGAAAATCCAATAATAATGATTGTGGTAATTATGGTGTAATTTACCTAAAGTCTAATTTTATTGAAATTCTTTTATTCTGTGCAAAACCAAATGAAGGGTGGTGCTTTTTTTTGGCCAATATCACAAAGTAAACACTTACAATTATTACATTGAATTTATTTTATCTAATCAAAGATTTAATGACATGACTCCAGGGAAGAAAAAGCTGACCGTGCAGTTTGAAATATCAGACATCTCTTTGATTCAGCATGCAGTTTTCCACTCTCTGCTCCAACATCAGATCACATCTACTGCGAGGAACATTGGCAATTCATTTGTGACGCTGTTGACTCGCAGTGCACCGACAACTTAGTTTGAATAAGAAGAGCTCAGCACCTACAAATGACTTTAACACAAACTAACAGCGCCGTCTCCATAATTAAAGCAAATGGGAGTTATACATAAGGGCTTTAAGGGTCATTACAATGCTAATGTGTACTTGTTTATGGGGCTCATCACTTGCTTCATTGTTGTGTAAGACCCGGCGATCATTGTCTTTTTTGAGCTATGGCCAATCTGCATTCAGTTAGCACGTTAGCATGTGAGTGACCTCAATTCTCTAAATATAATACAGTTTACCACAAAGATTTTCTAAATAAATACGGGGAAATCTCTACACTATTTTTGCTTAAGAATAAGTGTTTGAAGTAATAGTTTAAAATTGTTTCATTGTTAATATATATTTATAACTTTTTGCTTTATTTTGACAATCAAATGAAAGATTTCTTCGTTTAACCTTCTCATTAGATTAAGTGAAAAAATAAATTTTTTATTTTATATCTCTGAAAGATAATAAATAGAAAAAGTGTCCTATGTACAGTGACACTATTTTAGTGCAACATTTCTGTAAATAAGTGTCAACATATCAATGTAAACAAATAAGTGTCTCCAATAGTGCTTTC
The DNA here is from genome assembly GCF_900634775.1 of Gouania willdenowi. NCBI lineage: Eukaryota > Metazoa > Chordata > Actinopteri > Blenniiformes > Gobiesocidae > Gouania > Gouania willdenowi. Next base: position 16,457,284 of record NC_041055.1, read on the forward strand.
TGTAAACAAAAAATAGGATCTTTCTTACCAGTGACACCATTATAGTGCAATATTCCAGTAAACAATATATTGGTTCCTTCAACAAACAGTGACAACATTTCTGTGAAGACCTATCTGCAATAAATTAAAAAAAATTAAAAAATCGATACTTAGGACGAGCATATCGATAATCGATCGTGCGGAAAAATATTGTGATATATTGCCGCATCGAGATATCGTCACACTCCTATTAGAAATTATTTACAAAATAATTATCCTCTCTATGCATTTTACCTTAAGCTAATTTCAGTTTAAATCACTTAAAGGAATTTTCTAATTTGATATAAAATAAAAAAAAAATACATCAACAAATTAAAAAGATTAATAACTCCAGTTAAACTAGTAAGTACGAAAGTGTGAAACCTTTTTAATGCAATGATTTTGTCACATTTCTTTTACTGCATTTAATGCTGGTAACAAGCCAACACTTTGACTCTGAAATCCCTTGAATTTCTGCAGAGCAGGCCATCAAAGTCATAAATAGGAAAATAAAACACAGTATTACTATTGTCGTTTCGTGTCAGTTTTGGAAATGCGATTGTGTGTGCTAAATGTAAATTTGCTTTTTAAAGTCATTCATGGCTCTTCACCTCCACTGTCTATTGTTCACTTGACGTACAAAGTGCCAGAACAACAAGGACTTCCTCTTGTTGGCAGTACTGCATCTTGTTGTGTAAAACCACTTTTGAGCCATCAGCTTTCTCATACATAGTCATAACAGACTGGAGCAAACTCCCAACTGAACTAAAGGCCACCACTAATTGTAGAGGTTTTTCCCATAGACAGACAAAAAAAATTAAATCTTGAGAATCCAAGCCTGCCAGCATTGACTCTTCCTCTTCCTTTTTAAGTGTATATGTTGAATGTTTGTGACCTCTTTTAAGTGTGATCCTTTTTTTAAATTTTGTGTCGCTTTTATTTTTATTTCTCCTTTGTCTGCTAAGACTGCAGATGGAAATGAGCGAGAACGCCCTAATCCAGTGAAATATTCTGTGTTTAACTTTTTCCGTGCATGGTCCGTACCAAACTAACTAATATACTAAACTAAACATTTGAGTACATTGAAGGGCGGATTAGCTAAGATCTGAAATTAAGGGTAGTAAACCTAAATCCTTTGGTGGCGCTGTTTCCTCACCTGCTGTGGGGAATTCATCAACATTGCGGCACATAAAGGTGCGCATATAGACGTGGTTGAGACCGCCCCATTTAAATGAAGGTGGAGAGGTGAGTGCACAGAAGCACAAAACGACATTTGAAGAAGTTCAATTGGAGGCTAACCCCTAAACATTTAATAATATAGAAAGCAAAATAAACAAATAAAAATGTTTGTTAAAAAAAACAAACAAAAAAACAACAACTTTAAAACCTCATGTTGTTTTTTCCCCCTAATTTAATGTGGGTACTCCGTCAGTTCTTCGTCTGTAACTTTGCTCTTAACAGACCATGAAAAACAGGCAGATTTGGACAGAAACCGTCCTATTGATCTGTTGATGTCATTGATCTGAGTTATCGCAGCGACACAGGCTGTCAATCATTCGATCGGCACCATTTGAAGATGATCCACTGATCATCATCCAGCAGGTCTGAGCTCCAGTGCAACGCTTGTCACGCGCACTCTCATTTGTGAGCATTGTGCCGTCACTGCGTAAATTGCGGAGCTGATTCTGGCCTGATGCCATCAACACGACACAAGAGTTTGACGGTCAAAACATGGCGAGAAAGACACAGGAGCTCCCTGGAGTGGTGCGTCCGGAGCGACATCCGTGGAGCTCCGTGCACAGCGTCCTCTCTGCACCACAGCCACACCAGACTCCACACGCGCTGCCACCTATAGCTAACTTGAGAAAATGGGTAGCACTTAACTTGAAGTTTTATTCACAAAGCTGACATTAGGCTGTCATTATTATGACACCTGTCATTAGCATGAACGAGGTGTCATTAAGTGTAGTTTGTTACCCTAAACCTTCATTATCCTAACTAGCGGTGTGCCAAAATATCGATACGATGATATATTGCAAAATCTTGTCTTGCCGTACGTTATCAATATACTGCCGTCAAATATCGATATTTAAAAAAAAAAAATTTATACTGCAACATACAAGACATGACAAACAATGTATATATATATACTGTATATATATGAAACAGAGATAATGCAGTACATACACAATACACTGAGACAATAAGTGAGGAGTGGATATTGAAATGGATTCAGTGCAGTCAGTAAATTCTGAACTTCTTCAGTGACACATATCGTAATGTACCGTGGATGATTTTTTTTTTGCAATGTATTGATTATTGCAGAATCGCTGCATCTTGATATTCTCGTTATCATGGACAAAATATCAGGACAGTATCGTATCGCAAGGTACCTGGCGATACCCAGCCCTGCTAACCCTAACCCCACTAGATCCCTCCACCTAACCAAAAAAATGCCAACATAGCTCCAAAGGTGTCATAATTTAACAAAAGGTGTCATAGCCTTCACGACACCTTATTCAGGCTAATGACAGATAATGAAAGCATAATGTCAGCTTTTTGTATTAAACTTTAAATAAAATGTGACCAGAAAATGTCCTGGATCATCTCAGCACAGCCACAACTCAGCAATTATTCAAAGTTTCATATATTTCTTTGCCAAAAAATTACACCTGTGAGAAAATATTTCCCATAAACAGACCGGCTGGTGTCCTGGTGCAGCCAGAACAACCTGGAGCTCAACGATTTAAAGACAGTGGAGATGATAGCAGACTTCAGGAAGAGCCCACCCCCCTCACCCTGGGAGACTCTGTGGAGTACTTCTGCTTCATGGGGACCTTCATCACCCAGGACCTCAAGTGGGAGCTGAACATCAGCTCCCTCATCAAAAAAGCTCAGCAGAGGATGTACTTCCTGCGGCAGCTGAAGAAGTTCAGTCTTCCAACAAAGATGATGGTGAACTTCTACAGCTCCATCATCCAGTCCATCCTCTGCTCCTCCATCACCACCTGGTACGCTGCAGCTACAGCCAAGGACAGACTGCAGCGTATCATCCACTCTGCAGAGAAGATCATCGGCTGCAATCTGCCCTCCCTCCAGGACCATGCAGGAAAGAATGTGGCGACCCCTCCCACCCCGGTCAGAAACTGTTTCAAACTCTCCTCTCCGGAAGGCGGTTTCAGTCCATCAGGACCAGAACCTCCAGACACAAAAACAGCTTCTTTCTCTCTGACATCAGCCTCATGAACACAGCCCCAGTCCTCCAATAACCCCCTCAGCTCCCCTACCACCATCACCACCTCCATAAAGACAATACTACCTGCAGCACTTGTATCCCTCACCCTTATGTCTTCTTCTTCTTCTTCTTCCTCTTCCTCTTCCTCTTCCTCTTCCTCTTCCTCTTCCTCCTCCTTCTTCTCCTCCTTCTTCTCCTCCTCCTCCTCCTCCTCAACTATGCCTGGCAAATACAATCCATTCTGATAATGTGGTTTGTATACCTTTCTATGTAACCTTATTGGTAGGACTGATTGATAATAGGAAGAACTCAAAGACAATGGTCTAATTAGTGACAGCTGGGAGACACAGGTGAAATGAGTAGCACTAATTAGCAGAGCTGGAAGCAGGAGCTGTGAGATGATAATGCAGAATATCACAGTCATGATAAATCAAACTGGCAAACAGGGTGTGTTGCTGTAGAGGGAATATTGTGCCTATTTGATGTATAGACTGGGCATGTCTGTTCCAGGAGCCCCCGTCTGAAAATGAATGGAATCTGTCTAGAGTGGTTCTACAGCACCGCAAAGAGACAGACTTTTTGTGTGCCGTGTGCTTAAACAGTAACTAAACCCCAACAATGCTTTTTTTTCTGCTTGTGTTTGAGGTAGTGTTGTGGATTGATCTGAGCACAGCTCATGACATTTTAGTCAAAGTATTTGAATTTGGCTTATTTTGTTGTAAAACTATAAGAGTGATGGCCCTGTATGGGTTGAAACCACCACTATGTGGATTCTGGAAACTGTGGTGAGTTGGTTGGATTGGGAAAATAGTGAATAGAGCTAAAGTGACTATTGAATAGGTAGGTAGTAGTGCTGTAGTCAACCAAGGAGATGGTTGGTCGATCAGGACTATGGCACGCGTAGCGGAGAAGTAATGGGCAGGTGCAGTGGGGCGACCATGGCTCAGGTGGTAGTGGGTCGTCTTCTGATCGAGAGGTTGGGGGTTCGATCCCAGTACCTGACTATGTGTCGAAGTGTCCTTGGGCAAGACACTGAACCCTAAGTTGCTCCCAATGGTCGACTAGCGCCTTGCATGGCAGTCCTGTCCCACTGGTGTGTGAATGTGAGAGTGATTGGGTGAATGAGCTGATGTGTAAAGCGCTTTGAGACTGCTTCAGTGTGGTGATAAAGCACTATATAAAATCAAGTCCATTTACCATTACCATTTACGAGGAGAAAGAAAAAGACACGTATTTTGTTTTGGCTTTTTGTGGTGCCGATTTGCTTTCAAACACAGACCATTTATGATATCAACACAGGTCCAACAGACATTAGGTATTTGTATCCGTGCCTGATCTGATACCGAGAATTAAAACCAATTTTTTTCTCATACAATTGACATATTTAGGTTTGTTTTTAGTGGTAAGCCTGCTTTTATTAATAAACTGTTCATATCAACATCAGATTAATTCATTCCCTCTCTGCTCTCCGCTTTGAACACTTTTTTTTTTTTTTTTTTTGCAGCCAGCACTCACGTACACTGCTGTTGCTGGACATAGAATCATGTTTAGACAATAAATAAATTATATTTGATATTTAATCCTTTAAACCTTTATGTGCATAACTGCATTGAAACTGATACGATTGCTGGTCGACCAATGAAAATCTTGGTCGACCAATAAGTCGACTAAACGAAAGTTGGCAGCCCAAGTAGTTATCATAGCAAAGATTGTTCTTTGGAGGTTTTATAGTATAGACTGGGCATGTCTGTTCCAGGAGCCCTGCCCATAATCATCCTTTTTTCCTCCATAGTGGTAGGTCAGCCAAATCTTGGAGTTTAGGTATTTGATTCGAGTTACGAAGCCCCAAAGGAGAGGCTCCTTTTATTTATATATATATATATGTTTGTATGTTGTGAGGCAGATGTGCTAGCTTATACATTGTATGTACTGTCTCGCTGGTTCAACTATAGTATACTGCAGGAAACCTTTGGTGTGGCAGACAAATTGGTTCCAATGTTCAAAAAAAGTACAATTTTCTTCCTTAAATTAAAGGGAAGTTTTGTTTCATACAACAGATGTCTGAGAAATGAGCTGAGTGTGCAACACTAGTTGATTTGTAAATGGGTACTGTAGTCATGTGATCTATAGTTTCCTTGAATGCATGTCAGGAAACTGGCAGAAACACCGGTGCCAACTCTTAACAGCCTGCAGTTGTGGACGGTAGATAAAATCTTTTCGGTAAAACACTCCTTTTGATTAATAGATGTTGCCATTTGGACGGCTGACAGATATTGGTCTGAACATTGCTAGAAATGTGATGGTCTACTGCTTTGACTTGTTTTGGATTCATAAAAAGAGAGAAAAGGAGATTCTGTATAAGCCTGTGGTGGGTGGTTGTGCTTGTGTGTGGTGTAGTTTTCTGTTTGAAGTCTGTATGCCTTCTCTAAGCACTGCAGGTACAGGCCCCATTGGAACAACAAGGCCAATTCCTCTTTGCAATGAAGGCATTTGGGTTTAAGATGGGTTTATCAACTTAGAACATATCAGTTTATTTATTAATCTACAACATTTTTAGGCGAACAAAGATAAAGGAACACATAGCCTTGTGAGCCTAAGCCATAACATTACATTGCAGAACCTTTGCTGCTTATCTTTTTATTTCTGTAATTCCATTCTGGAGTGATTTTTATTGTTCAGAGAGGGGTTTGCATCTGAGCTGGGAAATATAGACCAAAAATCATATCTCAATATTTTCTCCTTCAGTGGCCACGGAACATGATGTTTTTTTTTTTTTAAATTCGGAATTAGTTATTCCGAATTAAATCATTCGGAATTAAAGTGTTCTGCTTCGTGTTTACATGGAAATAAATTCCCGAAATGAGGTTTACATAGAAAACAGGTTTATTCAGTTGTAGATAATTCCGCTTTAGGTCTTGGGGTTGGGAAGGCTCTAATTGGACAAACACAAAACACCACACATGAGAACTGTTTTCACCTTTGTTTTGATTGTAGTTTTGAAGTAGCAGCTTGTGTAACACACCGTTTCAGTCTGTACCGCGGAGCGGAAGGGCGATAGGAGTTAATCACCAATAAAAATATTAGCTCCCTGGTAAAGATAGTAGCTCTAACAACAGGTAAAATGATAAACTGGTGATATTACAGCCTGTGAATGCAGTACGGGGACGCGTTTACTCCGCCTCCGGGTCCTAGTGCCAGCCGTCCGGTGAAGCCTGTTCCGTTTACCGAGGTCCGTGTGTGTTTAATAATTCCGTGTGTGTCCATGTGTCCATCCACTCTTTTCATTATATCCATGTCTTTTAAGGCTCTTATTAAATAGTCTAGGCTGGAGTCCAGGCCGCCGCCATCTTGGATTATGTCGTCACCAGTGCGTCGTCGCGCAAACGCAAAACGATCCGAATAAACTTAAAACGGCTTTAACCAAGTTAATTCCTCTTTCTTGTAAACACTTATCTAATTCGGAATTAAAAATGGAATAAACCAGCCACCTAATTCGGAATTAACTTTAATTCGGAATTAAATTAGCATTAGGAATTATGTGTTTGCAAGGTCAGGTTAAAGAAGAATGAACTTTTATTCCGCTTTAAAGAGGAATTAAATTTCCCATGTAAATGTGGCCAATGGCTCTGATCAATTTTTCTTTTTTTTTTTTTAGTGTCAAAATGGTTTATATTCTCCTCCCATAGTCTTTGTTGGTTTATCTTACTAGTTAAAACCTGGACAAGGCATGCAGAGCTATTTAATGTTTGAACAATCAACCTGGGCAATAACAAACACTGGTCAGTCACATGGTCCAACAGTTTTGCGCACTTGAAAAATGGGTGTGCGCTCAAACAAAAGGTGGTATGTTACAAGTTGTTTAACACGTCTAAGTGGAAAATACCTGGAAATAAAAGCTGAAATTCAGAACTCTTGTATGTTGATCTTTAACCAGAATGTATTCAGTAAAAAAAACCCACAAAAGAACTGGCCTTGCCCTTCTAATCCTTTTGGAGTGGACTTTATGTGTCAAACTCAAGGGCCGTGGGCCAAATCCGGCCCGCAGGAGAAAGTAAAAATTACAGAGAAAACAATGATTGCATAAATTACCAAATAATCCAGTTGTAGGTATCTCAAATTCACCAATTTAATGAAACGACAATAATTTTAGGGGCTTGCATTTTTCTTTTGTTTATATCACATTAAATGTATCTTATTTGCAAATTGTGGAAAAAAACTCTCAATATTTCCACAAATCTTGCAATTTCGCCCAAACAATTCCACAAAATTCCTCTAAATTACCTAAAATTTGGTAACAAAATCAGGAATTCGTTAAGTGAATTGAACTGATCCTGAAAACGAGGGAACAAAGTTAAAATTATTCTTTCTCCCCCACATCTATAATCTGTGGCCCACTTGAGATCGAACTGGTCCGTATTTGGTCCCTGAACTAAAATGAGTTTGACACCCCTGGTTTAGAGGTTCAATCGCCAACAAATGTTTTAAATATGAGTTGACTTAATAAAACCGACCGGAATTTAAGTCGGTTCCATTTTGTGTTTGTAAGCTATTTGTTATATTTGATATAATGTTATAACAAGACTAAATCGGAAGACGCTTATGTGCACAGGTCTAACATGTTGACATAGAACTGACTAATATAACATTTATACTGTGTTGACTTTAATTAACCTGTCTAAAGTTAGTGTGGGAGTAACCAGAGGTACTAATCAAAAGACAATCTGTTTTTGCATTTATAGAGTTAACGTTATAGTTTATAATAATCCTGTCTGGAGGAGTAACTATGTTTGAATGGTGATAGTTTATTTTATTTTTGCCCAGTTTCATCTGTTGGACAGAGGCTTTGAAAGTGTCCATTACAACTAGTTACAGTAGTATTTGGAATTTAATTTCCAACCATTGCACAAAGATATGGGTTGAAGATGGATAGGCTGCTATTTGAATTTAACTTTATGTTTTCTTCATCATTGCCTCTGTTCATTTTTCAAAACAACAGTTAATCGTCCTTTGCACAGATTAGGTTGCACACACGATACAGACATTTTGCTCAGATGTTGTGTAGACAACAAAGTTCTGTTTTGGCCTTTTCTTTCTGTTAAGGTCAAGGTTAAGCGTGCAGCATCTCCACTTTGTGTATGGAATAGTGGAATTAATTCAATCTGAGTGTTTATATGCATCCCAAGGTGAACGTACACAGTTGTTTGCTTGTACATGTGCGTGTCATGAGTTCTGTGTGCAAGCAATGCTTTGGTTGCCAGTGTCCGCTGGGCAGTTTCAGGGAATTGCAGATACAGTAAATGGAGCTACAGTATGTGGCTTCTTAATTCATGATGCACATTTTTGTCGGACTCCTGCAAAGTCAAAAATAGAATATTCGTTTTTGGCACTGCTGCTTTCTTAGTTTACTGAAACTGATACCATCATTCTGCTTGGCAAGGGATCTGAATAACAAAATCACGTTCATGTGTACTGCATTAATACAAGCAAAACAACAACTACTACTATCACTACCACTTTACTACCACTACTACTAATAATAATACTAATACTACTAATAATAATAATATTGCCCAATCTAGGGACACAATGACAATAATCAGCATGAAGTTGAATTTGACCAATCGAGCCGTAGGTTAGAATAAGTCCAGATTTACTTTTAGTAGTTTAAACAATAATAATAATAATAATATATAACTGGCACCACAAATCTCAACATTGTTGATCACTACCAAAATATTAATAAATCAATTAATAAATGAACAAGAGGACAAAATCTATAGTGTTGTTCATATCCAAATTATATCGACCAGACACTGAAATACTATTACAAGCTCACTTTTATTAGATAATTTGTTAGTCTAATGTATTTTCCTTTATTTAGGAGTTCTAACTTGAGCATATTGAATGATTTTTTTCCAAGAAAAGTTTGATCGGTAGACTTCTTGGTTGGTTTGGTTGGTTTAGCAAACATTTTGCTATTCAGGGCATTAAAGATAGTTGTGTTGCACGAGTACCAGTAATTCTCTTTTGCATCAATCTCTTAAAGAAAAAATGTTTGCTTTTCCAAATAAATGTTCTTTTCCAATGCTCCAACAAAAGTTGCATTTGTTTGTTGAATGTGTTCATATTTTAGAGTTGTATGTCTTTACTATGATTTAACTTCGAAGTACTGAGTCTTGTCCAAGCAATTTCAAGAATGTTTGAGTTTCAGCAGTCCATTAGTGACCTTTAGTGCATTGACCAATCAAGTGGTCAGTCTCAAATTTCATTGCGCTATTTGTTTTTTTAATGAATTGCTTTTCTGTCAAAAAACATTTCAATCATAAGTTATCAGCCAATAAAACGGTTTATTATAACAAATGTCCCGTAAATGTATAGAACTCGGTAGGTAATACATCATGGCTGACAAATGTGTGAAAAGTTACAGCAACGCTATAGTCTGGATTACAGGCGGTGATGACTCAGACGGCGGTGGCTGCATTACAAATTCTTTGCATGAATGTAGTAAATCTTGATCTAATTTACTCTTTCTGTTTTCGTGAACACACATGGAGTGACACACGCACACACAATGTGAATTCTCAGATGGTCAGTGTGTGTCTGCACTAAGTGCTCGCAGCTGCGCTGGTTTGAATCTCGGCATGACACAACTACACAGTGTTGTTCTTGACTCGTGCTGTTCCGAATTAACAGCACGCCTTCAGTCAACAGACAGTTGTTGAGATTGATGGCTGTTTTCCTTGTGGGTTACTGTGCCCTTTAAAGCTTACTGTTGTTTCTGGGTGAGTTGATGGTCTACATGGCTTGGTTGCTGCTGCGCTGATTAGTTTTGTATATGCATGAAAACCAAGAATAGACATTGGTAGTCATTTTTTATTAGAACTCAACAACAGTCTAGCAGAACGTATCTGGTTACATGAAATATCTGCCAAAATGCAAACTTTCTTCACTTCCATGTTTGAGTGCAACCCTTTGTATTGTTAGTGCTTCTATAAAAAAAATGTAATGCAATAAAAACCCCTAACTAGTTATGCTAAGCATTGAATCAGCACATCATTTTAAAGTTAATAAAGTGATAAAAAGCCAAACAATCAAAAGCTGTGTTTTCTAGTGATAGACCGATACATCGCATTTTTTACGTTTTTTACGTGTATCGGCATTGGCCGATGCGGGCTGCTGCGTTCGCCGATCCGCATTATTTACAGAGAGCAGAAATATTTTTTACTTGTTTTTGTTCGACATCACCTGTTATTAATATTTGTTAAATATATTTTCACCTGTTGTTGTTCTACCTCACCTTTGTTAATTTCAATAAATGTTCATTTAAAAAAAAAAATTGAGACTGGTACCATTTGTTATCATAATTGTGTAATTTTTATGATGTAAATTGAGGGAGCAAAAGTAGTATCGGCTCAACAAAAATTGGCAGTCCGTATCGGTCATCGGCTAAGGCTGATGGGGAAAAAATCAGTCTATCCCTAATGTTTTAATTACCCTTGGAAATGTGTAAAATCTATAAAAACGGGTCATGGAAACACCTGAATTTGGAAAAAAAGTTTTTACACTTTCATGAGGAGGAATTTCAGACCTTTCGATATTGAAATGTGTCACAAAAGCGCTATGGAAACATCTCTTCTGCAAATACACGTCACAGAACATGATGTACATGGTCACATGACGTGACGTACCTTGTCACGAGGGATGGGGATCGAAAACCGGTTCTTTCTGAGAACCGGTTCCCAGTAATCCAATTCCTAGGAATCGTTTGTTTGCTTGCCTGTCAATTCCGCTTATCGGTTCCTGTCACTTTGCAAATACGTGATAATGTCGCACGCAAGCAGTGTGTTGTTTAAACCATAGACTGGTGGCTCTGTATTACGGAGTCAGTGATGCTTTTTTAGCAGGTTAGACGGTGTTTCGGGTGGTTTAGGCGGTGTTTGAAGCTGCCAGGACGGAAGGGGGGCAGGCAGTGCACCTAATGAGCGATCCCCCCCCCCGGAAACATTTTCTCGTAAAAAAACACTCTGGTGACAGCGTTTCATGTCGATTCTGTCCAATTCCGCGTTCAACACAGTGAAATCCGTTTTGATTGGTTTATTCCATGATTCCGTCCATGATTCCGTTAACATGGACTTTATAGGGCCCTGCACAGTCCAAAGAGTGAATGAAGAAGTCCAACTATATAGACGCCTTCCTCCCATCCCAACCAAAGACAGCGCCACCCTCCGGTGGTGGATGAAGAGGGACACATTGCCAATGGTGTCAGCTTAAGCTGAGAAATATCTCTGTGTCCAAGCATCCTCGACACCATCTGAAAGAGTGTTCTCCACAGCTGGACACACCCTAAGTCTAGAACTATCTCGTATCCATCCTGACAAGGCAAACATGCCAATTTTTCTGCACACAAATTGTTTATCTACCACAGTTGATAAGTGCAGCTGTACTTTTAGTTATTATGTTGTTTTTTTTTTTTTTTTTACAGATGAATTATTTGTTTTATGTCGGAATTAGTTCTAGATCAAGTTGTTGAAGTTCAAAAAGAGCACTGTAAATATTCTCAAATGTTTGTAGCCAAAGTGTCATACATTACATATATTATTATCCACCAGGTAAGGCACCAGGTATATTACATATAATGTATATATGTAATATACATTACATATATTATATTATATTATTATCCAGTGAAAACAATCTATACTTGCCTTACCTGGTGGATTAAAAGAGAGCTGATATTTTTGCAGGAAATTAAAGAGACAAAGATAAGATAATAGAGTTAAAGGAAACAAATCCCTTTGTATTATTTAATTCCCTCACCCAATGAGAATCAATAAGTGAATCTGTAAGCAATCAAATCGATAAGCAGTATCGACAATGAAATCGGAATTGCTAAATTCTTATCAATTCCCATCCCTAGTTGTCACATGACCACTTATTTCAGAGAAAACATGGTGAAATACGTGTAGATAGAAGAAGACAAAGTGGCATTTTTTAGCATTATACTTAAAAATTATTACTGCCACATTAGACGTGAAACAACAAAGGAATATGGAGTGATAGAAGGACATTTGGAGCGTCCATCTTCCTGCAGCAAAGTCTCGCGGGATGAGATTTCATCGGAATTACGAGGCGCCAGCCCAAAACAACCTTCAATGGAAACGCATTCGAAGCACAATCATACTTTGTCGACATTTAGAAATATTGCTTTTATTTTGCAAAAATCTGGAGGTAAAGCTAGTGAACCAAGTAAGTTAGCTCTGGTAAATGATTGGTAGCTCACACTGGCTAAGGACTAATTCACATTGGGCAATGATAACAGCAGTGTAAGATTGCTAACATTTAGTAACTTAAGTCTGTCATAGTTAACACTATCATATGCTATGACAAACATACTGTATATGGTTTTTGTCAACTTCAGCTTTTATCAATCAGTGTTTTGTTTTCTTATTAGGTGCTATAAGTAAGAGGTTAAAGGTCATTCAGTTGATATAAAATTAGTCTTTAACTGAATGGTTTGTAGCCGACATTTACCTCGGCTCTAATAAAGAAAATAGTTTTCTTTATTAGTGTTGTAATGTCAGAAATGTACCGATATCTTCTTTCTACATAATAATTGTGCTAGGGATGTCCCGATGCAACTTTTTTTATTTCCCATATGATACGGATATTGCAGCCTTGCGTATCGGCCGATATTGATCCGATATCACCATGAATCATACATATTTCATTTTATTTTATTTAAAAAAGAATTGTGTTCTCTCTCTGTCTCTCTCTCTCTCTCTTTTCCTAAAAAAAAAAACAATAATTACTTATTTTATAGTGTGGAATGTTAGAAAAGGCTTGATCAAGTGATGTTCCTCAAACAAAGAACAATAGTCAGCAACAGTAGGTATGAGAAAAACTGCCTCATTTATTATTAACCACTTGGTTACATAATGTTTAACCTTCAACATAATATATAGAGTATTCTACAATTGAATGAAATAAATAAAAAATGAATTGAAAAAAATAAATAAATAAAATAAAATAAAAATTTCATCCGGTATTCGTTTTCAGGCTAATATCGGACCGATATCGGATCGGGACACCCCTAATATGTGCACAGATTGTCTGCTTTTATTTGCAGTGGATTAGTGCAGAACTCCTTAAATGCGAATGATGTAGTAATACATTAATATGGAGTTGCTGGTTAAAGAAAAGGACATTTCATGCCCGCAATCCTCAATACAACACACACACACACACACACACACACACACACACTTCTAGCCATTTGATTTGAAGCTGATTTCTTGTGACAGCCTAAATATTTGGCTGTGTTTGGGCACCAAGGTAGGGAGAAACCCTCAAGAATGTTTTTACAGGGCGAGAGAAAGCATGAGAAGGGGGAAGATGAGGAAGGATAGAGGTGGGTTGGGGAGTGGGAGTGGGAAATAAACATAGGGAACATGTAGGAAGACAAAAGGGTCTGTGTGTATTATTCTGCACATGTGTGCTCGAAAAAAATTATGCTCAAAAGTTACTCAAATCTAGAAAAGATTTTTTAAAGGTTTTTTACTTTTTATATGAGCATATATGACAATGACATATTGACCTTTTGGGGTATTACTCGGTTTTATCGGATATTGGAATTTTAAAATGTCCCTTCATACTGTACGTATGCATGTACTGATTTTTTACCTTTATTATATCTTCATTAGTTCTCATCCAGGACAATGAAGTTGAAATATCCTTATCTTGTGTTGAGCATAGATATTTTTTGCCCATACTGTTGCACTGCCATGTATTTTCCTACTATAACTGTACTAAAGGCTAATTCAACATTCAGACAAAAGTTAACCAAAGATGGCAATAATCATTGTTCCAACTCAAAATGAATAGTGTTGCATTGCTTTGTGTGCAAATACACAGAGATATTAGAAAATTAAGACTGCTGTGTATTATGGTTTGAATATTTGTCAGTTTATATAGAAATACAACATGAAATGAGTCAGTGTGGCGCTGGTTCCTATCAAAGGAGAGGCTAGATGGGCGATTCTTTCTTTGTCTTTCTTTATTTCTTTTAAGCAAAGGGACATAGGAGGGATTCCTGATTAGCTTAGCTGTTAGCATTCCAAACATAATCAAAGGGATCAAAAGTTAGCATGTAAAACATTTATTGCATTGATTTTAGCTCAGGGGACACATACCGAGCAGTTTAAGCTAAAGTTGGCTGTAGATCACGAAGGAAAGAGCAAATTCAACATAATTGTGCACTATTTTGCACAACATGTATGAATATGATAAATAAAGTATGTAAGGCCATGACAGTATCAAAGCAAAAAGTGACAGATATCAGTCGCTGCTAAATCTTAACCCAAATTTCCTTGATTTTGTGACCAATAGTCATCTAGAGGAACTTTGTGGGAATGTTTGTGAGAAATTAGGGGTGTCATGATTCGATATCGGTCCGAATATTAGCCTGAAAACAAATATCGGATTCAAATTTCCGTATTTATCGATATTTTATTTTTTTAATTCCTTTTTAATTTATTTTATTCAATTGTAGAATACTGTAGATATTATGTTGAAGCTAAAATGTATGTAACCAATTGGTTAAATGGGTCAGTTTTTCTCATACCTACTGTTGCTGACTACAAAATAAGTAATTATTTTTATTTTTTATTAAAGAAAAAAAAAGTATGGTTCATGCTGATATCGGGTCAATATCGGTATCGGCCGATACGCGAGGCTGCGATATCGGTATCATATTGGAAATGAAAAAGTTGTATCGGGACATCCTTATGAGAAACTGCAGGATTAAAAAAAATGTATGGTTATTTCAACAATTTGTGATGAAAAATGCCTGCCATCATGTGATATAAGCATGGAAAACTGTGAGCCCTTAAAATATTGTGGAGTGTCATTGAAATTGTCTATTCTAAGGTGATATGATATCTACAACTGAATTAGTTGGTAATTTACACAATGATTCATGTTTTTCCTGTTTTTTTTAAACTTTTTTTTGCGTGCTGCATTAAAGGCTTTAAAGGGCCACATTTGACCCGTGGGCTTTGAGTTTGACACAAGATTTATAGAATAACTAAATAGTACAGTCTGCACAAAGCTTCACAAAGCACTTTTAGTTTTTAAAGTTTGAAAGGTCAACCATGCAGTGAGTCAGCTTTCTACTATTTAGCATTATCATTGTTATTCAACCACAGATTTCTGGAAAAAAAAAAAAAAAAGGGAGATGATTCTTGAGGTTGTCTGGCCTAATAGGGAGCTAGTCTGAGTATGGGGAGGTCTTATGGTATCAAATGTTGCTTTTGTGCACTGTTCGAAGAAGAAGAAAAAAACTGCACCTTAACTTTCTCCATGTGTGATCAAATTGTTCCAGTTGACATTTATTGCTTGAGCTGTGTTACATCAAAAAGAGCAGAATGCATGAGATATATTGGTGATGGATTTCTTTATCACAGTTTTTGTCTGAAGGTTGATTCCTGTGTGGCATAGCTTCTGTTTTGTATCTACTAGTACAGTGCCCGTCAGAATTATGCATTCATATGGTGAGAGCTTAAGTAGAGTTGTCAGTTATTCGTTTGGTGTATTTTTCTGTAATGTATGTTTTTTGGAGTTAATGTGTATTATTGTATCTTTCTGATGTCTTTTTGTGCATTTTTTGTATAATTATTGTTTTTTGTTGCCTTTGTAGTGTGATTCTGGAGTCATTTTGTGTATTTTTGTATATTTTTTGGTGTAGTTTTGTGCATTTCTGTTGTCATTTTCTGTATAAATATTTAGTTTTGTGTATTTTGAGTCATTTTCATACTTTTTTTGTTGTTTGGTGTATTTTTCTGTAATATATGTTTTTTTGGAGTCATTTTGTGTGTTTTTGGAGCCTTTTTGTATATTATATATTATATTTTTGTGCATTTCTATTGTTGTTTTGTGTACTTTTTGGATAAATGTTTAGTTTTTGTTTTATTTTACTCATTTAGTATATTTAGATTTTTTATTATAAATACTGTGTGCGTGCGTGTGTGTCTACCTCCATCTCGTCCGTGGGTTATATCTCCCACAAGCACGCACGCACGGCGAATCCGTCGCAGGTTGTTGAGAGATAACAAAGAGACCTGGAAGTACCACGAAAAATAAATGTTTTGCCACACCAAAGTCGCAACTCTTTCTCTAAACGGCTCTGTCCGCGACCCGCGATTTAAAGGAAGTTTGGGATCACGGGAATAATTTTAAATAACCATGAATGATTAACTTAAATAACTTTTAGCAGTACAAAAATGTTTTTAATATTGACCTTTTTTTAAACCCAAACAAACTGCGACACAGTGATGTCATATGACCCGGAACCGGAAGTAGCGCGCTCATTACCACGCTCACTACCGAGTGGGAGCCGTAATCTTAAAATTAAAATGAATGTTTTGCAACACCAAATTACTTCAAAATAATGGATGCATACACGTGGTATTTGGAAGCCCTTGAAAAAGTTTCAGGTCAAACTCATATCGTGTCGGGGAGATATTTGCTCTACATGCACACACGCAGAGCTTTTTGCTTTATAGATAGATACATTTCCTCTGTTGTATTGGATTGAAAAACTAATAAAGCATTCATTACGGTTCCATCGGTGATGTCACAACATTTAGCATGCATGCATACGCACATTTGAGACTTAATGAACAAATACAAATAAAAGCACAAAGAAATCTTGGACAGGTAAACACACACGCATGCATGCATGCACACACAGACACGTGCAGTGAGGAGATCATTAGTGACCCGAGGAATGCAGAGGTCAAATCTTAAAAGACCTGGCTGATAGACGGGATGTGTAGGATCAAAGGAGAAAGCGCAGGAAAGATGGATGGAAAAAGAGGAAGGGAGGGAATATACAGGATCAAAGTGGGAGGAAAGGAGGAATTAAATATTGGGTTGATAAGTGTATGACTGAGGGTGAAGGTATTGGTAAAAGAGAGAAGTGAAAGAAAATGTGCTCGGGAAAGAGTTGGAATGAGGGGAAGTGAAGAGAGATGGGGTGGACAGGGAAAAGAAAAGAAAAGAGAGGCAGAGGAATGGAGTGTAGAAACAATACAGATAACTCAAAGTGACAGGTGTGTGCATTTGTGTTTAAATGGTAGGTTTCCAGCCAGAAAGTGAAAGCTTGTGCCGTGCTGAAAGATTTATGTGTGTGCGGGGACTGGGGAGCGTGTGTGAGGGGGGAGTTTTAGCTCATACCTGCTGAACAAAAGAGAACTCATTTTTGCTTTAATACTTATTGCGTACTATACACAAACGTGCTGATTTCTTTACAAATTCATGACAGTATGTGCATGTGGAATAATCAACTACGTAGTGTCTATATTGAGTAGGTTATATGATTTATTATTCCTCTATTGCTGTCACATTCATAGGGAGCATTTCATATCCTTCTTTGCTTGGCGTAGTTTCCCTTTCTGAAAGTTCTATATGGATACAAAGTTCTGTAGAGTTGTTGATTCTCATTTGAAAACACTTTTATTAACCAATTAAGGTGAATATTTTGTTGTAATTATAACGAATGATGAAGTTTTATGTTTTTGTTTGTCTGTAATTCTGTTTTGAAATAACAGTTTGAGTTTCCCTCCAAACGTGGCACTGTTGACTGTGATCTGAGAAATACTGTACCTGTAGGTAGGAATAGGGGATAAAAAGTGAGACTACAGGGTGGAAGAGAGGAAGAAAAGAAATAGAGAGTCAAGAAAAGAAAAAAAAATGGAAAAAAAAAACTGGACGAGCGCAAAAAAGTTAAATAACCTTTATTCAATAGCTAAAAGGGAGAGAATATGACAGAGGTAAGAAAAAAAAAAAGAAACAAAAGCATAATAGTAAACAACAGCACTAAAAGAGCACAAACTTCTGCCAAGCACCAAATTTTTTTTTTAATTTATTTATTTATTCAGTTTATTTCCGACATGGTTGCATTCACAGAAGTTTTGTTATTCTTTTTTTTTTTTTTTTTTTTTGTACATGCCGAAAAAGGAGACGAGAGAAGCAGTTTGCTTATCTAAGTCCCATCCCCTGATTTGTACACAGAAAATTTACATCAAAGCTTGTCTCTCTGGTCAAACAGTCTTAGGTTGTTCTGAACACAATTTCATATTTTTTTTTTTTTGTCCTTTTTTTGTCCTTTTTTATCCTCTTTTGCCAGTTATTGGCAGCTAACTGGTTCAGTGATTCTGATCATGGCACGATGATCAATCACATACTTTAAAGGCTTGTAAGAATTTTCTATCCCCATTAATAATATACAGTAGGTTCAAATGTATGGCCACCCCCATTCCTTTTTTTTTTTTTAATCACAACAAAATGCACAGTCTGGATTCCAGATCTGGTAAGTGAGGAACAAAACCAACATAACTAAGTCCAATTTAATAAATATTGATCAATTATGAACCGAGAGATGAGTTTCTGAAATTTTACCATTCATAAGAGACAAGGATTTTTTGATTTTTAAACCCGCATCCCATTCAAAATGTAATGGAATCATCAATGGCATATGGTTTATCTTTGGTCAAAATTAGTTCCTGTATGTACTTTTGATGTTGTAATGCAAATTAACAAATAGATAAACATCAGTTAAAATTAGGGGTGTCCCGATCCAATATCGAATATCGGTCCGATATCAGCCTGAAAACGAAAATCAGATATCTGTTAAAATTTCAGAATTTCCGATTTTTTTTTTTTTTTTTTTTCCCAATTCAGTTTTAATGGATTTTATTCAACTAGTACAATGCCCGTCGGAAGTATGCATTCATGTGTTTGAAGGTTGGATGTACAAAGAGGTGTACATACTCTGTACTCTGTAGTGTTATAAAAGGGTTTATTTGAAAAATAAAAAAGCGTGTGTGATTTCCCTGTTTTATTTGTATAAAACATATATATGATAAATGTGTTTGTTGTTTTTTTTTAATCATTTTTATTTTTTTTTTGTTTGGTGTATTTTTCTGTAATGTATGGTTTTTGGAGTCGTGTATTTGTGTATCTTTTTTGGTGTAGTTTTGTGCATTTTTGTTGTCATTCTGTGTATTTTTTGTATAAATATTTAGTTTTGTGTATTTTCATATTTTTCTTGTTTGGTGTATTTTTCTGTAATGTATGTTTTTTGGAGTCATTGTGTATTTTTTATCTTTCAGTTGTTTTTTTGTGCATTTTTTTCTGTAATAGTTTTTTGTTGCCATTGTAATGTGATTCTGGAGTCATTTTGTGTATTTTTGTAAAAATATTGTTTAGTTTTTTGTTTTATTTTACTCATTTGGTATATTTTTTATTATAAACGCCGTGTGTGTGTGTGCGCGTGCGTGCGTGTTCCGTGAAATGTTTGAGACGCTGATAACCACACTCTATAGACATTGTAGCGCCAATCAGAAAAACAACCAAACTGCGCAAAACAAAACGTAAAGCTCCAAACTACATGAGTGAGTAAGTAAATGAAAGTATTATGTACAATTCAGCTGTTTTGTTAAAAAAAAAACAGAGAATCCGCAGTTTTCCAGATGGAGAATTGAACGGGTTGGAAACGTGTCTCTAAAAGACTCACCAGTGGCTGACGGTTTCAAATGATGTATTCAGAGAGCTCAATATCGGTATCGGCCGATACGCAAGAGTGCAATATTGGTATCATATCGGAAATGAAAAAGTTGTATCGGGACATCCCTAGTTAAAATAGTTTGTGCTTGGCGGTGGTAATAGAATAAACATATCGGCTGGTTTCATATTTGTAATTCAGTTTTTCAGATGTAGTGCGACACAAAGTTAGTGAATGTTTTTTGGAGCGAGATAAACACCACAAAGTGGTAATAATCTGGAGGTGTCTGAGTACTGAGGGATCGCACTCATAGCTCTGTGAGATCCTGGCAGAGATGCTCTGCTCTGTTTTAGAGCCGACAACATTTCATCTATCAGATCAATCATAAGGGACGTTCTCTCTGCCAGCATCTGTCTGCCTCGGTTTGCCGTCTTAATCAGGGATTTCATCTATAGCATCTGTATAAGTTGTCTTCTTGTCATGTAGGCCCTATCTCTACTTAAACTACTCCCCCAACACACACACACACACACACACACCGTGATGATGTTTGCTTTAGATGTGCACACCCAACCCACTTCATCTCAAGAAGAGGCCATTTCCATGACAAAAGGGAATTATTGACTTTCATGGGCTCTTTTTGCTTTGATATCAGCAAGGGGTGTGTCCGTATGTGTGTGCAGAGGACACAGGGGCGCCGTGGTGTGCTGTGGGTTAGGGGACAGCACAGTGAAGCAGAAGAAGAAGAAGAAGAAACACAGGGAACCTGATGAAAGGAGCCGAGTGGGAAAATGCACTCACTGACCCACTGAGCACTAACAGAAGAGGAGGATCACAGGCGGAGGGAAAGAAATCATTTGTTTAGCTTTTCTTTGTCTCGGTTGTCCTCTCGGCTTTATATCTCTGTTTCTTTCCACTCTTTCGTTGGTTTTCTTCCGTCTCCTCTTTCACTTTTACGTACTTCTTTTTATTTGCCCATATATGAGTGATCCTCCCCCATGCTCCACCCTTCACTACCATAATTCAAGGGGCTGAAAGGCATGGCAAGAAGAGAAAGAGGAGAGGAGAGCGCTGAGAAAAAAGGGGAAAGACCTTTGCAGATGAGGGGCTTCCTTCACTGACATGGCACAGATGTGAGGGTGTTTTTTGTGAAATGAGTCGGGGAGGGGCCGCGATAGGCTAATTTGCGTGGCATAAAGACGGGGCCCTTTTCATATGCAGAGCGCCACTTTGATGCACGGCCGATGAAAGCTGGAGGGAACGGCGAGGAGAGGAGAAGAGAGGGTGACGGAGGGGTTCTTTGTCCCCTGACAAGAAGGCATCTGCTCCACACTGGCCTTCTTCTCCTCCTTTTCTCCGTATACACCAATACACCCATAATGGGACGACCCAGAGGGAAAAGTATCATCGGATCACCTTAAAAAACCGAACACGACCATAAAAGCAGCCGCCATGGCTCGGCCTAGTTTGTGCATGGGTATGCATATCAATCTGAAACACATGAAACAAGAACATGCAATCTGAATACATTAGCATCATTCCACAGCTGACAAAACACATCTCCTCTCTGAATGATTCTCCCTCTGAGAGCTCAATATACCATACAAACTTTCCTCTTTCATGGGAACCGAGATCAATGGCCACCGGGGTGAAAGGTGTCCATGTGTGTGGATGAATGGTGTGAGATCAGAGGGAGACCAATGCGCTTCCTTTCTGTACGTCTCACTGTCACAACGTGCACAAACAAGTGTGTTTCTGTGTGCGCATGTATGAATATGTGTGTGCCTTTGTGGCACTGATCACAGGAGTCGGGCTCACCAGGGCTCTCTCCACAACACTGGCTGATTTCACGCTCACACAAAGGCTGAGAGGGATTTGGCTGGAGCAACTCGGACTGTCGACATTGATGTAGAAGTTTTTTTCATTTTCCGGTACTTTAATACAAAGACTCACTGAACTATTGATTGGACTCTGAAATACAATTTTCAATCTCTCTTAAAAAAGGAGGTAAAAGCATATGAACATAAATTACTTTTCTTTTATCAACGTTTTTACCAGTTTTCAGTGATATGCGTCATCTTGGCCAAAAAGGCATTTAGACCAGGATCCTCCTAATCCATTCATCCATCCTTGCTTTATCCAGATGACGGTCAGCTTATGTTGCAGCGTCTCTCAGCCCAACACAGACATAAGACAGAGAACCCTGTCGACAGGTTTATCTAGAATAGATCTATCAAACAGCCAACAGAGAGAAATTGTCAATCCCAGCCATGCAGCCATGGAAACCTAGACTTGGATTCAATGCTGCTACAATATACAAGTTAAAGACAGGCTTTACTAGCCTTTTCTTTGCAGATCAGTTGTTTCTATGTACCTTTTTCTGAACCAGTTCCACTCATTACATTAAATGCAACACCCAACATCAGTTGTTGAGAGTAGGTTTGGCACCATGTCGGACCTTTAGCTGAACTTGATCATCCTTTATGAGATTTGACAAAAATTGGATCTTCTTTTGAATAGAATATGTGATTACTTGTGTGACTAAAGCAGTGTGGACTTTCTCCTCTAACATCAACAGGATTTTTCCCACAAGAAGCAGAGCTTTCTGTGCATTTTATATTCTTACACCCTTATTTCCAAACCCTAGAGATAGCTGTTTGTGAAACTGATGGTAGATCGGTATGTCACTTCAACTTATCTCGACAATGTTTTTCATTTCTAATACATTAAGTTGCTGCCTTGTGATTGGCTGAGAAATATGATACGTTAGCAAACTGGTGTAAGAAATATTGTGGCAGCTTAGTGAACATTCATGTGGTTTGGATGATGTGCCATTGACAGTTTTCTCTCCACCTTCCCCAGCTTGGTTATAGATAATTATGATTATGTCATATGTTAAGACTGCAACTTTAGAACAATGGAGAACTGCTCTTTGCTCTGTTGCAGAGATGAAATACTCTATATTTCCATATTTATTTCTTCATTTCAACACTGAACTATACAAAGTCAATGAAATCTCTCTGAAGTCTTCTTTTTTGCAACATGGCACCCTAACTAGTGTTGGGCGGTCCAACGTTACTAGTACTGTAACGCAATATTTTTTTAAAGAAATAACACTGTTACCATTACAATAAGGTGTGCTTGTCCGTTACTTTGCTAGCTGCAGTGTACTTCCTGTTTACAGTGACGCTACATATTTTTGCGGGACGCCATGCCAAACACGGTAAAACAGAAGAAGAAGAAGCATTGTCAGCGTGTTTCTGTTTACATCACGTGCACCAATCATGGCAAGTCAATGCGAGAGCAGGATGAGCTTCTCAGAGTGGAAATACGCACATTATTTTTGTCTCCAAAAGATGCATCAGTGAAGCGCTAAGCTAACGCTACATTGGTGGACGTGATGGAAGCCTCTGCACCAAAACAACAGCAGCTGGATTTTAACGGACTGTGACTGTTATCCAGGGACTGATCAGCAAAGCTATTGATCGGTATGTTGTTGTAAGTAAGTAGTCTGTCGCTACTGCTGAGTCAATGCTAACAACAGCTCGTTAGCGTGATACGTTTAGCATTGTGTAGCTGAGAAAAATGCTGTGAATTTCTTTTTCCACATTTATTTTTACAAGCATTTTCAACAGCAGAATGTGCACCTGGAATATGCACAGCTTACTTTACATCACTGTGCTAAGGCTGAAAATTTACTGTTTTAATTTTGGAGCAGCAGTTTTGTGCTTTATATGCACATCATTTATGGGTGTTTTATAGCAGTTTTTGTAAAGCAGAGTTGGTCAAAATTTATTCCGAATGTTAATTCAGGTTGCTTTCATTTATTTATTTTAGAAGGTTTTTTGTGTTTATGTTGAACATTATTGCTATTTTTTGTACTTAAGCTGTAAAGGAACATTCTAAGGCTAAACACAACTGTTTTTATGAAGCTGAAGCCATTTTAATTTTTGATCTTTGATTTTGAATAATATTTAGGTTGTTTTGTGTGTTATTTATTTCATAATTCCTTGTAACATTTTCAGTTTCTGCTGGTTTCAGGCAAATAAACTTGTATTGAAAGATTACTTAGTGTTTCAGTCAGATTGGTGTTTGTAAAGACTAATACTGAGCAGAGTTTAGTTCTGTGAATGTAAATGATTAGAAACTATAGGGTTGGATACAATAACATTTCATTCATCAGAGGCTTTTATCCAAAGCAATGTTAATACAGGAGTACAGTTGATCAACAGTGGATTATTATATTATTACACCACTGATATGAAGCTGTATGGACACAAATGACCCAAAAAATTGTTACATTCTTTAATCCTAAGTAACTCAAAAGTTACTTTTTCCAGTAACTGCATTACTTTTTGGTGTAAGTAATCAAAATAGTAACTGAGTTACTTTGTGAATGAAGTAACTACTTACTTTTTTTCCAGTAACTAGCACAACACTGACCTGAACGCAAACCCTAATCAAGGTTACTAACCCTAAGCCTAACCCTAAGCCTGGGCACATACATGTTGACATAACAAAGACTGGTAGGACTGGGACGATATATTGTCCCGATTCAGTTTAATCAAAATACACGAGTGCCGATTTAATTTATATAAATAATTAGGATTCAAGTATTGAGTTTCCTTATTTTCTTTATCAAAAAAGAAAAGATGAACCATACACTTTTAGAAACAATATTTGAGGCATAGTTCCAAATATAATGCACATCACAAGTCAGTTAGTTGGTCAGTCATTTATTTCTGTCATTTTACTTTATTACAGTATGTACGTTTTCTTTTTTTTAGTGTTTCTTTCTTTTTATTTGCAATATCTCTGGAGTATTTGTAAAAAAAAAAAAAAAAAAAAGTAATATTCCCTTCGGATGAATAAAGTATTTCTGATTCTCATTTCAACTGCACATGAAAGTGCACTACACTACATTTAGTGTTAACCAATGACATGCAGACATGGTATAATAAGAAAAAGAATAGATTTTGGGGAGGAATATTGTTTTTTAAAGTAAAATATTGAAATGTTTTCCCATCCTTAGTGGCTGGTTATTTAAAAATGTGGTTGGTCCACAGGGTGTCACAGGGATCTCTACATCTTCCACATTACTTTTTACTCACACCACATCAAATAAGATTCACAACACAAATGAAAAAATGAAAATACCCAAAAGCTAATTGGTAACAGCTGGCCAGCTGTTATATTGTGTAAGGATGAGTGTTTAGTTTCACTGTATATTGTATTTTGTCCTCCTTTGAGTTCTGTTTGATCATCAACTGCAAGTTTTGTGAGAAACTCTTCCTTTTCTCTAAATATGTTCTCAGTTTTACCTTCATAGTCAGTTTTTGATAGTTTGGTTTCTACCCCAGGTTATTAGGGGCGCTTTACATCTGAACGGATGAAGAAGAAACACAAATTTGAAGCAAATTTTCAAATCTCAAATTTGATTATGTCTACAAATACAAGCTAAAAATAATCCAAAGATCGGAAAGCATGATTGTAAACAGAATTGTGGTTGTTCTTGTTTCATTCTAGGTGATCTTTGCCCTAAACCAGACGTTATTACAGCAGGAGTCTTTGAGGGCGGGGAGCCTGCAGGTCCCGTACACTACTGAAGACCTCATCAGGCACTACAACTGCGGAGATCTCAATTCCATTATTTTCAATCATGACACATCACAGGTCAGACCCTTCAAAACAAAATTCTAATCTCATCTCCTCAGCAACATATCAATTTTCTCCCTACCTAATAAGCTGAGAGTCATTTTGACCCTTTGACCCTTTTTTTTGTTCCTCTGATATGACCCTTGGCCTTTTCCCTAACCCCCTGACCTTCTCCCAGTCTTCTCTGCCACACTCCACTCCTGTCAGGAGCTTCATCCCATTGCCTGTTTAAGACCTTGTAGCAGGCCTGGGCAATATATCGAGATTTCTATTATGGCGATATACAAAATTACAGTATTGCCTGTAACAATATATTTATTATTTTGTGCTAAAATACTCATTTTAGGAGTTGTTTTTTCTCTAGTTCTCAGAACATGAAAAGCTCAGTTAGATGATCTATGAACAAGCCACACTATAGAACTCACTCACACGTGCTGTACCTCAGAGCAGTGATTCTCAAATGGGGGTACGATGGCACTACAGCAGGAGCTTGAGAGAGAATGAGTGAAAAATAAACAAAATCTTGGTCCCACCCCAGGCGTGAGATGACTGGAAATTATAAAAACTATAGAAAAAAAATCTATTCAGGAACCACTGAATCAGTGTTTTTCAACCTTGGGGTCGGGACTCCATGTGGAGTCGCCTGAAATTTCTGAAAAATGTAAATAGATTTTGGAATTTTTAAAAAATTATTATTCTTTTTTTTTAATTAAAACAACACACAATCTTAAACATTTTTTTTTCTCTATACTTTCACTTTGTGAAATATAAATCTAGTTTTACTAAAATGCAGTAAAAACAATAAATATCTGAGTTCAAACATGATATCAAAATGGGTTCACGATCCAAAAAAGTTGGGAACCACCCCAGTAAATACTGTTTATTTACAAAATGAGATTATTTAAAATGTGTGTTGTCACTTTTTCATTCCATCACTATTGTCTATAGTTGTTTTTAAATTGTTTTCTAAGCAAAATTTTATAGTCAAACAAAGGGGGTACTTGTATTCAGAAATAAGAGAAAGTTGTTTGTTAATAGATGCGTCTGTGTGGCATTTTTCATCAGCAAATTTAACCCTGAATTGTCTTTCTGGTAAGTCTTTATTGAGTTTAAAATAGAGATATATATCGTACAGTATATCGCCATTTAGAGGAAAAAATATCTACATATGAGTTTTGGTTCATATCGCCCAGCCCTACTTTACAGTATGAAAAGTTAAGCTATTGTGTTTAATTCAAATATTCTCTATTATTATACCCTCTGCAACCACAGGTCCCTAACTTTAATAATGTGACACTGCCACCGAGTGAGCAGGTGACAGCACAGGAAATCGACAGCTACTTCCGCCAGGAGCTCATCTACAAGAGAAACGAGAGGATGGGGAAAAGGGTGAAGTCTCTGCTGGAAGAACATCCCGATAAGAGCTTCTTCTTCGCCTTTGGTGCAGGTTGGTCCGTAATGATTTTATTAAGGAAACATTGTCAACGAACAAGGAGTTTAAGGAACACCGCAGTTACATTACAACAGCTTGGAAAGACAAGAGATCTTAAAATCTGCCACCTTGTCCCCAAGCTAGATGAGCTTAAACTCATACTCTCTCAAGCCAAAGGGTTAGCATTATGCACATTACGGCTATATCAGAGTCCTGGTTAAATCCATCCATACCTGACTCTTTTATTTCAACTGACAATTATCCATTGTATGTTCAAGAGGGGGGGTGGCTGTTTGAGTGGCACAGAATAATGTGCGTACAGTCTGTTGTTAAACTCTCTACTGAGTCTGAATCACTCCAAATAGTTATTAACTTGACAAATCAGCTGTCCATAACTGTCATTGTCACATACAAGCCCCCAAATGTTAGTCCTGCTACCGATTTACAGCAGTTTTCTGACATAATTAAATCTGTTAAATCTAAGGACCTTCTAAATTTACTCCACCTCAAAAGTCTTCCACCAGCATCTAGCCATGAATGTCAAGGGTTTTTCTTTTTTGAAAGTACACAAAATGATCTTATCAATACACTCCATTCTCTTAATTTTTAATGCCTCACATGCCTGTGACTTAAATAATTTAGATATGAATTTATTGAGAACTCATGCCACCACCCTATTACCACTATTCCACCATGTTATTAATCTGTCTATCAGGCAATCCTAATTTCCTGACACCTTGAAAATATCCCTCATTACTCCCATTTTCAAATTGGACAACCCCACTAATATCTTTAATTATCGCCCCATTGCAGTCCTCTCAACCATTTCTAATGTACTTGAAAAAACACTAAATAACCAAATTGTGGACTGTTTTGAGATTAACAACCTCCTCACAGATTCCAAACATGGTTTCCGACCCCGACGGTCGACCATGTCCGCTCTTGTTCACTGAACACAAACGGACTTCCCTGAACAAGGGGCACAACATAAGTTATTTTTATTTCCATATTAAAACAAAGAAATTAAAATTAGTTAAATGTTATTAAAAGCATTTGAAAGGAAGATGTGGATATAGAAAAAATCACTTCAAGGAGATCTTGGGTTTTCACTCAATTTGTTCATGATGCACTAAGTTAATGAAGCATGCAGGATAACACAGACCTATTTACTGACCTCTAGCAGATGGTTTTCTTCAGCTTTGGATTTAATTCGGTGGGTCTTCGGGAAATGCTGAACAGAACATCCGTCTGAGAACACAGCACTGACTACAAAAAGAGCCAAGACCTGTGTGACCCATTCAAAACGTCAGCGTAAATCCCTGAGCACATCTACATCTATGCAGCGAGCTCTTACAGTATGCATCAGCCACCTGATAAGGTCTGAGTTAAAGCCAGGAGGATGAAGAGGAAGAGCAGAAAAGATTCCATAAAGCTGTCCACTGCTGCATAAATCCACTTTTACTGTGGCGCGTAATCTTGTTTTTCAATTGGACATTGCAGAGTAAAGACATATGATCTTTGACCTGTTGCTTTGATTTAGCTTCTGGCACTTCCATCACAACATTGGTACAGATTGATATTAGTTTTGAAAATAGTCAAAACAACAGAAATAGGTGTTTGAGTAAAAAAACAACTTATAGGAAAAAACAACAACATAACCCGTTTGCATGAATTGCTTGTCATTTGTGTTTTTTATTGTCTTCAGGCAGGTAGACTTGTAAATATTATTTTGGTGAAATCACACGAGACCTACAACCGACCCAATGGTGATTCAGCTTTTTACTAATAAGGTTCATTTAGAATGCACATAAAGAAATTTTGCCAAAACAAAATCCATAAAAGCAGGAAGAGATTCATCACCTCAACTGTCTGAATTGCTTTCGATCACTGGGCCCCAACGCGTCGCTGATGATGTCACACCTCGCACGGCCTCATCTGCACAGTGTGGACGTTGTCCAAAGGCCAACTTCTTCTTGCTGGGTTAATGTTGTCTGAATGCAGCTTCAGATATGAGAAAAATGATTTTGACAAAAGCCCCATTGTGTTGAAGTCAGACCATTTTCAAAACAATAATTCCCAGTCTGCAGTGGTTAATGTCTGTGTAATACATATAGCGCTACCAACAACAACCAACTACACACACAGATGTTGATCACAAGAAACGAGGAGCACCAGTAGAATCCGCGTACTGTTCATTCATTTGGTTGTTCGGTTTTAATAAAATTTCAATTCACCAGTTCATCAGTAATATGACTTATGCCTTGCTCCTTTTTTTGTCCTCCCCCGTCTGTGTGGTGAGATTAAAACATGAAGGTCTCGTCCATAATTACCCCAAAAATATCCAAATATCACTGAAACAGAACAAGATGTAATTTTAAAACAGAAAAATGCTGCGTGTCCGGTTTTTGATTTTTCTGTATTTCTGTTTTGGCTTTAAATCAGTAAAACAAAATAACCACACTGTTTGTTTACAGGGTACATGGATTTACACAAATTCAGTAGATACAACGTTTCATTTCACCAGTACACCAACCATGTGACTTTGTGCGTTGCGCCTATTAGCCCTATTCTACAATATGAATCTGTCTGGAGCGGTTCTACAGTACCGAAAACAGGCAGGATCTGTCCTGAAATTTCAAAATTTTACATACTGTATGTCCAAAATCGCTCCTGACTTGATTCAGGAACAATAAATCCTAACCGAGAACATCACAATCATGTGGCGTGTCTAACTGTGCCTATGCCGTGCCATGCTAACAGATAGATGGGCCAATAATAGTAACTTTGAAAGAAAATGTCAACTTTTGTTATTATGTTATTGATGTTAAATAAAAGTGAACTGTTTTTAATGACATTACTAAAGTTTACCTGTAACGTCGTTGTAGCAACATAATATAGCCAACGTCTTTGTCTCACATCAGGGTCTTTAAATAACAATGTGAGCGCAGTGCTGGGTTGGAATAGGTAGAAACAGTGAGTAGAAAGGTTGCAACTGCAAGAGACCCTCACAGTATGTTGGCAGGAAACAGCTGAGGAAAAGCAGACGCACGAACACACATGCACACACACTACAGCCCTAACAAGGAGTACATTTCACTGGATGTCCCTGTGGAGGTGCCTTTACAAGGGCTTGGTCTCGTGTGTGTGTGTGTGTGTGTGTGCCTTATTAAACCCCATCTCATTCCTCATACACATCGACCTAACCTGCCCTCCGTATGTTGAAGACCGGTGCTTCCGGGCTGATTGGATGTATCACTTTCACCCAGACACACACACGCACACACACACGCACACACACACACACCCAAATTGAACATATATACTCACACTCTCCTGCCTGAAGCCATGCCCAAAAGTGACCTGGGAAAAAAATGTGTCCCTTATTATTCCTGGAGGGGGTCAGAGGACACACAGAGACACACACACACACACACACACACACACACACACACACACACACACACACACACACACACACACACACACACACACACACACACACACACACACACACACACACCACAATGAGGCCCATTATGTCAGCATGTTCAACCTCTGTTACCATAAGCGGTGAGTCCAGTGATATCAGTGACCACCATCTCATGTCCCAGAGTTACCACTAAGGGATCTTTCAGCATATTATTGGTTTGATCGCCATATCCTTTAGGTCCACAGTTCTTCTTCAAATGCTCTTTAAGTGATTGAACTGAAATATAAACCTTATTAAAAAAAAAAAAAAAACAATCTAAAAAGAAAAAAAGTATTTTTTTTTTCTATAATTTGCATTATGACACATTATTAAGACAAACAATAATTAGAAAAAACTCTCTGACTTAAAACCACATGATGCTGCTGATGCAGGACTTGCATGTTCTCTCTTTTGAAGAAAGTTGTTTTTGCTTTCAAAAAGGAACAATTTATTTATCAGTGTATGCGTTGTAATTTGCTCCCTAGTCAGATCGGAAGTGGATCGTGCATCGTGCAAGCACACCTATTACAAGAAACTTGGCTCTATAAGTAGTTTAAATTTACAGTGTAGTCTGAAACTGTGCAGTGACATTAATGTAAGTGGATTTATCCTGCATGTGAAGGCTGAGGCCTGTGGGGTCACAGTGTGCACACCTTTGTTCTGCAGTCTGTCAGTAATAATGGTACAGTAGTTATAGAATGAGGGCTGTGGTTTATTGGGTGTAGTATTAGTATGGTTGGATGATAGATTAGTGGTCTTAAAGAGCAGAACAGTTACATTGATTGATCTCATTTTAGAAACCTTTCAGGAATGTTTTCTGGAACCAAATGTCTGTTCTCCCTGCATCTGCTTTGGTTAGAAGAGTATTGTCACGCCTTGCTATGCTTGATGATAATGTAAGTAAACACCTTGTGAAAATAAACCCCCCCATCAGCGTGTCCTGAATACTACACCCATCCGTCACCATAACCGATGATGATGATGAAAAAGCCCCATATGTTGGGACAGACATGTGGAAGTGCTTATTGCTCCCCCCCCCTCCATAGGTACAGTAACCCGATCCATGAACCCTTGTTCATTTCATAATATCTGCCATACACTGGCACTCGGGAATTCAATAAAAATGATGTGTTTACATATCGCTGAAGGCCATGAGCTCCATCAACGTTTCTTTCCAGACTGGGCTTGAATGCATCCATGTTTCTGAGGCTGAAACATGGATGCTATTCAGACTCTGCTCCAAAACCACAAATTTAAATATTTGTGGCAGTGTAATTGTCAGTGCGGTTGACAGGCTCTAACGGTTACTGTACTTTGAAACCTTTGACTTTTTTCACAGTCAATTAAAACCTGCTTTGGGATCTTTCACTATTTAGCTTGGTAGGACCTGAATATAGTGAATACCCCTGGGTTAGTGAGCTGTTTAGTGTTGAGGTTTGTTCTAGGAATAGATTTCTACTGATCTGTTGCTTCTGGCTGATTGACACAACCTCGAAACTCACACAGAGCTGGTTTGTAGAGAGAAAGTTTGTAACTTTGACAGAGAAAAAAAGTCATAAAAAAAAAGAAATTTTTAGACTAATATTTGCTAGACAACATAACAACACCTAAACCGATGTGCACATGTAGTTGTTTTTTTTTTTTAAAATCATTCCATATGGCATCATCTGTTAATTTTGATCAGGGTTGGGGTCAATTATAATTGTAATTGTGTGATTGATAAGTAATTGTAATCAATTGAAATGTTAAGAATTTGTTGCTGATGTAATTGTATTTAAATTGTAATTGAGTTTAGATAATAGACTTTGTAATTGTAATTGCCATGAAAATTCAATAAAAAATGTCAATTATAATTTAGCGCATAACTGGGGAACCATGTTGCACTTCTATGTACGGACCTACAATTATCTAGTTAACAATTATTAGAATATGTTTCATATCAAGCTTTCTCACATTTTACCATTAAAAAAATGTATGTATAAATATAGGGATATAGTGACAGATCAAAGGCTCAGACGCCCACACCAAAAATTTTAATACCAATATTTTCATTGATTAGGAAACCTTATGCTGTGTTCACATCGGACGCGGCGCAAACTTTCTAGAGATGGGTGCCACGCGAAAGCTTCCGCAGGATCATATGCGCGTTATTCCTTTCTTTCACCATCAATGATGGTGGACCCCAGTGAAATTGATCCTCTTTACCTTCTGTGGAACCTAAAGTGGCGTCAAAACGCTCGACACCGACATTTCTGGATTCACCAGGTTAATAAGTGACGCATCCAACTCGGGGAGTTTCACTGTTTTCTTCAGGAGCTGCGCCAAATCCTTCCTGGTCGTTATTTTCTCCTCTATGCTAAAATGGGTGAAAAGACCAGTGTCCGTGTTGACGACCTGACGTCATTGTCAACAAGGGCTCTGATTGGCTTTTGCGCCTGCGCGTCACACAAAACATTTGCTGGAGTTCAATATCTTCCACTCAGACTAATAACGAATGTCACGAAAATTCGGGAGTGCACATGTTGCGGCCAACGCTCTTGCCGCGCCGATCAAACCGCTTCCCAACAGGAGAAGAATTGGCCTCTTACCGCGTCTATCCCATTAACTTTGTATGTTATCTGGTCGCGCAAACATTTCGTGACGTATCTGGTGTGAATGCAGCATAACAAGGTTACCAAGAGATGAGAAACAAATTAGATGGTAGATATTTGTTTTTAGTGTATTTTACAGCTGATTTAGGACCCGTTACCATAAGAGACGCTAACAGAAAGATTTTTATAAGGCTCAATGATTGTGATTAATTGTAATAAAACTTTAGTGATTGAGAACGTAGTTGTAATTGACTTTCTGAGGATAAAAAATAATTGTAATTGAATTGTAAATGAACATAGGTAATTGAAAATGTTTTTGTTGCTAAAAAATGTATTGACCACAACCCCGATCTTGATTTTATATTGAAGTTAAAATTCCCCCAAAAAAGTGCGAGGTGCGAGCAACACGAACAAAAAAAACTACTCATATTGACACGAATCAAACAGTTACAACAACGCCATGTTCATTGAGAGCTCCTTCTCCTCCTTCTTTTAGAGTTTTTATGGCGGTTGGCAAACTACGATTTAGTGCATTACTGCCACCCACTGGATTGTAAGTGAACCAGGATTTAAGAGGAACACGTTCACGTTCACTGTGGGAAAATGCATTTAAAAAAAAAAAAAAAAAAAACGATCTTTGGAATTTAGAATTAATATGAGAATTGGTACAGAATCGAAAAATTTATTTTTTTCAACACACCCCTAGTCCGGACATTGGTATTTAAACTCTGTTCCTAATCTCCAGGCTAAGCCTTCCATGTACATGCTGCAGTGCACCACACTTTTTTTCTTTTCTCCCAGATGGTGTGAAAGTTAAAAATGGTGGTGCTTTTTCACCGCACCTCACGCTCATAAACAGCCAGTTTACAACTATTTGGGGTAGTCGCTGACATGAGTACACACATGTCGTCCAGCACCATTAAAATCCAGACTCGCCCTACCACACACTAGCCAGGGACACAGGGAGACTGCAGTGGACCATTTGCCAAACACAAATACGGTCCAGAATTTATGCCTCAATCAAAATTTTATGTAAGATGTTAAGGCAAAAACACTTTTAACTTAGTTCACATAGTTTCTCATGGCTAATGCATTCATTTTATAGCACGGCTAGAAACCTAAAGTCAACCCAGATAAACAATACAAACTCTGTAACTGGAGGGATGTCAGGGGCATCTGTAAAGTATCATCAGCACAACTCTGTGTTTTCTTAAAGTCGGATAAAAGGCAGATAATCCTGTCAGACGCTCGGTCTGTTGAGCTCCTGAGTGAAAAGAAACTAACTATAGACATTTTGTTTGCTCTCATCTGGTGAAAGGCCACAGTCCCTACGCTTGAAAGACATACAGTATTTCATGCAGCCCACACCTATCACGGTTTCAAGAAGTGAACGCTTGTCACAACAGCTCGCCGTGATTTATTGAACGACTTGAACTCCTCACCCCTGACCCCATTCAAACCCAACAGTATTTCCTTCTCCACCTGGAACAGGCCCTTTACAGGCCTGCCCAGGGGCTCAGCTTTCATTTGGACCAGAAATACCTCTCTCCAATATGACAGGGGAAAGGAAAGGAAAATTATATCCTTAGTCGGAGAGCAGGAGTGCATCTATTGGCGATTTTTGACTGAAAATTGTTATGAAGGACTATGAAGGAAGCAATAACATACAACCACACACTGCCTGAGGGGAACCAAGATATAAGGAGACAGAGGAAAACATGACTTGTGGCTTCCAGTTACTGCATCTCTTCTTTGGTTCTGACTCCGGTTTAAATAGATAATGTTTCGTTTTGAAAAGCCTAAAAGTGTTACGATATGGTTACGGTTTAGAATTGATTTTTCAAGAGTGCTAAAAGTCAGATAGATGAAAAGTATAGTTTCTGACCCATTAGAGGCGTTATGTTCTGCTAGACATTCATTTCACGCTTTTTAATGCTTCATGGCAGATATGCCAAACCCATGATGAGGTTTGTGTTCAATGTATAGAAATATAGCAAGAATGCAATTTCTTGAAAATAATCCCACTGAATGCTTCCAAATTCCATTGCAATGTTTGAGAAAATTGGTCTCAACGCCACCATCCAGGAGGTACTGAACTGTGTAACTTATTGCTTTTCTAAGTCAATTATATACCGGTACATTTTTACACACGGATCCCCCCTCTTCCCCACTCCCAACTGGGTTCTATGTGACAGCCCTAGTTTATTGAGTTTTTCCACAAACTGCATTTAGATTCTAACATTTACCAATAATTAAAAAAACAACAACAAAGATGAGGTCACACTCATTCATAAATCAAGCAGTTTTCTTGAACCTGTGTAACTTAGATTTCATGTTGACCCATTACCAAAACGCAGGCTTTAGTCTGCTTTTGATTGTTTTAAAGTTTTGTGGTACACTCGCTTTAGTGGGGGGATTACAATTTGAAACACAGTGGTGATGTCACTGAGGTCCTAAAAATAAACACATTGTAAAATCCTGTACACCATCACCAAAATATACATATTCAAGTTGGATGCTTAGTATTGACTATAGCAGTGTTGAATATGAAAACTTCTGTTTCACATCACCAAAGGTCTGGAGGAAATGAGGGAAAAGGCATATTTTGATTTCTTTTTACACTGTTTTTGATGTTTTACTTATTGCAGATGTAAGAACTTGTCATGTGTTGCCGTGACGGCCAAATATTTGCGGCAGGCACGAGACCTAGAAAGAAAAAAAATTGGATTTCAGCAAACTCTGTGCCACTACTGAGTCAGATGGGGGGGGAATAAAGATGAAGCATGAAACTGGCTGAACAGATGAGTAATTGAAGGAGATATACCAATGAAAGAATGGTAACAATGTCTAATCTTTCTTTCATGCCAAGAAAGATAGCATGACAGCCAAATCGAGAGCCTGTTAAAATTTACAAGACTCCATCCTGTGTGTCTGCTCTTCGTTATAACTCTGAGCTAAATCACTGATGATATGCAGGCCTCATTGGATAACTTCAAGATCGTTTGCAGATTACTCAAACTAAATATGCTCAAAATTGCACTCTAAGCCACATGTTTCAGATGGAAGCTGTGTGAGAAAACATCTGAGAAAAGTAAAAAAGGTGAACGGCCCTTTAAAGAGAGTGAGAAAGCGCCGACTCTACACTGTAGCCGATTGTTGGACCTGGAGCGCTTGAGAGGCTGAACAGAGTCGCAGCAGGAGTCCCGCGTTCAAGATGATTGTGTGTTTTTCTTTTCTGTTCAAGGCCGTATTATTCAGTAATAGATATGAATGAAAAACAGTCACACCGCGCAGCTGCAGGACGAAAGAAGGAAAGAGTTTACAGTTGATCTAACATGAAACCTAAGTGGTCATGACATTTGGAAGACTGCATGTATTCCTGACCTCAGTTCAGTGTTTGTAACTGTAGGTAGTTACCATATTAAAGTTTAGGTAGTGCTCCAAGTCTTCGGTGTTTAAATAATATCAAAAAGAACACACACACATTAGTTGATGACTTTGTAATACGCTTTGGTTTTTGCAGCCATGTCAATCAAATTTTTACACCTATTGGAACACAGAGAAGTTGTAAGAACACACAGCATAGAAAGGTTTTTTTTTAAATTGTTGTTCCAGATATTATTCATTGAGATAGATGCATGGTAGGATAGTTGGACTGGATGAATGGATTATTGAATGAGTAAGATTGCTCTTTGTAACTCTTGCGCCATCATTCAGCAACAATAACTTTGATCATTAATAGCAGAATATTACCTGTATGTGGTATATTTATGCTTTTAGACTAAATTAAAGAAAAAAGAGGAATGTTTTTCTTCCTTTCATTTATTCCATGTAATCCAGCCTCAGCATTATAAGGGCCTGTCAGAACACCGTCAATGAAACAGTATACAAGAGTTTTTGAAGGTTTGGAAAACAGTTCCACTTAATGCTGTTTTTAATCCATGCACGTATGAAAACAGGTGAAGAAACCCTTTTATTTCACAAGACTGCCTGCAAAACCTCAGTGTACTTTTGATTCTTTCACTGTCAGTAAATCAAGCCTTTCTGTAAGTTGCAGCAATGTAATGTTCTTCATGCCATTTGCTGTTGTTCCCTGATGGCTGAGAACCACCATGTGTTGTGTTGATGACATTAGATGCATCAAAGGATTTTCTTTAAAAATTAAAATCTAAAGGAAAGGAAAGACAAATATTACCATTGTGTCATTGTGTTCACTGGGTCCGACCTACAGGTGAAGGAAAGATACCAAGACCTCCTAATAACAACGGCCGGTGATCTTTGTTCGCTCGACACACGGCAGTGTTACTGTATGAGTGTCAGTGACGTGCCGCCAGGGTAGGCAAGGTAGGCAGTGCCTACCCAAGGTTGAATCG
Organism: Gouania willdenowi; assembly: GCF_900634775.1. Lineage (NCBI taxonomy): Eukaryota > Metazoa > Chordata > Actinopteri > Blenniiformes > Gobiesocidae > Gouania > Gouania willdenowi. The sequence goes on from NC_041055.1 coordinate 16,494,618, forward strand.
ATATTTTGATTATTTGTTTTAATTATAATATAATTATAAATTATTTATTTTTCCATTTCCAATAGCCTTCAGTACCTATAAGTTTGAAAGTGTCCGCATGGGCTGGAGGAGAAGCCGCCACTGCCGCACTCTTCTCCCCGCCACCGGAGACCCGGTGCTCGGCCCGCCTCGCCGCATCGGTGGTGCTTCCCCCCTACTCCTGGTGGCGGCTGCTCCTCCAGCCCATAGACTGTAGCCGCGGCGCGAGCCCAGCCCCACTTTGCACCCCAGCCCTGAGAGCCAATCCTTATCTCTAAGTTACAGGTCAACTACTGTCTGCATACACAATCAAAAGACGAAGGTAGGCTGGCCCGACTGACTGTTTGTTGATTTTTGCGCTTGCATGAATGTTACCGGTCTAGCGCCCCTAGAGGCCAAAAGTTACACAGTGTGCCTTTAACTACAAACAAAAAAAAGCAGCTCAACATGACATTCATCCGCCCTCTGACGGATGAGTGTCATGACTTGGCTTTCATAAAGTGAGTCATCGTTGCAGCTCTCACTTAAACTTCAGGGCCTGTTGACAAAGCTGCAAATAAATGCAACTAGTTAGATTAATGTTTTAAAGTACAAGAAGCCAAATTGATAATTACAAGTAATGCAAGTTCAAGTGCCATACCAAAGTCATCTTAAACACTATAGGCTACCTAGAGCAGACGGAGATGATGAGGTCTCTCCTGTATCGTCATTGTGTTGCTATTTCTGCCATCATAAAAATGTTAAGGTTATTTGTTCTCTCATGTTGCTAGCTGCAGATTACAAATTACTAACGTGTGTTTAACCATGTGCTTCCTCAGTTTAGAAGTGTTCCCGCCCCTTGCCTTGACAATCGCCGACTCATCTACGCCCTCACAGTCACAAAGATGCGTTTAGGTACCGAAACCTGGTATTGTTTGGTTTTACGTGGATCCGTACTTAGTACTATACAGAATTTGGTCGGTACCTATAATAGTACAGAATTTGGTACCCATCCCTAGTTATGACTGCTGTTGAGTTCATAACAATACAATTTGTAGATCCTGTCCCTTTCCTTATTTTTTGACTGCTTCCGTTCAAAGTCAATGGTAGAAATGCTCTGGTTTTCACAAATGGCCGCGTGACCCGCGACATAAAGCAAATCGGGCTTGCGCCGATTTCAATTGCAAAAGGTTCTATCTAGACGCTGGCTGGCAGGAGCACTTGTAGTTGGCAACACTTGCCTTTGTGTTTTCTAAAGTGTTGGTTTTTACCAAATTCTCTTCCTTTGATCAGATTTAATTTGACCACAGCGAAGGATCTGGTGTGCGTTCACGTGCCATGTTTTCTTGGCACCAGGGGCAGAAGTGAGGAGCACCCTGAGTGAGAGTGAGTGGAAAGACTGTTGCTGGCTGACACATTTAATCCCTAACATGGTTCCAAAGTGCAGTGTGTCACCACAAATTCTGAGAGAGGGTTTATTTAAAAAACAACCTCGCACCACAGAGCTCGAACACAACCTGGTTTTCATTTCATTTATTCTCAGTGTGTCAGTGTGCATTTAAAGCTGCTCATTCTGAGGATTCTTTGGAGCTCTCATACAGTATGTTTAATAATGTACTACGATTATTAAATTGAACAAACCCTGTGAATAACAAATCAATGTCAAATTGAGGTTCTGCAATAACATTTAGTGATGACACTTAAGTGCATTCAGGTTAATTTAAGAATTTAAAGATACACCTGCATTACGCAGTGCCACAGAATTGACTAAAATATTTCAACTTTTACATTTTATATTTCACTTCAGGATTTATCGTCTTTTTCATGAATTAAATAATTTAATAGCGGACCACATGAAGGAAAGTAAGGAACACGTTGCTCACCTGTGCACAAAGTTTAATCATTAATTAAAATACACTGGGAAACTTAAAATGTCACTTTAAATCTTAGATAACAATAAATAATTTTAGATGATAAAATCCAACAAATATTTAGTATATTTTAGTTTTTGTCAATAAATCTAGTTCTAGTTAATTTTGTCTTCTCATTTATAGTTATGCATTGATTTACAACACAAAACATAATCATTCAGTTATTTATTTTCTGGTACTTTGCCAATAAATTGCTGATATTTGCCTTTTTTAATTTCTGTTCAAGACGGATTGTTCCACTAATTCACAATTGTTTGCAAATCAATACAATTACAGTGTTTTAGGCTGAATCACTACATTTTTGTTAATTTACAGTATTCAGTCATGGATTGTTGAGTGATCTCAAACCTTTTATTTTAAATGGTTGGACATTGTGGTATAACATTGGTTGCAGATTTTCATAATCCACACACTTTGACTTCCTCTCATGCTGAGGTTGAAAACCCAACAAAGCCACAGTTTGTCAGTTCCCGAGCTACAGGTGTTTTTTTTTTTTTTTTTTTCGAATTACCGTCTTAAAAGATTTTAGCCAAACTTTCAAACCCTTTTCATGTTCAATGCTGAATTGAAAGTTTGAAAACTGCTTAATAACTTTTTAGAGCTTTGCTTCTTCCCCTCTGTCTGTCCTAATTTAGAGATTTGGGAATAAGAATGACTCCAACTAATTCTTTATGCAAACTTGAAGACCTAACAGGAAGCTCTTATCGTCTATTACAGTCTGGCATCTGACGACTTTATATTCCTGTGTCATTTGCGTGCCTTTGTTTTTATTTCTCTTTTTCGTTTTCCTTTCAAACAGTTACCATTTGTTCCAATTTTGCCTCTCTGCTTGTGTTTTCAGTTTTGTATCTGGTTTTTGTATCTTCCCTGGTGTCTCGTTTTGTTCTCTTTGCTTTTTCATCCCCTCAACAGTCTGTTTATAAAACAGGTAGTCAGGATTGATTTCCCAAGAACGGAGTGAGCTGTTGAAATCGGCCGGTTCCTTTACAGCGTGCAATCTCCGAAAAACATTTTGAAGAACTTTGCATTTGGCTTGACTATGAAAAGATTTATTTCCTTGAAGGAAGGAATGCTTCCAACTTGATGTTTTTGTGTGATCCTGGTTGTCTTTTAAATTTTCACCACCACTGTCTTCTGCCAGTAGTTCTTTTTATAAGGCTATTTTAGTTCATTGAGTAAAGAGAGGAAATCTATTGCAAAAAAGTGCAGCTAAAATTCAATAATCCATGTTTAGACTGGTATGCTATCACAGAGTGAAATATGCCTTTCAATTTAGTACAAATCTGAGTTTTGCGGCCTTATATGCTGACTTGTTTAAACACACACATCTTTGGGGTTTGGCTACCAACTTTCTCCTCTATGCTATTACATGAAGAGCATCCTTATCATGCAGTCGTTTGGGAACAAAATGACAACCTTCACTTACAAGTAACTTTGTGATCAATTGATCCCAAGAAAAAAGCTCACTTTTGAAGCAACTTATTCCAGCCAGTGGTAAAGACTCCCGGTGCCTTGGGTAATATTACATACATTGTGAAGGTTTAACACACATTAAGTGCTGCCGGGCAGTAATTGAATTGCGGGTAAAACTTTCTATGTTGCCTCTTGACTCTTGGCAGGTTTAGGTCTGTGGTTCTAGGATTCCTTCAACCATTTAGAGTAAATATTAAACTGAAAATATACTGGATGTTAACACCTTTATTTACTTAAGTGATGCAGCCAAAAAAAATGATTAAATGCTATACCATTTAACAAGGAGCATTTCATTGAGATTAGAATCTTTTTTTCAAGAGTCTTGGCCATATAGACATGCAGCAATAAAATTACAAGCACACTTTAAATTACTTTACAACACAAGCAACATTAAAATGCATAGATTAATACTAACCATAAATTAAAAAAAAAAAAAAAAAATCAAATTGCTATTACAGAGGGGGTATCATGTAAAAATCTCTTTTTCAAGCTTCATATCATGTTAGTGTATCATTCCTTCCTGAAAAACATACCTCCAGTATTTCTCAGATTGATTCACGTATTTTCGAGTCATCTTTAAATCTCCTGCCAGCAGCCATTTTCCTGCTGTTTTGCTCGAGGGGACGAGGCTCCGCCTAGGGAACGAGGCCCCTCCCCTTCCTATGTCCTCTTTCTATTTAGTTCAGCACACAGCCCCCGCCTCTGCAGATTTAGCTTTTAATTTACTTATTTTAAATACTTTTCTGAGAAACCCGTGGCTTATGGTGTCTGTACTCATTTATGTATGCCTTAATAATAATAAAAATAAAAATAAAAACATTAAGAAAAAAAAGCTTGTTCCCCTCCTTGTCACAGTCTGGAATCCAAGGCAGCAGCCTTGGAAATTTATTTTAAGTTTTTTTTTAATATATTTGCTGTATTTCCCCACAAAAATTGGGTAGCGTATGCTATAGAATGGTATTTGCCTGAAAAAAAACATGATACTTCCCCTTTAAGTAAGGCAAGTGTTCACGTAGGGGACCTTTAAAGGAACACATGAGCCATTGGCACCCAATTACTACAACAGTTCATTGCAGTTACAGGTTTTTAGAGGAACTCCAGACTCAAGGTGACTGCATGTTTTTTACTTCTTCGGCCAGCTTCTCAGTATTGGTCATTTTTGGGAGATACACTACATTTTTATATGAGAAAATGTAGTGTATCTCCCAAAATGTTTAAGAAAAGACAGAGAATGCATTTTTTTAGTTTATATCACCGGAACAAAGGCTACTCTTTTCTTCAGTAGGTGTTGTCGAAAGTTTAGAAACCCTTGTGATCCTATGTTATTTTCCCTAAGATTATATATACGTACATACTTATACATGTATACATATACAGTACATGACTGGCTCATTATATGATTTCTTTGCAGAGATCAGCAAAATGTATACTAGAATGTGTGTAAACGTAAAACATTAACTGTCAAAACACTTTTTAAAACTCAGTGAATCCAAACTAACTTGATTGATGCATGAAGTGATAGAAAAATAGTGTGTTATTGTTCTGCTTTAGAGTGACACAGATAATTTTCTGTAGTTGTAATTGTAAAGTACAACCAACAGCGTTCCTTGTTTTTGTCAAAAATAATTCCTCATGACAGATAATAAGGGAATGCGTTTAATACAAGGGGGAACATACAGTATATCTACCAAGGACACATACCCAGATGACTGCAGGGAAAGGCAAAGGTTTCACTTTGGCAGTGCCGGCCTTTTCAGACACTTGATATGTGTTGGCATTGTTCGAAAAACACCAGGATGGCTAAGAGATATTTATGCCTGTGGGTAACCAGTTATTTTCCTGTTATCCGCCTTTGACATGACTGTCACTTTTATGGTGGGCTGAGTCTCTTCAACAGTTGAAGATACTGAGGTTTTACTTGACTGTTTGTAGCTCGCTAAGCCATGGCTCCCATTTTCCAGTGAAGTCTTTGGCTGGTCAATCCTTCAAAGACCTAAATATGTCAAATCAGAAAGTTATACACTCATGACAGTAGTGTGACTCTCCTTACTTACTTCTTCTGTTTTGTAATGTCTATACACTTCCTAAACCCGATTGTGTGACAATATCTCCACAATAGTAGAAATACTGAAAATGTCTACTGTATATATAGGAGTCGTGATTACAGTTTCATAAAAATAAATACAGAATTCCTCAATATTTAACCCATAGCAAGACTTTACACATGATGTTCATCAATAAAAGACGCTATTCAGTAATGCTAACGACGAGCTGCTGTAATATTTGTAGATAAATAGCTCGAGGGACTTTAGAGAGCAGAATGGTCTCTGAGTTGCCCGTAGCGTTTGTTTATCCAACATGCTGTAATGTTATGAGAACTGCTGCTTGAGCCCTAGTAACATGCTGTAATGTAAATACTGATGTGTATGGAAAAGTAACACTATTTAAGGCTTACCATGTGTTCAAATAACCCCAGCCCATTGATTGTGGAGACTGGATTTCTTTTTAAACAAGAGACTCGTCTAAGAATGAGAACATTTTCGCAGAGAGAAAAGCATGTTCTTTTGGAAGACTGCGTAGCTTTAAACTTTGAGAAAGTAACATACACTGGTTATTAAAACGTAAAAATGATATACGTCATGGAAGACAATGTAAAGCTAAATCTAAATTTCCAGTTTTGTTAATCTTTTAGTATCGATATTGCCTTGCAAAACAAAAGGAAATGTATCACCAGTTGAAATGGATGCCAGTTGAGCCATAACACCATCGTGCTAAATCAACTTTTTTTTAGCTTTTAACCTTGTTACAATGTTATTTCCTTGTCAGACTTTTGTGACATCACTGAAGTCTGAACTGCCCCCTCCAGGAAGTGCCTGCTGCTGGCTGCGACTCCGCAGTGAACATACACGCCCACTCTCTCGAAGCTAAAGGCATGCGAGCTACCTACACAAAATGTGTTCCCTGCATCTCCCTGAGGAGCAGTGGGCAGCAACGGTGTAGCATCAAGGGAGCAGTTCCATTTTTAGTATCCGTTATATGGCCTCGTATCGCTTTTGACTTGATCTTTGTTGAACAAAACAAGTGATTATCACCTTAAATGCACTAATCCTGTAGTTGATAGAGCTAAGGAGGAGAAGAAAGTGACTTAGCAGCTAAACACACATAGCCTGAAGCGCTAAAACGGACTCACAATAGCCGCTTAAATAGCCATGTGTTTTACTGTAATATGCAGTATTTTGGCTTAAAGAAAATTACTTTGGTGATCACTGATCTGCCTTGCAACTGTGGTGGGCAGTGGTGGCCTAGTGGTTACAGAAGTGGGCTTATAACTGGAGGGTTGCAGGTTCAAATCTACTGTGGGCCATCACTGTGGGGCCTTCAGCAAGTCCCCTAGACCTAATTGCTTCCAGGACTCTCTTGAAAAAGAAGATTATTAATCTCAACGAGACTTTCCTGGTTAAATAAAGGTAAAAAAAACAATGAGGCATGAAGTCAGCGTCTACAGACATACATGAATATGCATAGGCAGGCTTCCAAAACAGCCCATTTTTAGAACTGCTTAAAAAGTCACTTTTCTCTGGAAAACAGGCAAGTTTGGGAAAATAAACCTCAAATACTATGTTGTTGGGGTTCTTAGAACAAATGGAGATGGGTGAAAAATAGCGTGATATAAGAATAAAAATTACTTCTGATTTTATTTAGATGTCCAAAGAATATGTTGAAACTACCTCTTTGAGACTGTATTCGTTACTTTAGGTTTCCTTTGTTAAATTATATAAGATTTGCAGACTCCTGCACACATTTTTATCTACCTATTTAATACAGAACCGCACTTTTAGTCAAAATGAGACCTTAAGTTGGATACATGTTAAAATGTTTTTTCTTTATGTCAACCTAGAGTGGGCAGCGTCTCAACTGGCTCTAACTCGGGTTACCTTTCTAAAAGAAACTAAGTTAGCTATTGGTTAAAATTAGTATACAAACATAATATTACACTAACTAACCTAATCAAACCACAGTAAGTTGTTAATATATCTGGGTGTTGAGTAGAATATGTACTGAAAAGTCAAGCACCCTGATGGTTTTAGTCCAATTGTGTTCGTCTAATCACACACCAGCCTTTTCTATTTGGCAGCATCCATACAGTCAAAGTTTAGTAAGGTTTTTTCAAATCTGCAACCTGTGCGTACGCAGGACTGTCCCTTTTGCCTGCAGCCAACATGATGACATCATTGTGACACGAATGGTCAGTAGATGTACATGCATAAACAACTAGACAATGGAATATGGAAGTAAATCTATGCCATTAGAGTTTGAATTGGTATTTTTAAAGTATTTCTTTTTTTAGCATCAAAATCATCTTTTATATTCCTGACACTTATTTTTAAAGTTTTAAAAGACAATTAATTGTCAAAAAATTCAGTGTCAAAAAAATTCTGTGTAGATATATATTGTTTAATATGTTCATGAGTGGGTATTTCAGGTGTCAGGTAACATTTATGTCTAATTCTTATAAACACAAATTGCAAACGAAGTAAACAATGTTACCGAAGCTCCACCTATCCTGTTGGCCGATATCGTTACTTTCTCTTCCAGCGTCGGCGTCATGTGACCAATGAAGCGTAACTTGATTGGCTGGATGTTGTATAATGAGGAGGGGATCTATTGCTTTTCCTTGGTTAGTTTTCTTGGACTGCAGTCAAATTTTTTAACACTGAATTTTTTGCAGGTGAATTTTGGACACTAAATTATGTTGATTTTTTTTTTATATTGAATTTTTAAAAACTTTTTAAAACGTAAGTGTCAGGAATAACAAAGCATGCTAGAAATGTCATGGTTTTGAAATTCAAAGTCTGATTTTGATGCTAAAAATGCAAATTCAAACTCTTGATGGCACAGATTTACTTCCATAATGGAACAAAAAATTGTAGAGTTGTCAATATTAAAACTAATAACAATAATCTAGAAACTTTTGAAACATAATATTCATTATGAGTGTATAAAAACAACATAACTTACCGTAGCTACACATTTAGGGGACTTTTTCCCTTGTGACCTGGTCATTCAATAAAAGTATTTTTTATATTTTGCCATACTAAGTTGATATAGACTTAAACAGGGTATTTACGACTTCTTTTTTAGAGAAAACCTTTGAATGTTCCCTGGTCACAGTGTTAGGTTTGTCCACCCCAGCACCCTCTCCCCGTATCTCCTCCCCAGTTAACCTCTTTGCTGGTTTGATTTGGTGTGACGTCATTATTATTTAGTAGTTTAAATTAAGACTACACTCAGACTTTTTAGTTCGTATTTTCTCATTTTATTTTGGTTGACACTGATATGAACTGTGCAGTAACCTAAAACACAATGATAATTCCGTTTTGGATCTAATTCATGACCCTTTTACTCTACGCTTCATTTTTTGTGTGTGTGAATGTCAGTGCATGTAAGCATTTCTCTGTGAATGAAAGCTTTCAGAGCCTTTATCATCACCATCTCCCCACCCTCAGTCCCACTAAAACAAGTGAACATATTGTGCTTCGGCCTACATGCTTTGGCTTATGCCATTGACTTAAAATGTATAAAATTGGCCTGCATGAATAATTTGTGGAAATATAATGTCAGGCGTCACACGTGTTACTGGAGAAGTGGGTTTGGCTGTATAGTGGATTCGAAGGCCTGTTTCTCTACAAAATGGATATGCACACTGCAGTTTAAACTCGTAAGAAAGAGGAGACACATTTTGTACTGTAGCACACTCCACCTCAATGCAGAAACACTTAACTGTTATTTCTCAAAGTGAGATTATAGTGTATTAAAACAACATTGCATACAGTATATGCAGCTGTTCAATTCTCCAAAAAGAAAACCAGATCGTGTCAGTCTTTATTGAAAACATGCAATGAAAACATTAAAGAATCCAACATGGGATACATTTGATGTCATTGCACAGTAGAAAACGATGTATTACACATGTTGCTCACAACTAGTTTGTATTATATGATCCTTTTTGATTGATTGATTGATTGAATTTTATTTCAAACATGAACACAACAACAATGTATCTACCGAAATTTAAAAAAAAGTGATAATAAAAATTTAAAAAATAATAATAAATCAAACAAAGCAAAGAGAGAACAAATGTTTACAAAATCCTGTTTGTAAAGCTTGTACATGTTTGAAAATGACTAGAAGGAAATATAAACGTATTTGATCTTCTTATAATACACACGTATTTACACTATAAATATACCTATATACAGTATATACACATAATTCATTGATATATATCTATATAATTATACAATTAATGAAATCCACTATACATTCATCTGTTCACACATACATAAGTACCGTATATACACACCTATTTACATTTTTTTACCCTTTAACACTTATGCTTGAAGAAGATGAACTTTATGTATTTGTGTTTAAATTGCTAAACTGTTCCACAACCTGGTAGCACTTACTGACACACAAAAGCTTTTTTATGTTGTCCATGCGTGTAGTTCATTTTGTCTCTTAAGTCAGCAATTCTCAACTGGTGGGTCGGGACCAAAAAGTGGGTCAAGGACCTGTACTGGGTGGGTCGTGGACAGCTGGTCAAAAAACAACAAAAACAAAACTTGTCTCTCATGTTGGACTTGTCTTTTATCTTGAAATTCACTTTTCTTTTGACAGCCATGCCGTGAAATGCATGTTGCACAGGGAAATATATAGATTTATGTTTAAAAAAAAGAATCTGTGTGTTTTCAAGAGCTATTTTTTAAAAACCAACCAAATTCTAAGAAAAGTGGGTTGCGATTTATTGACCGTGGCAAAATGTGGGTCCCAGGTTGAGAACCCTTGTCTTAAGTTATAAGTCTAAGCTTTTTCAATAAAAGGTTTCTGAATATTTTTAGGGAGACGTTTTTTGTTGTGCTTTAAATGCTATTTCACGTGTTTGAAATGCTACGATTTCTGCTATTGCAAGTCATGTTAATTTATTGAAATTCTATTAGATTTATGATCTTTTAGATAACTTTAAATTTTGTCAAACGTGAGAAAAAAAAAAGATGTTTATTCATATGTTCAGGTCATGTTCACAATGTCTCACTGTACACTGTCTGTGTGGCAACATTTCCTCAATGGAATGTGTTGAAGCATAAATCATCTCCGTAAAAAACATGCAAACCAAAAGATGTGACACAAAACCAACTGGAAAAAGACTGTCATTATTTATTTTAGTTTTGGTATTTGACAAAAGCCTTAACAAAAAATCATAAACTCTTAATGAATTAGGTGTTTTGTGAGTTTGAGCTACAGATGACATCAGTGTGTGGCTCCTAACAACAGACAGTTCATTCATTTCCCTGCATTAAGGAAAACTAGAATGATGCCTTGCTTGGTGCCAGTCATTGGCAGCATGAACAGAGTCATCTGCCCTAAATCACACTTTATTTTTCAACCACATACAGGTCATGCCACTTGCCAAAGTCTACATCATACAAGGAGCCTAATTTCAGTGAAACACCAGCTCTTTCAAACTTCATTTTCTTTTCCTACTTTCTGCCTCCTGCATGACATCAATCATTTTAATCAAATACGTCTACATTTGGTTTTTCTTTGCAATATCGTGGCAGCAGCACAGTCTGTAGGATTTGTTTCAGTAAAAAGATCTCAGTGCTGTATTTGTTTCATAATAAAACCGATATTTTGAAAATCTTTCAAATCTGGTCCCGCTTGAAAAACAATGTAAAATAGTATAATTCGATATAATGTATAGAAAATATATAAAACTTACAAAAATATGAGTAAAAGATTGTTAAAATTCTTTGTATGGTCAAAGTTTGACATTAAATTAAATGCAATGAAAGACTTTATTTTTGTTGAAATCCCTTTTTTCTGTGGGAATAAAAATACTCCCACGCACTGTTTTATGTCAACACTACCAAAAACTCACAGCCCCTCAAACAGGCCAGCCTTTGGGGACTCAGCAAAATTGATCCCCGTATACCTCCTCAACATTTGCGTGTGCGTTCACATTTCTGTGCCCGTGCGTGGTCCCCTTTGAAGTTTTGGGGTCCGCCCTCCTCTCTTCAGTCCCACAATGTGCTCGACAGCTCCATTTGTCCCACCTTAATCCCCTGACGTAAACTCGCATAAATCATGCTCTGTTTCTAAACATGGGGCATCTGGGAAACTTTAGGTTACTTTGCTAAACTGAAATTAAGGTTTTTTTTTTTTTGTGAATGTCCAAATTTACCCACTGAAGGGGCAGTTTTTCTACCTTCTTCTATGGATATCAGAACTTGTGGCACACTTTTAAGGGACATCTTGTCTCAATGATTTGAGGCAACATGGCAGCACCCAAAGTGCATGTAGGCTAACCTCCGCTCTATCGATGGCTCTGGGCCAGATTAAAGTGCTGGGGCTCATTGTTGACACAGCTCTGTGGTGCCACGGCTGAGCAGGCCCAAACAATGGGCCCCTGCTCGCTTTTGTCAGAGTGAGAGGAAGAATGGAGACCTCTTGACATGGCAACCTGAAGCTTCAATGCCCCCACTTCACCTAGCTGAGAGGGTCACAGCAAGAAAGAAAGGAAGAGGGAGAAGAGGGGAAGTTAGAGATAAGAAACAAGGAGAACCAGGAGAACAGAGTTAACTGGATGAATTAAGGATGCAGGAAGAAAGATGCTAAAACAGAATCATTGATATTGAAAAAAAAAGAAGTGTAGTGAGTTACACTGATGATTAATGGGAAAACTACATTTTTTTTGCATGGGACAACACTGGAATGCTGAAATTGCAAGTTGAATGTCAGTTCTCATTACCTACAACATAATTCTTCTTCTTCTTAATACATGTTGGTGTCATTCCTCTTTTTTTTAAGGTATTAGCTTTGGCTGTTTTCTGTTGTTTTTGTGTGGCGGCTTAAAACTCCCAACTTGTGGTTATGCAAAGTACGATGACAGAAAGATATTAGTATTAGTACTGGAGCAGATGCAGTGAAGTGTTAGATGTGAATGTGTCTGAGTAATGGAAATATCAGCATTTTTGTCACTAGGAGTTATTTTATCATATGTAAGAATCTGTTGGTTACTATAAATAATCTTTACAGGTTAAATTGTGCCTGGGAATAGTCTCTTGGATATGAGGCCACAGCACCTAATAATTTCTCATACACTGTTATATATGTGGACCAAATAAATTTAAAAAAAACATCTAAAAATGTATGTTGTGATCCATAAATCTTGAATAAAACACTCAAACATTTCAGAAATGACCAACTCTACATCTCTCAGAATGAAATTGTAGCAGCTCTAGATTTGATTTCAGATTAAATAACAGTATAATACCAAAATGTACCAGAAGTTAGTTAGCCACTGTAGCATTTTATTATTGTGAGTACTGAAAAATCACCAAAGGTTGGTGTGTTTGTCTATCATTTTGATTCTCAACCATTTTTTGGCCCAAGTACATTTTCCTCAGATTTCTATGAAAAATCAACTGTAGACCATAATGATGGAATAAATGAGTTTTAACACACATTTTGTAAATGGGTGGAATGAAACAGTATTTAGTGCATCCTAAATAGATTTATTTCTAGAGTTTTTATCATTTTCGTTCATCTCCTACCTGGTGTGGGACCAAGACTGACTCTTGTATTTTCAGTTCATTTTCTAATCAAGATCATTTCCATCATTATTAGGATTATCATTTTTTAACTAAAATAAACATTATAAAACCCCATATTTTTAATGCTTTTGTTGGTTCATTCTTCACTTTCTCTCTCCTTTAAGAACCCCTTGTAGTGAAATTGCATACCCCCATTTGAGAAACACTGATTTCATGGATCATTGGTTGTCAGTTTTTGGCCAAACCATTGTTCTACCTATTTAACCTTACTGTCAAGGTCAAGTGAGAAATTCTCCATCAGGAAGTCTTGACCCCATGGAATAAAATGTTGCTGAAGAAAGCAACTCTTAAAGAATAGACGATGCCTGCCTAGTAAAAAAGATGTTAGCGATGATCAGCGGCTAGCTGTAAAGACTTGATCTCACCCAAACTTACTGTTGCCACTACTAGCCAAGAAGAGCTATATAGTTGCTCTTTAAAAAAGCTAATCAGACAAATGGCAACTAATCCAGGGCAACGGCCTCCTTGTTGCTTCTTCGTGAGCAGGCAATCTCCTGGTAATAAAGCAAATTAGGCAGTTTACGGGGGAATTAAATGTCTTGTTTTCACAAGCAAGCTCATTATCAACTTTTTACAAGAGGGAGTAATAACTTTTCTTTTCCTCGGTCACAGGTCACTTTCTTGGCAACAATACAGTCATTGATGTACTTCGTCGCCAGGGATACGAGGTGGAGCACACTCCCGCTGGGCAGCCCATAAACAGGTAAATCAACTGGTCAGAAGCCATTTAACAGATGCACATCATCAAGTGGCACCATTGGCGGTAGTTCTGTGCACAGGACTCTAGCATTTCATCTGCTGCTTCCACATTTTAGATTATATTGCTGATAACACCCACTCCCCAGCAGCCTGCCGGCCACCAATGGTGGAGTGTTGAAAAGGCCAACTTAGACAGGGCTCATACCTCCTGCTGTGAAGCATGTAGTGCACTCTACCATGGTGCGCCGCGGGTGGCTATCTCATCTGAAATCTGTGTTCTTGTTCCTGTGTGCGATTGAAGGAGTGAATCTAGTTTAACACAGGCCCTGCGTTTGATGACGGATTAGGAGCCCGAGATGAACCTCCATTTGAACCATTCAGTCCTGACTGCTGTCAAGGGCTGACAAAGACCTGGATGTGCATGCGCCACGGCTATTCAAAAGCAATTATACCTTCAAATATACATCTCCGAAAATGTTTTATTGTCCAGTGTTGGGCTGGGTTGTGTGCTTTCCCTCATATCGCCTCAGATTTTATACCCAGTCATTGTGTTGATTCACTGAGGTTTTATGGGAGTGTTTTTGAGTCTGCATGTTAAGTGCTTTGTGACTATTAGGGGTTTGATTGACCACTTTAGAGATGGCCATTGGCTCATTACAAGAACACTTTTTTAATCATGAGTTTCTTTTCTCTTCTTGGTTCATTTTAAATTGTTCACTTCTTTTATCAACAATTATCTTTGCACTGTATGAACCCCTTTATGCAATTGTTCATTTAGCTAATGCACTTGCTTTATTTTGCAAATTACAAAGAAATACTGAAGAAAGGAAAAAGTTTGAAGATGTCATTTTAATGTCAATTATAAATAGTTTTCCAGTTATGCACACAGGAAGCAATAAGGTAAACTTCCAAAATGATACAATTTTGCTATCAAATTCCATATTTTAGTGCATTAGTGAACTTCATTGACCCAGTCATGGATTCCTTTAGATTACTCTTATCATTGCACTCACCCCTAGCCTACCACTGTAATGAATGTTAGCTTTGTTAGGGTGTACGATGATATACCGCAAGGTTTCGTCTTGCGATACGTTATCGAGTCACTGGCGCCAAATATTGATTTTTTTTAATTTATTGATTTATTTATATTGCAACATACAAGACATGACAAAAACAATATATATATATATATATATATATATATATATACACACACACACACACGTGTGTGTGTGTGTGTTAAGAAAAGCCACTGTGCAGTGTACACTTTGTTTTACTTGGCTCTCATTCATGTGAAAATGATTGACAATGTTTTGTAATTCCTGTGAAATGGATTCAGTGCAGTCAATGAATTTTGAATTTCTTCAGTGACACAGATATCATAATGTATCGTGGATGAAATTTCCCACGATATATCGATTATTGCAGAGTCGCTGTATGGCGATAATATCATTATCGTGGGCAAAAATATCACGATATATCTTATCGCGAGGTACCTGGCGATACCCAGCCCTGTTGCTTTGCATTGAACCTCCATAAAAGCTGCAGTTTTACAAACTCTCTGACTCCTGCTTTTCCATTTTGATGCTCATCAAGTTCAAGTTTTTTTTTCTTCCTGCCTCAAGGACAGAATCTTCATTACTGCCATGAGAAAGAGTTGATTCATTTTGTGTAAATCATCTCTCAGTGGACGTAATATACTGATGGATTGGTTACAATTACCATGTCTGATTTCTTAAACTGAAACAAAACACAAAGGAAGACCTGAGATAACCTGCAAATGTTGATACTTGATGACTGCTAAAAAACTTACCATTATAGTTTGGCATTTTCCATGAATGGTTTTATTGGGGATTATCTTTTGTTTATTTACTTATTTATTTAACATAAATTTCATACATTATGAATGCCTTGGTTAATCGGAATTTTTTTATTTTATATATTCTGATATCTGTTTTAAGTTTAATTTTTGCTATATTTTTATCATTAATTGCCAGGTTTTCATATTTCCACCACATATTTCCACTAATTTCCTTTATAGGCTATTAAATATTTGTTTTTTTGTGCTTTTTTACAACATTCGATTATGTTATTATATCCAGATCTTTAATTACTCTCTATTTAATTTACTATTTCATTGAAATAAATCAATTTAATTATTTATATTATCAATGAAAATTTGAAACCAAACAAAGGAGCCTTTTTACCCAAATCTATAATTTAATCTATAATAAGATTAATGCTGTAGTTCCCAAACTGGCCTTGCCAAATATTGAGCATGTAAAATAGACATGTTTTTTTTTTTTTTTTTTTTTTTAACTCAAATAACTTTATTATTACTGTTCTATAATATGTGATTGTTGTTCTTATGAGTTTTTAAGAACAGTCAACATTTTTACTTTTTCAATAAAGGTTCATTTTTGTACTTATTTTGTTGGATTGTTGTCGTAATGAAATAAGGTGAAAATGTTTTATTCATCAAAGCAGGCACAACAGAAAAAAGTATGGGAACCACTGAAAAAATAGATAAATGGTTTGGGGGTATATTGATTGATTGATTGATTGATTGATTGATTGATCATTGGAACATTTAACGGACACAACAAAATAAATGTAGGTCATTAGATACTATGCAGAGCTTCTATTATAGAAATATGAAGTTTGTGTATGGGCTGAAATTTCAGCCACTAGGAACTGAATTTCAGTAGTTTGTATCGAATTTGAAAGTAAGAACTTGAAATTGAATTTGCTGTTTTGAAATTGAATTAGCACCTTGAAATTATATTTGTTCCTGTTTCCTGTATATATGGTCACACCCTCAATGGAGTTTGTGTTGATGTAAACAGGAGTTCCATGAATTAGTGATTGATTGCTCAACCTCACGGGCCGCATGTGCGTCTCTGTGTCGGGAAACTGAATTTGAGAAGCAGAAATATATTGAATCTACGAATATGATTATTGTTTTTCAAAAGGAAAAAAAATACAAATTCAAGTTACTAAATCAGTTTCAAAACAGTAAATTCAATTTCAAGTTGTTACTTTCGAATTAAATACCATCTATTGAAATTCAGTTTCTAGTGGCACAAATCTCAGCCCATATCTGTGTCTTTCATTACAATATTTTCTCGTAATGAACTTACAGAAAGTTTATAAATAAACATGAAACACATGATCATGAAATACATTGTTTGCTTTCTCGCCTGAATCCTTTGTGACATGTATCGCACAGGAAGTCACCAGAGTCCGATGACCACCACGACTACTCCCTACCCCTGCAGCCTTTCCTTCATGAGCTTGCCCACAAGGAGGAAAATCAGGGGGATCCTCTGGAGGAGGATCTGTTACCTCACATGATTCTACCGCCGGATAGCCTGGAGCTGCTGGAGAAAGCAGAGAGAAAGATGATGAAGAAAAAGAGACGGAATAAGCAGAAAAAAGAGCGTCACCGACATTTTAATGACCTCTGGGTTCGCATTGAGGAGAGGTAAGACAACAAGTGTTGTGTGCCAACAACAGTAGACTATAGTAGAGAACAAAAGGAAGTGAAAGGATATAATTATGATAAGTCAGGGTAGACAGACAGAAGATGACAGAGATGAGAGTGGAAATTGGTGGTGTCTAATTCAGACTTGCCTGTAGAGGGAAACTGACACTTCCTGGTGTGGTGCTGCAGGCTCAGACTGCCTCCATATCACATCTCCATACCATGCACATTGATGCACATACACACTCACTGCCTTCAATGGGGAATGGGTCTAGACTAGTTCAACACAGGTGTAAGTGACTTGGATTGGGAAATGGCAACCGGAGAGCTCCTGCTAAGTATCCGGCCTCGCTCTCACAGTCGCTCCAGGCAGGGACTAACCGGTCAACAAAACAAGCTCACCTTTCACATCAGGTGTGGTTTACTGTTTTGACACATTTCCGATTTGTGGTGGCGGAAAAATTAGGTTTTAACAAGTATGATTATGCACTTAACAAAGAAGATCATTACAGGAAATTATGTTTTTTTTTTTTTTGAGTTGGGAAATCAAAGTCCAACAGCTTTCATTTACACAAACCGGTATTTAACAGCTTATAGTTTCTGTTCACTTAAATATATAAATACGCAAAGAAAATGTGATGAAGTAAACTAGGGAAACACAAAGTTTTTGAATACAAGATTGAAAAAACAGGATTCAATCACTCAATCAATGAATCAATCTTTATTTATATAGCACAAATTACAACAAAGGTCATCTCGTAGCGCTATCAAAATATGAAATTCATAATAATAAGGAAGGATTGCGTGGTAGTCCCATTGAAGTCAAACAAAATAACTTTAAACATAAAGAACATAGTTAATGTATTTTCTGTGCCGACCTAAGCAAAAAAACAGCTATTTAAAGCACAAAATTTCAACCATTGCCAGACAATACTCGGCGCCTGGAGGCAGCCATTTTTAAACTCTCTACGTAAACACTTCACCATGTCATCAGTTCATTTTACAAAATATGATTTCGTAAGCTGGAAGAAAATCTGCTGGCACCAACCTTGTTTGTTTATTATTCATTTCTGTACTTTCTGCAATCAAGCATGAGGTCGGTTCAGATTCAGGAAGTAGTGCCTTCCTACATGCTAGTGTTTTGTTCAATGCGTGGCCCATTTTAATATACATGTCATCACAGAACGAGTACGCCTTAAAATAATACAACTGTTAACTATTCACCTCCGAACAGTGCCTAGCAGCCAATATGTTAGCGTCGATTATACTCTAGCCACTGACTTAAAAAATAAATAAATAAATACATTTAATGCTTATAGGTGTAAATTGGCACAGGACTAAATGTGAAAATAAATTACATTAATTATGTTCTTAGTCACAAGTTAAAAGAATGTAATATTTGACTATCTTCTGATAGTCATTCCTAATGACAGCTCCCTAATCAAGGATGTGCTAAATCAAATGAATGTTTTAAGGTGTTACTTCTTACCTGTACTTTACTCAGTCAACAGACGAGCATGTGTTTACATTGTAAATTTAGCACTCAAAGAGATGGTGGACAATAATTAAATTAAATTCATATTATGTATAACACAGAATTTAACCCTCAAGATTCATATAGTATAGAATGTTATTTACATTGGAAATCCATAAAATGTAGTGCCTATCTGTTTTTTTTAAGAGGGTTGTTCTTCTCATGAGTGTTTTTTCTCCTGAAATACAACATTTTTAGCTTCAAACTCAGAGGTTTGCTGACCCACTATGACACAAACATAATACAAATACCCCTAGAAAACTCTCTGCAACTAATGGTAGTTGTTCCAATGACAGACTTTAGCTTCCTTAACCTGTAAAGTGGTCGATAAACCCTGAAAGCAGTATATTCATGCAAATGTTCTTGACTCAAATTCACCCATTTTTCTCTTAACACTCCATTTAGTTCCTTTGTGGGCGATGACATTGACCTGTTTTAGTTGCTAAGCTATAGCTAAGCAAGGGCATGGTTAATTGCTATTGGCAATAGCATTTCAGGGCATTTTAAACCTTGTTTTAAATGAACTCCTACATCCATGTGTCCGGGAAAGGTAACAGGAAATTTAGTTAGAGCTTATGTAAGCCTTATGTGCAAATACTCTTCAGGGTATTTTACAGAAAATGGTAAAAATATTGGTAAACATTGGAGTTTTATTTTATAAGTATTAGCTTAATAAACAGTTCATGCTATTACTTCTGAATTTTGGCTTAATTTGATTGAAATAATTCCTTGCAGACATATGTAACTCTATGTGGATGATCTTGTAGGGATTTTTCCATCTACAGTATTCACTATTCAAATTCAGCACTGGAAAAATGGCTCCATCCAGGCCTGTTCTCCATAAAAACAGAGGAGGTTTGTGAACATTTGTGTACATTTTGTCTGCAGAGATGTGTTTTTCTTCTTCTCCGAGAGCCTGCATTTTCAACGGAACGGAAACAGACTGTTTGTGTATGCATGCTACAAAGTGCAGTCGCTGCGTGTCTTTGTATATTTTAATGTCTGAAAAGGTGGCCCAGAAAAGAGAGGGGCGAGGCAGGTACCTGGAAAAAAAGAAAAAAACAGGAGCTGCCATATTTCCACAACTCACTACATCACTATATGACGCGTGGCCACACAGCGATGTCACACCTGGTTTCCATACAACTCTTCAGAACTTTAAATCTTGAGAAAATTGGTTGAGTTGAAAAGGAATAATTTTATTTTACAAACTTGCCTCAACAGTTAAAGCTGATATCTGGAGTTTCTGAGAAATCTATGTTTATGTATCATTCTTTTGAATGTGAAAAAATACCTAACTAGTGTTTTACTATGGGCTGCTACCGGTCGTCATTCATATACATTAATGTATTTAAGTTCCTCCTTTGTCCTATTGACCCTTATACAAATAGAAACGATCGCCGACTGTGCCCAGCCAATAGGCTTTGACTTCCTGTTTTTGAGTCTGTCAATCAAAGTGAATGCGTTACTGTGCACGGAAACAAGGCCGCGCGTCACAACAGCAAACAGGTAAATATGATTTTGGCTCTTACCTGACCTACAGTATAGACCTATATCAATGCGACCTTGTTATGTTCCACGATGCACGTGCAGAAAAGTAGAGGCGTGGCTTCTGCTAGATTGCAGAGACATTGGGAGGAAGTGAGGCTGTTTAGGGTGGGACATCAAGACGTTTCTCAGAAACTCCGGATATCAGCTTTAAGCAAAAGAACACTTTCCTTTTAGCCGTTCATTAAATCAGATGCTTGAAAATATTGCACATTTAGAAAATATTCTAAATATTTAGAAAATATTCTAAATGTGCAAACTGCTGGTTTAGAGCATTTTCTCATATTTTAGTTAGGCCCGTTCACCTGCACACTCCTGCGCAAACTTCGGCCAAGCACCAAATATCCTCTTTGCTGGATATCGGCAGCTAGGTGGATCAGTGATCATATTATCATTCACACTTTCCGAAGGGCTACCAGTTAGAAAACAATTTCTTAAATACTAAATATTCACAGTTTCACTTTAATTAGAGGCTAAGATAATAAGGAAGGCTAGCAGTAACTTAAAAAGGTAGGAAACATTTATTTTTCAACATGCAACACTTTCTTTTTTGTTTCATTACCATCTTCCTATTTTACTAGCTACTAACAAACAACATTTAACTGATCGTATAACATGTAACATAACATTTGTCACATATAATAATTATGTCACGTTTTTAAAAATACATTATATTATATATAACATACCACAACCCAAACACCAAATCTGCAGCACTTAAAGCCGCTCTACTTATCCTTGAACCATGACAGGGGGGCATGGCTGAATTTGAACCGTAACTCCCGCCCCCCACTCTGATAATCCCTCCCAGTCTCCTCCTCTCTGGAAGTGCACGAAATCGCGTACGAGACCTGAACGTGCACTACTGGTAAAACACGTCACCACGCCTAAGGCACACCTGTGCAATAATCATGCTGTCTAATCAGCGTCTTGATATGCCACACCTGTGAGGTGGGATGGATTATCTCTGCAAAGGAGAAGTGCAGATTTAGACAGATTTGTGAACAATTTGTGAGAAATAGGTCTTTCGTGTATATAGAAAATGTTTTAGATTTTTTAGTTCAGCTCATGAAAAATGGTAGCAAGTAAAAACAAGTGTTGCGTTTATATATTTGTTCAGTGTATTTTTATTTATTTCTTTTATCTTAATTATTATTGCTATTATTTATTTATTTACTGTTAAAGGGATTGATTTCTGTGTATTAAACTCATTTGTGTATATGTATCAATATGCCCATCGCAAGGGGAATAGACTTATGGGATAAAAGGGGGGGATGTGTTCATGATATAACATTGTAATTAAGAAATTAGACTGTAATCACTAACCAAATATGAATAAATAGTTGATCACAAAAAAAAAAAAAATTAATCTTGTTTTTTCTTTGTTGTCTTTACAGCTCTGTGGTCCAGTCCCCACCTCCCCCAATGGTTCGAATCATCAACGGTTACATCACAGTGCAGCCGCCTCACAGAGTGCAAGACCACTACCACCATATACCTTCATCATCACCATCACCATCCTCCCGCTCCTCATTTTCCCTCATCTTCGTCAGCTTGCTGCTTATAGTAATTTCACGGACATGGACTACGCTCCTCTAGCAGAGAACTTGTGCTTCCTACTCTGTAAATGCTTCAAAAGACTGAAAATGAAGAACACAAATTGACAGGATGGAAATTGGCTAAAAAAGCAACCAAACAGTTGTGTTAGTCGAGAAAATGTCTTCCAAACTCAGGCTTTGATGATGAGTTTGTTAAAGCATGTCTCATGAGGTTTTCCAGAACATGCAGTCTCTGTTTTCTTAGACTTCACAGGAAGAGAGGACAGGAAGGAAAAGTGATGGAGGAAGTATTATTAGACATCTCCAAGAGATTACACAACATCAGATGCCTGATGGATTACACTGTCACAGTAGACTCATTATTCTACGTTTAGTTCCTCAGAGGATTTGTGATCCTACTGAAGTCAGCCTTCAGCAAAAGAAAAACCGAATATCACAACCATTGCTGGATATCAAATACCTTCCAACTGGAACCAGATGTCCTTTGTGCAAGTGTGAGTGCAACAGTGTGTGCGTGTGTGTGTGTGTGTGTGTGTTGGATTGTGTGTGCTTGACAAACTAAAGTCTCATGGCTCCTATATCCCTTGGGCTTGCAAACACAGGTGTTCTTCTTCAGACTTTTTTTATTTTTATTTATTCTTCCATTTTAGAAGAATTTGTTCATTGTTGCATTCAAACCTGCTGCAGGAGAAAAATATGTACATTTTGTTTCTAAATATTAGAGATGTATTTTAGGATAATAAAATGAGAAATATCTAAAGCAATGTTCTGTTGTTCATAAAAGTATATTTTTAGATATGCAGTATATTTTAAAAAAAGAAAATCAGGTGAGAACAACCACCATAGCCTGCGCCATGTGTATCATGAAAGTGACGGGTTTTTTTTTTTTTTTTAAAGGGAGGATTGTGTGGTTGTGTTTTAGCGTTATCACCCACTTTTTTTTTTCTTTACATTGTCATCATCAGTTTAATTTATTTAGCCACAATAGTTTATCTGTAACCTCATAACACACAACAAACATTCAAAAATATAATTTTACATGCTAATAATAATAATAATAATAAAAAAATGTATTTAAATATATTCTAAGTGAAAACGTGCAGCAATACGTTTTAAGTGTTTCATTTATGGCATGTCGTGATTGTCATACTGTTACCATGGCAGCAATAAAATCTAGATTACAATCTGACTTTTATGCTCATTTATTTATTCATCTAATTTAGATGGCAATATTTTTCTGACAAGCCTTTTTGATCACTATTTACTAAATGCCATTCTGTAAGCCAATGTTTATTTTTACTGAAACGTGACTAATTATTCAAAGTGTTGCAGATCTGGTGTATGGTCAGTGGTATGTTATATATATATGGGATCGAACCCCCAACCTCTCGATCAGAAGACGACCCTCCACGACCTGAGCCACGGTCGCCCTTAACCTCTTAACCTCTAATTACGTGAACATTTAGTATTTAGGACAGGGTACCCAAATTCTTTTCATTGAAGGGCCAATAATTAATTGTGGTAGAGGGCTGCGGGCTAACTTGAACTAAACATTCAAGTTGCAGGGCCTGAAATGAGATATGCCGATAAGGTAACAAATAAACACACAGGGGCAGATTCCCAAAAGGTTTAGGGGTATTAAAACGTGTGCAACGTCACTCCACGCACTAATAAGGAAGACAAAGCCCAGGGAATCAGGACTGTGCGTTTTCAGCACCTCAGAATGTGCCCTCATTCTATTTAGCGCATTTCCCTCTAATTAATATGCATAGTAGGCGCATCTCCCAGGGGGAGCAAAATATGGGAGGAGGAAATGCAAATAAATGAATACAGGGGACGCAATGCGATTCATAAAATCTGGAACTGTTTGCGGTGAGAGTTTAAGCAGTTGACAGAAAACACAGCGGAGAAGGAAAAAAGGCTCCAGTTGTGTGTGTGTGTGGACGTGCGACCCCGGCGGCTGTGGTGCAGATGGTCCCTGTGGGCAGATTTTTTTTCTTATAAATCATTGTACTGTATTACATACATTTTTATAATTTGAAATATATCAAAAAATAAAATAACAATTTCAAGCGGGCCAAAACTAATTGCTTGAGGGCCAACTTTGGCCCCCTTCTTTCTAGTATACAGTGTACCTATGAAGTAGCTCACAGTTTCAGAAAGGTTGGTGATCCATGAACTGGACTATGACTAATTAGAAAATATACAAATATATTGATATGTTTTACAGTTAACAAAAACTAAACTATTATATACAAATGGGACAAAATCCAATCAGGAATAAGTTTCTTTTTGAAGGTATCTAATCATAACTACTTTTGTTGCGTGGAAGGCGGGAAAAACCGGTACGTTTTTGGGGACGTAAGAAGACGGCTCATGCGGTCTTACACATTAATCACATTCAATTAGTCTGTGTGTATTTAGAAACATTAATACCATTCCATATCAGGTTGATAAATAGTAATCATTAAAATAAATGCATAAACTCATGCTTTATATTTGAGTCAACTATATCTGTAACCGATTTAGTCGACTAAAATGTTAATGTCAGTTAGTTGACTAAAACTAAAACTGAAATAATCCTGATGATTACATTTTGACTAAAATTAAGTTAAATTTTATTCAAAAGACTATGACTAAAACTAAATAAAAAGACTGCAGTAAACTGAGTAAATCTCTTGGTAAACATGGGGTGCAAAAGGGATACTAGCCGCCCTTTCCTTTTTCTACTTGCTTATTCACATGCCCACTGACTTTATATCCTGGGATTAAATACATCAAAGTCTCTGTATTTCCAAAGCATGATGTGGAAAATCAAAACAAAGTAGTTAATGGGTGCTAGCACACACGTCTGCCTTTATCCGGGGTTCACGGCATGTTTCTGTGACATTAATGTGCTCTGATAAGACTCCCGTTTGATGTGTGCATGTGGTCTGGAACAAATAAGACAGCTGTGTTGCTGCAAATGGTGCTCATGCAGGAAACAAACCGGAAATCTTGAGTTTAACAGATCTTTTACAAGAGATGAGAGTTAATTGATTTGTTGTTGCTACGGATTATGCCCACCTGGAATGTCACTTCTTTGTGTGAGGTTGGAGGGCGATGTCCTCTTGATGTATCAATGAAACATGTCAATTATAATACGATATATCCTGTTGTCTTTTCAATTGAGTTGTAAGTCGCTGGAAAAAGATCGAGCCTTGAACAAAAAAAAGGAAAAAAATACTATTTCACCGAAATACAACGTTGGTAGGCCACTTAGAAAAATGGTAACAGTCCCTGGCATCAGAAATACTACAAACAGAGGTGTAAAGAGTACTATCCTACGGAAGTAGAAGTACTATTACTTGATTAAAATTTTTAAGTACAAGTACAAGTAAGTCATACATAAAAAAACTTAAGTACAAGTAAAAAGTAGTTCAATTAAATAGTGCTCAAAGTAAAAATTACTAGTTACTCTTGTTATCTCATGTATAAACTTAAAAAGAAAGGGACCAGTTGGAACTTTATTCTTTATATTAAAGCTGATATCCAGAGTTTCTGAGAAACGTCTCGATGTCCCGCCCTCAACAGCTCCACTTCCTCCCACTACCTCTGCCAATCTACCAGAAGCCACGCCTCTACTTATCTGCACGTGCATCGCGGAACATAACAAGGTCGCATCGAGTCGTATTGATATAGGTCTATGGGTCAGGTAAGAGCCAAAATCATATTTACCTGTTTGCTGTTGTGACGCGCGGCCTTGCTTCCGTGCACAGTAACGCCTTCACTTTGATTGACAGTCTCAAAAACAGGAAGTCGAAGCCTATTGGCTGGGCGCACTCGGCGATCAGTTCCATTTGTATAGGGGTCTATAGGACAAAGGAGGGACTTATATACATTAATGTATATGAATGACCACCGGCAGTAGACCATAGTAAAAGACTAGACAAGTTTTTTTTTTTCGCATTTCATATATAAACAAAGATTTCTCTGAAACTCCAGATATCAGCTTTATTACAAATCATCCATCCATTTTCTGACCCGCTTGTTCCTTTTTTCAGGGTCGTGGGGCTATATATATATATATATATATATATATATATTATATTATTTTTTGTACTTTCACAATGTCCTTTGATCATTTTAAAACAAAAAAGTAATAATTTACTCTGTAACGGTTGGGTGTAGAAATATAACAAATTACTTTACTTCTTTTAAAACATACTTAAGTACAAGTAAAATTACTGATTTAGAAATAAAATCAAAAAAAGTACAAGTACCCATAAAAGCAACTCAGTTACAGTAACATGAGTGCTTGCAATCCTTTACTTTCACCTCTCACTGTAAAGCATCTGATTATAAAACTGAAAAGCCACATTTAATTAGGGCTAGCTCAACTTAGTAGCATCAACAAATACAAACTCGCAATAAGGTCAGTACCTTAATAATCATGATTTAGCTTAGGGCCGATAGCTAAAAAGAGCAATACAAAATTAGCATTGTTTTGAAAGCTAAGATAAGCATACATTTTAAAAGTAATTTAGCATCTTAATCTATTTTTACGATTCAAGAGTTGATTCAACTTTGCCCATTAGCTTATTTACAGATAGCTTACAACACATTTCAGGTTCTGAAAACTGGGAAAACTGTCCCCCCCAAAACAAATGCTGCGTTCACACCGAATGAGTCTTCTGCGGCGCCGCATGAAACGTACCGCAGGGTCCGCAGGATAAAAAAAATGTCCCCATTCGCTTCATATGTACGTCTGAAGCAAAGCACCGCCCACCAGCACCACATCCAACTCTGTGAGTTTCACTTCCTGTTACGAATGGTGAGACTCAGGTGCAGGTCAACAAGACACGACTTCAAATTGCATACAATAAGTTTTAATAAACAACCAGCCAAAATACAAAAACAACCAGAAACAAAACAAATGCTATACTACACAAAAATATCCTAACAAAAAACAACTTCAATGAGCGAAAAGTACCAACTGAATAAAAAGCTTAACTGGGGTGCAGCAGAGTATGAGGGAAAGGAAGTCCGGCAAATGTCAGTGGCAGGTGGATTGCTGACGGGGTGATGGAGGGTGAGTGGTGAAGCTGCGGAAGTCCGGGTGTAGGGATCCAGGGAGTTTGCAGGGGTGCAGAGGGGAAGGAAATCCGGAGTTTGTCCTGTCTTGTCCACAGAGGGTAGAGGAGGGTTTGGAGGCCAGAGTGTGCAGAGTTCCAACTGAGAAAATAAAGATAAAGGTAAGCTTTGGCAACAGATCTACAAACAAACTGATTTTTGAGGTCAGACACTGACGATTCAGCTTTACAGTCCGACGAGGAACTGAAGTCCAGAGTGAAGCTTTATTCAGTGGAGAAGATCAGACCCAGGTGCACTTCATCAGCTGATTGGTAGACAATCCACCTGCCAAGCTGCCACCCACCTAGAGAGAACAGAGACTGCACTACCTGGCTTCCGAGCCAGAGGGCGTGACAGTACCCCCCCTCCTACGTGCACCTCCAGGTGTACGAAGCAACCGGTCAGGATGCCGCTGGCGAAAATCCCGGACAAGGGCAGGATCCACAATAAAACGCCGGGGTACCCAGCTCCGCTCCTCCGGACCATACCCCGCCCAGTCCACCAAATACTGCAACCCACGACCACGTCGCCGGACATCCAACAGGCGACGCACCGAATAGACGGGACCACCGTCCACCATCCTGGGTGGAGGAGGGGGATGGACAGGGGGGGCCAGCGGGCTCTCCTTAACCAGTCTAACCTGGGAGACGTGGAATGTAGGATGGATTTTCATAGAGGCAGGTAGTGTAAGGCGCACCGCACTGGGATTAATGACACGCTCAATAATAAAGGGACCCACAAACTTGGGAGCCAGTTTCTTGGATTCCACCTTAAGCGGAAGATCCTTAGCCCTAAGCCAAACCTTTTGTCCAGGGGAGTAGACAGGAGCGGGAGATCTACAACGGTTGGCTTGCTCCTCCATCCTCCGTGAAGCCTTCAGCAGTGAAATTCTGGCTCTTTTCCAGGTACGCTCACATCTGCGAAGGAAGGACTGAAGCGAGGGGATTGCAATCTCCCGTTCTTGGGAGGGAAACAATGGTGGTTGGTAACCTACAGAGCACTGAAACGGAGAGAGACCTGAGGAGGCATTAGACAAAGAGTTATGGGCATATTCAATCCATGGTAAGAGACTGCTCCAGGCAGAGGGGTTATCCGAGGTCATGCATCTGAGAAATGTCTCGAGGGATTGATTAGCACGTTCTGTCTGTCCATTAGATTGAGGATGGAAACCCGAAGTAAGACTAACTGATGCTCCAAGAGCAGAACAAAAGGTTTTCCATACCTCCGAGGTGAACTGGGGTCCACGGTCCGAGACTATGTCAGCTGGGATGCCATGGAGCCGAAAAACATGGAGGATGAGGAGGTCAGCGGTCTCTCTTGCAGAGGGCAACTTTGGAAGAGCAATGAAGTGAGCAGTCTTAGAAAAACGATCAATAATCGTGAGAATAGCAGTGTTGCCGTGAGATGGAGGGAGTCCAGTAACAAAGTCAACTGCTATATGCGACCAAGGGCGATGTGGAATAGGCAGGGGTTGGAGATAACCGGAACTGGGCTGATTTGGGGTCTTATTAGTGGAACAGACGGTACATGCAGCCACAAACTCACGAGTATCCTTTTTCATGGATGGCCACCAGAACCTTTGCCTTAACACTTCCAACGTCCGAGTGGCTCCGGGGTGGCAGGTCAGACGGGAGGCATGAGCCCATAAAAGCACCTGGGGACGAACAGAACCTGGGACAAACAGGCGATTAGGAGGACCCCCGCCAGGGTCCGGATGTTGCTCCTGAGCTCTCCGAACTTGGGATTCAATCTCCCAGACCAAGGATCCAACTACACATGATTTGGGAAGAATGTGTTCTGGCTCACCTGGCGAGTCCGGGACTGCAAACTGGCGGGACAGAGCATCAGGCTTGACATTCCTGGATCCGGGTCGATAGGTGAGGGAGAACTTGAAACGTCCAAAAAAGAGTGTCCAGCGGGCCTGGCGGGCATTTAGACGTTTGGCAGAACGAATATACTCCAGATTCCTGTGATCTGTCCAGACTATGAAGGGTTGTTCTGCTCCCTCCAGCCAATGGCGCCATTCCTCCAATGCCATCTTCACTGCCAGTAACTCCCGATCGCCGACGTCATAATTCCTCTCTGCAGGTGACAAACGCCGAGAGAAGAAAGCACATGGATGTAACTTTTTATCTGAGGGAGAACGTTGAGAGAGAACCGCCCCCACCCCTGTGTCAGAAGCATCAACCTCCACAATGAACTGAAGTTGGGAATCGACTTGCGTGAGGATGGGAGCGGATACAAACCGATCTTTCAGATCTTGGAAGGCTTGATCTGCCTCGGGTGTCCAAACAAAAGTCCTCTTGATGGAGGTGAGCGAAGTCAAGGGTGCAGCTATCCGGCTATAGTTCCTGATAAAACGTCTGTAGAAGTTAGCAAAACCAAGAAAGCGTTGCAATTGCTTACGGTTTTCCGGAGTGGGCCAGTCCTTGACAGCGGTCACCTTCTGGGGATCCATCTTGACCTCTCCTGCAGAAATGATATAACCAAGAAATGAAACAGAGGATTTGTGGAACTCACACTTTTCTGCTTTGACAAACAAGCGGTTCTTGAGCAGCCGCTCTAGAACCAGGTGAACATGTTGAATATGTTCTTCGGGGTTGCGGGAGAAGATGAGGATGTCATCCAGATATACAAAGACAAACCGGTTCAACATGTCTCTGAGGACGTCGTTGATCAGATTCTGGAAGACGGCAGGAGCATTGGTGAGTCCAAAAGGCATGACCAAATATTCAAAGTGGCCAAGTGGAGTGTTGAAGGCAGTCTTCCACTCGTCTCCTTGTCGGATACGGATGAGGTGGTAAGCATTACGCAGATCAAGCTTGGTAAAGATTGTAGCACCGTGCAAGGGGGTAAAGGCAGAGTTAATCAGAGGTAGCGGATATGTATTTTTAACAGTGATGTCGTTAAGTCCCCGGAAATCGATACAGGGTCGTAAGGTCTTATCTTTCTTAGCCACAAAGAAAAAACCAGCCCCCACCGGCGACGATGATGGTCTGATAATTCCGGCTGCCAGAGATTCGCGGATGTATGTCTCCATGGCGGCTTGTTCGGGCTTTGACAGGTTGTACAGTCTGCTGGTAGGTAATGTCCCCCCCTGTATCAAGTTAATAGCACAATCATAAGGGCGATGTGGTGGTAAAGACAGAGCCCTTTCCTTGCTAAAAACTGGTGCTAAGTCATGGTACTCACTGGGAATCAAATCCAACTGAACTGGAAATTCCGGAGTCAGTGGGGAGATACCAATGGGGGTCAAGGCAGACTGGAGGCAGGTTTCGTGGCAGCGAGGATCCCATGTGGTGATTTCTTTTCTTTTCCAGTTGAATTGGGGGTTATGTGACTGGAGCCATGAAAAACCTAATACCATAGGAGGTTGGGGATGATCTATCAGATTGAATGTGATAACTTCTCGATGATTACCGGCTAAAACTAGCGTAACAGGAACGGTCTGCTGCTGTACCTGGGCGAGATGCAGACCATTAAGGGCTCGAACTTCTAAAGGGGTTCTAAGGGTGACCAGAGGAATGTCCATCTGCTTAGCAAGACGTCGATCCAAAAAACTCTCTTCGGCTCCAGAGTCAATCAGGGCTTGAACCGGAAGGGACTGGGACTGCCAACAAAGACATGCGGAAATTAGAAGAAGAGGTAGGGAGTTCATGGTTGTTTGGCTCACCCATATCTCCCCGACTACCGATGAGCCTGATCTTTTTCCTTCCGCTGGGGACATGCAGCAATGAAGTGACCGGCCCTGCCACAATACATACAGGCATTCGTATCTCGTCGATGCTGCTTCTCCTGGGCAGAGAGTTGTGTGCGGCCCAACTGCATAGGCTCTGGATCAGGGTCAGGACGAGGAGAGGAAGGGAAGACCGGTGACTTGAAAGCAGGAGAGGACCCGGACGCTTCTGAGCGCCGATTTCTTTCTCTGCGTCGCTCCCTCATGCGGTTGTCCATCCGAGTGGCCAAGGCGATTAACTGGTCCAGATCGGCAGTTTCATCTCGGGTGGCAAGTTCGTCCTTAATGGAATCATGGAGGGCTGCATAGAAGGCTCCCTGAAGAGACTGGTCGTTCCATCCACTGCTGGCCGCCAGGGTGCGGAATTCCACAGAGAGCTCAGCCACACTGCGATTTCCCTGTCGGATTGACAGTAGCCGATGTCCCGCATCCTTCCCTTCAACAGGGTGGTCAAACACTTTTTTCATTTCATTTACAAAGGACTGATATGAATTGCAGATTGCGTCTTGTCTATTCCAAACTGCTGTCCCCCAGTCTCTAGCTGACCCAGAAAGCAAACTGATCAAAAAGGCTACTCTAGACCTTTCTGTAGAATAAGATGAAGGCTGGAGATCAAATACTAAAGATACCTGAGTTAAAAAAGCTTGGCAAGAGTTAACATCCCCGCTAAACCGTTCGGGAACCGGAACAAAAGGTTCACGGGCAGGTGGAGTGACAGCAGGACTAGCAACAGGTGCAGAATTAGCTACAGCACCCACTGACTGAGAACCACCGCCTAACTGTGCTACTTTTGAAGTGAGCAGTGAAACCTGCTTCAACAAAGCATTATTGCTGTCCACTAGGGTGCGAAGCAGCGTCTCGTGCTGACCTAAAAGGGTTCCCTGATCAATTATAGCCTTCTGTAAAGGACTCCCCGATTGTGCTGCTTCAGTGCCGGTCTCGTTGCCTGCTGAGTTCATCATGGTCGGACTGTACTGTTACGAATGGTGAGACTCAGGTGCAGGTCAACAAGACACGACTTCAAATTGCATACAATAAGTTTTAATAAACAACCAGCCAAAATACAAAAACAACCAGAAACAAAACAAATGCTATACTACACAAAAATATCCTAACAAAAAACAACTTCAATGAGCGAAAAGTACCAACTGAATAAAAAGCTTAACTGGGGTGCAGCAGAGTATGAGGGAAAGGAAGTCCGGCAAATGTCAGTGGCAGGTGGATTGCTGACGGGGTGATGGAGGGTGAGTGGTGAAGCTGCGGAAGTCCGGGTGTAGGGATCCAGGGAGTTTGCAGGGGTGCAGAGGGGAAGGAAATCCGGAGTTTGTCCTGTCTTGTCCACAGAGGGTAGAGGAGGGTTTGGAGGCCAGAGTGTGCAGAGTTCCAACTGAGAAAATAAAGATAAAGGTAAGCTTTGGCAACAGATCTACAAACAAACTGATTTTTGAGGTCAGACACTGACGATTCAGCTTTACAGTCCGACGAGGAACTGAAGTCCAGAGTGAAGCTTTATTCAGTGGAGAAGATCAGACCCAGGTGCACTTCATCAGCTGATTGGTAGACAATCCACCTGCCAAGCTGCCACCCACCTAGAGAGAACAGAGACTGCACTACCTGGCTTCCGAGCCAGAGGGCGTGACACTTCCTGCTGAAGCGAGGAGCTGTGCTCCTTTTTCTCCTCTCATAAACATAAACCACCAGTGAAAAAAGCCGGTGTGATTAGCGGCTAATGCTAACCTAGCTCAGTGCCGACTTTCAAAGATGAAAACTACAGAGAGAACTTTTACCTGCTTCTACCACCTCCTCACTGATTCTCCTCCACGCCAAATCCTTCTTCGTCCGGTCCTGGTTATAAAGGCTATGTTACAGCTCCAGGTGGTCACACACAGTTTCTACTCCATGGTTGAATGGGTGAACAGACCGGTATCCGTGTTGACGGCCTGACTTCATCGTCAACAAAGACTCTGATTGGCTTTTGTCATGCGAAACAGTCACAAGAGTTTAATATTTTCAACTCTTGCGGATGTGTGGATATGCGTAAAATCAAGAGCGTGCTCGTACAACCAATGTGCGGATCGGGCAGCACCGCCGCACAGGAAAGATTTTGCATCTGGGAAGCATCTATCCATTGACTTTGTATGGAATCTGGACGTACGGACATTTCGTGATGCATCCGGTGTGAATGCAGCATTAAACTTACAACACGTCCATATCCTAAAATCTTTAGCTCTCTAGAATAGTGCCAACCTCAACTCTTGGAATGATATTAAACATTATGATAACTTCAATAAAATCTGCGTGTCCCGACAAGGGTCCATGCATGCTGAAGCCTTTCAGAGCAAGACACCAAGCATTCACAGTCCATTGCAAACTTATACTTAGATAAAATTGGTTAAGAAAACAACAACAATAAATAAACACATTTTAAAGCTGCTACCACCGCTAATTTTGTATTAGATAAGAATTAAACATTATTCTTCATGAATCAATGAATCGAATATTATCCAAAAAGAATGGAAAAAGGTCCAAATTTCCACTCCTCCAAAAACATTCCTGTTGACATTTTTGCACATTGCATTATGGGATGTGTTGTCACGGAGACGGATGAATAGCCATGTCTTTCCTTCATTCTCACTGTGACTTCTTTTTTTTTTTTTTTTTCACTGTGACTTCTTGTTTTTCTTCACCAGACAAAAAAGCCAGTGATTTTTGTTCTAGTTTGTTCACATATTCCCCATGATAGTAGAATGAAGTAAAAACACTATGGACCCGTCTTTGTGACTCCACATCCCGCAATGCAATGTGTGAAAATTTCAATAAAGGTTTTTGGTGGAGATGAAAAAACATTCTAATGAATCCTTTACAGCACAATGAGTAGAAGTTGAAGTACTGTTACTTGATTGATATTATACAATAGTACAAGTACAGGTAAGTCATACATAAAATACTCAAGTACAAGTAAAAAGTAGTTACTTAAACAGTACTTAAAGTAAAAGTTACTAGTTACTTTTGGTTTTTTTTTTGGTAATAAACGGTTCCCTTGCATACAAACTTAAAGGAAGAGACCAAATCTACCCCAATTAGAATCTAATTTATTTTCCCGAAATTAACACCAATGAATTAAATTCAAAATAAATAAAAAAAATATCTGGCTCTAAGTGTAGATGCATTTATGAACTCTAAAACAGTTTCCTGCCAAATCTACCATGTGGGTAACAACACAATATAATATATAATATAACATAACAGGTAGAAACCACAACCTGAACTATAGAAAGTGGCTTTGATTAAAAACATATGGATTATGTTCAATGTGCCATGAAACGGAAAAAAAATAAATAAATAATAATAATAATTTACTGAGCAACGGTTGGGTGTAGAAATGTAATTAACTACTTATTTTAAAACGTACTAAGTACAAGTAAAATGACTGATTTGGAAATATACTCAAAATTACACTCAATTACAGTAACATGAATAGGAACAAGCAAAAACAAAAAACTAAAAAGTGAAATCAGCTTCAAAACATGAAACCGATGCAAGAGTTAAAACTAGCTCTGAAACAGTACTTCCTCCCTGCTCCGTGAAACACAAAACTTTCAAAAACAACAGACCATGTAAGTCACTCAGGCATTCAATGTAAGCACAAACAAACAAAGGTGCAGGTCACTTCTCTAATTGCCTCTTTAAGTGCTTCTGCTGACAGATGTTAAGGCTCATTTACTATTAGACGGGTAGCATGAAGAATGGTGTGAATTTCCTGAGTCCAACTTAAGGCTGCAGTTCGAACAAAATCATTTCAAGACATTAGGAACCCACGTTGAACCCTCAGACATGAACATCAATGGTGCTCAGCCAACCATTACACACACTTGTAATCTTTTTTCTTCCTTGCAATTGCAAATTCCTCATGTAATTCAAGCCTGTGAAGGCTGTTGAATATCAGGGACACCAAACTCTAGATTTAGACCTAAACTCACTTCCTATAAACGTGATAGGCATCATGGCTCAGTTTATGGTTGGCGTTACACCGGCAGTACTAAGTTTCATATAGCGTGCATACATCTAACATTTATATCCACATATAGGCTCACACATGCATAAGCACCTCTTTACCTGGATGGGTGAAATTTGTTCCATCAGAGCGAGCTTGCGGGGGATTTTTTTTCCTCCCTTGTCACACACTTATTTATCACAATATGAAAAAACTTAATGGCCAGATCTTAAAACACATTCAAATGGGTCTTATGAAAACACACCACTCAGGACTTGAGGTAGGGTTGCCAACATGGACAATGCAAACCTGCACGAATTGAAAGCAGATGTCGGAGTAGACGTCTGTTTCCTGTAAAATAGAAAAACTAGGGATACAAATAAAGACGCAGTATCAAAAATCAAAGGTAATCCATGTTGACCCAACAACTCTTTTAAACTAGATTTGCCTTTCTTTTTTTTCCCTTTTTTTTCTTTTTTAGATATAATGTCCATTTATATAACACATTTTTTTAAATAAAAATTTGACTTCTTTAAAGCATCTGTCGAACTGTGTCCCTGTCACATCTCATAATTCATACATTTTTGTATTTTTTCCCAACATTGTTTTCTTCATCATGCCATATATAAATCCAATGTTCAGTTCAAGTGAAATCACTTGAGGTCAAATCACTTTCCCTTTGTTAAAACAAGCACAGTGTGTGATTGTTTATCTGCTCAAGCTTTGGTCAATCTCTCAGAGTCTTACATAAATAAGCCAATGTGTGGATTAAGTCTCCTTGTAGCTAGTATCACCACATGTGTCTATGAAGCATTGTGAGTAACAAAATGGATTCATGGCTATGTCCTCAGTGTATTTTCTTAGTAAATCTCTGTTGGGTTGTACAAAATATGTTTTTAGAGTGTGCTAGTGAACTTAGAAGAATGATAAGTTACTACATTGAGTGCAGTGACTATCTTGGAGGAGAGCCTTCTGGAGACATGCTATAGTAAATAATATTTACAACTAAAGGGAAGCAATCTCTATTTCAAGAGTACTCATACATGTGGATAAAAAAAAAAAAAAAAATCCTCCTCCACCCCCAGAGGATTGTATGTTTGTCTTCCTCAAGCCTGAGTCCTCAAGTAGAGGCACTGGGAGTTTGACGGTTCTGCTTCTGAGCTAAGGCTTCAGTTGTTCAGTTTGTGGGTCACTGCCCCGAGTACTCCTACAACCATGGGGACCACATGGGCTTTGACCTTCCACATCTGCTCCAGTTGTTTTTTGAGCCCTTGGTACATTTCAACTTTCTGTTGTTCCTTCTTCCTTATAATGCTGTCAGTTGATCCACATCATGCTTGGTTGGTTAGCCAGCAGCTGTTTGTCAGCCTGGAAGCTGAAGTCCTAGGATGTTGTTCTCAAACACCTTTGGTGATTTAGGAGTTTCCAGTTTCAGTTTAGTTTATTTCAATATTTCAATAGTGCAATTTAATAAAACACATGATTAAACATGAGTAAAAAAGCTAGAATTAGCCAAGGAGGCTCCATGGTGTTAAAAAAGCAAATAGAATATATTAACATGACAAACATACATGATAGAAAAAACAAATCAGGACAACACTAACAATAAGTTCACACATTAGACAATATTATTAAAAAAATAAATAAAAAAGCATATGAACACGACAGCTCACAGTTAATGATGGCAGGTGTAAGTGTTCACCAGCCATTTCCTCAGGTGGTCTGTAAAAGCCCTGTATGTGCTCCTCTGTTTAAAGGGTCCATGTTACGCTAAATTAACTTTTCTGTGCTTTAAACATCATAAAGTGCTATATGGGCTTCATACACATGCCCAAAGTGTTTTTTTTCATTGATTCCCTCAATCATTAGTTAGAGGGTGATTTGCTACTTTCTTACTGCAGGGTGAGCACAAACACCTCGCTCCAATCTGATGACACGTTCCCACTTTGATGTTGAATTTGACGCGGCACTGAGCTGGAGAAGCCGCGCCTCCAGGAAGCTCTCTGCCGTGATTGACATGTAAACAGACACGCCCACAAAGGTGAGCATTTCAGCGTCCTTTACGCAGTGCTATGTATGTATTTTCTACAGTCTATGTACTGTATGTACCAGCAAACGCCCCGCCCCCACGCTCTGTCTCATGTTTATAAAGCAGCATGAGCTCAGCTACGGAGTGGGTGGGAGGAGGGCGGGCCGTCCTCTGGCCCTACGTCACCGTGCGGGGAGGAGGAAGTCAGTGCCCACTCATGAATATGCATAAGTCGACCGCAAATCAGTTTGTTTGTGTAGAGTTGCTCAGAAAGTGACTTTTCAGAGGCTAAAACTCTAGAAAACAGGGGAGTTTGGGAAAATAAACCTCAAATACAATGTTTTTGGGGTTCTTAGAACAAATGGAGATGGGTGAAAAATAGCATGATATGGGACCTTTAACAGTCTGTGGTTGTGAGTTCCACTCTGGCTCCTTTAACGGACTAGGCAGACTGACTGAAGGTGCTCTTACGTAGACTTCATACTTGGTACAGATGTTCCCGTACACTATCCAAGCCACTTGGTTGTGCCTCTCCATGTAGGTGTTCCTGTGGTGCCATGTATTTGCCTCTGTGCTATCTGGTAGTCCAGATTTTTTCAGTCTCTGGCAGGTCTTCTTGATACCAATCACTTCCTCTATCTGATGGTGGTATGCTCCATGCAGGGGTTAGTCTCCCCATATTGCTTGCTCCTCTACCAAGTTGTTCTCATCTGGCAATTGTCGGAAATATTCACTGAGCAATTTATCCTTTGAAGCATCTTCTTGATGTGCTCCAATGACTTTGGAAACAAATTTTATTTGAAAATACCTTTTAAAAATGGTCCCAATTTATGATCACAGTTTATTAGATATTGATATCACATTTATTTAAATCATGTGAGGTATACAAACAGGGAAATGTAATTTCCCTCTGATGAAGAGGACACTAAGGCTCATGAGGTCTGCCTATAGGCAGAAACGTCTATGAGTGTGCTTCTCTGGTTTTTCCAGTCTCAGATATGTTCTTTCTTACTTTTTGTTGCTGCACGTAACTTCCTTATAGAAAAAGCTAAAGCAGTGTGTAGCACTGTAGCAAATGTAGCACCAGTATAGCATCAGAGATGATCAAACACATTAAAAAAAATGTGTCAAAAGTTCTTGTTTTACCTCCTTAATGTTGCCTAATGTACATGAGTAA
Organism: Gouania willdenowi; assembly: GCF_900634775.1. NCBI lineage: Eukaryota > Metazoa > Chordata > Actinopteri > Blenniiformes > Gobiesocidae > Gouania > Gouania willdenowi. Next base: position 16,532,565 of record NC_041055.1, read on the forward strand.
TTTTTTCAAACAATAAGACATTGTAAAATTAGCTTAGCATGCAAATACAGTTCATACATGGATGGTAAATATAGGAAGTCGAGTATCGGTAGTAGTTTTTTTTTTTGGCTGAGAACATATAGGCTGTTAAATGTGACTTTTTTTTGTTAAAATCCTAAATCTGTACAAAGTGGCCCATTCGTAACAGCCAAAACAGTAACGTCATTTAGAGTTTTAGACTCCTCCATCTCCATCCATGTTGCAGCACACAATGATTTTTTATGCCTGTTTGGTGTTAAATTTTGTTCAGTACATCTCAGCTAATGATTTGTCACTGTATAAACAAGTGACTCATTTTTGTGGACCATGGGGTGTCACTCATTTGGAGAGTGGGTCAATGGATCCCATTCACAAGAAGACATTTTTCTCAGTAATGTTGTGGATTGAAGGAAGGCCACACTGGGAGCTGGAACCTACAGCCATGTCTGCGCACACACACACACACACACACACACATGGTCGTACACTGTGGGTTACAAAAACACAAACGCGCACGCTGACATGTTGCACCACCAATGCTCACTATTCCAATGGATAACACACATGACGAGGAGAAACATAATCGGACCCCATACAGAATGTGAGTGAAACCAGCTGATATCAATCTTCTTATTGACTCTGAACAGTGACCTCCTGCAGAGGTTCTCAGATATATAGACTGTATATGTGCATGCGGTCAGGACTGTTAAGAGAAAATAATTGTGACCATGAAGAGCAATGCTAATCCCTCCACTGTAACACTATGTGCAATGCTGCCCTCTGCCTGTCAGTTCTATAAAAGCAGTCCAATCTCAAAAATTGCCAGGTCAACGTAGTTCTTGGCATGTTTTAGCATTTGTGTTTTGGATGTTTTTAAAAGGTTTTTAATGTTTTATCATTGTGATAGTTGCATTGGTTTTCAAGTGTCAGTTCATGCTTTTAATAAGTATGTAGGTTCTGCCTAAATGTAATGTCAACAGTTAAAATGCTGGGCACTGTGATGAAGTGAGACTGTTTTTGTGAAATTGTAACAAAAAGCTCATATACAGTCATAAATAAGCTTCCTTGCATCGTGCTGTTGTACAGTGTACAGTGCCAAATGAGGACTTTGGTAATCTGACAAAATTATTTTGTTCGACATATCTTTTTCAAGAACTAGAACCAGGGCCCAGTTTTTTCAAAAGGTTTAATCCGGATAAAATTGATCCGGTTTGGGTAATCCTTTTTTTACAAAGCAACATCAGCTATAAATACAACACTATTCAAACAAGGTAAGTGTCCGACGCAATTTAAGTCGCTTTTCTGCTTGTGTCGCATTGAGTTTGTGCGTAATTTTTAAAATTTTTTCCGTGTTTGTGTTACAGTAGAATAACATGCTTAGGCATTGGAGCCGTTTCATTTCAACACACGTTTTCAAGTGAACTCAAACGGAAAAATGTGAAAATGTCGTTTATATTTCATCAGATAAGTTAAACGTGGTCCAGAATCAGTGCTACACAGTGTGTGTGTGAGCTAGCGATGTTAATGATGGTAAACAGCTACAGTATAACAGTGTTTATCACACACATAGTGTGAGGAAGTTTTGTGTTCAGACACGTAATTATAGATTTATAGTTTAAATGGCCTTTGCATACATATTATTTACAGTTAAAAAGCAGTCACATTTGTTCACTAAATTACTGGAAACCATTGATCTACAATCTCACAGTTTGTCTTTGGGCTTCACTCTCGAAGTTATACATGTTGTACAAATGTTTGAATTAAATGATCTTTGTTTTTATTTCAGATGTCATTGATCAACTGAAGCAGACGATTAATGCTGTAGCTTCCAGTGGGAGAAGTGCTCTCACAGCTGTGTGATACACAATGGATCAAAGTTTACTATCAGCCTGTTGTTCCTTTAAATAAATTACTTTCTCATCTGCCTTGCTTCAGTTAATTTGGGGCCAACAGTGTTGAATTGATTATCACTTAGATTTAGAGAACGTATGTAGGTCAAACATTGTTTTGGGTTGTACATGTGAGTGTACTCCATCCATCCTGGAGAATACATACATATATATATATTTTTTTTTTTTTTAAAAAAAAAAAAAAAAAAAAAAAATGTAATTTTTTTTATTGTCATTCATATACATACACTAGAGATGGGCGATATTGACAAAAAAATTTAGCCCGATAATTTCTAGTATTTATCACGATAATGATAAAAATCGCGATAAATAAAAACGATAAAGAAAAAAAATAAATTAAAAAAAATCACAACTTAGTGTAAACAGGCTCCATACAAACACAAATACATCAACACATTTAAAAAGGCTACAATATCTGTTGACTCAAACTGATATTTTATGGAATATGTTTGTGCATGTGGATTACTATTAGTGTTACTGTATGTAATTCATTTATTTCCTCACTTGAAATACAATTATTAAAAAAAAAAAAAAAAAAAAAAGCACATTAAAATGCACAAATAACTTCAATTGTGTTTTTACTGCTGATGAAATATAATTAAAAAATATTGCGTTACACAAATTGGGATGAATAAATAGTGACATTAGTTATTATGCTAATATTTATTTCACACAACGTGTGACATGTTTAGCTGTTATTCTTCCATACAAGTGTTAAATCTGACCATAAACAAATTAGTGGCTCTCTGTGGCTTTATGACAGTAAGACGTGTTCTTTTTATTTGGTCTAATATTCCTTATATGGAGTGGTTAGTGTTAGCACTTAGCTCAGTCTGTGTGTCGGTGTGTTAGCTTAGCATTGTTAGCTTTAGTTGAGTTTCCAGTTCATAATCGTTGCTACAGGTTCATCTCTGTCCTCGTGTTTGTGCAACTTTGGGTGGACATGACGGAGGAACTTGAATGGGTTCCCTTTGTTGGATGGTTGTCTGGTTTTAACCAAGTAACGGTCCATGATGTATCGCAGCATAGTAGCTTCCGGTAGCCATGACGAACACCTCACACACACAGGTGTGTGCGTGGGGCGGTCGATGTGCACACTGTGCAGAGCTTTCGTAAACAACGTTCCGCTCCAGAGAATAATAAGTTGTTGACCACAAACAGGGGCAGTTTTGGCCCGTGGAACACGGTGTTTTTGGGGCATTCTTGGCTAAATTGAGGGACAAATGGCCCGTGGCCCTCGCTAATTTCCCGCATGGGAATTTATCGTTTATATCGAGGGATGACATATTTTTACCGTTGAGAATGTTTGTGACGATAAATCATGAACGATAAAATATCGCACATTCCTAATTTACACCATAGGCACATACAGAACAAAATTCTCCACATAAGGCTTGACTGGCTTTAAAAAACAAAAGCATAAAAAACACACTATAAAAAGTGCTGCTACAGGATTATTATTAAATTATGGCACTGGTTTGTAATAAGTTATAGATTGTTAGATTTCATTGCAGTTTAAAAGTCTTATAGCCTGAGGGATGAAGCTGTCGCAGAACCTTGTTGTTCTGCACTTCGTTCCAATATTGATATTGGATATCAGTCCGATATCAGCCAGAAAATGAACATCGGATTTATTGGACTGCATCTAAAATCTCCGATATAAGTGCTCCGATAAGTGTTTGTTGTTTTTGTCCCCGCCCTCAGTTGTTCCCACCATTTACAGACAGTAAAAAATAACTGAAGTGAACTTAAATTGTTGACCACTGTTCTCTGTTTGAGTAACATCAAGCCTTACAATATAAGTAATAAAAGTACGTATGATTCGTGTTGATATCGTTTCGTGTCGATATCAGCCAATACTCAAGGCTGCAATATACAGTAGGTATCGTATTTACAATTTACAATTTCAAGTTGCTAATTCAGTTTCAAAACAGTAACTTCAATTTCAAGTTCTTACTTTCAAATTCAATACCAACTATTTCAATTCAGTTTCTAGTGGCACAAATCAGAGCCCATACCTGTATTATATTTCTATTAATTTATTATCTACCTGTCTAAAGTGTGTGTGTGGTGTCCTTATAGATTATCTGTCTCCTCCCCTCAGGTTCTTTTCAGTCCACCCTTAGATTGACAATAAATGAGCAAGTCAGTAGACACACAGTAATAGCCGTTACTGTGCTCACTGACATTTGCAAAACGCCATTGTTCAAATTTGTTTGCAGAAGGTGCATTCATGAACTGGATTCTGAGATATGGTGTTCAAAACATCACTATAAATGTTTCTCTTGCCCTGGCATCAGACAAGCACGCTATATGTCAAACAAAGTCTTGAGCTGACAGATTACCACACTTCTTGCTCATTTCTGTCCTTCAATTTAAGGCACTTCAAATGGAAATAAAAAGTGACATATTTCATCTACTTTTCATTTAATTGCTGTGGTTGAGTAACTATCTGTGTTTTTCTGCTCCCAAAGGTTATATGCAATATTAAAGGGCACTGCACTTTGTTTTCTCTTTTCATGGTAACTTACTTTCCTTTCCGACAACTTCTGTCCTCATTTTCCTTTTTTTGTTTTGTTTTGATAATTGTTCCGTGTCTTTTACCCTCTTTCTCTCATTGGCCTCCTTGATGCAGTCCCCCCAGGAGCTCCAAGAGAACAATCTGTTTGGAGACTTTTGAGATTAGCAGCTTGTATGACCACCAAGTTGTAACGGCAACACCCTGGTCAATTCCTAAGCCCCAGGCTTGTGCTCTTGTTAGCAGGCCTGAGGAGGTGGTCCTGGCAGCTGATGGTGTCTTTCCTCACCGCGGAAGAAGGTGCTGTTGTTTTTCACATCGTGGAGGAGCTTACAGTGGCTAATCCCACTGCTGATAGTGTTCTCTATTGCCTTCAAGACTTTACGCTCTAATACCTGTCCCATCTTGTCCAGGCTCCCTGCTGCTGCACTCCAACCACCCTACTGGCTCTTCCCTCCTCTACTGATGCCTGAACCTCTTCCTGCACCTTTCCATGTGCTTTATCGTGGAAAGGTGCTGCAGTCCAGACCAGATTTTCCTCTAGTCACTCCTCCCAACAAAACCCTGGGCTGACAGAGGCTTGGGTTAGTCCGAATAGTCCCTCCTATCTCCTTTCCTAACCACTTTTCCTAAACCCCCAGAAGTATTTAAGTAGCGACCAAGGAGTGTTCAAATTCTCTAAAAGCTAAGGAAAGGAGGCTCAATGCTTCCTTTATAACCTCCTTAAGCCTATGAAACACTGATGCATCCTTGACCAAAGGAGACTAGATAATGCTGCCCCACAATTCTTTGCGGCGACAACATTTAAAGGGACCCGCTCATCCCAGCGTTCACAGAAACTCACGAAGACTGAAAATGTAAGTTACCAATGCAATACAGTATATGCCTCGAACAACTTTAGATAATCTAAAACCCTCATTTTATGATATGTAAGCCATATTATCAGATTATATCTGACATAAAACAGAGCAATCTGTTGTTCAAGAAAAGAGATCAGAGGAATTTTTAGCCACAGTATATTTTATTCAACATTTCATTCACTTAGGAATGCTTTATGTGGTCGGACCTTCACCGCCGTGGGATTATTACGTCACCTAGTGCACTTTGTTTTTATGTGTGCCTAGTAATATTTTTCAGCGTTAATTAACAAACCACACAGAGGTTTATCCTTTCACTTTACTTGAAATGTACATTTGCTTGTGAATCATTTAAAATGGAAACCTGTGTTCCTTTGCTCTGACCTCAATAAATGTGGTTCAGAGGTGATTAAATACTCAAGTCATGTTAGAACGATCCCCGCTAGGAAAGGATGGCAAGGATATTTACATTTGTCAAAGTAACTCCCTTTACATGGTTTGATTTCCATTTAATCGTAAGTGTAAAAATTTTGATTGCACTTACAATGACCTAAGTGCATTCAAGAATCGGTTATTAATCAAAATTGATACCTACCGTGTGAATAATTCAAATGGCCGAGCCTAATGGACCCGTCCAAGTCTCATCTGACACCCAGAAAACTGAGACTGACAAGGCAGAGCTGAAGCAGATGAACCTCATCAGCTCCAGACGGCATCACTGATCAAAACCCAGACAGCACTAAAGAGAGAGGATGATGATTGACAGTACTACAGGAAAAGGAATAACAGAGCTGCAACATTTCCATGCCTCTCAAACTGATCACTTACTGTATTATTCAGTTGTGGTGGATGTCCTAAAACATCTTTAGAGACTTGCAAGGTGGAGCTAATTGGAGTTTTTACTAAACAATAAATAAAGGAGAAGTAGAAATATGATGTTGATGTTGTAAAGTTGGAGCTGAGGGTTAATGAAGCATCGGTTGAACACTAGATGGCAGTTTGACATAGACAAGGGTTTCTACAGTCTTCACAGCTAAAATCATACTGTGCTTTTGATTGGCATTTCTAATTAGAGCTGGGCGTCTCTGTTCTTACCATATCCTGAGTCTTATTTGTTTTGTTTTTTTCCCAGATCATTGCCTGTGAAATTAATTTAAGTTAATATGGATGCTCGACATCAATCATAGCGGGAACACATAATCAGTAGAAGCGCCTATAAACTTACCAGCAGTAAGGTATAAAAAGTTTGGAGAAGGATTACAATGGTGGTCTCCAACAACCGGTACCAGGCCACGAAGAAATTATATTTCTGTATGTTTAAAAAAAAAAAAAAAAAAAAAAACAACAACAACAAAAATAAGAAATTCTGCTTTGATGCTCATCAAGAATAAACTTGTTCAACATCGTACATATGTCGTGGTGTTTAAAAAACCTTGAAGATGTTTATGACGTTTGTGAAGGACTATTTGAAGACAAAAGTAAGACAAAGGTACCATTTCTCTTTTTCTCTATACTGTAATAGCTACTGTGCCATGCACCAACCCCGTTTACCTTAGCCCCCCCTCCTGAAAGGTTCCAGGTCCAAACATCTTGGTACTCCACAGAAGCCCCAAACACAAGGTTTCCCTGCTAAGAGTTATGTGCCTTATAATGGTAAAATAATCTAAACTTATTCAATTGGGAAATTGAGTGGGTCAATTTCAGAAGTTTCGATTTTTCAAATGATTAATTATTCCCCCTTTACATAAGATATACCAAATAAAAATGAATGATAATTTTCCCTCCAGTAACCAAGTGCTTCTCATTTATTTTCTGTTACGCCCCGCCAGGAAGAAGAAAATATTTTGTCTCTCCCCCACTCTCTCTGCTGCGACTATAAATTTTGTAATTTGTCTATACAATTGTTATAAGTACACCTCTGCATAGCACTGTATCCTTATTAACATTAAAGAATACAAAAAAGAAATAAATATATGGATCAACTTACATTGTATTTTTTGTTGTAAATTTGATCATGTTTTTTTCTTTTTAATAATATGTTATGCCTTTTTTAATGTTTATTTTTTATTGTGTACAGCACTTTGGCCAACTTTGGTTGTTGTTGTAAAGCTCTTCAGAAATACAACTTGATTGACTGATTGATTGATCAAAAAATTACTTTAACATAGTTTTTTGAGGCTGTTTTTACGCTGCTGAAAACAGAGCGTATAGGGGGTGTCGTAGGGGAGTGAAATTACAATGTCAGGGGCCCCTACGCTCAACAGCGCTGGTGAGAACCCTGGTTATTCAATTTATAAATATATACATATTTATCCATTTCTAATAACGTCATGCATCCAGTGTGTTCAAATTCTTATTTTTTTTCCTTCAGATGTACCAAGGACATTTGACAATGTCATAGATGACTAAACTTGTATGGCTGGACTGAAGGACGTATGGTGCTTTTTTCACTTGCGTTGGTTAATGCTGCTTTTATAAAGTACCACCAGAAAAGCACACTATTTTTGGCTACATTGTTTCCTTGTGCCAACTGCAATTGTTTAAGTTGATGTGTGTTCATTACTGCAATTTTAGTATTGTTACGTATGTTAAATGGGGAAGTTTTGTATGTCAATAGTAAAACTTTTTAGTCAGAAGTATTTACACTAAAAATAATACTGAGCCAAACCACCACTAGAAGGCACTTTAAATGTATCTCTTTCTTTTTTGTAGTGCATGAAAGTCTTCAAGCTCTTTTAGTTCAATGATTGTTTGGTTTGTTTGGGCTAAGCCTTTTATATTTATCTTGTTTTTTGTGCAATGTATTTTCAACCTGTTACTAAGATGTATATTTAAATTGGCTTTTATTTACTTGTTTGTGTTCTTTTATATGTGTATGTGAAACCCGTTAATCAAAATAATAATAATAATAATAAAAAAGTAATTTATCTCATGTTTTCTCCTTATGTGAAGCATCTTTGTGGGTATGATGAGGTGAGTTTTGGGGCGACTGTGGCTCAGTGGTAGAGTGGGTTGTCTCGCAACCGAAGGGTCGAGGGTTCAACTCCAGCTCTATTCGAGTCATTGTCGTTGTGGCATGGCGCTTCACCTTGTATGAATTGTGCATGAATTTTGGTGGTGGTCAGAGGGTCCGTAGGAACGAAATGGCATGAGCCACGCCTCTGTCAATCTGCCCCAGTGCAGTTGTGGCTACATCGTAGCTTACTGTGTGTGAGTGACTGGTGTGAATGAATAATGGTTTTCTGTAACACACTTTGAGTCTCCATGAAAAAAGCGCTATGTAAATCCAAGCCATTATTATTATTGTCCCCAGCAGCTTTAACATCAAATGACCATGCTTCAGAGTTTATAGGAATCACATGGGTAAAAGAAGGTTTTTCTATATTTTTAATTTTTAATCAGTTAATATTTAATGTATCTGTGATGCATCAGAAAAAAGTGGCATAACTTCAAATTATTGCAGAAATACGTACATAAGAAAACTACGGTACTATATTTGCTCTTGATAATGCAAAACCAGTTCATTATTCCTCACAATGACTTTTTTTCTCCAGCAAAAAATGATCTGATGGAGGTTTTAGTAACCCTAAACAAACACACAACACATCTTTTGCCCGAGCAAAAACAGAATTCGAAACATGTCGAGCACAGCATAGGTTTTAATAAAGTCTCAAGGTAAACTCTCACAGAGGTTAAGAGAACTCCAACGACACTTCAAACAAGGGGGGACAAAGGTCCCCACAAACAAAACAAAAAAGTTCTTTCCATCATCGCTGTCAGAAACAGTCAGAGCCTTCTCAGTGAGTTCGCCCTCTCCCACATGATCAAACGTCAGCTTCGTCTGTTCAAAATCATCTCTGGCATTCAAAGAAGAGGAAGGCTTTGAAACAGACGATCACAGGTAACAAAGAACAATGGTACTTAAGTAGTTTGTTCTGATATAGATAGATAGATAGATAGATAGATACTTTATTCATCTCCAAGAGAAATTCACAGTTCCAGCAGCTTACAGGTATGGGAACACAGGGGCATGCAGGGAAAGTACAATGTAGAAATTTAAAAATTTAAAAATTAAGAAAAAAATTTAAAACAGTGCAAAGAAAGTACTAAGGTAAAATATAATGGTATAATATCGAAATACAGTATAGTGTGTGCCAGTCCAGTTGAAGTGCAGTTGTGCAGATGACAGTGTGCAAGATACAGTAGATGTGTGTGTGTGATAAAGTGCGTGTGTGACAGAGTGTGCATGGTGTGATTAGCATTAAGTCCAGTGTTCTATGGTTGATTTTATCGCCCCCCCCCAGAGTTGTTAAAGAGCCGCATGGCGTGGGGGAGGAACGATTTCCTCAGTCTGTCAGTGGAGCAGGACAATGACAGCAGTCTGTCACTGAAGCTGCTCCTCTGCCTGGAGATGGCGCTGTGCAGTGGATGGTGTGGATTGTCTATGATGGACAGTAGCCTGTTCAGAGTCCGTTTCTCTGCCACAGATGTAAGGCTGTCCAGCTCTGTGCCAACAACAGAACTTGCCTTCCTCACCAGTTTGTCCAGGCGTCCAGCGTCCTTCTTCTTGAGGCTTCTGTGTTTTACTTCAGTATTTATTTTTTTGGTGACTTTTTACTTTTACTCCTTACTTTTTCAAACAAATATCTGTACTTTCTACTCCTTTAAAAATGTGCTTGTTACTTTTAAGACCTCGTCACTCAAAATAAACAAGCCACCACCCGCTTCTGCTGCTTGTGAAAGGCTTTTCAGGACAAAACGACTCATTTTCACACCTGTTATGCAGATCTCTTAGTTTTACAGTTAATTTTATTGTTTTTTAAATGTTAAATTCAAATTCAATTGTAAATAGTATCTATAATGAGTTCTGAATAATAGGTCTATGGGTCAGGTAAGAGCCAAAATCATATTTAAATGTTTGCTGTTGTGGCGCGCGGCCTTGTTTCCGTGCGCAGTTACGCATTGACTTTGATTGACAGACTCAAAAACAGGAAGTCGAAGCTTATTGGCTGGGCACAGTCGGTAATCGTTTCCATTTGTATAGGGGTCTAAAGGACGATGGAGGGACTTATATACATTAATGTATATAAATGACCACCGGCAGTAGACCATAGTAAAAGGCTCATTAGTTATTTTTTCGCGTTTTAAAAGAATGATAGAAACTCTGGATATCAGCTTTAAATACATTTAGTAGCATGTACTTTTTTACTTTTACTCAACTAAGGGACCAACTTCAATACTTGCACTTTTACCAGTCATTTTTTTTTTTATTAATGTATCTATACTTTTACTTGAGTACTGAGGACTAGTACTTTTGACAACTCTGCAGATGCAACAAACAGCCCCTCCCCCCCAAAAAAAACCAAAACAAAAACATGGTTTATACACTTCCTAATTTAAATTTGTAAACTTCTATGAGTAGAAGGAAGTTATCTAAATAGCTAAAGAGAAACAAAGCCCTTCAAAAGGGAAATAAAGGTAAATGTTTATACAGTTTCTATCAGATATCTGCTCCTGTCAGGCTCTGCATTATGTTTCTTTTTAGCTTTTGTCGAGTTATTTCAGTAAGTATTAGTTTATTTATTTCTGTGAAGTTTCAGTTTCTACTCATTTTCATTCTTGTGTTCCCAGGTCTTCTTGCTCGTGTCTCCACCTCTCTGTGATGTCAGCGTGTTTGGGTCGTGCGTGATCAGCACCCTCCTGTTTAGCACTCAGGTGTGGCCCATTACCAATCAAGCCTTCCACACTATTTAGTTGAGTGTTTGGCCACAGAATGGTTGTTGCTTCATTGTTGTAAAACGTATTTTTTCCTCCTCCCGTAGTGTTGTCTGGGCATTTTTTACTCATTTTAAGCCAAATGACCAAGCTCTGTGATGAATGATGAGGTCCAGAAGAAAGCATGATGATTTCATAAGATTATTTATTTTAAACCAAATAAAAAACGGAGTACAAATGGGATTTCCCTCCTGCGCAGGAGGGATGTCAGCCAAACTAATGGAAACAAACCCAACTAGTAATACATTATACAATGCTAGAAATCCCACCCCAATGGAGGAACAGAGATGGCAGAATGACTATAGGCACAGGCGCCACTGTTATCAATGTTATCTTAGTGTAGCCTTGGCAGACCAGTACCAACTGGAACAATATCGTACAGTGTGTGTGTAATCATGACATCGTACCCTCTCCAAGGGAAACAGAGGAAAAACACACCTCAAGAAAGGAACAATATCTATATGCAAGCAGGAACACGAATAATGAGTATGATATATCAATTTGGCCCCATCAGTGTTTTCCCTCTATCCTGTTTTCCTTGAGCCTGCTTATTTGTTGAAGTTTTGAGTTGCAATAAATGGACATCTACAATCTACTGAGGGGTATTCCATAAAGGAGGGTTAACAAACTCTGAGTCTATCCATAAACTCTGGGTCAACATACCCCGCGATGGGAAACTCTGGGTATCTGATTCCATTTCAGCTGGTATGAAGTGGGTCAATCAACCCTGAGTATGTAAACCTTGGGGTACTGACGTGCACGCGCGCAATAAAAAGCCATCATCAATGGATCAGAGATTTACTCGAGCTGCCATGGCAACCACCTGGAAGAGAGTGATTTACTCACCCTAATGGGTGAAATATGCCGGTGTTTGAGGAATATGAGCCTGTTCTAAAGGTGTGTTCACACTGAACTCACCTTCAGTGACTATAAGGGCTTAAATCATCTGTAATTAGTTACACTTTTTGGTCGCTTCATCACTTTATTGATTCAGTGACGTGACAAGCGGGGAATAATATGAATAAAATGTGTTTGAGGAGACGTGGCAGCAGCATAGGATGTCTGCATAGAGAGTTCTCCCGTTACACTGGCTATAAAGACAGAGACTGCCGCTTCATATCTAATCATTTATATTGATTTTTAATGTAATATTGTTGCCAGAGTCATCTCAATGTCCTAAAAAATGTCATAAAAAAATCCCTGAAGTGGGACACGAACCCGTGACCCATCGCTTCCAAAAGCAGCGTCACAATTCACTGGGCCATCATACTTTCATCGATGCAGACTGTTATACAGATTTAACTGTATAACAATATAAATCAACAGTTGCGCCTTAAAAGTGGATTCATTTAAATTGTCATCTCCTCCTTTATATTATCCACAGGTTTGTGTTCAGGGAACTTTACTACAGACGTCAGTAGATGTTTTAATGCAGATCAACCTCTCAGTGTCTGTCACTTAATGATCTGTATCCACAATGTTATAAAGAAAACTACCGTTTTGCAGAAAAAAAAAAAAAGACGTAAAGCAACACAACATTAGTAATGATGTGAACACGTCTGTGGTGTGTGATGTCACTAATGTGTTTCAGAGAAGAGTGTTAAGGTACATTAAAGTGAAACGGTGTTCAGGTGGGCGGAGCCAGGTAGAAACCCAGGGTTTCTTTGATAAAACCTGCCAGCGACCAGGTTTAGTTCACGGACAATGTTGCCATGGTAACATACCTCGCGTTTAGGAATGGGATACTCAGAGTTTCCCTCATTTGAGCCTGAACATACTCAGAGTTTGAACATAACCCGCTTTATGGAATACCCCTCTGTAGTCACTTCAATCGCCTGTGATGAGTCGCTTGAACATAGTGGCGCTTTTTGGTCACTCCATCGCTTCATCGCTCCAGTGACGTGATGACCACGTGTGTGTGTGTGTGTGTGTGTGTGTGTGTGTGTGTGTGTGTGTGTGTGTCTGCGGAGCCCATGACAGAGGAGAGAGAAGGCTGAAAAGTTCAAATTTTTCAACTTTGAGCGACTAAGTCACGCAGGATCTAGTCCCCGGAATCGCGCAAGTCGAGTCGCTTGAAGAGAGGTCGCTTGAGATTGCGTCATTTACATTGATTTTGCATGTAATCTAGTCGTCTCAGTCGCGTTCGGTGTGAACGCACCTTAACTCCCACCTGCTCCTTTGTATCTGAGTCCGTCAACACACCTCAGCCTAGGGCTGGGCAATTTTGCTTTAAAAAAAACCTCAGATTTTTTCAAAAGAAAAATTTGAATTTCAATTTGATTTTTGATTTTTCACTTAAAAATGACTGCAGACATCAGATATATTGTCAAAAGTGCAACTTTATTGCTGTGGTTGTCCTCAAGAGTTAAAATACATAAAACAATCCCAAAATAAAAAGTAAATGAGGAACTGTCATTCAACATTTTTCAAGCTTTAGGATTTAAGTAGACCAACTAACTCGAAAAATAAGAAAATAAAATAACTAAATTGTCAGGGCAATTGATCACATATACGATAAATAAGACTAACTGATCCATAGTAATGTTGCACTGATATCTTCCTTTCTCTGATTGATCACCATTAAGTAGTTTTTTCCCTCTCCTCTCTCTGCTCCTGCACTGTTTGCTTTGCCTCTGTTACAATCTTTCCCATTATCTCTGTCTCTTCTTTTTCCTTCTCTTTTCACTGCTTCAGCATCGCTGATGTCATTAAACCTTTTTACTTTCTCCACTTTCTCTGCTTTCTTCCTTATTTCACATTTTCTGTCCAGAACTCGTTGCTCCCCTCCACAATTGCTACATTTGGGCTGCACACCTTCACTGCGTTCCTCCAACTTTTGTTCCTCACTGCAATCTCTGGCTACTGTAACCCACAGAGAGGGAACGCGAAAAAGTCCGAAAAAAATGTGGTGGAAAAAAGAAACTCGAATTTGCAAAATAAGAAATCGTTTTTAGCGACAAATTCGATAAATCGATGAATTCTATTTTTTTTTGTCCAGACAGCTCCACTATTATACGCTGTGTGTTTTAAGCATTTTTTTATCAGTCACTGAATTGTTTCCTCTTTGAGAACAGAAGAAGATGTTCTTGTACTTTATCAATAATACATTTAGCAAAAGGTGGCTCACAGTCCATTTAGACAGTCCTCAACAAAAAAAACAACCCCAGGCTTTACTCCAGTAGCTCATATCAGCAGGCAGAGAGCTGAAGATGGTTAATATTTTACAATTTGACATGATTTAAATATAAAAGTTACTTTCAGGCTGCGACAGACTGACGTCCAATGCAGAGGGACTGAAACTCATCAAAGATAAATGCATGTTAATTTCTTGCTTCCATACATTGTGTTATTGCAGCACTATGTGTCCACTTTTATTGTAATATTTGATGAATTTTTCACGACTGCTTAGTGAGTGACTGGACAGAAAGTTGCGAGACAAAAAACAGATTAAGTTAAATAATTGTTTAATGGACATATACACCATATATGTTGAGAAATATCCCATCATAAAAGAAACAGATAATTATATTCATATATTACCTACTATATAATCATAAATAATACATACTGTATTACCAGTTCAAACATTTAATGAAATTGTTAATTTTCAAGCTTGTTTTTTCATGTTCAGGGTCACAAGGGTCTGCTGGTGCTCAGGTGCAGCTCTCTAGGCCATCAGTGGGGGTTCACCACCAAATGACTAAAATAACACAGTACAACTACAAATATACACAAAAAATAGCAGAAAAATGAAATACAATGGCAACAAAAGCAACTCCAAAATTTCAAATGACAAAAAGTGACCCCAAAAACACACAAAACGACCAAAAGAATTTGCATAATTTACACAACATACACACAACAAAACACACTAGAGCACAAAATGAGATGAAAATATACAAAACGAACACAAAAACGTTCCTGTACTATTGCTCAGATTGGTCATTTTTCTAAATGCTCACATGAATATTGATAATATGGCCCTGTGATAAATGTTGCCTGTCCCATGACACGAGAATATTGTTTTAAGTCCAATATTATGTTAATTAAATGTTTAAGGTAGCCCATCCACTAATTTAAAGTTGATATATACTTATAGTAGCTTTTGTCTGCTCAGTGTCCACATCAAATCAGATGTTAATCGAATCTCTTAGTTTAAATAAAAGAAAAGGTAAAAAAAACCCCCAAAAAAAGAAGATACTAATCATACATACATATTAATCCAGTGTGAAATAACAGAACATAATATCATACACCAAAACATATGCATTTAAAACAGAGAAGATACAGTTTAAGGATCAGGTACAAATAAATTCATCTTCTTCGAGGTTATTGGGAGAAACATGGACTCTTGAGCCTGTTGGTGGCAGTGTTGCTGCTTGTAGTTTTGCTAGAAGATAAACGTTGGTGAATTCCTACCACACACGTTTCCTCTCTGATGAATGAAAAGGAGCTAAGAGGCGGAATGCTCAGGACCGACTGACCGGACACATCAGGCTCAATTTCATTTGTGGCTCTGAAAACCTTTCATTTTATGATGGTGAAGGACAAAATTTATAGAATTATTTTCTCACTCTATTGAAAGCATAATCATGAATAATAAAGGCTTTCTGTGAGTGCACAAAGACAATCACATCCCCCAGTCTGCTCCTTTTCCCACAGAAGTGTAGTGAACTGACCATCTGGATGGAAGCTTTCCCCAGTGGGCCACTGACCCTGTAGAGAGTCTAACAATGCTTATAAGAATGGATTAAATTGGGCTGTAGACTTCCTGGATGACTGTGCCCAGTTGTGTGTGCAGAGGAGCTGTAAGGATGACATCTGTAGAGACTGCTTCTCTTTGCCTGATTTTCTCCTCCTTAAACAGCAAATTGAGAATGATGGACAGATCAAACTGGCTGTTGAATTTAACATTAAACTGCCAAACGTAACCCTTGTGAGCACTTACTTCTACTTTCTTTTCTTCTAAAAATTCTGTTAAATGTCAGATACATTACATTCAAAAAAGGTGTCTGGTCGATTTTTTTTAATATTAAATCAGTAGATTTACAGTAAATGTAATATCCAAGCAAGGAAATCTGCCTAATCGTCAGTATTACTCCATAGTTTAAGGAAGGTCAGTGTGATTTGTTTATCAAATGCCAAATCAAAGCTACGGTACGTTCAAAAGGTTCATTTTTGTTACAGTCTGATTAAAAAATGTTATTGAGCTTCAAATAGATATTGTGTTGTTTTGTTTTAATGTGGAATATACTAAACTTAATGGAAATAAAAAAATTAAAAAAATACCTGGAAAACAGATTCAAACAAGAGTATTTATAGAGTGCAAACCTCTGCAAAATATCCTCTTCAACAGATACTGGCAGCAGTGAGA